>NC_054707.1:61665521-62315692 GCF_016097555.1 Gigantopelta aegis | reverse complement strand
AGAGAGAGGGGTAGTGAGAGAGAGACTCCTCTGTTCATATAATGGGTCCACCAAGCGGATTCGATCCTACGACCAAAGCACCCCAGACAGGCGCTCTATTGACTGTGCTAGAGCCCGCCTCCAACATAAATAAATAAAACCTGGTAACTATGACTTGGTCTATTCAAAAGCTGTATAATGAAAGAAAATTGTTGGTATTTCAAATCGTCAAAAAAAATAACATGTCCATCTTAAAGGTTAAGCGACAAACGAATATATGATATATAATATCTAAAGATTGCAGGGTTTGTTTTTGTTTTGTTTTTTTCTTCTCGCCATATTTTATTTCTTTTCCACCTATTTCTGTTAAAGGGACAGACCCTAGTTCTTAAACACTAAGGTATATTTTTTTTCACCTAGATCCAATCTGATTAAAATTGGATCTACTGGGTCTACCAGTAGATATAACAGCATTGCGTGCACTCCTATGTCCAGGTGACATTTCATCTATAAATAACAATTTAAATATCGACCTATTACACTTCGCCTTTTATAGCGTTATTTGGGAGCATACAAATTCTAAAAATATCGGCGAGACTATTTATGCAATAATTCAACATTCAGTGTTCGAGATTAAAATTTTGGGGCAGTATCCCAGTTGGATACTAACATTTCAAAATCTGGTATCCCACCTGAGAATTTAGTATTATATGGTATCCCGGTGGGATACTGGGTTCTTGAAGTCTGGTATCCAAAATTAAATTCTGGTATCCCCGGGATATCGGGATACTGTTAATCTCGAACACTGAACATTGAAAAAAACAGGAGGAAAAGTACAGTAATAAACTCTGGATTGCATACTAGTATAAACAGATTTTATGGCTATACAATCACGGGGGGGGGGGGGGGGGGGGTGTGGGGGGGGGGGGGTGGGGGGGAGTTTTCGTCTTGAAACGAATTATTATATAAAATTTTATACTGCAATTAGTTTCCGGCATACTTCGTAATTCACCCAAATCATATCGTATACTCTCGGCATAATCCCGTATGTTTTCAAATTCTTTTCAAATTACTGGCATGATTTTGCAAGTAAGGTTTTGATTGGTCGAATGAAAGGTCAACTGGACATGAGCTCCAACGGGCTTCTGTTAGATCCACATGTAATAGTGGAGCTAATTTTAATTAGATTGACCTAGACCCTAGATTCAACCCTTAAAAAGGGACACTAAGTTTGGTTAATTTACAAACCTGTAACACATTTGGATACAACAGAGTGAAACAAGAGACTGTGACGTTGAAATGCCATTAAAATTAGACTAAGACGCGACTACATAACTGTTACTTCTCAGACGTACGTGCGTTTTTAAAAATATGAAAAATGCATTTTGTTGTATTAGAAACACCATGATAACCAGAAAGACTTCGGTTGTACGGAAATGGATAAACTAAACAATAAAATATAAGTAATGTTTGATTTCAGTCATCATAAACGGCTCTAATAGCGAAAAATATGTTTTAAGTGTCTAAAAACTTGGGTCTGTCCCTTTAAGCTTAAATATGCTATACGATACTGTTAATTGAACTCCGTAAGTTTCGCTTTTTGCAGAAAGCAACCCACTCATATCAGTCTGTTTCGTAACAATATAATTGCAGAGTATTCGATTTCGAAGACTGTATTTTATTTTACGATTATTACAGATTTTTTTTCATGAACTTAATCGATAATATATTGTTCGCTTCTAACAAAAGGAAATGATGATCATTCAAATGAAACTGCATATTGATTAGCACAACGCGTGCTCTGTTTTTTTCTTCTTCTTTTTTTCGTTTCGAATAGTCTAATAGATATTACCTTGTGTTTTTAAAGTTGGAAAGCTATGTCTTTAGATCGAAAATTTCAACTCGTGGCTTTTTTCCCCTTTTTCAAACAAAAGTTTAATAGCTGTTTCGCCATTGTATTCCTTTTTGACAGAAATTAATATTACATTTGACAAGTTACATTTTAAATGTCATTTAATGCTAAGGCAGTGAATGTTTTATATTGCTGATCATGGTGATAACATTAAAAACACACAACTCAACTGCTATCGCATTTTACTCGTATCCCAGTACAGTATAGAGTCCAAAATATGCGTATTCATGTATATATTGTTATTCGTAGACGTTAAACTTGACTGTTCTTCAAGTATACGCTATATTATTCTGTTCATTACCCATTGTATTTTCTCCAACCAAGTAATCGAGCTTTAATAATTCTTCGTAAAATAATAATAATAATAATAATAATAATAATAATAGGCCTTTTTATAATAATGTAAATGATTGTTATTATCATGTCAAAATGTTTATTTTCATCTTTTCAGATTCTGAAAATGACCGACAGATTAATGCCGAGGCCTTCCAGCTCGAACAATGGCCGCCATGTTTTTTTCCAGAACGAGGTGCACTTCACGGGGTTCGTGACGGTCCTTCTAGAAATCAGCCTCTTGCTGGAGAACATGCTGCCGCTGGTTGTCGTCGTCTGGTGGAAGCGGCCGGGCGAGCGATCCATCTGCGACAAGCTCATCGCGGCCCTGTCCCTCACCTACATCACGTCAGCCATCATTCCAACTCCATTTGGACTCGTCTCGTACTTCCACGGCAGCTGGTATGGCGGGAAGGAGACGTGCGAGTGTTTCCAGGTGACGACCACATTCTGCAGTCTCTCCGCCATGGCGCTCGTGACCTACATGTGCATGGATCGCCATCTGTCGGCGTGCCCGTGCGCAGGATTCAAGCTCCGCACGGAATGCAGAGACAGCTTCGGAGTGATCCTGTTTTTCCTTTTCGTGTGTACCCTCACCATCTCCACGATGCCTGTAATCGGACTGGGCCCGCAGATAATGGCGGGAAATGATACGTGCGACGCCTGGATCATACTAATCCCAGAGCCGGGCAAGAGAGAGATCTATTTTATATCGTTTTTATCGTTCGGGTTTTTGAACATTTTCCTATCGACCGTGTCCAGTTTATACCTAATCGTGTTGCTACACAGACCTCAAAGAACTGTCGAGATTTGTGAGAGTGGTGCTAATAACGAGGACAGTGAGTCGGAGGTGCTTCACAGCAGCTCGTCGGCGAGCAGCACGTGGGTGATTCTTGCCTTGGTGTTCCTCAATCAGGTCACGTGGATACCAACTTTAGTAAGTATCTGTCAACGCATTTTAATTACGGTCATATGAGCACTGGCTAAAACGAGAAATAGCCTATGGGCCCACCGACGGGGATTGATCCTAGACCCACCACGCACCATGCGAGCGCTTTACAACTATAAGTTACGCCACACTCTTCCCGCACTCTATGACGATTTGTCTCAGTCTGCGACGATTTAACTGAGTGAATGACAATCTACCATAGTCTGTGACGATCTGCTTCAGTGAGTGACGATCTACAACAGTTTGTGACGATCTACCACAGACTGTGACGATCTACCTCAGTGAGTGATAATCGTTCGCAGTCTGTGACGATCTGCCTCAGTGAGTGACGATCTATCGCAGTCTGTGACGATTTGTCTAAGTGAGTGATGATCTACCGCAGTCTGTGACGATCTGCCTCAGTAATTGACGATCTTCTGCCATCTGTGACGATCTGCATCAGTCTGTGACGATCTGCCTCGGTAAGTAATGATCTACCGCAGTCTGTGACGATCTGCCTCAGTGAGTGATGATCTACCGCAGTCTGTGACGATCTGCCTCGGTAATTGACGATCTTCTGCAGTCTGTGACGATCTGCCGCAGTCTGTGACGATCTGCCGCAGTTTGTGACGATTTGCCTCAGTGAGCAATGATCTACCACAGTCTGTGACGATCTGCCTCAGTAACTGACGATCTTCTGCAGTCTGTGACGATCTGCCTCAGTGAGTAATGATCTACCGCAGTCTGTGACGATCTGCACCAGTGAGTGACGATCTACCGCAGTCTGTGACGATCTGCCTCAGTGAGTGATGATCTACCGCAGTCTGTGACGATCTGCCTCAGTGAGTGACGATCTACCGCAGGCTGTGACGATCTGCCTCAGTGAGTGATGATCTACCGCAGGCTGTGACGATCTTTCTGTGACGATCTGCATCAGTGAGTGACGATCTACCGCAGTCTGTGACGATCTGCCTCAGTGAATGATGATCTATCGCAGTCTGTGACGATCTGCATCAGTGAGTGACGATCTACCGCAGGCTGTGACGATCTGCCTCAGTGAGTGATGATCTACCGCAGTCTGTGACGATCTACCGCAGTCTGTGACGATCTGCCTCAGTGAGTGACGATCTACCGCAGTCTGTGACATCTGCCTCAGTGAGTGATCATCTACCGCAGTATGTGACGATCTGCCTCAGTGAGTGGCGATCTACCGCAGTCTGTGACGATCTGCATCAGTAATTGACGATCTGCTTTAGTCTGTGACGATCTGTCTCAGTGAGTAATGATCTACCGCAGTCTGTGACGATCTGCTGTAGTCTGACTGTTTGCGAAGTAGTTCTGAGAGATATTATATCCAATGTAATGGTCATACACCTCCCTCAATGGACTGTTAAAATTATCTCATGGTGGGTACCGGGCTACGCACTCAGTATCTATCAGCCTAAGTTCGACTAATTAACTACTATATTATCAAAAAGAAAGGAATGTTTATTTAAATTACGGCTATATAGCCCCTGAAACCCGATGTCACTATATACAGGGTGAGCCATGTCCAAATTACCCAACTGCTATTTTTTTTTGTTTATCCAAAGTGGCTATAACGTTTAGTACTTGGCTAATAAAATGTGCTACTTTTTTATTATTTTCAAAGAAATCTTCTACATATCTGAAAAACGTACTAAAATTAAGTTATTTCCTATGTGAGCCCTGCATATAGACTACCGACTATAGTCGACACGAACATACACATGGCCGATACTTTGTTCTCTGTCCGTCAGTTTGTTGCTGCACAGAACCCACTCTGGGATCGATCCCCGCCGGTGGTCCCATTGAGCTATTTCTCGTTCCAGCCAGTGCTCCACAACTGGTGTTTCAAATGCCGTGATGTGTGCTATCCTGTCTGTGGGATGGTGCTTATAAAAGATCCCTTGCTGTTAATCGGAAAGAGTAGCCCATGAAGTGGCGACAGCGGGTTTCCTCTCTCAATATCTGTGTGGTCCTTAAAGGAGAGGACAATTAAGGCATTTGGCCTGGTATGCATATTCAACGATATATAATGCACATCATTGCTTAATATCAACATGTATAATCGTATAGTTAATTAATAAAACGGTTAAATATGACGGCTATTGTATATAACGAGCGTAGCCATTTTGTACCATCTCATTGAAGGTTGCACTATACCAATTAATTTCCGGCTGGGTCGAAGTTCGAGGTGCACCGAACTTTTGATAGAGAAGTTAACACCACAAGTCCTGTGATTGGTTATAAATGTGAGTGTGTTGGTTGTAAAAACAAAAACAATTCATCTGGGCTAAAAATGTATGCAATTTTATTTGATGTAGTACCACCGTGTCAAGTAGCCTTGTGCTTGGAACATGTATGGGGTACCTGTAAAAAAAAAGTACTCACATTTTGTGCGAAACTAGGGGTGTTGCAGAAACATCTGGTTATACCGAAAATGAGCCATGAAAGGTACCATTTTCTGCAGTTAATACTTTGAGGTAGGGGTTGTAGTACTGATATTTATGGGTCACTGTTTGGTTGATATATTGCATATAGTGTTTTTAAACACAAACGTTAACATGGTCGCCTATGGGATTTGAATTGGTATAGTCCAACCTATAGCACATATTCAGTGCATAATAAAAAAAAAATGATTTTTGTGATTTAATTAAATTAAACTACACTATTTGATTAATTAGCCGTCACTCGGCCATGCAAGTTCACAATGACCTTGACCTTGACAATAATTACTGTGCATAGCTCTGAATGGAGTTTGAACAAAAATTAGCACTGAGGAAAAGTTGGTTTTGGCCTATAATTCATACTATAAAGATTTGAATGTTTTTATTTACATGGTGTTTGACTTGCCATATACAACTGCTCTTAAATATGTTAATATATCTAGGCAGTCTGAACTTAGATTTTAATAGCAATTTATTTTTATATTAAAAATAACATGTGCCAATATTGGGATAATGTCTTTAACTTCTATAAACATAGTTAATGTTTCATGTATGTACTTCTGATAGCTTAACTTTTTAAAGACCTTGATTTTTATTGTCCTTTTGGCATATTTATAGGGTGCTAAGTCATATTTTAAACAAATTTGTAGTTTTAGGGGAAATTTTGTTTTACTTTGAAGAAATTGTTTACCAAAGCCATAATTAAAATTTTGGTCACTATTGTGCCTTCTGTTCTCATTTATACATAACAATAAGCTTGTTAAACATATCTTTAGGTCTCCAGATCAAATCTTTTTTTTAAATAATCACTTAGTTTGCTCCCATGAAGTGTATTTTAAGTGTATACTAGATTTAGAACCAATTTTTCCAGATTTGATTATCTACCTTGGTGTAATTTGATGATTTATTTTATTGTTAATGCTGTATTATCCAGTGTTAATAGCTAAATGATATGCTGGATTACAGATTGTAGGAATACATCCAATATACATATTGTATTGATCTGGATTAGAAAATAATGCAATAAAATAGATGTTTGGGTAATTATGTCACTTAAAAACAGGAGTTTTTTTAGTAATGAATCAAAAATAAATATGCGAAAGCTGCATGATAATTCCAGATATCACAAATATTTAAAACCTCCAACTACAGTAGGGTATACATAAAATATAGTCAGGAATATTGGTGGCTGCCAATGGTTTTGATGGTCCAGTTTGAAAATCTGCATAGCTGATGGATTTGAAATTCCCGCACATGGTAACTTGAAGATGCCCACACTCAGCATACAGGATTTTCTTCCAACAGTGATGTGCAGGACATTAAGTCATTACTTCATACAGATGCAGTCATGTTGGTTTTTCCTTCCTCAGACATTGTATTTTTTTAATACTGATATTTCTTTGATGTGCCTATTGAGGTCTTCATAATCTAGGGGTCAGTCAAGTACATGTGTTTCAATGGAATACATTTAAGGAGCTGAGGTACTCTGAATAGCCATGCTGTCTCTACATGTATAGCTGAGCACACACACACATCTGACAGTAAATATCTTCAGGAGTATTATTTTTAAAAAAAATATTTTCTCAAATATGACATATTGCATTTGTACAAATCTGTACAAAATACATGTGCTTTGTGAGGTGTACATTACATTAGGTTGCACTGTAGAAACAACAGTTTCAGTGTGGTTGTCAGTTTATGTCAGAAGACACCAGATCCTGCTTGTCAGAAAAACACATGATTCGCCACCTTTTGAAACATGTATGTTATCAGTATAGGTTGCACTATACCAATTAATTTCCGGCTGGGTCGAAGTTCGAGGTGCACCGAACTTTTGATAGAGAAGTTAACACCACAAGTCCTGTGATTGGTTATAAATGTGAGTGTGTTGGTTGTAAAAAAAATTAATTTCATCTGGGCTAAAAATGTATGCAATTTTATTTGATGTAGTACCACCGTGTCAAGTAGCCTTGTGCTTGGAACATTTATGGGGTACCTGTAAAAAAAAGTACTCAAATTTTGTGCGAAACTAGGGGTGTTGCAGAAACATCTGGTTATACCGAAAATGAGCCATGAAAGGTACCATTTTCTGCAGTTAATACTTTGAGGTAGGGGTTGTAGTACTGATATTTATGGGTCACAGTTTGGTTGATATATTGCATATAGTGTTTTTAAACACAAACGTTAACATGGTCGCCTATGGGATTTGAATTGGTATAGTCCAACCTGAATACGCCCTCTGGCGAGCTGGTGGTTACGTGATACTTAACGCGTAACGTCAGGAATGAGCCTTAGAACTAGAGAAACACAATCTACCTGTTTTTTGCGGGATGATAAATAGTCATACATTGCAATGTTCTGTAATAATACACATCCCAGTAAGCCAACAATAAGTATATCCAGCACTATATATATTATTTTTCAATACAACATAAAATACCATTGTCAAAGTGGCTACACAACAAGTCGAAACAATTAATGCTTTGCCCATGCATTAACCTACGTACTGAACAGAACAGAACTTTATTACACTCAGGCCGTTCCACAACGTCGTTAGAGGAACATACATAATAAATAGTATAAACATGACAAGATGGTTTACAGGAGGATGAAATAATAACATATGATAATACATAATACATAATACTTGTATATGATATTAATTGATAATAACTGTAACATTAGTAGTATTAGTATTAGTATTATTAGTAGTAGTAGTAGTAATAATAATAATGGTGGTAGCAGTAATGGTAGTCGTAGTAGTATAATAATAGTAGCAGTAGTAGTAATAGTAATGGTAGTACATGGTACAGTAATAATAGTAATAATAATAATAATAATAATTGTAATATAGCTAGGAAACAGTTTTGATTGTGACATGAGTTATTCAGTTACAAGGACGTTTAAAAACCTGGCAAATTACATTTATAAATTTCGCCAACTTCTTTAATACACTTATTTTCTTACTGCTCATTAGTTCTTTGTATTTGTAGGTGCTTGGTCTAGTATAATAATAGGGATGTAAAAATTTTACTCAGGAATTATGAAAAAATATACATACAAATAAATAATGGAATTCATCACCAATGTCACTTTCATCACATAGAGTACACAATCTGTCTTCAAATAATATGTTATTCCACCTTCCAGTTTCGACAGGTAAATAGTGATTTGACGTTCTAAATTTTATAATTAATCTCCACAACCTTTCGGGAATTATATTTAAATAGTTTTCAAAAATGAGTTCTTCTTTAAAAAGTTGATAGGTTTTGCCTCTTGATGACATAGATACGCTATTATTCCATATTTGTAAATATTGATCATTTTGCCTAATTTTAATTTGTTGTGAGAGCCAAGTTAACGATAAAAAGGTGTGTGATATCCAAACATCGCTCATTCCTAAATGCTCCAAAATAGTTTTAATACTAGTGAGCCAATTATAATTTATTCTATTTGTAACATGATCTGTCAACATAAATCTGTATAGAAGAAATGATAATTTTGATTGTTTCCCTGAAATAATGCGTGCCCAGTAACAAACCATTCTTCTTTGAATATTTAATTCCACGGGCACTTTCCCCAATTCTCCGTATAACATAAATAATGGGGTGGATTTTATTGTTGGCAAGATGTGTCGGAAGAAATTTATTTGAACAGAATCGCATATATCGTTTTTTCCATATCCCCAAACTTCGCAACCGTATAACAAGATTGGGAGAACCATTGATTCAAACATTTTAAGTTTACACTCAATCGATAGATTATTGTCTTTAGATTTCGCCAATACAAAATACATAGCTTTAGTTTCTTGATGTTTTAATTGAGCCTTGGTCGTTTTAAAATTATTTAATTTGCTAAAAGTGATACTGAAATGATACACGGAGTGTTTTCTTAGTTAATTGGTCTATGCTGTTAGTTGCTTCTACCTGTGATTCCTGATTGGCAGGTGTGTATTTGATTGGTAACCAGACGAGCCAATTAATTGACGCTGTCTAGACACAAAAATACATACCGGTATTGTGGAATATTACCTGTCGCCCCTAAAATTGTACTGGACATGGTTTATTACTGTAAATAGTTCTGTAAAACTACTGATTAAGTAGACTTTTCCATCTGAAACCACAGAACTGACCAATTACGTAGTCCCAAAGAAAAGAAAACTATCACTTGGGTAGACTAAACTCCAACAAGAGCCTTATGTGTTGGATAGATGCATACCCGGACCACCAACACATACTGACATTTTAACAAATGAAAAACGCGTAATTTTAGAATTAATAAAAAAACCGTGATTATTCCTGCTAACTGGGAGCTGCCATTTTGTTTCGTTTTTGTGACGTCCGGTGGTATAGCTTGGGGCGAAGTGATGTCAGCTCAGGTCCAACTTCTCTATTATGCACAGTGTAAACAAATGCTCTAATTTACGACAACATAAATGACTTGATAGTATAATAAACTATTTAACTAAATATATTTCAGTTTGCATCAATATAACGAAATAGAGTTATAGTATTTTTTTCTTTTAAAAAATCCAAAGAAAAAATGCATATTATTAGGCCTATTGGTAGGATACGTTCGAGCAAAAACGACCACTCACGATACCCAAGTGATAATTTTCTTTTTTCTGGGACTACGTAATTGGTCAGTTTTGTGATTTTAGATGGGGAAAGTCTACTTAATCAAGGGTTTTACAGAATTACTTACAGTAATAAAGCTGGTAAAGTCCATTACGATTTGAGGTTATCACACAATACCCTGTGATCTTAATAAAAGAGGCACGTCTTTTTAGTGTGTCTAGACACAGTGTCTAGGGACCGTCTAAATATACACCTGCCAATCAAGAACCACAGGTACAGGCTACGGAAAGAAAAGACCCAATTAAGCAAGAAAACACTCCGACTATTATTTCAGTACGTGGGTTAATTTATATACAAAATATAATACAGTTATTTCAACACTTTGACAATGGTGGTTTATTTTGTATTGAAAAATAAACCACATATACACGTTTCTGTGTTATTGGGATATATATTATTACAGAACATTGCGATGCATCCGCAAAAATCAGGTATGTTTTGTCAGGACGTGACACGTTAGGTATTACGTAACCACCAGCTCGCCAGAGGGCGTATTCACTGGGATGGTACAAAATGGCTGCGCCCGTTATATATAATAGCCGTCACATTTAACCGTTTTATTAATTAACTATACGATTATACTTGTTGACATTAAGCAATAATGTGCATTATGTATCGTTGAATATGCACACCAGTCCAAAATCCTTGCTTTAGCATTCCTTTAACCATATGTCTGACGCCATATAACCGTAAGTAAAATGTGTTGAGTGCGTCGTTAAATAAAACATTTCCTTCCTGTGATTCTTCAAACGTCGCTCTTCTTTGTGCCATTGTTGTAATTTTGTTCTGCGGTGTGTGACCATGACCATCATCCTGGCCTGGAGATGTGATTGACCCGGCCGGCTGATTGGTGTTTTATTATGTCCAGCTCCGCTGATAACCAGACTTGCACGCGTCCTGCAGCGCCGGGGAGTAATTCATCTCCTTTACAGGCCTCTAATCTGTCAGATATCCACACCCTCGTGGTGGGGATAATCTCCAGGCCATGGGGCAATATCATTAAAACACGCCGGAGATGCGCGCGATACAATGGCGCTCGTCACGAATTGGCGTCTGCACGATAATTCCCAGGAGTTGGACACCCTAACAACTACCGATTGTAGCAGGCGAGTACTCTACATTGATCACAGATATGCTCAGTAAAATGTATGACAATTCCCAGACGTTGGACACCCTAACAACTGTCAGGACGTAGCCCAGTGGTAAAGCGTTCATTTGATGCGAGGCCGTGGTATGTACTATCCTGTCTGTCGGATGGTGCATATAAAAGATCTCTTGCTGCTAACCGAAAAGAGTAGATTATGAAGTGGCGACAGCGGGTTTCCTCTCTCTCTGTATATATATATATATATATATATATATATATATATATATATATATATATATATATATATATATATATATATATATATATCTGTGTGGTCCTTAACCATATGTGTTCAGTGCGTCGTTAAATAAAACATTTCTTTCCTTCACCTAACAACTGCCGATTGAAGCAGACGTGTACTCTTCATTGATCACAGATATACTCAGTAAAAATGTACGATAACTATAATATAAACTCCTGTTGTGGGTTGAACTCTGGCGAAGTCAGAAGTTGTGCCCACGACAGACGTGCTTGAACAGCTTTCTGATAGAAGCACACCAGGACTTGTTAAACATCTTTGTCGAAATAACCATATGTTCGACACCAAAATTTAACAGACGTAGTTTTTTAAGGTATTGTTATACATATAAATTTAATATATATATTTTTTTTAAGCAAACGTTGCTTTCTTTTTTTCTTTTCTTTTCTTTTTTTCTTTGCTTGTACAGGAACTATAAACTGACTCTTTTTTTTTCAAATACATAGCGGTTACATACTTGGACATAAAATCGTATTCGAAAACAAATCCACTCCATTAAATTGTCTATTTATTATATACATCTTTCTTAATTTTTGACAAAAAAAGAGAGGGGGAAAAACCACTATTAGAAAGAAAAAAAACCCTCAAATACTCAAGGCAAATGATTGGCATGAGTCAAGCCACCATTAATCCTCAGACCGGAAATAAAGAGAGCACAAGACATCAAACATGACCTGTTTCACCGAATATCACTTTAATGGTGTCTGTAGAACTATATATTACACGGCTATGTCTATAACAAGGTTATATTGATTTGCAGCTGTGTAATGTTCTTGGCAAAAGCAAAATGATAAATTTTAAGACAAGAATTGCAGAATGGGAATTTCGGCTTGCGCAACACTGCAGAAACATGGTCACGATATATGGTCGTTGCTAACTGATATTCTCCTGGGTTCGTTCAACAGTTATTCCTAGTTTTATCTTTCATGTATGACCACCTTTCGAGTGTAATGTGGGAAAGCACATAAATATTTATATGCTCAGTTGATTGTCTAGAATATTTCCTATGTTGAAAGAGTAACCTAATGTTACTAAGAGTAGAACATCGAGTTTTCTCGCCGCCGCTCGTCACACTCCCCACCACGATCGGTCTAGGATCGATCCCCGTCTGTGGACCCATTGGGCTATTTCTCGTTCCAGCCTGTGCTTTACAACTGTTGTAACAAAGGCCATGGTATGTACTATCCTGTCTGTGGGAGGTGCATATAAAAGATCCTTTGCTACTAATCGAAAAGAGTAGCCCACTCAATATCTGTGTGGTCCTTAACCATATGTCTGACGTCATATAACCGTAAATAAAATGTGTTGAGTGCGTCGTTAAATAAAACATTTCTTTCCTTCCTTCTTCCCTCCCTACCAACCCCGGCAAAGTTAGGAACACGTTGTCAGACATTCATTGAAGGTTACTTCACCCAATAGGCAATATGTGTGGGATTTTTTATTATTATTCTTGGGTGTCATTAAGCATTCATTCATTCATTCATTCATTTATCCATTCATTCATTGGATGTTCAGGCATGTTAGGCCTACGCAAGTGACCGAATCCCTTTCAGTGATACATACCCTGTCCCATTAACGTTTTCCAGCCTAGGACAATGTTCTGGGACATATGAAGCAAGAATATATCTGATGTCACTATAACGTCTGAATAACCATATAGGCTACCAAATCAGCATGACTATTTGAGAGCCGATGGCAACGTCCTTGGATACATAAGCACAAAAATAAGTCTTATCACCAACACGTCTGAATAACCATGTACTAAAAGATCATGGGTATTTAAGAGGCCAAGACAACGTACTGGACATAAATACGAAACTGGGCCCATATTTTCGATATCGTAAAACCATTGTAGGCATGGTGTTTTTACTTTATCGTAGAGCTAAGATAGCTTCGAAAATATTTAGCCTGCTTTTTTATCATCATCACGTCTGAACAATCACGACCAAAAAGAACATGGATAGTTAAGAGCAACGGACGTCAAATAAACTAAAAGTTTCTGAAGGTCCTGTTACCGCTGAGCAGTCGTCTCCGTAACTTGTTATCGAAATACGATATTCTGTTTGAGCTGACGTCTCGATAACGCAGTGTTAACACACTATAGATTTTTAGTTGAGTGCGCTTCCCGGTAATTTAGTATTAAACACTATCGACATCCGAGTTCAGCGAGAGAGATCTTTGGATTTCTGAAGCTGGCGAAATCTGGGGTTTTTTGTTCCGTTTATTTTCGTCCATAGAACCCATGGGAACCAATTTTACCAATCTTCGGTTTCACAGATTTTATTATGGGAATTTAATTTTGCTCGGCCTGAGTGATGGATTATAACTGTAGAAGGCGGTGATGGATTCAAAGAAGGAAAGGAATTTTTGTTTTAACGAAACCCTCAGAGCATTTTAAATTAAGGATTTTGATGTCTAACATGGTTATTTCGATATTTGGGAGAGAGAGTGAAGCAAAACAAGAGTGAAAGCGAGAGAGATGAGATTGAAAGATGAGAGAGAGAGAGAGAGAGAGAGAGAGAGAGAGAGAGAGAGAGAGAGAGAGAGAGAGAGAGAGAGAGAGAGAGAGAGAGAGAGAGAGAGAGAGAGAGAGGGAGGGTGAAAGAGGAGAGCGAAAGAGGGAGAGAAAGAGGAGAGCGAAAGAGGGAGAGAAAGAGGTAGAGAAAGAGGGAGAGAGAAAAAAACTAAATGGGGATCCACTGCTGCCACATAGACTACTTCTTCTAAAATGCAGACAGAACTGTTCATACCATGGACCTTGATTCTCCATTTGTTGGAAACTGACTGGGACTAGTGAAATCCAACACACCGCATCTCGGGCGATTATTCTACCGCTGAATTACCCCCCTCTATCTAGGTCGTTAAACGTCCGTCCATTCCTTCCTTCATTTGTATTTCTTGCACAGCTTTTTACTCTGTGTTTTAATTTAACTCTTATATGTTTATAGTGATGTTATATATTATTTCATTTTCTCAGTTACCTTAGTTTGACACACACCGGCCTCGGTGGCGTCGTGGCAGGCCATCGGTCTACAGGCTGGTAGGTACTGGGTTCGGATCCCAGTCGAAGCATGGGATTTTTAATCCAGATACCAACTCCAAACCCTGAGTGAGTGCTCCGCAAGGCTCAATGGGTAGGTGTAAACCACTTGCACCGACCAGTGATCCATAACTGGTTCAACAAAGGCCATGGTTTGTGCTATCCTGCCTGTGGGAAGCGCAAATAAAAGATCCCATGCTGCTAATCGGAAGAGTAGCCCGTGTAGTGGCGATTGCGGGTTTCCTCTCAAAATCTGTGTGGTCCTTAACCATATGTCTGACGCCATATAACCGTAAATAAAATGTGTTGAGTGCATCGTTAAATAAAACATTTCTTTCTTCTTTTTTATAGTTTGACACATGGTAGCCGATGTCTTTTGTTTGTTTGTTGGGTTTTGTGCTTGGGTTTTTTTGGTAGTTTTTGGGGTTTTTTTTTTTTTTTTTAATGACATTCATTGATTCATTAATTTTATTCTTTTTGTTGTTTTGGTTTTTGTTTTGGCTTCTTTTTTTGTTTGTTCTTGTATTTTAAATTGCAGTTTTTGTTGCCAGTGACATCTTATTACGATTAATCACATCTCAGCCCTGTTCTTGGTGACCTTCTTAACAGGCAACAGGCTGGCTGCACCTGTCCCTGTTATTTTGGTAATTCGATCGATCGAAATGTCTAGCTTTATGTTTAATGTTTTCTTCCTGAGCAATGTTTGATTATACCGATTTAAAAATATATATACACCAGAAAAATGTATTTAGTGTTATAAATGACACTTTCTAAAAGTACTAACCGGTACTCTATTCATGGTCCACTGGTATATGAAATGTTGTGGCATATATTATTCTGTCTTCCATATAAATTCAACCGGGCATACTCATGTGTGTTAGGTACTCATCGTATCTGGTAGGTGATTGTTACACTTCAGGTACCCTGACTGTTGCACACGTAGGTAACACGCCACGGCACGAAGCAAGATTTTGTGTTGTGGCACCGTGTGCAAGACAGAAGTCACAGAACAAAACGTTGCTTGGCTGTGGCGCGGCCCAAAGCAACGCGTGTGGAACGGAATGGAAACGATTCTATTTCGTGTGACACGTAGGGATGTTGCATCCAATAGGAACATGAGCAAAAGTTCAGGGTTACCAAAGGCATAGAATGGCGGATATTTCCGATGAACAAATGGCTAAACTGATTGACTTGTATCAACATTAATATTAAAGCAGTGAAATTTTCACTTGAGTGAGGTATGTTTTTTTTTTTTAGATGCCCCGTATTTTCTTCCGCGTTTGTTATCTCCACCATCTGAAGAGGAATTCTCAAGAATAAAATAACTTCAACCTCTTCTGTTGGTCATACGCTGAACGCAACTCAAATGGACTGGGTGGATCGGGTTGGATGGGAAAGCAGGATAGAGGGCGATAGGCGTAGGCAGTTTCGGCAAATAGGGATGTTAGATCTGACAGCCTCCCCAACCCCCACTTTCCTTCTTGACTAATGGCGGTCTTGAACATATATATGAAAAACCCACTTGTTGGATAATAATACTGGATTGGGCACAAAATCCACCTCTTTCGTTGGTATTACTGAAGAAGAAGGAAATGGTTTATTTAACACATTTTATTTACGGCTATGTGGCGTCAGACATATCGTTAAGGACCACACAGATATTGTGGAAGGAAACCCGCTGTCGCCACTTCATGGACTACTTTTTTCGATTAGCAGCGAGGGATTTTTTTATATGCACCATCCCATAGACAGGATAGCACATGCCACGGCCTTTGATGTACCTGTCGTTGTGCACTGGCTGGAACAAGCGGTATTACTGAGACTCGAACACCTAACATACAGTTCTCCATCTGAATGACAAAAATCATATATGTGCACAAGACAGAGCTAATTCAACATTTTGTATGATCGCGACTTCTACCACAAAGTGTAGTTACAGTCATGTGTCGTGTGTATAGGTGAACTGCCAATACCCTGGACAACGCATCCTTCCTAAACCGCCAGTTGGAGGACTAGCCGCCATTTGCAGGACTGATTCGACGAGTTTAAACATGCACAAGATAGAACACTGTCGATACGTACCCAGGCAGCCGTGATTGCGTACACTCATGGATCACTGTCAAAATAGTAATGATATATGTTCGACAATTATAAAACTGTACAAGATAGAACTCGGTGGACACATACATACAGCATCAGCTGTGATTGTGTGCTCTCATGAATCACTGTCAAAATAGTAATAATAGCACATGTTCGACAAGGTTAAATATGCACAATATAGAACTCGATGCATACATACATAAACAGCTTTGGTGGCTTGCATTCATCAATCACTGTTAAAATAGTAATTATATTACATGTTCGACAAGTTTAAACCTGCACAAGACAGATTGCTTAACAACTATACAATCAAGACTGTCTTTTTTTTGTAGTCTTTTTTTCCTATTCATAAAACCAATCTATATAGAAGTTATTTAAGATATAATTCCGTTTGGCTATAAGTGAATACATGTTAGCTAACAAGCACACGACGACCATCTGCTACCGACTGTCTCAAATCTCTTGGGTGGCCATCACAGACGAGATTTACTGATAAAATGGTGATATCGTTGTATTAGATGTATTTTAAGTTAGCAAGTACGTCAGCACGTTTGACAGTGATGAATTATTCGTGGATGATGGTTAATCCTGATTCTGAATAAAACATGTTACGTGTAAATGTTTTTACCTTGAAATAAGGACAGGAATGATTGTTTAATGCCAGAAAAACAGACATACGAACTGACAATCAGATAGACAGACAGAGGGAAACAGTGGGGTGGGTGGTTGTTTGTTGTTGTGGGGTTGTTTTTGTTGTCTTTTGTGGGGTGGATGGCAGTTAAAGGGAGGGACAATCAAGGCATTTGACCTGGTATGCATATTCAACGATATATAATGCACATTATTGCTTAATATCAACAAGTATAATCGTATAGTTAATTAATAAAACGGTTAAATGTGACGGCTATTATATATAACGGGCGCAGCCATTTTGTATCATCCCAGTGAATACGCGAGGTGGTTACGTAATACCTAACGTGTCACGTCAGGAATTAGTCTTCGAACTGAAGAAACAAAACATATCTGATTTTTGCGGATGCATCGCAATATTCTGTAATAATAGTCATCCCAGTAAGCCAGCAACAATTATATATTATTTTAATACAAAATAAACCACCATTGTCAAAGTGTTTAAATAACTGTATTATGGTTTGTACATAAATTAACCCACGTACTGAAGTAATAATCGGAGTGTTTTCTTAGTTAATTGGTCTTTTCTTTCCGTGGCTGTACCTGTGGTTCCTGATTGGCAGGTGTATATTTAGACGGTCCCCAGACACTGTGTCTAGACACACTAAAAAGACGTGCCTCTTTTATTAAGATCACAGGGTATTGTGTGTTAACCGCACGGACACCCCTCTAATCGTAATCGATCAGCCGTCCTGCTTTATTACTGTAAGTAATTCTGTAAAACCCTTGATTAAGTAGATTTTCCTATCTAAAATCACAAAACTGACCAATTACGTAGTCCCAAAGAAAACAAAACTATCACTTGGGTATCGTGAGTGGTCGTTTTTTGCTCGAACATAGCATACCAATAGGCCTAATAATATGCTCTTTTTTTTCTTTGGATTTGTTTTTAAAAAGAAAAATACTATAACTCCATTTCGTTCTATTGATGCAAATTGAAATATATTTAGTTAAATAGTTTATTATACTATCAAGTCATTTATGTTGTTTTACAAGTCAGGTTGATGAAAGCGAAGCGCCTTGTCGTAAATTAGAGCGTTTGTTTACACTGTGCATAGAGCAGATGGACGGAGCTGACGTCACTTCGCCTCAAGCTATACCACCGGACGTCACAAAAACGAAACAAAATGGGTTTTTATTAACTCTAAAATTAATCGTTTTACATTTGTTAAAGTGTCAGTATGTGTTGGTGGTCCGGGTATGCATCTTTCCAACACATAAATCTCTTGTTTGAGTTTACCTTTAAATGGGAGTAAATGAAGGTTTTGCTCGTATTCTTTGTGTGTATACGTGCGTGCGTGTGTGTGTGTGTGTGTGTGTGTGTGTGTGTGTGTGTGTGGTGGTGTTTCTTGTTTGGTTTTTGTGTAGTTTTTATTATTATTATTATTATTATTATTATTATTTTGTAGGTTGGGATTAGCATTAATGAATGTTTTCCAGATATCCCATCCAAATGCATCGTTTTGTTTGTCTTTTCAGACGATGATTACTTTTCAAAAGGTTGGACTCAAAGTTAGTGAAGCAGCCATGATGTACGCCTTGTTAGCAACGTCACTTCCAGGATTGCTCAACCCACTTCTGTATGGCCTCGTCCTGGATTCTTACAGAGATGGTTATAAAAAGATCATTTTCAAAATCTTCTTTTGTTGTAAACCCAAGGATGTACAAACGCAGGAATTACGAGGTATGTATAAAAAGAATAATTTTTTTAATAACCAAAAGCCTATCAAATGTGTATGAAGAATTAGGTGTTGAATAGATATATCCTAGTAAGCTACGCATGACTTAATAAGGTCAATTTATAGTTTGATTGCCGACCTCATGCGTAACTGAAATTGAAATTTGTATTAGGTAAAATAAAAAATGTTGAACGAACGCGCACCAAAATTTAATATGAACTGTGTTAAAACCACACTGAATTGACTGACAAATGAGGGTTATGTTTCAACAGAAGCAGAACTGGGCGAGTCAACTACTCACCAACAAGGGTCGGCTGTGAAGTACGGTATGAATCTAGCTTTACGATACTGTGCGTATGAAAATGCGGTTTAGATAGTGAGAAAAAAAAATCTTCTGCCAATTATCAACAAGGGATGTATTCGCATTTTTCAGGACTCACGACACTATTGCAGCCAATCAATTGTCGTTTTACTAAAAAGAGTGGCCCTTTTCTTTATTTTATCTTGTTGGAATGAGGTCCGATTTAACAGTTACGTTAGGCAATGCTGAAAAGGGACCGACTGTTGAAGCCTAAAATGTCCCATTTGCCCAAGAAGTCCCAATTGGGCTTCAACAACCGAGTCCCATATCATGGTGTAAAAACGAGGTTGATGATTTATTTGCATTTAAAACTGATTGTCAAATTGTATGGTTTGTTGTCTGTATACTGAAGGTTCGTGAGCGTTGCTTCCCTCTTCGGATTCCTCGTATTAACGGGTAGTAATATTTAACAAACTCTTGGTGGCGAACTTGTTGTTATTATCTTTTTGCAGAACGACTACACAAGGAATATTCTAATTCTCCTAAGGCAGAATATTGAACATTATTTTCCAGGTTTTATTGCTACGTCGGCTAATCTTTCTATGTAAAATATCTGGTGGTGAGATACTTTCAAGAGAAAGAATGATAGCATACACTACGGTCGTAAACTAGACAGGCCCGTACACGGAGAACGATCGATGCCAGGACCAGCCTTGAACCCGATGGTTTAATAACTATTCCTTTTCATTTTAACATATACAATTTCTCTGTGCTAATATCCTGTTACGGTTCAAGCACGTAGTCCTGCACGCACAGCCCAACTACTTGGTGAATGGGTAGCTAACTGTTAGTGGATAGTGAGAGAGAAGAGGTTTTTTGTTTTTGTTTAACAACACCACTAGAGCACATTAATATATTAATCATCGGCTATTGGATGTCAAACATTTGGTTATTTTGATATATAGTCTTAGAGAGGAAACCCGCTACATTTTTCAATTAGTTGCAAGGGATCTTTTATATGCACAATCCCACAGACAGGATAGTACATACTTTGGCTTTTGATATACTAGTCGTGGTGCACTGGCTGGGACGAGTAATAGCCCAATGGGCCCGCCGAAGGGGATCGATCCTAAACCGACCGTGCATCACGCGAACGCTTTACCACTGGGCTACGTCCCGCCCCCTAGTGACAGAGAAGTCGGAGTAGTGGCAGGACTGGCATCATTGAACAGTTTAAAACTAGCTCTCGGTTGGATCCAGTACTGGCATACGAACCCATTTCATTTAATGACATTTCAATTTATTGTCGTGCTTATATCCAATTAAGGTTCAAGCACGCTGTCCTGGACACACAACTCAGTGGGTTAGGTGTTAGTGGTTAGTTGTTAGTGGTTAATGATAGAAAAGAGGGTGTAGTGGTCTTACACCTACTCACTGAGTCGTTAAAACTCGCTCTGGGCGGCATCCGGTATACGAACCTCGTGCCTACCAGCTTTCAGGCCGATATAGTTTGAACATTACACCATCGAGGCTGACGCATTGCTCCAAGTTAACTGTACTTAATACCTCTGAAAATCCCACACTTTGATTAATCTGACGACGGTGTCACATCACCATGCGTGTGGCACTCGCATTTGCTTGCAGGCAGGCGAGTTCTTTAATTGGAACCCGCTAAACCCAATCGATGCAATGTGGACTTCACAATAAATCATCACGGGGTATTTGAGAATAATAAACACGTGTGTTGGAAGACGTAATGAAGTCATCACTTGGATGTATGTGGCAGCGTTGTGCATTTCTTTACTCTTGTTTAGTTTCTAATCGCATTCCACAAGACGTCTGTGATTGGTTATGGATGCGGGTTGTGTTAACTCTTCTCAGTAAAGGCTAGCCCGAGTACTGTGCCGTTCGATAGCTAGACAGACCTTTGAATGGTTATGATCCCAGCCAGAGATATCTTTATAGCAAAGACATGGAATTCATTTCATTTCAACTTATCTTCGTGCTTATATCCAATTAAGCTTCAAGCACGCTGTCCTGGGCATACACCTCAGCTATCTGGGCTGTCTGTCCAGGACAGTGGGTTAGTTGTTAGTTGGTTAGAGGTTAGTGAGAGAGAAGAGAGTGTAGTGGCCTTACACCTACCCATTGAGCCCTTAAGAACTCGCTCTGGGTTGGAGCCGGTACCGGGCTGCGAACCATGTGCCTATCAGCCTGTAGTCCGATGGCTTAAGCACTCCGCCACCGAGGCCGGTCCGACACGGAATTGCTGCCTACCATAGGGTAGCAAAGATTCCCACTTTAATACAACTATAACCCTATGTTTGACGCGAAATACCATTACATTGATAATTTTCGATTTCGCCGATAACAAATATTTCACATATTAACCACTAATATACACGCTACATTAAGAAACCCGGAACATCATTGAAAGGGGGTGATGTAACGTCAAACACATATAGGGCTATTATTGTATTGCAGCTGGAATCTTTGCCTACCTGGTTGTCACGGGGATCCTATAATACCCGTAACTGAATAAAACACAATTATCCAAATATCTCTCCTAACTGTATATCTATTAGATCTCTCTGTATCGGGCAGTCTATACCCGAGTGGCTCGGCTCTAGGTGTAATCAGAGATAAGATCTTATATAAATATAGTTAATATAGCACGTTTAGTTCACTAGAAAACACAACAGAAACACAATACACTTTGGAATCTGTATTAACTCTAACGCTGACAAATGTACTTGTCGCAGTAGTTAATTAACAACAACAATATAATAACAACCCAGAGCTAATCACTTAATTAGTTAATGACTAGGTGTCTAGTTTACACAATATTCTAATCACTTCACCGTGATCCAACCCACACACATGTGATAATTGAGAAACGCAGCCAGGGGAACTTAATTAATAAAGGAATTACAACTCTATTCCTAACTGGTTAATTTTTAATTAACCCTTAAATACTCATTCAGTAACCTTGTAATACAGAATTAATACTGGTACCTATCACAATAAAGACAATAACATACAGTTTACCTAGGTCCTCTAGGATGACCGGCTAAGCTTTATCTTACCAAATACTCGTATAAAAATATTAGAACAGTGAAGCCTACAATTTACTTCGTCAGATTACCAGAGACACTATCTAGAGAATATTGGTACAATACAGTATTAAAATATTTAAAGTCACATCAATCACATCAAGGTTATACAACAGAGCAGAAAAATATATTTACCAGTCCAGTCGGACTACGTTCCCCGGGAGCCTTCCAATGTTTCTCCCTGATATATCTAAAATCCTATCTATTTATTCAAAAATCTCAGAGACAGCGAATATCGCCTGGGGGCACAACGCGGTACCTCACCTATCATGTGATATTTCCACAACTCCCAGAGACGGTATATTTTCTAGCTGGCCAGACTTACTGTCGCCAGTTCACTAGAATTACCCCGGTCGTAAACCGAACTACCGGAGTTATTACGTAACTACTGGCCACATGGCCTCCACATCTGGTCTAAGTGCATATTGGGACGCAGCTCTACCACGTCGCGCGGGGATATTACGTAACCAAGCTGCACACGGCCCTCTAAAACAATTAACATCGCCACAGGCGAAAAGATAAGAGCATGGTCCGTCACACTGGTGATAGGCAGCAATTCCGTATTTTCGCTATAGAGTTATCCCTGGCTGAGAGAGCGATCGTAACAATCCAAATGTCCGTCTTGCTCTCGAACGGCAGAGTACTCGGGCTAAGTAAAGCCATGGTCTGGAACAGTGATGGGAAAGGCAACAGTTGAGTGGGGGAATAGTTCGTTATTGTTAACGTTATTCTAGCACACTGTTAGGTCAACGGTTATATGAACACACGAAAATTGCGAAACTTTGTTTTAGAAAATGAGAAAGGACACCCGCGCTCCTTGGGCTACTCTTGTTATCAAGGAGTCTTTTATTTCAATTTTTCTAAAGACTGATGAATAACTAATAATAGTTTTTAATTTACCAGTCGTGTAGCGCTGGTTTTTTAATTAAAATTCGTCTATCCACTGATAGTTGTAGCTTGAGGGTAGCATGAGATGCGTGTATATATAATTAAATTCCCGTTACATTCATTACAATATAACGTCATCCAATTGGTCCAGACGTAGTAACGGCAGTTTGTTCATTTCTAGATGAACGTAAAAATTATGTCATCGGGGAACGACATATCTGATGACGTCATTTTATATGGGCAAGTTGTCTTATTGAGCGTTATTCTTTACGAACCAAAAATAATTCGAAATAAAGTATGAAGTTTGAAGTGTTATTCTTAACAAGTATGATTCTAATTTAATTATAAGTATTGTCTGTTATGTTCTTTACGTTCATCTGGGTATGATTTTTTTTTTATCTGCAAACGTATGTGAGAACGGTTTCGCCGATTCACACAGTTTGCGGATGATTTTTGTTTCATACCCCGATGAACGTAAAAGAAATAAAGACAATCCTTAAATATAGCGGGCTCTCGTTTTAGAAATAGGGAATGCAACATGAGTGGCCGTTACAAAACAATTTATCTTAATACAGCGAGTTGGATTAGATTAAGACGTATGTATATATAACTAGCGAAAGCGAGATGGATTCGTTTTTTAAACAATGATAAGATAAATGGTATCTAACGGACACGAATGTAGTTTTCTATTTCTTAAATATCCTCAAAAACCAGGTTTAAAAATAAAATGAAAGAAAATGCTTCAAATTCAAGTTATGTTTTGTGATATTAGCAAACTGGAAGTATCGATTTGCAAATGCTCCTCTTTTGTACTTTAACTTGTACGCTTCTTCTGCTGCTGCTGCTGCTGCTGATGATGATAATGCCGCTGCTGCTGATGATGATGGTGGTGGTGGTGCTGGTGATGACGATGATGATGATGATGATGATGACGATGATGAAGGAAGGAAATGGTTTATTTTACGACGCAACATATGGTTAAGGGCCACACAGATATTAAGGGAGGAAACCCGACGTCACCACTTTATGGGCTAATCTTTTCGATTAGCAGCAAGGGATATTTTATATGCACCATCCCATAGATAGGATAGCACATACCACGGCCTTTGGTGTACCAGTCGTGGTGCAATGGCTGGAGCGAGAAATAGCCCAATGGGCTCACTGACCGGGATCGATCCCAAACCGATCGCGCATCAAGCGGACGCTTTTACCACTGAACCGGCCTCAGTGGCGTCGTGGTTAGGCTGGTAGGTATTGGGTTCGGATCCCAGTCGAGGCATTGGATTTTTAATCCAGATACCGACTCCAGACCCTGAGTGAGTGCTTCGCAAGGCTCAATTGGTAGGTGTAAACCACTTGCACCGACCAGTGATCCATAACTGGTTCAACAAAGGCCATGGTTTGTGCTATCCTGTCTGTGGGAAGCACAAATAAAAGATCCCTTGCTGCCTGTCGTAAAACAGTAGCCTATGTGGCGACAGTGGGTTTCCTCTAAAAAACAGTGTCAGAATGACCATATGCTTGACGTCCAATAGCCGATGATATGATAAAAAAATCAATGTGCTCTAGTGGCGTCGTTAAATAAAACAAACTTTACTTTTACCACTGGGCTACGTCTCGCCCCATGACGATGATGATGTTGATGATGATGATGATGATGGTGATGATTATATTCCTCTTTTGTACTTCTGCTTCTGCTGCTGCTGCTGTTAAGGATGATGATGATGATGATGATGATGACGATGGTGATGACTGCGTTACTTTCTCGTGATACCCTGTACATTTGTGTTGGGTACCAGGGGAGGTAGGAAGCTCTCTGGTTGAGTGCTCGCCTGAGGTGCGATGGGTCGCTTGTTCGATCACTTTTGATGGGCCAGTGTTTCATGCCTGGTATATTGAAGACCATGGTATGTACAGTCCTATCTATGGAAAAATATACATTTAAAAAATCATTTGCTACTTTTCGAAAGCAGTAACGCATGTGGCGGAAACTGGTTTCCTCTCTTGGACTCGACCGAGTGTTGACATAACCATATGTTAGACACCAAAACCGAAACATGAGGACTTTTTATAAGCAGATCAATATACAACATACATAAAAAGTATATATAAAAAAGGGTTTTTCTTTCGAAACGTCGGTTTATCTAAATAGATATCTCCGTGACATGCTGCCGTTTGCTCCGAAATTGACTCTCGAGTGGTTTTCGATAACAGTCTGTTGAATTCGAGAGAGGAGGTTATTATAGTATAGCAGAGCAATATACGTCAAGCGTTAATAGTGTTCAACGAGGTCGTCAAACGTGGCAGGCGCCGCGTGCCCCGGAGTCAATAGCGGTGGAGATGTCACGCCATCACACTCTGGTGACTCGTCCTATCTGTTACAGTGACTCTCCACGAGCCGTTCACGTCCCGGTCCAAGTCCGTAGAAACAGTTGTCTGCCCGAATTTAATCTCCTAGGAATGCATGTCCTATGTCTAATATACCTAGGAATGCAAGTCCTAGGACTTACGTTCCTTAGGAACACTGGTCTGACTGCCAGGATATCAAGTCCAGGTCGGACTTGCATTCCTGGACAATCAAAATTTAAGTCCGGTGGTACACGTAAAAAAAAAAAATATAAATGTAAACAAAACGAACAGCACTTTCCTTTCTCGTTTATTTAATTAACTTAGGATACTGCCGCCTCTATTTATTTAAATATTTTTTATGCATGCCAATATTTTCAATTTATATCATTTGCAAGAGTATGTACACATTGTGTTGACCTTATTACACGAGCAGAATTAAGGTCTTTATTCATTGCGTGTTGTTCCAACTAATAAATGTTTAAGCATTTAAAAGTAACTCGAAAAGATTTTCCATAATTCGAAGCATGTATTAGTACTCGCAAATAAGTATAACTTGCCCATCTGATATACCAACACAATTATCTGTTAGACATGATATACTGGTATTTGATAATAATAATAATAATAATAATAATAATAATAAGCTTGTGCCTTTTTGTAAATAATGTTGCAGGCACGTGTACATAGGGTGTGGTGTGGGGTGGCGTGGTCTAAACACCCCTCTTCAAAACAAATTTCTACTTGCCACATTCTAGACACCCTCCCCCCCCCCCCCCCCCCCCCCCCCCCCCCCCCCCGCATATTTTACTGAACATGTGCCTGCTTTGTCAATTTTGCTCGTTTTCAAAAATTAATTTGGTCTAGCATATTATGACTTATCAGACTCTTTGGCTCTATGATACCTTTGTCCCAACCAACCATACCATCGACAACAAACTAAGTTAAATGGTTTTCATTAAGGTTTATCAATTAATAGAAATAGTGGGTTTTAGCAGCTCAATGGGACACTACACCGACTAAGACAAATCAGTAACCCCTGAACAATTATCATACGGTCAATAATATGCACACACAATTTACAAAGATACTTTTAAATAGACTAACTACTCATGACACTTTTACACCTGACAGTTTTGGTCACAATAGGCATTCCGGCTTCCTTTTTAGGAGTAGGGGTGGGCTGGGGGCAGACTGATTTTTACTGCCCGAATGAAACGAAAATGTCCGAATCAGGAACACAACGTATATTTATATTCGCATTACTACCAAGACGCATATATAGGATTCCAAACAAATCAGTCTGCATTTGTACATGAATTACAACTAATATTGTGAGTAGAATGATGGAAATACATGGTAAAGATTTCAGACCAGCTCATTTTGCCTGAAAGTGTCCATTGCCCCCCCCCCCCCCCCCACAGCACTGGGGAAGTGACCGCCTCCCCCCGACCCCACCTCTACCCAGTCTCGAACGCTTATGATGTTCCTGACGGCCAGGTATAACAATACAGAAACCCTTTCCCAAACTCGTCTCCTATGCTTATGATGGTCAAAACAGCCATAAGACAGTCAGTGATAATTAATTTCATCAATAAAAGGCAATTTTTCATGCTTATTATTCCTGTTATTTTTATATTGTATTAGGGCCTAACTGGTCATTATATACATATAGAAATAAATTAAGCAACACCCAACTCATAGACCTATAATTCTGTGAATTACGAAAATAGAGCATTTTCTTGAATGATTTATTGACATGTGGCATCGTGCTGAATAGCATGATTTTCGTGGAGATATTTAATGCACGTGCAACGACGAACAATGCATGTGAAATGTCATACCCTCAACAGTGTTGAAATCAAGTTTGTAATGATTACATGTCACACTCTCTCCTGTCAATTTGCATTGAATATTCAGTACCATAATTGTCATGGCACGTCGTAAATTGTCAGAGGCGACAAGGTGGCAAATTATTGGCATGAGAAATGCAGGAATGTCCCTCAGACAAATTGGACGTCAACTTGGGCGCAATATTTCCATCATTTCAAGACTATTGAACAAACACAGGGCTACCAATGATGTTAAAGAATGTCCATGACCTGGCAGACCCCGTAAGACAACAATAAGAGAGGATAGAACATTGTTGAGACTTGTTAGGCGCCGTTCATGGGACTCAAGCACATCTTTAAAACAACAGTGGTTACCAGGGAGAGCTATTTCCTACAGGACTGTCAGGAATCGGCTGAAAGCAGCAGGATACAGGGCCAGAAGACCCATCAAGCGTATAAAACTGTCTCCAGCTCACAAAGCAGCACGACTTTCCTGGTGTAGTCAACGTGTTCGCTGTAACATTGCATCATGGCGGAGGGTTCACTTTTCCGACATGAGTCGGTTCTTATTGCATATGGTGGATGGTCGTACACGTGTCTGGAGACAAAGGAACACAGCCATGGTTCCCCGCAATATCCAGGAGACGGTTCCCTTTTGGGGAGGGTCAGTCATGGTATGGGGATGCATTTCCTTGGGTTGCAAGATGGACCTCATCACCATTCGTGGTAACCTTAATGGGCCTCGGTATCAACGAGATCCTTGAGAGAGCTATTGTCTCCCATTTTGATAATCATCCTCTAGCCACAAGACCCATCTTCATGCATGACAATGCCAGGCCTCACAGAGCACGTGCTGTCACCCAATTCTTGCAACAGAATGCTGTTGAGACCATTCCATGGCCAGCCATGAGTCCAGATCTCAATCCCATTGAGCATCTTTGGGACATTTTGGCCGTCGTGTTCGACAGAGAAACCAACCTGTCTAGACTCTCAATGAATTGACTGCTGCTTTGCATGAGGATTGGAACAGGATTCCTCAAAATCAAATCCAGAGATTGATCCAAGGAATGAGGAGGCGTCTTGAAGTAGTTGTTCGTGTGCAGGGAGGTTACACGAGGTACTGATGGAAAGTCAATAATTGGACTTGCCAGACATTATTCTTCAATTCCGTGAACCAGATGTGTGCATGGTACAGGCAGTTAAGTCTGTGCAACAACAGTGAAATTCGTAATGTTTTTGAATGAAATGAAGACATTTTCCAAATCTGTACCATCTTCAAATAAACCACATTATGTCATGGTATTATTGGCTTTGTTTCTCCTCATCCTTTTCTGTTCATTGAAAATTTCATATGGTATGGAAATCTTTGACACATTTCATGCACCAGTTCAATAAAGTCGCTCAGTCTGAGCAAATACGGGTGTTGCTTAATTAATTTCCATATGTATAGTATTAGTTATTAGTACTAACTACTAGAACTAAGTACAGTTTTCAAAGTTTTATTTCAGGGATTTTCAGGAATCACATATATATGTAATAATAAAAATATCGGAAATAAATTCCAGAGGACTAGAAATACTAGGATTGAAAGTCCTGTGGACTAGGAGTACCAGGAATAAAAGTCCCACGGACTGCACGTTCCACAGACTTAAATTCCACAGACTAGGATTCCGAGGAATGGAAGTCTGATCGGACAAAGATTTTAAAAAATCACAAATAATCAGATTGTGACTTACTTTTTTAATTTGGGCTATATATATATATATATATATATATATATATATATATATATATATATATATATATATATATATATATATTTCTACGTGTTGAACACATGAACACATAGCCTACTTTATATCTGTAGTTGCATTTGAAAAAAGCAAGATATTCGTCCTGCTTCAATATGCTGACAAAAATGTAAGACGATTACAAAAATTCACTCACGTATCTGATCCACAAGTCTATGATGTAAAAAAATAATTAAGTTGATACACAAACTTAAAAATTATATTTTGACATAGACATTTGAACCCACAATATTCTTAAGAGACTCATACACTTATATATCACACTACGAGGGAAGGCTGCCAAAACCTCACTTTTTTTCTCGTGTCTTTCTGGCAGCTCGTGCAAATTGCAGAGTATAACAAACGGACATCTAATTTGCCGGACTTGTATTTCTGACACTGCTGTAGAAGGAATTTAAGTCCGGTAGGAATACAAGTCCTAGAATAAAAACAACTTAAAAATAAACCAGGTATGAAAGTCCGGGTAGGACTATGGTTCCTAAGCTATGGAGGTCCAATAGGACTACTGTTCCTAGGAACCGAGGTCCTACGGACCTGCATTCCTTTTACACCGGCCTAAATGAATTGTTCGAGTATTCAAGGCAGATCTTTTATTGAATTGTTTTCGTTTTGTTTCGAAAGAGGTCAAATTTGGCTCCGTGGTGGAGCGTGTGGCTGAGAGGTGAGAGGATGTACGATAGATCCCTGTCGGTGGGTTAGTTAAAAGTTTCTTCCATTGAAATTAGTTATTCATGAGGAAGGTTTTGCGTTCAGTGCGAGGGATGATAGACTGGATATATCCAAATTCGTGCTTTTTAGAAGAAGAAAAAACAAGCTTTCACGTTTAAGAAGCTTTATTTATTCCATTTATATAGCTTTGTCTAACATATCACTCGTAACACCCCACCTATACCTCACCTAAAAAAACACTTCTTTTAAAGATAGAAAATTTGCAAACTTTTTAGAAGGAAGGAAGCAAAAACATGTTTTATTTAACGACGCACTCAACACATTTTATTTACTGTTATATAGCTTCGGATTTCGCGAGGAGTTGACATTGTCACTCTTAAAGGGACACGCCCTAGTTACGGCTAGTTGTTAACCATTACGGCGTTGTTTTTCGCTATTAAACCCATTTTTTTTACAAATAAAATTGCACTTTACTTACATTTTATTATTTAGAATACACATTTCCATTCACCTGAAGTGCTTTTTGGTAATCCTGGTAATCCTGATGTTTGTAAAAAAACGAAATGCATTTTTTGTATTTCTTAAAAATCCGCGTGCACTCGAGAAAAAACCCTTAAAAGCAAGCGAGGTCCAATCTATTTTTAGAGGGAATCTTCCTGTGTAAACGTCACAGACCTTGGTATACCACGTGACCGTTATAATTTTGGTTCGGTTTGTTTTCTCGTGCACGGTTCGCGCAATCAACATCCGATTTGTTGTCGTTTGCTTGTTGTTCATTTGTGAGATTTTTCTTCACAGTTCGTGAACATTTTCAGTAACAATAAAGTTCAGACAAGTAAGTATCTCAATACAAAACGTTACAAACCCTTAAAACCAATAATTTTGCTAAGTCTTACGATATCTGGAGAGAAGATACAACCAGGACAGAACAGTTGGAACATGTCCAGGAGAGGTGAAAGGAACGCACCCCAAGTCTGTGCGCACTCTGTGAAATTTGTCGTGACGTAGGCATTGTTGTGCTTCGTGCGACATATACCGGTGACATCAGAATACTAACTTTCAAAATTATTTCAAGCAATTGGGACATAAGGATTCCCATGGTATTTATCGACATAAAACCTGGTTTTTTCACTCCATTTGATAAAAACGTGATCTAAGTGTGTTACAGGTTTGTAGATTAACCAAATTATAATTTATTTTCGCTGGATGGAACTAGGGCGTGCGGCTTTAATTGTCAGCTGTGGGTTGAATCGCGATCGAATACAGATTCAGTCAAAAAAGAAGCAATCCAATTCAGAGCACCAGTTGAATATGTCGTTCTTCCATTTCAATCGGTTTACTACAAAATGGTAAAGTTGTGTTGTATTGTTTTCGTTTGAGGCAGCCGCATGCACTTCACGAATGAGGTGTGATGGATTCAAGGATTGATTGTCTTTGAAGAATCCATTGGGTTTTCCCCCGTACCAACCCTTGTCCCACAACTATTATATTAAAAACTGTTGCATATGTGGTCCTGTTTGTGGGGAAATTCTCATGAATAAATGCATGCACAATATCTGTTTCTGCTGTTTTTGGAGAGCTTTCGAAAACGATCTGTTGAATTCGAGAGGGTTTTCTGGAATCCAAACAGCCCTAAATTTAATGTGATGAGCTATCGATAAACAACTATATTTTTGTTTGTACTGTGTTTCAAGATGATTTGGTTGAGCATTCGCTATGGGAAAGGAAACGAATGTTTCATTAACGACACTTCAGGGGGTTTTGGCTCTGAAACGCATTTCCCGTTACTATTAGTGTAAGTGGAAAAATAATCTGGTTTAAAGCTTAAACTAATGACTTTGTTTTATTTCCGTCATTAATCAATAATAAATATAACAATTTGTTTTAGATTTGGCAGACATGTTATTGCATTTTATATCTTATGAATAAATCATTGTATTAATGGGACATCCCAACGTTTTGGTTTTGCTGAGTAGGGGAACCTATATTTGTAGCATCAAAACTGTTGACAGATTTAGTGGGAGATTTGTGGGCATTTTTCTTCCAGTATTTTGGCTTCTGGGGTTGTTTTTTTGTTTTTGTTTTTTTTGTTTTTTGTGTGTGGTTTTTTTTTTGGGGGGGGAGGTTTGGGGGGGGTTGTTGTTTTTTGTCTTTATTTCTTTCTTTTTTTAAATCAAGATAAACAAATTTAATCATATGTTGACAGACACATAATTGTATGTGTTTGACTTTCAGGTGTTTCAACTACAAAACGTTAAGCATATTGTTTGTTATTGGTATTGTCGTTCTGCTGTGATGGTGCTGTTGTTATGGTTGTTGTTATTATCATCATGATCATCATGATCATCATAATCACCATCATCATAAATACTACTGCCACTACTACTATTATTAATAATATTATTATCATCATCTTCTGTTGTTGTTAATGGTATTATTAGTATTGTTGTTGTTATTATTATTATTATTATTATTATTTGTATTATTACAGGTGGTCGTCTTTGCAGAATAATAATCGACGGCGACGTTCAGACGAACTGTAAACAGACCGGTGGGACTGACAACCCACTGTTTGAAGGTGACCTAGTTTCAGGGCTTTCACGCAGCTGTCTGCTGTCCACTCACGGCGCCGCGGCAGAAGAAGATGGGATCTTACTTTCTAATGACGTAGAAACCAACAAGAACGGCGCGACGGCATCACGTGACCAGACAAATCAAGAAATATTGGTTCATTCTGGATCCGAGGCGGAAATGACGTCATCGTGTAGCAGTGAGGAATATCTTTTGGGCTCCGATGACTCGAATATACATGTTAATTACGTAGATGAAAGTGCTATTTGACATACTAACTAAAGGCGACGTCACACCATACGATTGCCTCATGCGAGAATAGACGTGAGATTGGCTGATTGCACATAGAAAGGAAGGAAATGTTTTATTTAACGACGCACTCAACACATTTTAGTTACGGTTATACGATTACCAGCAAGGGATTTTTTATATGCACCATCCCACAGACAGGGTAGTACATACTACGGTCTTTGATATGCCAGTCGTGGTGCACTGGCTGGAACGAGATTGCACACGGATGACATCGTAATGTTTGTCTTGTCAGCCAGCTGTTCTTGTGGCTATTATCGTACGGGGCACTCGTATTGTGTGTCGGCGCCTTAATTTAGACAGATTAGAACACTGTCTGCTGGTTCAAGGTGGAAACAAATTAAACAATTAAACAACAAATGCTCAATATTAAAATATCGAAAAAGATAGTAGATGAATAAACTAATTTGCGCATATGACGCATATCAAGCAACTACATATTAAAGTAATCTAGTGGATTACTGCATAGTGTGGTGAAGGTGTCTGGACAAGATGCTGACATTAGTTCTTTTTGACAGCCCTGTCTTCCACGGATGATTGGTACTGACAAACATTGCCTGCTAAACCAACACTATGTGTGACATTTTAAATTTTATTTTAACTCGATTTTTTTATGCTTATGTTTCGCCGTTAAAATTCACCCTGAGTGAAAGCCAGCCTTAACTTCGATGGCTTAACCACTATACCATCGAGGTGGGTGTGCTTTCTAGAACAGCTAAAACAGATCTGAAACTGTTCGCTGTTTTACTTAAAGTCACAGACCCTAGTTTCAAATCATGAAAAAAAGTTACAATAGGGTTGGTCAAGCTACAAACCTGTAGCTATAAACAGTTCGATGAAGTTTTCAACAGAGTGAAACAAGAGTCTGTGACGTTGGAACGGGAAAATAACCTTTAAAAGTAGACTAGAGCTCGTCTCCACAACAGTTATTTCACAGAGATACGTGCGTTTATAAATAAAAATAATAAAAATGCTTTTCGTAGTATTAGAAGCACCATGATCACCAGAAACACTACGGATGTATGGAAATTGACAATTTAAACACTAAAATCGAAGTAATATCTGATTTCAATTGTCAAAAACGGCTGTAATGGTGACAACTATGTCGTGGTGCTTAAATACTAGCGTCTGTCACTTTAACAGGTCATGCGGTTAAGTTCGCAACATAAAGAAAGTGTGTGGCAAAATAGAAATCTGACATTAGAAGATTTTGATATGGACATAGCTTTGAGGAAACTGACATTCATGGTAATTCCAGAAGGCGAATTTATCACTCATAAAATTAAATTAAATCAAACAATTTGTTGACGACGCGCAGTTGTGAGGATACGTTTAGCTGCTCCCACACACACCCCATAACCCCCCACCCTACCCACACACACCACACCACACACACACATGCACCACACACTTCAATAATATGTCCCCTGCATGCACGCACTCCAACAGGCTATGCCACTGAATTTGGTATTATTTTGAATACATAAAATATGAATCGAGCAGATCCACTAGTAGACGAACCTGAGATCAGTCTGAGAAACAAATAAAAAATAAAATAAACCTCGACCCATTTTCAATGCATCGCGTCCTTATCCCAACGAACTCCCAATATGGTCATTTTGAAACAGTCGTAATGAAATGCTGCATTCTTGGAAAGTCATCATTGTAACGTAGCCCCGAGGAGTGGTTTTCGGATTGTATTCCCCGTAGGCTGCGTTAATTAACAAAGAACAACGAACACAGTGCAATGAATTTCACATTTCACAGTCATGGATGTGTTTAATGATGACGATATTTTCAGCAATCTGTAACCTTGACGACAGCATAATTTCTGCAATGATGACAATAATCATCATTATCATGATTAAAAGAATGATGTTATTGATGGTGATGACGACTACGACGACGATGACGATAATGACGATGATGATGATATGATGATGACGATGATGATTGTGATGATGATGATGATGATGATGATGATGATGACAATTCCCAAACGAGTTACATAAACTTCGTGTGGCATTAACGCAAATGTTATAATTTATTTATTATCAACAAACTATGGTTTATAACAGACGTTAAGTATGATTGTAATATTTTCACAAATCGATGTTAAAAACATTCAACGAGGTCAATTACAATTTACAGTGACACTGGATGATGTCGGTTTTACCAATTGCAACTGCCGCAAGCATGCCGCTGCTATAGTTACGTCAAAAGTGTGCCACAGCAATATTCAGTGTATTTTTATGACCCTTGTCGTAAAGATAGCTTGGGAAAATACGATATTTATGTGACCATTTATTGTAATCCATGTAGGTAATAAATAAAGAATACTACAAGAGCGTCCGTTAGATAACATTGATCTTACCTCGAGTTGTTTAGAAACGTATCTAACGAGCGAAAGCGAGTCGGATACGCTTTGAAACAACGACTGTAATATTTTATTTGTTAAATATCCTCATAAATAAATTTAAACGTCTTTTCCAGCTAATATGTACGTACGGCGCTTGTGTTTGCTGGTTAACTTACAGATCTACGTCACAGAACAGTCATTTTCAATTTATATTATACGAGAGATTTATATTTAATCGTACGTCACAGAGCAATCAGTTTCAATATAATTTATACGTCAAAGGGTAGTAACCGGGTCTGCAACGTGGAGCAGCCAATCCGATATCATCAAATTGGTATCCCACTAGTGATACCAAAATAGTCCATGCTGTTCTCTGCAACAGGAGTATAAAACAAAATGTAAACTACCATCGGTGGGACAATTGCTGTTGCAAATGGATAGTAAACTTCAGGTGCGGATCCAGGATTGTTTCCAGGGGGAGTGGTCTACGTGCAACTGCTGAAATGGAAGTTGTAAATTAACCGTGTATGCACTTTGAAATAAATGAGAGAGAGAAAAACAACTTTTTTGTCGTGAGCGGGGAATGGCAGACTCCCTCCACCCCCACACCCGTATCTGCGCCTGAACATTGACGATTAGTTGTTTATAAACTCGTTTTACAGACGTGAATATCGTAATATACATCATGGTTGTTACGTTTCCACCTTTTAAAAACTCTATTTACAAAATGGTTTATCACTTTGTATGATTAGCCAAGTGTATATTTCAGAACCCACTACCACGAAACGAGATGTTATGATTATAAAATATTAAATCAGAACCGTGTGAATTATTTACAAAGTCTATCGCTATTTATGGATATTTGACGGTATGTATTTTTGAAACATGGAATAAATAGCTCTAACAAATATATTGCATTAGCTGTTTCAGTATAATAGAAAGGTCACACGGCGGCGGGCGGCGGGCGGCGGCACAAAAGAAGAATAAAACTGAAATTTATCTGGAATCATGAATGAATGAATGAATGAATGAATTAATTAATTAATTAATTAATTAATGTTTCATTCAAACGTTTGACACGTGTTTACGTCCACTGAAGGTTCAAGCACGCCTGTCTTGAGCACACACTAGAGTAGACTGGGGTGATGGTACCAGGGGGCAACTGACCCCCTCCCCAATACTGAAGCAAATCCTCGAATTTGGGCAAAAACGATGGATATATATACGGGTCTCTCTCTCTCTCTCTCTCTCTCTCTCTCTCTCTCTCTCTCTCTCTCTCTCTCTCTCTCTCTCTCTCTCTCTCTCTCCCCCCTGTCTCTCCCTCCCTCCCTCTCTCTCCCTCCCTCCCTCTCTCTCGTCCTCCCTACCCTCTCTCTCTCGCTCCCCTGTCTCTCCCTCCCCCTCTCACTCCCCTCTCTCTTTCTCTCCGTCCCTTCCCCCCCTCCCCTCTCTCTCTCTCCCTTGTCTCTGTTTACCTTTACCTTCTCCTGAATTTCTGTCCGTCCGTCCTTTTGTCTGCTACACACTAAATAGCCTTGGTCAAAAATTGTGCTAAAGTAATATTCCTTTTCTTTCCTTTCAACCACGCAGAATAATGACAAGAACGTGACTGCCTGCAGCATCGAGTCGGTGTTTTCACTTGCTGGTCAAGTGTGCTCGAGTGCATGGCATATGTATCTGCCGATGGCCAAGTTGGTTGATTACTCGAGGTAGCCATCTTGAACAGATTCACAGATGATGGAAACTTTCTCTAATTAAGAGATTAATTTGTAGTCGAATAAGAAAGACAAATGCCACCAGTCGTTTTCCCATAATCCATCATCATTAGAAAGAAATATGTTTCAGCAGATTTTTTTTTCAAATCTAACGAACTGAGTTACCGTGTTGTTTTTCCTTCTCATTAACCATATACATGTTATACCAATCTCCGTTCAGTACACGAATTGTTTCACAAACGTCCGCCAACGGCTGGACTGGCTGCAGTTTTATCAGATAACAAATGTTTGCGTTTATCAGGGGCGAGATGTAGTTCAATGGTAGAGCGCTCACCTGGGCCCTGGAAGTAAACAAATAAAAAAAAAGGCTGAAAAAGACTGCGCTTCGTTGAAGTCACGAACACGTAACCGCCAATTTAGTACGGTGAATGTCTGGAAGTTTACTACCATGCTCCTATAGACATGTTCTTTGAGTTTCTAGAATACATCCTTACGTGTCACCTACGAACGATAGCATATACCCATAAAATAGTATACAAGTTAGCATACACCACGACTTCTGATCTATTAGTCATAGAACATTGGCTAAAATGGGATGTTTTTAGTTAAAGGGCCTTGAAGTGAGATGGGTCTTAAAGTCGGTCGTCGTCACTGTACTCGGCTATCCCCAGTCCTAACCCTTACGACTTGTATGTTAAATACCGCGGTATATCTCCTATTTATGGGCAAATTAAAAAACCAAAGCCTTCGCGCTTTTTCGTTAGCAGATTTCATATTTATGTATGGTAACAGCAAGTCTCTCTCTCTCTCTCTCTCTCTCTCTCTCTCTCTCTCTCTCTCTCTCTCTCTCTCTCTCTCTCTCTGTCTCCGCCTCACTATATCGCTCCGTCTGTCTCTCTCTCTATGTCTCTCTCTGTGTGTGTGTGTGTGTGTGTGTGTGTGTGTGTGTGTGTGTGTGTGTGTGTCTGTCTGTCTGTCTCTCGCTGTCTCTCTAAAGCGTGTTGAGATGTCGTTACACAAATATTTCTTTATTTCTTTTTATGTCTTTTCTTTAGTTCTTTTTTCTATCTTTCATTCTTTCTTGCTTGCTACTTTACAAAAACAATGATCTTTATAACACTGGCGGTTCAGAATATTTCGTAACAGCAGGTCAGATCATCGATTAAACGTATGACATGATGGGGTGTTCTTTTTCTGAGCGCATGTTCATATCACTTGAAAGATAAACATGACACCATATTCTGGGTTGAAACAAAACGTGACAAGTTTCGCGTTCTAACAATATAATGTTCATCCTGCAGCGAAAATCAGTGATTAATTGGTGCTTCTGACATTTCTAAGAAGTAGTAACATTTATCATGTTGCCACCGTCTCCGTCCTTAGAGTGTATTTAAAGCCACGAGTTGTGTGTGCTTCATTGGTAGGGCGCTCGACTGACGTGAAGTTTGTTTTGTTTAACGACACCACTACTACAGCACATTGATTCATAAATCGACGGCTATCGGGTGTCAAACATTTAGTAATTCTGACATATAGTCTTAAAAAGGAAACGCTCTTAATTTTGTCTATTAGTGGCAAGGGATGTAACAGTCGTGATGCACTGGTTGAAACGAGAAATAGCCCAGTAAGGCTCACCGTCGGCGATCGATCCTAGACAGCTAGCATATCATGCGAGTGCTTTGCCAATAGGCTACGTCTCATTCTTATATTCTTATTAATGGAAAACATTTACAAACCTAATGAACACTCTCATCTAACAAGTGTAAGATAAGATATCCTTGACGCCACTACATCCACGATAATGAACAAATGACGGAGTCGATTACGCTACTGTGAGAAGCTCTCTTTACTGAGTACCAGTCTACAATTCATGACCTAGAGCGTAGCCTTTGGACAAATCAGTGTAACAAATAAACCTGTTGCGATCTTTCTAGACATAATTATTAACTGGGAAGGAATTAAAGGGATTTTTGCTAATGTAGCTCGTTTCCTACCGACAGCATTTTTAATGATTAAAATTGCATATGAAATACGTTTTCTTGTTCAGAATATCAGTGTTTGTATATAAAGGATAATAAACGAGTTACCAGTTATTATCAAATTTATGTCCCGAGTGAAATAATTTTCAGTATTCACGAGCTTTAGCGAGTGACAAATGAAAATTATTTCACGAGGGACATATATTTAATAATAACTGGTACCGAGTTTGTCATTCTATTTATTACCTCAGCTATTTTTTCTCTAAAAACCTTTATTTTCGACGCACATGCACGAATGCCAACCTGTATAGGAACGATGTAAACCACTTTGCGCACTGTTCTGAGAATTACAGTACTATAACTTTGTAATTTAATCACGTTCATAGATCATTTTCAAAAACACAAGTTCTCTTTATTCTGCTACAAAATGTATAATGAATTATATTAAAATGACATTTTGTTATAAATTTAACACCAAAAACAGAGAGCCGTAAACGCAAACTCTTTAAACTACATGACGTCATTTTGTGTTTGGTAAATCGTGATGACGTCATGTTTAGTACCAACAAGATCATTGGTTTGTAAGCGTCTAATTGTCCAATAGTATTGTTTGTTAGACCAATGCAGAATATTTCTCACTGAGAAAATATTGAAAATATTTTCCCTGCTATGAGTGACCCCTAGGGTAATAAATACATTTATTATCCCAGGTAACACACAAAATGACGTCATGTAGTTTAAAGAGTTTGCCTTACGGGTCTCTGTTTTTGATGTTAAATTAATAACAAAATGTCATTTTAATGCAATTCATTATAGATTTGGAAGCAGAATAAAGAGAACTTGTGTTTTTGAAAATTATCTATGAACGTGATTAAATTACAACGTTATAGTAATTCTCAGAACAGTGCGTAAAGTGGTTTACATCGTTCCTATACAGGTTGGCCTTCGTGCATATGCGACGAAAATAAAGGCTTTTAGCGAAAAAATAGCTACGGTAATAAATAGAATAACAAACTCGGTACCAGTTATTATCAAATTTATGCCCCTCGTGAAATAATTTTCATTTGTCAGTCGCTAAAGCTCGTGACAACTGAAAATTATTTCACTCGGGACATAAATTTGATAATAACTGGTAACTCGTTTATTATCCTCTATTTATTACCCCAGCGGTCACTCATAACAGGGAAAATATTTTCCATATTTTCTCAGTGAGAAATATTCTGCATTGGTCTAACGAACAATACTATTGGACAATTTGACGCTTACAAACCAATGACTTTGTCGGTACTCCTCCTATAGACAGTGCAGGAAGGATGAAGTAGTCTTGTGTCGTGCCCGCATCGGTCATACTCACTTCACCCATTCATTTATCTTAAAGAAAGATCCTCCACCTCAGTGTGAGTACTGTCAGTGTACTCTGACGGTACACCACATTTTGGTGGAGTGTAAGCATCTTCATGAAATTCGAAAAGATATTTTTGGTCAAAGTAATGTGATGGAATCATTTCGATTCCATCCTGAACGCATTTTACAATTTTTACGTGACACCGAGTTTTATTCTTTAATTATATCTATCAGTGATATTTCTATTTTTACACAGTCCTTTACACTGTGTTTTTATTTAACTGTTAAATTTTTATATTCATGTTGATCATAAAACAATTGTTTTTGCATTTACCATTGTTTGACACCCAATAGCCGATGTATTTTTCGTGCTGGGGTGTCGTTAAACATTCATTCATTCATTGTCGGTACTAAATATGACGTCATCACGATTTGACAAACACACAAAATGACGTCATGTAGTTTAAAGAGTTTGCCTTTACGGGTCTCTTTTTTTGGTGTTAAATTAATAACAAAATGTCATTTTAATGCAATTCATTATACATTTGGAAGCAGAATAAAGAGAACTTGGGGTTTTTTTTAATTATCTATGAACGTGATTAAATTACAACGTTATAGTAATTCTCAGAACAGTGTGTAAAGTGGTTTACTAAAGCTTGTGACAACTGAAAATTATTTCACTCGGGACATACATTTGATAACAGCTGGTAACTCGTTTATTATCCTCTATGTTCTAAGTGTTTCTGATCTCTTGAATGCTTCTAGAAGCTTAGACTAGATTCAGATAAATTTTAGACATGCTCATATGCTACTAAAGCTTCGAGCATTAGACTAGATTTTACTTTTCAATACTAAAAAATATATATATTAGGAAGTAATATGAAGTTTTTGCTACTACAAACGCATTGAATCAGTGGCGTACCTAGGGTATAGCAGGTATGGCAGGTGCTCTGGGCGCCATTTGAAGGGGGGGGGGGCGCCGCTGAGCAGTTTCTATTAAAGTCAGACGTTATCTAAAAGATGGGTGTCAGATGTTTGGACAGGGGTGCAATTTCAGTGCCTGCCATAGGCGCTATTTTCCATAGATACGCCACTGCATTGAATATACAGACTGATATTCTAAACAAGAAAATGAATATTACGTGATTTTAATTGTTAAAATGTACATGTATACATAATAAAAAATGACTGGTACAAATATTAGCACACGGCCGCAAACACATTAGAATGCAGATATTGGTATTCTAAACCAGAAAATGTATGTAATATGTTATTTTAATCGCCAAAAAGGCTTTGTTAGTCAAAACCATCTTGCAATGGCAGCAATCTCATGACTGTCCCTTGAAGGAAAACCCGCAGATTTTAAAAATGTTTTTAAACATATATATATTAAATAAATTGTCATACGTAGCTTATTAGTAGATTTAAAGGGACTGTCTTGCGTTTGCAGTCATTGTAAGATATTTTTCACTATCGGAACCTTTTTGGCGACTAAAATAACATATTAAATACATGTTCTTGTTAGGAATACCAGTATCTGCTTATCAAATGTATCAATGAATGAATGAATGAATGAATGAAATGAATGAATGAATGAATGAATGTTTAACGACAAACCAGACAAAAATGAAATCGAATGGGTTTCACAAATGAATGATAAAAATGTTTAACGGTCACAATATTTGTAGCAGCCATTTGTACAAACTTCGTAATATACAATATTTTGTACGCTATTATTTGGAGGTAAATTCAGTTTGGGCACTACAAACAACAAACACGCTGTTTATACACTGGTATAAAAGACGATTATTAAAAAAGCATGTTACGGCTGCAACTCAGGACCAGATAGACAGTTACCACATGTAATAGTTCAGATTTTTTAGCATCAGTACATTTGTTTATACATTCTCACTCACACAAAGGACAACGCATTCGTAAAAATTCCAGTCGTAGAGTACTGGCTACAATATGAAAGAGCCTAGATGTCCACAACGGGACATCGATCCCAAGAGGTTCAAATCCCATCAATACACGCTTTGTGTTTTTACTATTGCATCTTGCTGACAATAAAGTACCTATTTGAACCCAGGCTTTTGTACGCAAGCATTTTTAGCAATCCTTTTATTTTTTGACAAAATAATAAGTGTATACTTATGTGACGATACCATGACAACGATTAATTATTGATATCTAAGACTGAATGAAGCTCCATGACGTAAAATGATGTACTCAAAAGGCATTGTTTGCCAGACTGCCAAGTGCGCGATCCTGGTTTCATCACACGGTTTTCAATACGATACGGAGAATTCTGTTTACAGGCAAAATAAAAGAGCATGAAATCGATTTCTCCGTAGTGACCATGTGATCAGGTTAACGTCTTGCGGGCATGGGGTTCGAATCCAGTCTGGGGTAAGTGAACTGGGTTAGAGCATTCGTTAACATGTCCATATCCACTGAAGGTTCAAGCACGCCCACCATAGGTTGGACCACTGATTTTCAGATGCCAGGCTTAGGGCAGGTTCAACGGGGACGTGTGAAAGCAAATACTCTGACGATTGCTTTACGACTGACATATCAAAGAACGGGGTAAGTACAGACCTTTCTGTGGAAATGTCCACATACAAGAACCTTTGTAGAGTGTCGTTTTGCAATAAAAGAACACGAGATGGTTAAACCATCGGATGTAGAGCTGGTAGGTACTGGATTCGTATATGTGTACCGGCTAGAAACTAGTGTGAGAGCACAACTTGATGGGTGCCTTCCGTTTAAAATCTGCCCGTTTGACTGTCTGTCTGTCTGTCTGTCTTAATGTTTGTCTGTCTCTGATTCTGATTCTGTTTGTCCGTGTCTGTCTCTCTCTCTCTCTCTTTCTGTGTGTGTCTTTATCTGTGTCTATATTTATCCTCTGCACGTCTGTCTTTCTGTCTTTTGTCTTCCTCTTTCTCTCCCTGTCTGTCCCTCTATTTCCCCTCTCTCCCCCTCTCTGTGTCCCTCTCTGTCTGTCTCTTTGTCTGTCTGTCTGTCTCTCTCTCTCTCTCTCTCTCTCTCTCTCTCTCTCTCTCTCTCTCTCTCTCTCTCTCTCTCTCTCTCTCTCTCTCTCTAAATCGCTGTCTCCCCCTCTCTCTCTCTTCCTCTCTGTCTGTCTGTCTGTCTGTCTGTATGTCTCTCTCTCTCTCTCTCTCTCTCTCTCTCTCTCTCTCTCTCTCTCTCTCTCTCTCTCTCCTCTCTGTGTGTATATATATGTCTGTCTATATGTCTATATATCTCTCTCTCCCTCTATCCATCATCCCTCTCCCTCTCCCTCTCCCTCTCTCTCTTCTCCCCCTCTCTTAAGTGGATATAAGCACAATATCTCTCTCTATCTCTCCTCTCTCTTATCTCTCTCATATAAGCTTATTTCGTTATTCGGTTGTGAGAAAGAAAACGAAAAAACAGGAAATCCCATTCTTCACTTTGCCATAGACAGGACAGCACATACCACACGCGTAAGACCGTTGATGTTTCAGTCATGGGGCATTGGATAGGACGGAAAAAACGAAACTGACGCGAACATTCAAGAATCGTAAACTGCATTGTAATTTGATAGCTCTCCATAATAACAAGGGTTTTATGACAGTGTCGTCCATTAACTTTTATTTTATTGTTGTTCGATTATCAGTGACGAGAGAATTGTAAGTGTCTCATATTTCTTCGAGCAAGAAACTATGGTCCATAAAAAAATATATATATAGATAGATAGATGTTGCATAAAGATTCGTAATCTGATTGGTGCGTTAGTAGAAATTAGACTCAAGGGAGATTACTCGATGTGATGACTATTGCCACAGGAACTGAAACATTACTCAAAACGTGTTTACGTCGGATCGTTATATAAGCTGTTCGGAAATATTTCGCACTAAATCGTCTTAATGATTGTTATTTAACGTGCCAAGTTAATAAGATTTTATTCCGACATTAGAGTTGTTTCATTAAATAATGTGTTTTGCGTTACGCGGTAAACGATCGTGGTGATAAGTTTGCTGATATATTTAGTTGGTAACGTTTAGTTACAGTTTATTTTATTTCAATTTGCATTGTTGTAGTTATACATAATTATGGTTCAAGCAAGTTTTGTATGGCACGAACCTCAGCTATCTGGGATGTTTGTCCAGAATCAGGCTAACGGCTAGTCTTGAATGAGAGAAAAAGTAAAGTTTGTTTTATTTAACGACGCCACTAGAGCACATTGATTTTTTTATCTATCATCGGTTATTGGACGTCAAACATATGGTCTGAATGAGAGAACGTCGGTGTCCTAGCAACGATACCCCAAACGCAAGAATCAGTTTACTCGTGTAAGCATGTGCAGTGGCAGATCTGGGGCGGGTGGGAAGCCCCCCCCCCCCCCCCCCCCCAAATTTTGCGACAGTTACATTTTTATTGTATTTTTTCGTTTTTCGTTTGTTTTATGTTGGAGAATCCGAGGAATCCCGGGAAAGTTTTTAGCTTTTCACCATATATCATTGCCACCCATCCCCCACCCCAAGGGATTTTATGGATCCGCCACTAATATTTATCTTTAAGAGTCTTTAAACCGCTGATTTGAAACTATTTTGACATTTTGCAACTTCAGCTTCAAAAATAACCGGCAGTATTGTTGAAGTCTTAGAAGCGCTGATTTGATACTCTTTCAAAATAGTTGATTTGATACTCTTGTTCAAAACTGATTTTATACTTTATACTTTTATACTGTGAATTCTTACAAACTCAAACTCCACTCCACCCCCACCCCTGTTTCTGATATTATATTATGCTAACATGACAGTATCTTTGCTGAAGTTGATTTCAGTTTCTGTGTTACTTCTTTCCATCGATTACGAACGTAGTCACTCTTAAATGGACATTCTGAGTTTGCTCCAATTTTTAAGATGTTATCGACTAACAGAGACTTTTTAACGATTGTAATTACATATCAAATATATTTTTCTGCATAAAATATTAGTGGCTGCATATTAAACGTGTTTCTGATCGTTCTAAAATTCGTACTAGGTTAAATTTCATTTAATTTCCTAAAATATATTTTTTCATACGTACGAAATTATTTGAAGACAAAATCCAGATTGGGCTTTTTACAAATATTAAGACGACCAGAAACACACTGAATATACAGACACTGATATTCTAAATAAGAAAATATATTTAATATGTAAGTTTAATCGTAGAAATATTTTATTAGTCGGAAACATCTTACAATGCAGCAAACTCAGGAATTAGAATACAATGTATTTATATTATTTAAAATATGATTGGTGGGGTGTTTTAAAGTTTTGTTGTTGTTGTTGTTGTGTCTGTTTGTTTTTTGTTTGTTTGTTTGGTTGGTTTTGGTTTTTTGTTGTGTGTGGAGGTAACGTGTATGGAGAGAAGCGTATACATGGTAAGCTACGGTTTATCAGACAATCCATCCATCCATCCATCCGGAACCACCTATCAATTCATCCCTGAATAAATGAATTAATTAATTTTTACACCATGTAGTGGTGGGGATTTTTACCCACTAGACTTGCATTGAATGAAGCAGTCACCAGACCTTGGTTTTGACACACTACATTTCGACATTTCTTTATATCCTGTGCTCCGCGACTGGTATATCAAAAGCTATGTTATGTATTTGACAATTAACAACAGTATATTTACAGTTTCCGTTAGCAACGGCATATGAGGGATTTGGGGGGTTTAAATAAATGAATACAAAAATTAAAATTACGTATGTGACAAGATGGTTTACAGAAGGGATATATACGTGTAAAGTGCATATTAAAAACCTCTTGCAAGGGCGATAGTCAATATGATGTTGCTGAATTTTTCTTTCTATCTAATATCACACTTATATACTAGATTACATATTAGTCGGTATCGTTAGCAAATAATCGTTTCTTGTTATTATGGTAGTTTCCGTAGTGTTGTTGTAGACTTCGCAATTATTAAAACATTTAGCCTACTTAATGCGCTTACTGATTACTTCGAATTACTGGTGACAATTAACATGATTCCAGAGCAGAGACGTGTATACAGTCATCTTCTCCAAGTTCAGACTTCGCAATTATTAAAACATTTAGTCTACTTAATGCGCTTACTGATTACTCCGAATTACTGGTGACAATTAACATGATTCCAGAGCAGAGACGTGTATACAGTCATCTTCTCCAAGTTCAGACTTCGCAATTATTAAAACATTTAGCCTACTTAATGCGTTTACTGATTACTCCGAATTACTGGTGACAGTTCCCATGATTCATCTACTCCAAGTTCAGACTTCGCAATTATTAAAACATTTAGCCTACTTAATGCGCTTACTGATTACTCCGAATTACTGGTGACAATTCCCATGAGTCCAGAGCAGAGACGTGTATACAGTCATCTACTCCAAGTTCAGCCACAAACTTTCGCTAACGTTCGCGAAATATTTGATTGGTTCCCAGTGTGGTCATTTGGTTTACCGTGAAGCGCATAAACCAGTCTAGCGGACGTTTTTTGTTTCTTTTCGCTCGGCCTGGCTTAACGCAGCCTAACACTGTCTAGTGCATTAACTTGCTTCGGTGGTGTCGTGGTTAAGCCATCGGACATAAGACTGCTAGGTACTGGGTTCGCAGCCAGGTACCGGCTTTCACATAGAGCGAGTTTTAACGACACAGTGGGTAGTGTAAGACTACAACACCGACTTCTTTCTTAACTCACTGTCCTGGATAAACAGTCTAGCTAGCTGAGGTGTATATGTCCATGACAGCGTGCTTGAACCTCAATTGGATATTTTCCCCAGTCCATTCTGACCATGTCAAGGTTGGGGAGCCTTGAATTCATGGCCTTACATCAAAGTAATATAATTTATATACAAGTACATATATCTAATTTGTGGTATAATAATGTTATATAGTCATATATAACAATTTGATACATAAATGCATTTGTAATGTTTCTGTATAAATTAAAGATTGGTAAAAAAAACAAAACAAATTGCTATGACGCATATAATGGAAAGGACTGGGAAATATAGGAGAAGAAGAAAGAAGATATAATGGTTAAAACACATAATAATAAATTGATAAATAAATAAATAAGCAAACAAACAAACAAAACAAAACAAAACAAAACAAAATAAATAAATAAATAAATAAACAAATAAAATAAATAAATAAATACATGGGGGGGGGGGGGTGTAAATCTATACTAGCGCGAAATGAAAAAGACCTGGAATTCGAAACAAACTATTGTTAGGAAATACGTTTCAGTCAAAGAGATTCAGCCATGGTGTCCATTGTTGATTAAACATTTCGTAATTGCAATTCTTGTATAAAATAAATCTTTCTATTTCAAACTTGTTTCGCAAAATGTTTTTAACTCCATTGATATTTTAAAAAAAATTCTGTACTTTCATACGATAGATATAATATTTAATGCTGATAATCAACCAATTTACAAAGTTACTATTTTCGTTATTGATCATACCAAACATAACAATATCTTGACTAAAAATAATGTCAATTCCTGTTTCAGTCAATATCCATTCTCGTATTGATTCCCAAATGTGGTTAACCTTGTTACAGTCAAAGAAAAGATGTTGTAACGTTTCACATGAAGCTTTGCAAAAGTCGCAAGCATTAGAATCCACGTAATGTATCATATACAAAAATGTATTAGTAGTTAAGATTCTGTGTACTATTCTATACTGAAACCATGATAATGTTGTGTCTTTTACACATCGAAAAGGAATAACATAATACTTTTCCCATTTCTTTGTATCATACATGTATCCTTCATTTGCATATTTCAATTGTGCTTTTGGAATGACAGTTTGTGAATTTAACATATCATACATATGTTTACCACCGTTTTTGTCTTTTAATAAATGTTTTATCTTAAACAAATCCATCTTAAAGGGGAGGACACTATACCCTCTTCTCTCTCACTGACATCTAACCATTAACCCACTGTCCTGGATAAACAGTCCAGATAACCGAGGTGACAGCGTGCTTGAACCTCAATTGGATATAAGAACAAAAATATGTTAAAATTACTTAATGAATACTGCAGCAGGTGCTAAACAATGCCAGGTCATTCTTCAGCGACTCAACAAATCCATTTTTAAAGGGGAGGACACTACACCCTCTTCTCTCTCACTAACATCTAACCATTAACCCACTATCCTGGACAGACAGCGTATATAGCTGAGGTGTGTGCTCAGGACAGCGTGCTTGAACCTTAATTGGATATAAGCACGAAATATAAGTTAAAAGAAAGAAGAATGGGAGAAAACGTCAAATATGAGCCTTATGTGTTGGAAGATACATGCCCGGACCACCAACACATACTGGCACTTTAAGAAATGAAAAACGCGTAATTGTAGAATTAATAAAAAAACAAAACGTGATTATTCCTGCTAACTGGGCGCAGACATTTTGTTTCGTTTTCGTCGCGTCAGGTGATCTAGGGTGGAAGGAAGTGACGTCAGCTCCTACCAACTCTTGTATGCACAGTGTAAACAAACGCAGTAATTTACGACAATGCGCTGCTTCCCTTTGATCAACCGAACTTGTAAAACATCATAAATTACTTGATAATATAGGAAACTATATAACTATATATATTTCAATTTTTATTAACAGAACGAAATGGGGTTATATATTTTTCTCTCTTTAAAAACCAAAGAAACAAAAGCATACTAGTAGGCTACGTTGGAGCAAAAACGACCACTCGTGCTACCCAAGTGATAATTTTCTTTTCTTTGTGACTACGTAATTGGTCAGTTCTGTGATTTTAGATGGAAAAGTCTACTTAATCAAGTTTTTTTTTTTACAGAAATATTTTCAGTAATAACGCATGACGGCTAATGTCTATTGCTATTTTAGGGTTGGCAGGTTATTTCACCATACCATGTGATGTTAATAATATCGGTATGTGTCTAGACGACGGTAATTAATTGCCTAGTCTGGTATTGAAAAATAATATATACTTATTGCTGGCTTACTGACATGGATATTATTACAGAACACTGCGACGCCAGCCTGTTTCATCATCACTCAAAAATCAGGTACATTTGTTTCTTCAATTTTAGGACTAATTCCTGACGTGACGCTTTAAGCATTACGTAACCACCGGCTCGCCAGAAAGCGTATTCACTGCGATGGAACAAAATGGCTGCGCCCGTTATACATAATAGCCGTCACATTTAACCGTGTTATTAATTAAATATAATAATATACTTTTTCATATTAAGCAATAATGTGCATTATATATCGTTGAATATGCATACCAGTACAAACGTCATGCGCGTGTATTCCTTTGAAATCCAATCTTACGAAAGGTGGTCTACCTTGCATGTCATTTTGGACTGTCCATCTAAAATGCTCCAAATTATATAAATATTCGGCCGAGCAGTCAATTCTTTTTATTTTTGGCTTGTAACTTTTTTCTTTTCTTTTTTATTCTTTTTTTTATTCTATTAACTTTTTTACTAATAGCTATTTTCAAAATTCTGCCCATTTTCAACTCTATCCTCCCCTCATCCCGAGTCAGGCCACCGATCTTATCGGAGGCCGGACTCTGGATGGGCGTGTTCGAAACCCTAGTGGTATATGGACACGTTAAATTGTTATCTATCTATCTATCAGAAACAAACGACACATTCAAAACAAACACAGGAAGGACAGTTACACAAGAAATAGTAAAGAGATACAACCTAAACCCAGACAGAAAACGTAATTGTTTCATGGAAACTAAAAGGTACAAAAAAGAAATAGCTTTAAAAAAATGATATACAAACACAGACATTATGGAACAGTGATTGAAACATTTAATTAATGTAATATGATGAAAAGAACTTAAACAATAATAACATATAATGTTTATACTCACCTTTTCATAATAATATATAATTTGCACATTTAATTTTTTAATAATTCATACTTACCTTTGAACAAACAATTTAAATTATGTCAATAATTGTAAATAATATACTTACCGGTTCGTTCCGAGGTTCTGTGAGGCGTAGGGCTGCCAGAAGTCCCTGTTGTTTCGTGAATCTGAAATAGAAAAAATAAATTTTTGAAACAGAAAAAAAAAAATATATATATATATATATATCAGAAACAAGGATGAGTCCGAGGCTAGAATTCAGTCTTTCAAGATATTTTGCGGTTTTTTTGTTGTTGTTGTTTTCCGTATTTTATTATTATTTTCACATTTAGTTTCAGTAATATAGTAAAGTAACTAGAACGTAAAACATACTATGTAGTATGTTTTGCGGTGTTCTCACATTAACAATATAGAAGCTATTTAACATGAATATTAACACATTCATATGCGAGTCTTTTCTACCATATAGTTAGTCATAAACAATTTCTATATACAAGAAAATATGCAGGTGAGTTATTTAAGATCATACTTTTAGGGATCATTTCTATAGTATGCATCGCCAAGACGTCAAGTAACACTGACGAACGATCGAGACCACAAGGACGAGACACGGCCTCCTCTTCTGAGCGCGAAGCGGGCTGGGAGTGTCGCCGTTTTCTCGGTGACTTGCTCCCGGTCAATGATGACCGTTCCTCATCTTCTATTTTGGAGAGTTGGGGGAAGGGGAGGCATTCTGAGTGGCTCAACCCTTTTTTATAAATCTAAAATAGTGAGTTTAGAAGAACCTAATTCAGATTCGTACTACGTAACCTAAACAGATCCAGTCAAAATTGAGTGGGTTTTTTTAGTGTTGAGGCACGTCCATTCTGAATGTGTTCTCATCATTGTCATTGTCATCATCATCCAGATGACAACACGGGTTAGGGTGGATGGAGCGCCTGTGGTCGTTGGGTCAAATCTTCGATTTCTTTTTGTTTTCCCCGTCCCAACCAGTGCCCCACAACTGGCATATAATAGGTCATGATATGTCCCGTTCTGTTATTGGGGAAGTTCATATAAAAGATCCCTTGCTGCTAACGGGGGAAATGTAGCGAGTTTCCTCTAATATATGTATGTCAGAATTATCAAATGTTTGACATCCAGTAGTCGACAATAAATATATCAATGTCATCTAGTGGTGTCGTTAAACAAGACACACTTTTAACTATCTCCGTCTGTCTCTTTCTTTCTGTCTGGAGGCCGGTTGTAACCCAGTGGTATTGCTCGCATGAGGTGAGATAACTTGGGGGTTTTCTCCCGTCCCAACCTATGTCCCACGATTGATACATCTAAGACCGTGGTATGAGCTATCCTGTCAGTGGGAAAATTAAGACGTATACCGTGCGGTGCCACCGGTCTCTCTCTCTCTCTCTCTCTCTCTCTCTCTCTCTCTCTCTCTCTCTCTCTCACTCTCTCTCTCTCTACCGTGTGGCACCACTGCTCTCTCTCAATACCGTGTGGCGCCACTGCTCTCTCTCTCTCTCTCTCTCTCTCTCTCTCTCTCTCTCTCTCTCTCTCTCTCTCTCTCTCTCTCTCTCTCTCTCTCTCTCTCTCTCTCTCTCTCTCTCTCTCTCTCTCTCTCAGTACCGTGTGGCACCACTGCTCTCTCTCTCAATACCGTGTGGCGCCACTGCTCTCTCTCTCTCTCTCTCTCTCTCTCTCTCTCTCTCTCTCTCTCTCTCTCTCTCTCTCAGTACCGTGTGGCGCCACTGCTCTCTCTCTCAATACCGTGTGGCACTACTGCTCGCTCTCTCTCTCTCTCTCTCTCTCTCTCTCTCTCTCTCTCTCTCTCTCTCTCTCTCTCTCTGACGCCATATAACCGTAAATAAAATGTGTTGAGTGCGTCGTTAAATAAAACACTTCTTTCTTTCTCTCCTCTGTTTATCTATCTCTATCCATCTCTTTCTCCCTCCCTTCCTCCTTTCTCCTCTTTCGATCCTGATTCTTTAGAGTTAATGAAAGCACGCGACTGTGGCAGGACATTTTTATTCGTTCAGTTTTCTGTTAAGGGTTCAAAAGGATTTCTCATTTGACGGCTTCTTGTTACATTTAACATAATTTGTTTCAATGAATTAATCTCTCTTGAGTTCCGCCGATTCGATTACGTCGCGAGTAGACTGAAACTGTTAATAATTCCGCTGATTGGATGCCTTCTTTATATCATACGACTTCCTCTCAGTCTAGCTACCGACCCGATCTTTTAACGACAAGACCAAATTTTACTCTGACGCAAATATACTTGTGAAATAATGAAATTCCCAATGTCGCTTTCCATAGACATGTCTCTGAAAGATCGAATGATGCAGCGTAATTTAGTTCCTTGTGTACTGTAATTAAATATAGCTGCCAGAACGTCATAAAATAGAACATTTTACCAAGGTGGAAAAAGCGTCTAAATATTTCTACAAATTAAATTTGGTCTCCTCGTTCAATTTATTTTTTTCTATTTGGAGTTTGGTTTGTAGTATTGATTTTTTTAAAGTTATTAAATGTTAGATAAAATGCTGCATTTTGTAAGGAAATTATATACATATATTTATAGTTTGTGTCGGGACACCTTTCTGATTAAAGGAATAACAAGATAACAATTACCCGTTCATTATCATTTTCTAATCCTAGGAATGCTGTATTGATGAAATATCTGGATTCGAAATTAAGTTTTGGTCAGAAGGAATTTATATTTTTAATTTGTTATTTTCACTGGACACATAAATTCAGCATGACATGTTTGTTAGGATATTTCCATCTCCGAGACGAGACGATTTGGATTTTCTATCGATAACTTATTATGATGACCTTCAGTCATCCAGCGAACAGGTTGTTTGTTCTCAAATGACATTTTAATTACCTGCTTTCACATGGTCAAATCACACACACACACGTACGCACGCACACGCGCTTTCTCATTTTCTCTCTCTCACACATTGACATCCAATAGCCGATGATTAATAAATTAGTCTCTAGTTGTGTCGTTAAACAAATCAAATCATAACACACACACACAGTCTCTCTCTCTCTCTCTCTCTCTCTCTCTCTCTCTCTCTCTCTCTCTCTCTCTCTCTCTCTATATATATATATATATATATATATATATATATATATATATATATATATATATATTTTTAAGAATTGACCGCAATTATTTTTTGGTTCATGCAAGTATGAACTTTTGTATGACCCGCTACGCGGGCTCATACAATGTGCACATCGTTTTTTCGGTTCATACTTGCATGAACCAAAAAATAAGTTACAGAAGTGAAGTTTCCTACATGATTTCTTTGGCCACCGACCGAGTCTCGTCATGATTAGCGAAGAGGTTGGGGTTTTTGGGTGTGTTTTTAACAAAAAATCAATGCGTATATAATATATATATCTACATGTCTACTCTGCTATAGCATTTTTTTATTAATTTATCGTATAGAATTTGTGTAGCTTTCACGTTTTTTTTTTTCAAGATATCTAAATATGATTGCCAGAATAATCCAGCTTGTTTTACAAAAGTAGTGCGAGTCAGTGGGGGGGGGGGGGGGGGGGGGGGGTAGTAGGCGTGGCTTAATTTTTTTCGGTTCATCGAGATATGAACGAAAAAAAGTAAGTACCTCTGGACCAATCAGATTGCCGTAAAGTATATAGACGCAAATAAAATTTAATTTTATATATATATATATATATATATATATATATATATATATATATATATATATATATGTATATCACAGATATACACAAACTCTTTTTTTCTCTCTCTCTCTCTCTCTCACACACACACACACAAAACGCCAAAAATGCGTGTCTGTCTGTATCTCTGTATTCCCTTTTCCACTGTCACATATAAACTGTCCGTACCAAATGGATGTCAAAAGCTGCCTGAACGTTCATGCTAGCTTGAAAAACACAGTCACAGATTTTTTAACAAAATAAATAGTTCAAAGGATTTATAAATAGGATTTTAACTTTAAAATTGCTGAGACCATTGCATGTGTTCTAAAATTTGAATATCATTGAACAGAAAAGTACGGTAGTGTAGCTTAAAGCTTGGTTTTAAACAAATAAACTACGATTATAATGTAATTAATTTAGTCTAACTTGTTTGGCTAACAGAAAATCGTTTTAAGCCATATTATTATACGCTGAAACAGAACCAATTGATGACCAATAACAAAAATAAGTGTTCTCTAGAAATTATGTAAATTAATAAAACAAATTACTGGTAAATGCATTAAATTCTAAAAGAAGACTAGCCTGAATATGAATTATGTACAATGACTATTACCACACACACACACACACACACACACACACACACACACACGTCTGTGTATGGGCCTTACACCTACCCATTGAGTTGTTTAACTGCTTTGGGTGGGAGCCGGTACCTGGGTGCGAACCCTGTACCTACCACTACGCCACTGAGGCTGGTCCAAATATGTAATAAAAGTTTAATTTTATCAATGTTGGGCTACCACGTTGAACAGTTCTCCTCGGAGTTCTTGTATTTCGGTCCGGTCGTCCTGCAAATCAACAGTAAACAAATCTTGTTTTGTTTAACGACACCACTAGAGCACATTGATTAATTAATCATCGGCTATTGGATGTCAAACATTCGGTAATTCTGACTCGTAGTCATCAGAGGAAACCCGCTACATTTTTCATAATGCAGCAAGAGATCATTTATATGCACTTTCCCATAGACAGGATAGTACATACCATGGCCTTTGTCCAGTTGTGGTGCATTGGTTGGAACGAGAAAAAAAGTTAAATAGATCCCGCCCCTCGGCAGTCAAAAGGCATGCTAAATATTTGAAAAGTGCCATTTTATTACATGGCTTATCACCCTCTAATAATTTTCGTGTAGTCCAAATTACCGTTATAACGTTACTCCAGAGAAAGATCCCTAAATTCGACGCATAGTTGCCAGGTTTATGTTTGATTCCAAAGATAATTCTATATGGATTTAATCTGAATTTGTATCCCAAAGTTTTTTTAAAGATAGGTTCGCTTTGTTTAATGAATGATCTAGTTTTGTCGCAGTGAAAAAAGGCGTGTAAGACTGAGTCCACTCCATCGCGCATGTTTTTCTTCTCTTTCAAGTAACAAAGAACAAACCAGGTACCCCATTTATTCAACGAAATCCCTACCTATATACAATGAACGAGTTCTCGTTGAATGATAAAATATGTATATGTGCATATAGAAGTGTTTGTGCTTGTATCATAATAAATAATGTAGTGCATGCTTGTGTTTTTGTTTCCTTTTAATTTCTTTAGTGTATGTTGTTTAAAAATTATTTACAAAATTCTAAACTGGTTTGCGGGCCTGGCCTCCAAAGCTACAAGCCGGGAGGTCCCGGCCTCTTTTTTTCTACATTTTGTGCATATTTGATCAATAATGATCTGTAATGTTTATTTATTATTATGTAACTGTGCAGTTTGTGATTAACCATCAAGGACAGACATTGACAAAAATAATATAGAAATTTAAAAATATTTCATTATATTCTACAAACAGTGAGATTCACGCAATAACTTTTTTTTAAATTATCACTTGTTGTCTTGACTATACTATTCTCTTGTCGTATCCGGTGGACTGCGCATGTCAGGAAATAAAATGTTCCGGTAAATTGTCAGTGTGTTATGGTTTTCACAATAAATACTTTAGATAGAATTTGTTGATGTTTTCAGATATTTTAAAGGATTTTCAAGTATGCTGACTACTTACTCTCGAAACCCACAAACAAATTTCCGGTTAAACGGTATTTAGAATTGTTTTAATTTTTTTAATTTTGGGTTCCCATTTATCTGCCGAAACATCAATATTATTACCAAAGTAAAAACCTAATATTTTAATCTTATAATTGGACCAAGAGGAGTGTCTTTCTCGTACCTAAGTTTCCCCATTAGAAAACCGTTGGTTTTCTGAAAATTAACTTTAGCTCCAGATGCATGTTCATAAATATAATCTTGAAAAGTTGTTTAACTGAGTCTAAGTCTGATAAGGTTGCGTTACCGTCGTCCGAGTACCCTACCCATTTACTAACGAAGCCATCTTTTAAAGTTATCCCATTAATTTTGGAATCCTCCCGAACAGCTTCGGCCAAAGTTTTAGCTACCAAAATATATAGAACAGTGCTGATCGGGCACCCCTGTTCAATACCCTGAGAAAGATCAAAGAAATTTGATACATTCCCATTTACTTTAACAGCTGATTGAATATCAGTATAACATGTTGTGATAATTTTTATAAAGTTTGGCCCAAAATTAAATTTTTGTAAAACTTTAAACAGAAAATCCCATTCTACTCTTATCTAAGCTTTTGTTTGATCTAAAGAAAGTATTAACCCAGGTAAATTATTACGATTAACATATTCTATTAAGTCTCTTATCAGTGATGCTCCCTCATGAATTGATCTGCCTTTAACTGAACATTTTTGATTTGAGTAAATAATTTTTGGTAAAAATTCTTTAATTCTAGCAAAAACTTTTGTAATAATTTTGTAATCGCTATTTAGTAAAGAAATGGGTCGCCAATTTTTGAGGAATTGTTTTTCGTTACCTTTCCAAATTAGTACAATTACAGCTCGACGCATGCTGAAAGTTAGTTTTTCAAAGGCATCGTTAATTACTTCTACCATATCACTACCAATTAAACCTAAGAAATTCTGGTAGAATTCGGCAGTCAAGCCATCACAGCCCAGTGATTTATAATTGGTAAAACATTTAATCGCGGAAGAAACTTCGTCAAGAGTTATTTCTCCTTCACATTCGTCTGTCTTCGTCACTTAACGTCCGTCTTTTCAGATGTGTTTAATGTTTTGTAAAATTTAGTAGTTTCATTTAAAATTTCGTCTTGTGTGTCAATTACTGTTCCATCTTCGGTTATTAATGAATGCATAATTTTATTTTTAGCTTTTTTGTTTTTCAAGTTTAACAAAATAAGAAGTGCATCTTTCACCTTGTTCAATTTCATTAACCTTAGCCCTAATTCTAGCTCCCTGTACATTAGTTAATTCTGAGTAGTCGTCCAACTGTCCGAGTTCGTCTACATGTAGCTGTGTTAAGAATTTTTCGTCTTGTTATAAGTTATAAATGTAAGTCCGTTCAGTCCTGCGTTTTTTGTTTACAATAATCAACAGTCAGTATTTTAATTTTCTTTTTTACCCAAATCCCACCAAAACAATAAATCATTATAATCGCCCTTTTTGAATTGCCATTGTCACGGGGATCCTATAATACCCGTAACTGAATGAAACACGATTGTCCAAACATCTCTCCTAACTGTATATCTATTAGATCTCTCTGTAACAGGCAGTTATACCCGCTGTGGCTCGTCTCTAGGTATGATCAGAGATACGATCTTATATAAAGTATATATTATAATAGCACGTTTAGTTCACTAGAAAACACAACAAAAACACAATACACTTTGGAATCTGTATTAACCTACGCTGACAAATGTACTGCCGCAGTAGTTAATTAACAACAACAAATAATACAACCCAGAACTGATCACTTAATTAGTTAATCTCTAGGTGTCTAGTTTACACAATATGCTAATCACTTCACCGTGAAACAACACCCACACGTGTGATAATTGAGAAACGCTTCCAGGAGAACTTAATTAATAAAGGAATTACAACTCTATTCCTAACTGGTTAATTTTTAATTAACCCTTACTACTCGTTCAATAACGTGTGATAATTGAGAAACGCTTCCAGGGGAACTTAATTAATAAAGGAATTACAACTCTATTCCTAACTGGTTAATTTTTAATTAACCCTTAACTACTCATTCAGTAACCTTGTAACACAGAATTAATACTGGTACCTATCACAATAAAGACAATAACCTACAGTTTACCTAGGTCCTCTAGGATGACTGGTTAAGCTTTTTATAATTATTTAGGACAGTGAGCCTACAGAATACTGCGTCAGATGACCGGCAGCACCGTCTAAATAATATTGGTATAATACAGTATTAAAATATTTAAAGTCACATCAATCACATCAAGGTTATACACAGAGCAGAAATAAAATTATTTACCAGTCCGGACGGACAGCGATCCCTGGAAGCCTTCCTATGTTTCTCCGCGATATCTCTAAAACCCTAGCTATTTATTCAAAACTCTCAGAGACAGCGAATATCGCCTGGGGGCACAACGCGGTACCTCATCTATCATCTGATATTTCCACCTATCCCAGAGTCGGTATATTTTTCTCAGATCGTCAGACTTAATGACGCCTAGTCGCCAAATCACGGTTGTAAAAACCGCACTCGCGGAGGTATTACGTAACTACTGGCCACCTGGGCTTAAGTGCATATGGAACTGCACACGGCCTTCTAAAACAATTAATATCGCCACAGGCGAAAAGAAATTAAGAGCATGTACCGTCACAGCCATATTTGCCAAAAGTTGTTAATTAGATTTACGTAATTCTTATCTTTCAAAACACTATTATCAAAAGCCCACAGTCCTGGTCCTTTGTTAGTCTTGTCAAAAATAAACTCAACCCATACAAGCTTGTGTGTAAAAGCACTGAGTAACACCAACTTCTTTCAACCCAAAAATAAACTGACCTGAGATTAGAATGCGATCAATGCGTGAACATGTTTTGTATATTTTACTGTTGTATGTGTAAGAGGCTTTAAAATAACAGAAAGCCATATTTTACTTCCTATTTCGAGCCCTGCCTATCTGACAGAATGGTTTACAGGATGGTTGTATACATACAAATGTATATAAATTATTTTTAAAGTATAACATATACATGCAGTTCACAATATACACGGTTTAAGCTGGGTAACAAAACCTACTACGACGGTGCTAATGTCTTTATTCGCTTCTGCGGTTGGGAGGTCACCTTCCACTGCTGGATAGCTAGTCTTGCTTAACGCGTCGCACTCTTTTGGTCTCCCTTTCTGTTCTTTTTTCCTCAGTTGCATGAGCGTTTTCCCAATACAACTTTCTTTGTGAGTGTCGACTCAAATTTTGACATCTGTTTAACCCCAAGTTTGGCCGGGACAGAAAATATGTCGTTCAGTTGAGTTAAAACACTTAACAAATCCTCGTGACTGTTCTCGTCTAAAATTCTCACCAAGTGATAAATAAACAAGGACCCATGAGCCTCATCTCGAAAGGCATCTGAACCAGGTGTGGTTGCAAAGGCTAACAGGAAATCGGAGTCCGTGTGTCGGTCACTGAAATCACTTTGTGGTTCACCTGTTACATCTGAACGCCACAACGAAACTGGTTTTTTTTGGTCATTTCGGCATGCCTGAACGAAAAACATTTTTGGTTTTCCCACCAAGGCACGACACTGTGAGGCAGAAAAGAACTCTTTGATTTTCGATATCGAAACCAGCTCCTCGTCTGTGCCAATAATGGACTTTCCGACTCCATGGGAGGAAATAAAGCAAACGAAACAGTTGTGCTCCGGTTTAACGCCAACAACAGATACGGATTTCAGCTCCTCTAACAGATCCGAGCTCTTCAGATTCTTTTTGATTTCCACCACGAAGCCGAATTTTTCGAACAAACATTTCAGTCTTTCCACGTCCTTTGCGCTACCTTTTCGGGTTGGGCTATTTGTAAAACATTCATTGTTAATAATTAAACAGATGCCTTTTGGATTTGCTTCCATGTCGTAGTATTTGTCACTTCTAGTTCGTATGTCACGGTCTCCATCGTTCGGCTGTTCCTGCATTGTGGAATGCTCATTAATTGCTGAGACACACTCGAAATACAAGTTTAAAAAGAAAATGGAAATTATAAGTCCAATGTAGTAAATCAAAGTCTCATTCAAAGCTATTTGTGGAAACAATCTGCTCATATAAAAAATAATTTCCATCATTTCACGGTAATGCAAAGGTTTTGTTTCAGTATCTTTTTAATAAACGTTTGTTGCCTGAAATCCAGAAAGGAATTCGTTGTGTCCTTGTTTGAATGTCACCTATGTGTAATACAGGAAATGGGTTTCTCCGGGTATGCAATCCAGGAAATAGAAACTTGTTTTGAAACTCGTTTCTCCGGGTATGCAACAATTATTTTAAAGTCGTTGTCTTTCTGTAAACTGTCGTTCGTTAGGTGGAATCCAAGAATTGTGTTCTAGTAGCTCTGCACCTTTTTAAAAATCTCAGTAGTACATCATCTCCATAAAGAATGAAGTGTGACCATGGAAATGTCGAGACCACAGGCACAGCTGGTATACCTTTATTTACGCCGCCGTTTCGTAGTAACTACAAATCCCATGAAATGTCTCTTTACAAACTACTTATTGTAGTTAGATATTACGGACGACTTTGTTAAATATTACGGGGTAACAATCGTCGTCTTGTAGAAACTTCTCGGGCGCCTATGGACTATGACTAAACAGAGTGGCCGTGTCATAACATGGAAATACCCATTTATAAACATGGAAATACCCATAACTAATAATAACATGCACATATTAAATTAAGCTATTCAAACATAATAAATAAAATAAAAAAGATCTAAACGGATATTCCTTTTAGTACACTTACCACGTTTTGAACATTAACTGGATATAAGCACCAAAATAATGTAGAACTGAACTAACTAATTATCATGTTTCGTTCAATACTGTAAGTCAGAAAATATTAGACAGCATAATATTTTAGTGAATTTAGCGAGCTAATATTTCATGACGCTAAATTTAAAGAGACGTACATTCATTTCATTTTAACATATGTTCGTGCTTATATCCAACGAAGATTCAAGCACGCTATCCTGGGCACACACCTCGGCTATCTGGGATGTCTGTCCAGCTCAGTGGGTTAGTTGTTAGCAATTAGTGGTTACTGTAAAAGAAGACGATGTAGTGGTCTTACACCTACCCACTGAGTCGTTAAAATTCGCTCTGCATGTAAGCCGGTACCGGGCTGCGAACCCAATACCTACCAGCCTTATGTCCGATGGTTTAATCACGACACCACCGAGGCCGGTTGAGACGTACAAAACAGACTTCCAAAAAAACTTTTAACAATTGTTTTGTCGGTGATTAATTGAGTACACGACACTGGTTATAGGTTACTGACTAAACCAAAAGGATAGCAAATGACAACAGTTAGTTAGATTTTGTTTGTTTTGTTTAACGACACCACTAGAGCACATTGATATATTAAACATCGGCTATTGGATGTCAAACATTTGGTAATTTTGACAGTCTTAGAAAGGAAACCCGCTACATTTTTCCATTAGTAGCAAGGGATAGATAGGATAGCACATACTACGGCATTTGATATACCAGTCGTAGTGCACTGGCTGGAACGAGCAATAGCCCAACGGGCCCATTGACGGGGATCGATCCCAAACCGTCCCAAAGACTGCGCTGTCAGTTGTTACTGTGAGAGGCGTGACTGATGTGTGTCAGACACGGTACAAAACAGTTATAGCAGGGTTTTGATTCGTTAACGGTATTTAGACGGTTGTTACTCGACCCCGTCTAAATAGTTAACTCATCAAAACCCTGCTATAGCTATTACATAATTAATAAATAAATAAAGTGTGAGTAAGTCAGTATCTCCCTAAGCCGTTAAAACCCGAAATAAATAAATAAATAATAATAATAAATAAATAAATAAATGTTTCCCCAAGCCCGTTTTGGCCTTTAAAAAAACAAACAAACAAACAAACAACACACACACACACACACACACACACACACACACACACACACACACACACACACACACACACAAACACAAACACACACACATACACACAAAACCACCCACAACAACAACAATCTGAAAAAGGAAAAAACAACCTAATTCACTGGATATCCCGTTTCTTTACAGAACATGTGTTATAGGTACACTTCCCATTAATTAATAATTGATAGTGTCTCATTGAAATGATTTAAAATATATATAGATAAAATTATAAAATGGATATATGAATAAGTTAAAATGAGGTTATCATACTCATGTATGATTTTAAAATAATGAATTACGTAATGCAGAATGTACGCGGTGGTGTAGATTCGTAAAATATTATTCACGAGCGCCGTAGAGTTAATTATTTTCCATGAATCTACACTCCCGAGTGCATTCTCCAATTTAATCCATTATTCATTAAAACAAATTAAATGATTGCTAAATTAACTTCTATTTTATATTTTTCAATGAAAATGGCAAATAATTATTACAAAACTAATAACTCAAAACAATAGGATCCTTTCGCACATAATCTGAACAATTTGGTGAGGAAATCCTCAGCAGTGGATTTCTGGCATTAAAGGTAGACTAAACTCCAACAAGAGCCTTATGTGTTGGAAAGATGCATACCCGGACCACCAAGACATACTGACGCTTTAACAAATGAAAAACGCGTAATTTTAGAATTAATATAAAAACCGTGATTATTCCTGCTAACTGGGGGCAGCCATTTGTTTCGTTTTTGTGACGTCCGGTGGTAGATTGGTCCGGTGGTATAGCTTGGGGCGAAGTGACGTCAGCTCAGGTCCAACATCTCTATTATGCATAGTGTAAACAAATGCTCTAATTTACGACAAGGCGCTTCGTTTTCACCAACCTGACTTGTAAAACAATATAAATGACTTGATAGTATAATAAACTATTTAACTAAATATATTTCAATTTGCATCAATATAACGAAATGGAGTTATAGTTTGTTTTTGTTTTTTTAAATCCAAAGAAAAAATGCCTATTATTAGGCCTATTGGTAGAATATGTTCGAGCAAAAACGACCACTCACGATACCCAAGTGTCACAAGTCAAGGGTAATCAGAGCAGAATGTGATTTGAAAGTAATTATTTGTAGATTTACCATACTATGTTTATTAGTACACATGTGGTATTTTTAGTTGTACATATGAAGTTTATAGTATAATACTTATTATCAATTATACGGTAATACAGGTTGTACAGTTGAGAGAAATGGAATAGATTAGTCATAGCTTGGATCGTGAAACTAAAGGTTTCTTGGTATGGGATTAATTAGGCAAGGTAGGAATTTGTATTGTTATAGCTTGTAGCAGGAGTGAGTGGTTGGTAATTGAAAAGCTGACTGTGTGAATAAAAGAGATGACTTAGTTATTGTTTGGGGCAGTATGATTTATTTTTGAGAGAGAATAGTGAACAAGAGTTGTGCAAGTTGGACAGAAGTTTGTGAAAGACTTTGGTGTTTATAGTTCGGGTTAATGCTTAACCGTAAGTAATTAAATACTTGATATTTAGTATGTATTGTTATTTTGTGATGGTTATAAAACATAATTGTATTATGTTAAAGTGTAGTAGTATGGTAATGACATATTAATTTTATAAAGATGTGGATAATGAATGTTTAGTATAACTTGTATAATGTGGACATTGAGTAAAGAGATGAAGTTGATTGGTATATAAAGTGTATGGAATAATAAGGTGTTACATCGTAGTAATTAAGTGTATCTTGGTTACAGCACTGTAAGAGGTATCGGTTCTAGATGGTACAGAAGTAGTGTCTACTGAGAGATGTAGTGATGGCTTGCTTGTGTGGAGATGTATCCAGCGTTATAGAGATGGCTTGACTGGATAAAGATGTGGCTGAGAGTTGAGCTTGTGGAGGTGTGGTGATTCGTGGAGGAGTGGTACACGAGAGAGTGTAGTGTGGTGGTAATGTGGAAATGAAGTTTCATGTGTGGGCTATTTATTAGCCATGTTCGGGTAACATAAAAACAACGGATTGTTGTTTTGTAATTTTATTATTATACTGTGCAAGTATAATAATGGAGGTGTGGTGAATTCGGAAGGTGAAGAGGACGAGTTGTGCAATTAGTTCATAATTATATTAGTTAACAACGTGCTCATGTATGTGTTGAAACATTAGCAGTGATAGTTGATAATGGAAGAAAGTGGTATGTACAATACTGCTTAATTAGTTAATATAAATAAGTGACTTTGGGTGTTATAAAAGAACTGTTTTAATGAAGATATATGAAGTCATAAGTGGACACTGATATCTTATTTTGAATACGTAATATTTTAAATATTACGTGGTGCTATATGTGTGATGTGATATATACTTAATACATTGAGTAGTATTTGTGTGTAATTAATATTGAGTAGTGTGGTGATCATCTGTACTAAGATGGTGACTGGTGAAATTAGTTAAATGTGTGATGGAGAGAAAGGTTTGGGTGTGAGGAGTTGTGTTAGTGTGCAGTGATGTATGATGAATAGGCCTATGGTTTGAGTAATGATTGAAATGTGTGAGAGTATATGATTATTTATTTGCTGATGTAAATAAATGTAGCAAACTTATATTGGTTTTATGTGTTGTTTCTTTTAGTTATCTAATCACTTGTGACACCAAGTAATAATTTTCTTTTCTCTGGGACTACGTAATTGGTCAGTTCTGTGATTTTTAGATGGTAAAGTCTACTTAATCAAGGGTTTTACAGGATTACTTACAGTAATAAAGCTGGTAAAGTCCATTACGATATGAGGTTATCACACAATACCCCGTGATCTTCATAAAAGAGGCACGTCTTTTTAGTGTGTCTAGACAGTGTCTAGGGACCGTTTAAATATACATCTGCCAATCAAGAACCACAGGTACAGGCCACTGAAAGAAAAGACCAATTAAGCAAGAAAACACTCAGACTATTATTTCAGTACGTGGGTTAATTTATATACAAAATATAATAGTTATTTCAACACTTTGACAATGATGGTTTATTTTGTATTGAAAAATAAACCACATATACACGTTGCTGTGTTACTGGGATGAATATTATTACAGAACATTGCGATGCGTCCGCAAAAATCAGGTATGTTTTGTTTCTTCAGTTCGAAGACTAATTCCTGACGTGACACGTTAGGTATTACGTAACCAACAGCTCGCCAGAGGGCGTATTCACTGGGATGGTACAAAATGGCTATGCCCGTTATATATAATAGCCGTCACATTTAACCGTTTTATTAATTAACTATACGATTATACTTGTTGACATTAAGCAATACTGTGCATTATGTATCGTCGAATATGCACACCAGTCCAAAAGCCTTGCTTTAGCATTCCTTTAAGCGTGATGCATGTTCTAAACGTGTGAACTCTGATTTCCGATTTAGATTCCAACAATCTTCGCTGTCTTCCACATAATATATTACTATTACTAGTATCAGGTTTATAAGACTTAAGTTAATTATTTATTTAATAATGCCGATCTTTGGCCTCGTGGGCTGAAGCGTTGTACTTGTTTACAATGGATACGTTCTGTCAATAGTGGGTTCGAATCCCTGACCTGAATGCATAAAAAGTTAAAATTGCAATGTTTCGCATAAGTACAAAAATTGATTAATTTAAATAGTCTCTTTCTACAATAATATTGTGCTTGAAGGCGTCGGTGCAAGTTGAACCAACAATCTAAGACCTTTTAGTTTTGCTGCTCAAGTACAGGAAAATATTTTTTTAACCAACCTTCAACATTTGAAAAGTGCCATTCCATTGCATAGCTTATTTTTATTTTAGCATTTCACGTGAGGCCTAATGTGTTTGTATTACTTCAGAGAAAAATTTCGAAGTTTGACGTATTATTGTATTGCCAAGTTTATGTTCTTGAAAAATATATTGTACATTTTCAAGATACATAGATAGATAACTAGTTTAACGTGCCCATATACCGCTAGGGTTTCGAACACGCCCATCCAGAGTCCGACCTCCGATAAGATCGGTGGCCTGACTCGGGATGGGGTGTGTGGGGGGTGGGGGTGGGGGGGGGGGGGGGGGGGGGTGTAGAGTTGAAAATGGGCAAATAGTAATTAGTAAAAACGTTAATAGAATTTAAAAAAAAAAAAAAAAAAAAGTTACAAGCCAAAAATAAAAGAATTGACTACTCGGCCGAATATTTATATAATTTGGAGCATTTTAGGACAGTCCAAGATGCAACGGTGATGGCTCGATTTTTTTTTTTTTTAAATTGTTTAAATATGTAGTTAAAACTTAATAAAGGAGAGGAGAAAGAAACCCCCGCATGGTTCATTTCTATTTTTGGTTTATTAAAAAAAAAGTGATGAGCCACTCAGAATGCCTCCCCTTCCTCCAACTCCCCACAAAAGGAAGAGAGGAACGGTCATCAATGACCGGGAGCGAGTCACCGAGAAAACGGCGACACTCCCAGCCCGCTTCGCGCTCAGAAAGGGAAGAAGAAATGTTTTATTTAACGACGCACTCAACACATTTTATTTACGGTTATATGGCGTCAGACATATGCTTAAGGACCACACAGATTTTGAGAGGAAACCCGCTGTCGCCACTACATGGGCTACTCTTCCGATTAGCAGCAAGGGATCTTTTATTTGCGCTTCCCACAGACAGGATAGCACAAACCATGGCCTTTGTTGAACCAGTTATGGATCACTGATCGGTGCAAGTGGTTTACACCTACCCATTGAGCCTTGCGGAGCACTCCCTCAGGGTTTGGAGTCAGTATCTGGATTAAAAATCCCATGCCTCGACTGAGATCCGCACCCAGTACCTACCAGCTTGTAGACCGATGGCCTGCCACGACGCCGGTCCTCTATCGTTCGTCAGTGTTACTTGACGTCTTGGCGATGCATACTATAGAAATGATCCTTAAAATTATGACCTTAAATAACAAACATTCGAAAAGTCTAATTTGTAAAGTGATTTGAGTGTTATTCTTTGGTGGTGGAATTCTACATATTTTTTAAAAATTTGTTTCTTTATATAATACTGTAATAAAAAAAAAAAAACATTTTGTTTTATAATTTAAATCTAATTGTATCTCCATTTTATAATTATATATATATATTTTTTATTTCTTCATTTTTAATTCTTACCATTCTAAATCCCATCTTCATAAATCAAGGCTAATATTCGTTCCTCGTATTCATACGAATACGAGGAACGAATATTAGCCTTGATTTATGAAGATGTCTAAATCCTAAAATGAAATGTATAATATAGGAACAGAACGTGACTTGAGCAAATGACTTTGAAAGACTAAATTAAAAAAAAAAAAACACACACACACACACACACACACACACACACACATCTGCTGCGCCAAAAAGTCCAATAAGGCTAAGTCATCGCTATTGTAAACTACATTATATTAAATTATCCATATTACGTACATACGTACAAATTTTGGTGCTTTGAGCTAGCAAGTCACAATCATTCCCCTAAGACATTACATAACATTACACACACACACACACACACACACACACACACACACACACACACACACACACACAAATGTGTGTGGATACATTTATATATGTTCATTGATTTTGTTAGGTAGTGTATTATTAGACAAGCGCGTTTCTTTCGTTACGCAGATTACACGTTTCCTGGCACGGACGACTGAATTTTATTACACAGTGCGTGCACAGACCGTGCAGTCTGTGCATTTTAGTAATACAAGTGGAGAAAGACTGTGATTCAAGTCAATTGGGTATATCGTTTGGCTGGGCTCAAAAGGCTTTCTTTTTTCTTTTCTTTTTGTAAGCTGGCTGGTATTAAAGTATAGTATTCGTATGTGATGTTAAATATGTTTAATATAAATTGCAAATGATAGTTATAAGAATGATATTTGTAAGTATAATATGTGTAGCTAAGTATTTTGTGGTAAATCGAAGGGAGGAAACCAATGATTGTTTCATTTTATTAAAATTAGTAATGTGTATTGTATTTTGCTATATACGATGTGGTAAGATTTAGTATGTGGGAAACGTTGGTTGTATAAGGTGGTTATATACAAGTATCATACATGTTTGTATTTTGTTATATTTGGTGTATTGATACAAGCGGCGTAAAATGGTAAACTGTATTTACTATTGCAGGTTTGGGAGTACAGCAGCAGCAGTACACGCACGTGCCAACTGACCGATGGACATACCATTGTGATCACGTGGTGTGGAAACCCTGGACGACCTTTGTGGAAAGGTCAGAATGACTGCTGTAAAATTGTCATTGACGCTTACTATGTAGCGGTAGTTAAAGAGACGAAGAGACGGGGAAAACCGGCCTCGGCGGTGTCGTGGTTAAAGGGACATTCCTGAGTTTGTTGCAGTTTTTAAGACGTTATCGACCAACAGATACTTTTTAACGATTTTAATTACGTATCAAATATATTTTTGTGTATAAAATATTAGTGGCTGTATATTAAACGTGTTTCTGATCGTTCTAATATTTGTACTAGGTTAAATTTCATTTTATTTCCTTAAAAAAGATTTTTTCGTACGTACGAAATTATTTGAAGACAAAATCGAGTTTGGGCTTCTTACAAATATTAAGACGACCAGAAACACATTGAATATACAGACACTGATATTCTAAACAAGAACATATATTTAATGTGTAAGTTTAATCGTAGAAATAGTTTTAGTCGGAAACATCTTACAATGCAGCAAACTCAGGAATGTCCCTTTAAACCATTGACCATGAGGCTGGTAGATACAGGGTTCGCAGCCTAGTACCGACACCCATCCAGAGCTAATTGTAACGACTCATCGGGTAGGTGTAAACACCATTACACCATCTTCTCACTAACAACTAGTAACTAACCCACTGTCCTGGACAGACATCCTAGAAAGCGGGCATGTGTCCAGGACAGCGTGCTTAAACCTTAATTGGATACAAGCACGAAAAATAAGATTAAAAGAAAGAGACTGGAAGTTGTGAAATCCTATTGTATGCCTGGGACTGATAACGGAAAGTCTTTCACTTTGTGTAGACAGTTTGGTGTTTCAGTTTTGTTCATTTTGCAGCCATAATAATACTCGTCATTTGGTGTGATATGACAGGTAATGGGTAGTGCTGAAAATTGTACGACACTCCTGATGCGCGGTCGGTCGATGATCGATCCCCGTCGGTGGGCCCATTGGGCTATTTCTCGTTCAAGCTAGTGCACCACGACTGGTATACCAAAGGCCGTGGTATGTGCTATCGTGTGTGGGATGGTGCATATAAAATATCCTTTGCTACTAATGGAAAAATTACCATATGTTTTGACATTCAATAGCCAGTGATTAATAAATCAGTGTGCTCTAGTGGTGTCATTAAACAAAAAAATCGTACGAGTGTAATTGTTGAATGTTAAAACATGTTGAAATGTGTGTTCTTGCTGAGCAGACCTAGTCGTGTCATTCTGTAATACGTACGTGCATACACACACCTACAATACTACAATGCATCTGCGTGTATAAACAAGTAGTTAACACTGTTTATTATATACTCAACCAAAAAGGTATTGCAGTATTGCATTTTTGATCATAATGTATACATTTTGCAATTTTGAAAGAAATGCAAGTAATCACCGTGTTTAATCCAGCATACTGTTTGATTGTCAATCTGTTTTTTCTGGAAAGTTTTCCACTTCCTGTCTTTGCTCGTGCACAGTCTGAAAATGTCGTGTGCGCACATAACATGAAAATCACGTGCAATGATTAAGCATAAGCCTTGATTTTCAACTGGCAGACCTGTATCTAATGTGAAACGAAAGAAAATTATGTGAAAATTGACATAGGACTCCGTCCATCAATGTCCGAAAACCAACGCCATGAGGCTATTGGGAGACTTGCTGCTGGTGATCGTCACTTTAATGTCCACCCGACGACAATACTGCGTCTACGGTATCGTTTGCAACAAACTGGAGCAGTAAAAGACAGACGTCGCTCCGGTCGGCCACGTGCGACAACGCAGAGAGAGGACCGGTATTTAGTGACGTCATCACGTCGCCGTAGATTCCAAGGTATTCCTAAGTTGGCGGCCGACTTACGACTGGCTACTGGCACAATGGTTCACCCTCAAACCGTTCGTAATGGACTCCATGACGCTGGTTTAAGAGCTCGTTGCCCTGTAGTAGGGGTTCCATTAACACGACGTCATGTCGCAGAACGCTTGAGGTGGGCCAGGATTCATCAGCAGTGGCGTCTTAGACAGTGGAACGAAGTCTTGTTCACAGATTTATCCCGATTCAGTCTAGAGTTTGCGGATGGTAGACTAAGAGCATGGCGTCGGCGAGGCGAACGTTACGACGCTGCAAACATCATCGAGCTTGACAGATACGGCAGAGGCAGCATCATGGTCTGGGCGGGAATTCATTCCAACGGCAAAACTGACCTGGTTACTGTTAATGGAGCATTAACTGCACAACGATATTGTGACGAAATCATTACCTGTTGTCTTGCCATTTATGCAACGCAACCCTACGTTCACATTTCAGCAAGACAATGCCCGCCCTCATTCCGCCCGCATAACTAACGAACTTTTGCAGAGAAATCACACTCAAGTCTTAGACTGGCCAGCCAGATCCCCCGACCTTTCCCCCATTGAACACATGTGGGACATCTTGGGTCGACGATTACGAGAACATCACCCACAACTGAACACTTCGTGACCTTGAACTGGCGTTACGTCAAGAATGGAACCAAATTGCTGCAGTAGAAGTTCGTAGGCTTACATCCAGCATGAGACGTCGTTGTACAGCCGTTATTCGCCAAAATGGTCGGCACACAAGATATTGACATTAGTGACAAAATCACATTTTTGTACCCTCCTGTTTAACAATGAAGTATCCGTCAATAAACATCTGTTCATAAACGTAAATTTACTTCCAGGCTTTTCAAATAATCCATTTTACTTAACTAACTTAATTTGACTGGTTTTAGACAAATAATATAAAGTTTGAAGATGATTTAGTGGGAACTGCAATACTTTTTTGGTTGAGTATATAACATGTAGTGAAATATAAAATATCGCTGAAATAAGTGTTGGTGACGATAACACATTAGTCTTATTCAACTTACTGTGCTAGCACAACAAATATGCTATTCAACCTGAGTCATACCTACACTACAGAATTCTCTCCCTTGTCTGATTCTGCAGTCCACCTGTTAACACCTGTTTAAGCTTTGGCAAAAAGTTTTCTTTATTGTAATTTTGTGTTTGTTTTTCGGTTGAATTTGACATACGGTTGGTAGTTGGGAATTCTGTGTTGAATTTACCATGTCCGACGCGAGTTCGTTGACAGCTAGCGCACGGAAAGTTTGTGCGCGAGATGGTTGTCAATTTCCTTTATGACGTAAAGACACACACGTGTTGTGTCCGGACTGTCGGTCTTGTTCTCAAGAACGTCAGTGTGAGATCTGCGCCACGTGGTCTCCTGACCAGTGGGTTCGGTTCGGTTCGCAGACTCAGGTTTCGGGTACCAGCAAAATCTTGTCATCTCCTTCGACAGTAGTCGGCAAGTCGGACTTAGTGGGTAGGTCCCATAAGTCTGTAGACACTTCGAAAAGTGTCTGGAAAGGTCTTCGTCGGTCCGTGTTACGAGTACAGTTACCGATACTTCGGGAGCGCACCCCCGGGCTCCTATTGTGACCGTGGTAAGTGAGCCGTCTTCGTTAGCTCCCATTCCTCCCCCCTCCCCCCCCCCTCCCCCCCGATTTCCGCCCAAACCAGCAGAAACTGCGTCTCGACAGCAGTTTGACGATGCAGTTAGGGATTGTCGTTCGGTTCCTGTTGTTTCCGTCTCGGGAGACGCTGCCACAGGGGCGTCTCGATTAGGGGGAGGAGTCCATGTAGATCTTCGGGATCAACTGGACAGTGACCTGGCTGCAGAGGAAGCGTCAGTTGGACCGGATTCTGTCGCTGACCCTGATCTCTCTCACTTCGGTTCGGAGGTAGAGGAGGAGTGCGATTATCCGGCGGTTCTGGCTTTTGTCAGGGACCAGGTCCGACAGGTATGCGGGGACACTATACCTCAGGTTGAGGCCCAGCCTACATTCAAGGGTGTCTCCTTCGGGAACCGTTCTTTGAATTTGGTCACTCCTCGTGAGCAGTCGGGTTTACCACTTGCACAGGAGGCACACAGTTCACATTGTGACATTGATGTGTTGATCACTGGCAGTGATCGTATCCTGGGGGTGGGTGTTGATGAGTACCCAACGGCACTGCCTACGGGGAAAATCTTAACAGGAGCGCGCATTTTTCGTGCTGACTCCTATGAGACGTTGGGGGCGGATTTTCTCGAACATCCGCGGTAATTCACGCTAGTGTCCGAGCCGCTTGTTCCCCATCGCCGCATGTGTCATTGCCAGTCGCGGATCTGGAATCGTTCGAACGGCTGGCTAATTTGATGTTCCAGGTTAATAACCATTTAGGTACATTCCTATTTGGCTTGAATAAGGCTGTCGAGAGCCTTCCCGCGATGGTGAAAGGCTGTTTGGAGGCTGCGTCAAAAGCCTCTAAGCATATCGCTCAGTTGTCTGGCCGATTGTTTGCAAACAGTCTTTTGTTACGGCGTGACCATTACCTGGCGGGTTTGAGTGCGTCAAACATTGCGAAGACGTTTTTTCGTGCATGTTCGGTACGGGAAAATTTACTTTTCGGTCCCGATTTTAATATTGTCCTAGACAAGGATTTGTCGCAACCAGTCCCGAACACTCAACCCTCAACCTCTGGTAAACGTCGGTCCACGTTTTCGGGGTTCAAGCCACCTGTGAAAAAGGCTGCTTTTTTACAGTCGGCTCAGATCCCTAGGGTTCCTGACACTAGGAGGCAACCAGGTAACAACCCATCTTCCGCTAAGCGGGGACGCAAACGTCGTACTGCGTTCCGTTCTCAGTCCACCAAAGGCGTTGCGCCTATGGGTGGTAAGTTGTTGGGGTGAGGGTACGTGAACGATCGGCAGTTGCTTTCGGAGGTACCGTTAGCAACCATACCCGTGGGGGGCAGGCTCCGCCATTTCCTTCGAAATTGGTGCAAGCTGCCGGGTCTTGACCCCTGGGTTCTGTCGGTCGTTTGACACGGTTACAAAATACCCTTTTCTTCGAGCCCCCCTCTTACTTCCACTCCGAGAATGCCGCCGTTACCATCCGCGGATCAGCGCGTTTTAGTGGAGAGTATGATTGCCGAGTTTCTCGACAAAGGGGCCATCCAGAGAGTCAGTCTGGACACTCTGGGATTTTATTCTCATCTTTTCTTCGCCCAGAAGAAAAATAGGGAATGGAGACCAATCCTAAATTTGAAGCCACTGAACGTCTACGTCGACGTTCCTTCCATGAAAATGGAAACGGTTCATTTGGTCCGGAAACTGCTTCAAATTGGGGAGTGGGCTGCGTCGATCGATATGAAAGACGCATACCTCCATGTTCTGGTGCACAAGGCGTTTTGGAAGTTTCTGCACTTCCTGTTCGACGGGAAAGTGTACGAGTTTCGTGTGCTCCCGTTCGGTTTGGCTACGAGTCCCCATGCTTTTACACGTGTGGTAAAAGCGGTGGTAGGTCATGTTCATTCGTTAGGGGTTCGAATGCATACCTATCTGGACGATTGGTTGATCCCAGCTTCGTCGCAACAGGAGTGTCAGACCAATGTCGGGTTGGTTTTGTAACAATCCTCCAATTGGGTTTTATTCCCAATTGGGTGAAATCGGAGTTAACGCCGGCTCAGATTTTCACATATCTCGGAGTGGTCTTCGATCTTGTGGTAGCGTCAGTTCGTCCCACCGATGCGCGTATCCACAATTTTCAAACGTTGGCGCAACGTTTGATGGGGGAGCAAAGTACTACGGTACGATCTCTCCACGTGGTGTTGGACCACCTCGAATCTCTGGCCTCATTGATCGTGCGGTTCAGACGATTCAAACGCCCACTCCAGTGGCATTTGTCCCCATGGTGGGACGGTCACAATTGGGACATGATAGTGCCTCTGGGCCCATGGTTCACTCATCCGATACAGGAGTGCCTGTCGGACAAGTGCATGGCCCCATCGGTTCCGTTGCACACACACCCCCCCCCCCCCCCCCCCCTCTGCTCCGGATCTGATCCGTTTCACGGATGCGTCGCTGCATGGGTACGGGGCGCATCTGTTGGATCAACACATTTCAGGGGTATGGAATCTCTCTGAGAGGAAACTTCATATCAACTGTTTGGAGATGGAGACAGTGCATCGTGCCTGTCTTCATTTCCAGTGTGTTCTTCGACACCGTCGAATTCTGTTGAGATTCGACAATACGTCGGTAGTGGCATATCTCAATCGTTGGGGTGGAACCAAATCAGAGACTTTGGGTCGCAAAGCTCTTGCGATTTTGGAATTCTGCGACCAACTAGGGACGACTTTGTGGGCGAAACATTCCTTCATCAGTGAATGTGTTAGCCGATGCCCTCAGTCGACATACCCCTGTTCAGACGGAGTGGATGTTGAACAAAGGGGTGGTCGCAGCGGTTCTTCGGGTGTGGGCCAGTCCACAGGTGGACATGTTTGCCACATGGTTGAACAACCAATTGCCGGTGTTCGTGTCCCCGGTACCGGACACATTGGCGTTGGAGTATGATGCATAGAGTATGGATTGGACGGGACTTGATTTTTATGCCTTCCCTCCTCCTGTCTTACTCGGCAAGGTGTTGACCAAAGTGGTCCAGGATCCTTGTCACGTGACGTTGATAGCTCCTCTGTGGGTGTCGCAGCCCTGGTTTCCACAGCTCCTGTCACTGTTAGTGGCAGTCCCGTTCCGGTTACCAGTGTTGTCCGATCTACTCAGCCAGCGACTGAGTCAGACGGTGTGGCATCCAAAGCTGGAGGTCTTCCGGTTTTACGCGTGGAGGTTATCAGGGCTTCCTTGCGACGCAGAGGTTTTTCGACAAGAATTGCGCATCTCGTCTCTTCAGCAAAGCGCAGATCTACCGAGTCGGTTTATCAGTGTCACTGGCGTATGTGGGTTCGTTGGGCGAACTCACGGGATTTCGATTCCTTATCGCCTACTGTCAACGATTTAGCGGAGTACTTTCTGGCGTTGGTCCAAGAAAGGAAACTTAAAGTCACGACAGTGAAAAGTCACAGAGCTGCGATTTTCACTACTCTTAAACAGTGTGAATGTCGTGAATTTTTTACGAACTTGGTGTTGCATGATTTACTTAAATCATTGCAATTCACGGTTGAACGACCTTCCATTATTCCGAAATGGAATATCTTTCTTGTGTCACATGCTCTTAAGGGTGCGCCTTATGAGCCGTTGAGGTTTGCTAGTCATCGTGCCTTGACGTGGAAGACTCTGTTTCTGGTTTCGCTGGCGGCTTGTGGTCGGATCAGTGAGATGCATGCTTTTTTTGCATGACTTGGTTGATTACAATTCGGACGGGTCTGTCACTTTACGTACCGACCCTATCTTTGTTGCTAAAAACCAGTCTCCGGGGGAAGAGTTTCCACCTACTGTCATTCACAGTTTATCTCGTACACTGTCGGATAGACTTCTTTGCCCGGTGAGAGCATTGAAGTATTATTTGGAGCATACGAAAAACCAGCGGCAGGGTAAAAAGATATTGTTTATTCCTTATACAATTAGGCCGGGTGATGTCACAAAAATGCTTTGTTTCGATGGATAGCAGCTACCATCAAGTTAGCATATGAGATGGCGGGTGATCATGTGTTACGGAATTTCTCTCTTAAACCACATGAAATCCGAGCCATTTCTGCTTCCCTGAATTTTCATGACTTTAGATATTATAAAGGTCATGAATGCAGGGGTTTGGAAAGGACGGCACACTTTTGACCGTTTCTATTTCCAGGATATGGCGGTTGGTCCTGACGGTACGCGTAGGATCCAGACAGTCATTGCGGCTCAACTTGTCGTGTCTGTGCGCAGAGCAACGGAAAGGGGTCGACCTCTTTTCCGTCCGACTGCCATTGATTCACGCTTCGGACATGTTTAACACTCCACCCTTTTCTGAGGGATGGGTTTTTTTGTAGTGTTGTCTACCGTTTCCTCTCCCTGGGGAGATGTTTTTCCTCCCTTTCATGGGGATGAGTTTTTCTTTTGGGAAGCCCCTTTTTATTCCCAAAAGTTTTGGGTTTTTTGGACTCCTTGTTACCGTATGTCGTGGTTCGTCCTATCGCCATGTCATTACTTCAAAGGAGCTTTCTGGGTACGGGTTAAGTCCTCTATTTTCTTACCTCCTCCCATTAATGTTAAATTCACGTGCTCTAACGGTGTCATTGCACGTCCGTTATAGCATATTTGTTGTGCTAGCACAGTACGTTGAATAAGACTATTAGAAAATTTGTTTCTAATTTTCATTATTATTCATACTTACCTAGTGCTAGCACAACAAACTATACCTCCCAGCCACCCCTATGAGGCTTTCCCTCGGTGGTTTGGGTGGACTTTGAACCGAGAATGAAGTTACAGGTAGCCCGTGCAAGGATAGCATTGCGCATATCCGGCAAGGGAGAGAATTCTGCAGTGTGTAGGTATGACTCAGGTTGAATAGCATATTTGTTGTGCTAGCACTTGGTCAGTATGAATAATAATGAAAATTAGAAACAAATTTTCTAATTTAGAGAGATAGCGAATCGACGCCAGGAGAGGAGCTGAACATTGCCATGTGCGAGACTCCACGGCCGGCGTCTCCCGTTCCTGCACCTTCACGTTCGACTCCGTCGAGACCCCCACCCACGGGGAACTCCGTTGAGACGAATAAGGAAGTTGGTGTTGCGAAACGGAAGGCCGTCACTCCCCCGAGTGACCAGCCAGCCAAGGCACAGTCTTCCACCTCTGGCCGAGGCAGGGACTTTGCGGCATGGCGTCTCGCTGTCAGCAAGATCAAGAGCCAGTACTCTTTAAGTACTTGGTTGGTGATACACCACACGTGGGCTCACTGCCGGGAGGTATCCAAGAGGGAGGTATCAAGCGCTTCCCCGACGGCAGTGAGGTGACCATCCACTATACGGACTTATGAAATGGGACGCTCTGCCTAGTGGTGACGACGCGCCGGGAGGGTCTGTACAGACAAGGAATCCTTTTCAGGGATATGGACAACACCGTCCACAGAGTACTCAAAATCATCACTGGCGTCCATTACGTCGAGCAAGCAAAGCCCTGCTAGGTCACAGGTGGAGGAAACTTGTGTCACACTTCAACGGCAAGCAGTTCATCTCATCTCTGTAGGCGCCAACCTCCTCCAGAACAAAACGGCCTTAACGAGGCCACTCACGTGGACATATAGATCGGACTTTAAACTTTTAGACCTTCGTTCAAAATTTTATGTTGAAATTACTTTTTTTTACAAATATTATTAAATAGTCCGATCCTCTTATTTCTCTTATTTATTTTTGGACTGTCCTCCTAAAATGCTCCAAATTATATAAATATTCGACCGAGCAGTCAATTCTTTTTATTTTTGGCTTGTAACTTTTTATTTATTTATTTTTAATTCTATTAACTTTTCTTTTTTTTCACCGTAATTGCTATTTTCAAAATTCTGTTTTCAAACTCTATCCCGAGTAAAACCGTGTTATCGGACTGTCGGAAGTGCTGGGCATTTAAACCCCTAAATATAAAGGTAAATTGCCATCTAAAATGTTATCGTCACTGTAATAGCTGGCATTTAAAAAAAAAAAATTGCCAAAAGTGGATCATATGGTCATTTTTATATTTAATCTCGTAAAGTTTGCAATCGTATCACACTCGTCGCACAAGCGCGACTCTTTAAGATATAATTGCAAACTTCTCTCGATCAGATATAAATCATTGACAAAACCAAAAACATGAAATATCCTCGATTAGTAACATGCTTAATGTCCGGATACTGGATAAGGGTTTAGGTTGCAGTCTGTATTAGCGATCTTTCTATATGTTATTGCTCAATTCAGCACATCAGTATAATATGGAGGCGGCGAGAGGTACTGTAGTTTATTGTCGGGTAGCACTGCCGCATCGTTCGCCTATAACCATGCAAACTTTTCAAATAAAATTTCATTTTGTGGTATTGAGTATATTATTTTTTTTAAAAGAGTAAAAAACCAAGCACGTAGGCAAGCACTGGCATCCATACATACCATATGAACAATTCTGAAACTTCCCTAAGTGTAATGGGTAAATATCGTATTTCTGTTAATGAAAGGAAAAATCCCACAAAACCACACTAAACGTTAATTATTACAACCACAACATTTGTGAGGGTTTTTTGTTTTGCTTTGGGGGGGGGGGGGGGGGGGGGGGGGGGCCGGGGGTGTTGTATTTCTGTACAATCAAGAAGAACTACAAATTATCACATACAAAAACATAGAAAGGAAAAAATGGGGGTGGGGGTGTGTGTTTATATGGAAGTGCTTATGCCATGTAGTTCTAGGATTCGTCCTATATATTGTTTGGTTGTGTTTGTAGGCAAGAAGGTAACATGACAAGTGTTACGGTAATACATGGATTTTTTTATTACGAGCTTGTGTCGTACTAATATTACGAAACGACTGTCCGGATTCTTGTACTGTAAGATCGGTACAACAAACAAGCTGGTATTCTAATCTCTATTTAAACGTACTTTCCAGGGGCACTCGCTGCCCCAAACGGTGTCGATATTAATCTTCATAGCAGATTCATTCATTTCATTCATTCAACCTAATTTGTGTTTTTATCCAATTAAGCTTCAAGCACGCTGTCCTGGGCACACACCTGGGCTGTTGGTTAATGACAGTTGAGTTTGTTAGTGAGAGAACAGAAGGTGTAGTGGTCTTACACCTACCCATTGAGTCGTTGAAACTCGCTCCCTTTGGGTGGGCGTCTGTACCGGGCTGCCAACCCTGTACCTACCAGCCTTATGTCCGATGGGTTGGGAACTGGGAACTCTATTAACGTGTCCATATCCCTATCCCGGATTCAGTCTCTGACATCGCTAGTGGTCGATTCCGGGGAACGAGGCCGGTTTTTATGGCAGAAAGGTTATTGACGCTCTTATAACTTGACTGAGTAAACTCGTTGTGACCAGTGAAGTAACCTCGTTGATGACCTAGTAATATAGTCGTACTTGTAAACTCTATTAACGTGACTCTATCCAATTAAGTTTCAGGCACCTCTCTCCCACACCCAATCTCTGGCATGGCCAGTGGTCGAATGTGGGACAGAAAAATTACTTATTAATGGTCAATTTTAAACTATATAGAAAAAGGGGGTAGGGGGAAATTTGATGCTTCGTTCAAATAACCTACAGTATTTATATAGAAAATAGTTTTAGTTAATTTAGTGTCACGCTTATTTTTGACTGGGCAATTCCAAAAATGTTAATAAAACAATAAAAAATTACATAATTTATATGCTCTTAATGAAAAAAAAAAGGAAGATTTTTGAGGGCAATTCCAGGTGCCCAAAATGATTAATAGAAAAAATTTAGTCCAAATCCGGAAGTCAGCCTTTCAGCCAGGACCAAAGTGCAGAACCCGTCCCAACCAGCCCACCAGCCGACACAACCTCCCAAAGGAGGACAACGACACCAAAAGGGGGACGAGACGCCCCGAACCCGCCACGCCCCGCCCCGCCTCAGCCACGAGTGGACTAAATAAAAACGATTGAGGACATTTATCAAATTACAAACATCCACCCCCATACACAAATTGTTATTAAAATATACTCTTCAAAAGAAGAAACGCAAAACCACATTGTCGTAACATTTCGAGAATTGATTTAATTACTGAATGGTGAGTCCGATAATTACCAAATGTTGCAGGATTGTTCACAATTCACTCTAGTCCATTGTGAGTAAGTGATAGGACACACCACCAAGGTCAAGGTCATCTGGAGTCAATACCGGGTGTGGCCTCCGCGTGTGTTGACAACTGCCTGGCACCGCCTGCCCATTGAAGCAACCAGAGTACGGATGACGTCCCGGGGGATGGTGGCCCACTCGGCCTGCAAGGCTGCTGCCAGCTCGGGCCGGGTCTGGGGCTGTGGTTGTCGCTGTCGGAGGCGTCGGTCCAACTCGTCCCATAGATGCTCAATTGGGTTCAAATCCGGTGATATCGATGGCCAAGGAAGGACATTAATGTTGTTGTTCTGTAGGAAAGCCGTTGTGAGACGTGCTGTGTGAGGCCTGGCATTGTCATGTTGGAACACTGCGTTGGCGTTGGCCATAACTGGAACGATGTGTGGCCGGAGGATCTGGTCAATGTAGCCCTGTGCATTCAGGTTGCCCTGCACGTGGACCAGGTCAGTTCTGCCAGTGTGTGAGATGGCTGCCCACACCATGACACTACCCCCGCCGAATCTGTCCACTTCCTGCACGCAGTTTGCTGCATAACGTTCACCACGACGCCTATACACGCGACATCTTCCATCATGACGTCGGAGCAGAAATCGGGACTCGTCACTGAACCACACCTGTCTCCATCGCAGTTGAGGCCATTGTCGATGAATCTGGCACCACTGCAGTCGGAGTCGACGGTGTTGTGGTGTTAAGATGACACCTCGAACTGGATGTCTGGCACGAATTCCTACCTCACGTAGGCGGTTCCGTACGGTCTGGTCGGATATCCTGCGCAAACCTGGTATTGCTGCGGCTGTGGAGGTGGCAGTAGTCAATCGTTCCCGAAGGTGGCGTACCCGGATGTAGCGGTCCTGCCCGGGGGTAGTGACCCGTGGTCGACCGGATCTAGGGAGGTCACGTGTTGATCCATGTTGCTGGTAACGGTCCCACAGTCTGGAGATGGTGCTTGGGGACACATGGAATGCCCTGGCAACGGCCGTTCTGGATTCGCCTGCGTCTAGTCGGCCGATGGCATTGTTTCTCTGCGGTTCACTGAGACGTGGCATGTCCTGGATTGTCAACTGTCGGCCAGATACAGAGGCCAGGCAAGCGAACACCCTGCACTTTTATACTGTCGGTGTTCATGTTGCACGTGCAGACAACGCACGTGCAGTGGTGACATGGTTTGCACGTGGCTGCGTTTTTGCGAATATTCACATTTTGGAACTTTATTGTACAGTAGCTGCGTTTTATCGAATGTAACCGTGGGAATGTGTTTGGGACATGCAATGACCTTATATTCACAAAGCATGAACCGGTAGGAAACATAAAATCGGAGTTATAACCCATTTGTACCCTTTTGCGTTTCTTTTTTTGAAGAGTATATATTAAAAACAAGAAAAAAAACCGTAAAAAGGCATATTATAGCCCAAACCTCAAATTGTATTTAAAAATATAAAAAAGACAATAATTAATCAATAAAACATTTACAACAATAATTTCTTTGTGAAAAAAATATAAACACATTAAAAACTACGATATAAACTGGAAGATGACAGATGACACTAACCACCACCGAGCCAGACACACATCATACATCCACCACCAACAAACTACACATTAAAATAACTATATACATATAAATACCTTACAAAACAAAAATCCCTTCCCTTCCTACCCAATAATATTCTACCATCCCCCAACTTTCCCTCCCCACCCCTCCCTCCTTAACCTTCCCCATAACCCACCCCTTCCCTTTCTGCCCTCCCCTTTCTGCCCTCCCCTTCTATTTATTCTCTATTTTACCCATTACAAAGGAGTAATAACTCCATAAAACAATATTAAAAAAAGGTTCCTCCATATCAAAAATGTCAAAATCATATTTAAAGGCCTAGTAATATAAATTCCATTTGCTACTTAATGTCTTCAGAGCCGGTGATAAGATAAAAAAATCAATGTGCTCTAGTGGCGTCGTTAAATAAACAAATGTTTACTTTTTAATGTCTTCAGAAATTGGTTAAACGTAAATGGTTATACTGAGCGACAAGGTCCATATTAATTGATTGTATACTTTTCAAAAAAAGTAGGGGAACTCTAATAAGTTACAATTGTCACAATTGTAAGGTATATTATCTGTGGGGAATGGTTATATGATAATAGTGAATTAATTGGGCAAACATTACAACCGGTAGTTCAGTATTACAGTAGGTTTTATGACCACCAAAGATATTGAAGGACGATTGGGGTCAGAAGTGAAATTTGAAAGTTCACGGGGGGGGGGGGGGGGGGGGGGTATCAGTAAATCGCAAATTCAAATATGGGTTTGACTTCCAATAGCCAGTAATTAATAGATCAATGTGCTCTAGTGGTGTCGTTAAACAAAATAAACTTATGTTATGCGAACGATAAAGTTCAGGTAGCTCCACCTGTGGGTGTTCACTAAATCCGGTCGGTCACAAGTAACTACATGTATATATCGAGCAAAACAATTTAGAGCTGGGTTCAGTTACACAGTATATGGTTTAGTTTGTGGGGAGGGGGTTAGTGTTTGGCGATAAATAGAATAACCACATGTTGAACCAGTCTACTTTTCCGCGAACGTTCGTATTGCTCGCTGTCACTGGATGTATATGCATGTATAGGCAAAAGCGTACTAGTCCTGGAGAAAACCTCAAATTCGGGCAAAAACAATAGAAAAATTCGTGGGAAAATTAGCTGGCCTGAACACTTTTTAACATGTATTTACGTAATTCTACCCCCACCCCACCCTACAAAAATAGGAGACCGTACGCCTATGTGTACAGGCTGAACTTCAGCCAACCATTTTCGGTAAACGTTTGCAAACTATTTTGATTGGTTTTTGCAGTCTCTATTTGTTTTAACGTGTAGCGTAAAAACTAATTTAACAAGCGTCAGCGACAAACTGCTGGCTGAACTTGACCCCCGGTGTAATTAGCTACTGATGTTTATGACTTGGGTAACCACGGACACCATTATGACGCCTGCAGTTATGACGAGCGGGTGTGACACGAATGTACATGGGACAGTGTTACACAGGTTCTTGTCATCGCAGCAGGTCCTTCTGATGCAGCCATCGATGAAGTATTTTTTTTGTGAGCTGCACGCTTTATACGCCTCGTCCGACACCGGCACGCATGGACCCGCCGAGCACGTGCGAATCACGGAGTGCAGAATCCCCGCCGAGTTGTTCGTGTTCATCGAGTATTCAACTTTCTGCAATAAAATACATTACTCGATTTGAACATTGTTTCGATATACATGTACTTCATTACTCGTTATCATTATCCCATCATCATAATCGGCCTATTAGGCTATTTCTCATTCCAACCAGTGCTCAACAACTGGCATACGTGTACGAGACGGGGCAGAGGAGGGACGACAACAACACCCCCCCCCCCCCTAGTGTTGGAGCAAAATCTCAAATTTGGGCAGAAATTATCACAGATATTCGGGCAAAAAGTGCTAACCTGAAACCTTTTTACCATTTACTTCAATGATTCTATCCACAAAATTAGTGGTAATCCATGTATAAATTCGCAGTGATTCATTTGCAACCATATATAGTCGTTTAGTAGTAATGCTAATATGAATAAAATGTTATCCAGATTCGGGTATTTTCGTTTAATTCGGGCAAAAACCATCCTGCCCCCTATAGTCCAGTCATTTTATGATTTGACCTCAAACAAATTGCAACAGAAATAATTTTTACGTTAAAGTACCCTAGCGAATAGTATATACAACATACTAAAAGTATAGAAAAATATAGGTTGGGGAAAATAGTTTATTTTGCGATTAAAGTTGACAGATTTTATGACCTAGCAGGTTTCCGTACATGTTAAGGGACGTAACTCCGTTGTAATATTTATCGGACAGTGTATTATTTACAGTGGCAGTGGTTATTCTTTGCTGCTGAGTGACCGAAATAACAAAAGGTAATAACCTTTAATAGATGTTTTATCACACGTTGAAATGAATGTTTTATAAAAATTATTTCATTCAACATATGCAGTTTATATGGCGTTTGTTTGTTTTTTTCATTCATGCATGCATGTTTACATTTTTTTAGAACTTAAAATACAGTGCCCCTATTGTTTGAATGAGAAAAATTATGACAGAAACGACGCTAAAAACTTATATAGATAATGTCTGTAACATATAATAGCATTTTACTTTGGAAAAAAAATTCAAATAAATGATATTTCTTACTTCTCGCTCTTAAAAAATAAATAAATATGGAAGACCAGTAATGCCATTCGTATAAGCTTTAGGAACATTTGCGTATTCGAACTACTGATGATCGGGTAAGTATAATTCTTGGGGATATTTTATTCTTAACGAATTACACAGGACTTTAGGTGACATTTACTACATAATCTAAGCAGAGTATTATGAATTTTTTTTCTTTATTTTATTTTTATATTATAATTCATTTTTTTTTATTATTGCTGTTGATAATTATTTCTTAAATTACGTTTTCTTTGAATAATCCCTTTTATAATTGTGTTTCAGTTATTATTTTGTTTCATTGTTTATTTATTCTCTTTTTTGTGTTCACTTATTTCAATTTTAGGGGAAATGCCATATCAGCAACATTTATTTTTGCAGCACCAATGTTTATGCAGTCATGGGAAATCCACAGAAACCATATTTGCAGTTGAGTTCTATATTTTAGTTCATATTTTTTTATTAACTTGTGGGCTTTTTCCATTTAATTATAAATGTTGCATTGTTTCAATTATATTGACATAAGTACTTACATTTTTATGTATTACTATAATTTATATAAACTATAATCTAAAATGTTATGATGTTAATTCAAAATGTGGATTATAAAACTACGTTATGTTTTCATTTAATTTTATCAACGTCCAAAAGTACAAAATTCAGAATCAGAGAAAATGGCAATCATAACAACAGCAGCAAAGTTACTCAAAAGTGACATTCGAATAATTGCTGCAACCAAAGAAACTTATCCATCTTGTTCAGATATATCATCTGCAGATGAGAATTTAGATTATGTTCCAAAAAGTTTGCAAGTTCTGAAAACAGTGTTTAGTGAAAAGGACTCAGAACTAAAGATTTCGTCAATTGGTCAAGCTATTATGCAGGCAGCAAGACCACGGGTGCTTATTCCTCCTCTACAGATAGGACTTGGTGTCCAGCTACATCATCATTTAGCATCAAAGTTTGTCATTGACACTCTGCACAGCCTTGGTTTCTGTTCTTCTTATTCAGAGGTGCATAAATTTGAATCCAGTGCAGCAGTTGCCCAGGGCACTGACATTCCTGGTTTTGTTCCTGGCAGTTTCATGCAATATGTCGCTGACAATGCTGATCACAATCTTAGAACACTGGATGGTAATAACACTTTCCACGGGATGGGAATTATTATAGGAGTGACACCTGGCATTAAACACAGTGTTACTGTACCAAGGATTACAGCATCAACAGATGAACTCAAATCAATTGGCAAGATTCCTCTATTCCATTATAGACCACCTTCCAATGCCATGTCAACTCTTAAATATGATATCATTGAGGATTTGAAGATAGTGGACAGAACAAGCAAGCTTGATATACTGTCTCAAATAGTATGGCCTTTAAAAGCACCTATGCCAGGATGGTCAGGATTGATGCAGTTAGTGCAAAATGGAGACTTCACTAGAAAATCAACTAACATTTTTGCCTATGATAGACATGAATGCAAGTGACTTGTCATGTATCTTTTCAACTTTGAAGTTCATTTGTGCACACGCTCAACATTATAACACAACACCGATAGTGACCTTCGATCAACCTCTTTATTGGAAAGCAGTATCAATTATCAACAATGAGCCACAAAATAGTGATTTGAAATCTGTTGTCTTGCGTTTAGGAGGCTTCCATATCAAGATGAGTTTCCTTGGAAGCATTGGCCATATTATGGGTGGGTCAGGTGTACAAGAAGTTTGGAAAGTGTTTATGCTTCAAATGCAGTGTCTCACATGATGAGTGGGAAAGCTGTAGCCCGAGGAATTAGAGGACATTTCTTGGTTGATACTGCAATCCATGCTTTACTTATTTCGAAGCTATTTGGAATAAGACTTCCTAGCAAATTGCACCGACGACAACAGTGAACATGAATCTGAATCACTTGCCCTAGACTCTTCCAGGGCAGATACAGCGAACAATGTTCTTATTCAAGCAACAGATCTTTATGATCAACTCTTAGCAGGTGATGTTTCAGTTAACTTTGTATATGAAAATACCATCTTGCACAGAATTCAGCATGCCCTTGCGACACACATCAAATCATTGGAAAATCGTCGGACAGCAGTTCTCTGGATCCAGTATTGTGAAATGATACAAATTCTCAGAACATTCATAAAAGCTGAAAGGACAGGTAATTGGGAACTCCATCTACAATCAGTTCGGGATATGTTGCCATATTTTGCTGCTGCAGGACACAGTTTATATGCCAAATCAGCTTATGTTTACATTACATCGATGCAAAATCTTAAGGACACACATCCAGAGGTATTCCGTCAGTTCAAAGCTGGTCACCATGTATTCCGACGCAGTGATCGATACTGGGCAGGACTCTCTACTGACCTGGTGATTGAGCAAGTTTTAATGAGAAGTGTGAAGTCATCAGGAGGCTTGACGAGAGGTGGTGGGTTGGGTGAAGCCCAAAGAGCCGAGTGGCTTTTGTCAATGCCTGCGTGTGCAGATATTAACAATGCCGTGCAAGATTTAACTGGTGTGGGTTTTCATACTAGTGACCAACATAAAGAAGCATCTCATGCAAGGAAAGAAAGAAACAAGAAGGACACTACATCTATCCTTTTCTTCATAATTGACGGGAATCCATTTCTTGATGACCCTTCTCTTCGAAATATTGATACAGGTACAACAGCAGATAGAGCTAAGGAAGTTGGCACAAATATCATCAAGTCCATGTCAGGTCAGAACATTCTAAACTATACTTTTAAAAGATCTCAGCAAGTAATCACACTCAGTACAAAAACCAGTATCAAAATAGATGGAGAACCAATACAAGTTGACCCCCAGCTTCTTTTTCAACGCCTCACAACAACTGCAAATACACTTTTTGAAGATCCATCAAACATCTTTAAATATGAACTCTGTTGTTTTCCATCTTCTCGTTTTGATTCAGGCGGCCTTCTTAGGGAAGCACACAAGTCTTCTTTGGCAGATGCAATCTGGGGCCTTAGGGACTGTGGTGTTGAGAAAACGAATGATAGTGTCCATTATGTGCTGGATTGTGGTTCCCTTTTGCAGTGGATACCCTGGACTTATTCTCAACCACATGCATGACATATGTTAATTATGTAACAAAGAAGTATCCAAAACTGACTAGTAGTATTTGATGGTTATCCAGATAAGCCTTCAACAAAAGACATCACACATATGAGACGGACAAGAGGGGTTACCTCTCCAAAGGTTACCTTTAATGAAAACATGCCATGTAAAACCAAAAAAGAAGTATTTCTATCCAATACAGAGAATAAACGGTCTTTCCTCAACTTACTGAGTACCAAACTCTGTGAAAATGGGTGCACAACTATACATGCTAAAGAGGACGCAGATGTTTTAATTGTACAGACTGCACTTGAGTTGGACAAAACCTGTGATGTTGTTCTCATTGGAGAAGACACAGATCTTCTGGTACTTCTGTGTTATCATGCAAATATACATTCAAACAGAATTTACTTCAAATCAGAATCAAAACAAGCAGTGGCAAGAAAAATTAGAGTTTGGGACATTACAAAAACAAAGATTGTACTGGGAGAAGAAATTTGCAGATTACTTCCAGCTTTGCATGCAATGACTGGATGTGATACAACGTCACGTCTCTTTGGCATCGGAAAAGGAGCTGCGCTGAAAAAGTTGAGATCTTCAAATAATTTCAAGAAACATGCCAGTATTTTCTTGACTACTTGTGATGTAAGCCGCATTGTTAAGGCTGGAGAGGAAATGTTGCTTATTTTGTATGGTGGCATCTCAATTGAAAGTTTAGATATTCTACGATATCACAGATTTGCATCTAAGGTTGTAGTAGGAACAGCTTGTGTTCAGGTGCACACTTTGCCACCGACATCTGCTGCTGCAACATCCACAGTATGCGAGCTTTTCTACAGTGTCATCGCTGGATTGGAGCTGGTGACGGATTGAACCCAAACGAATGGGGGTGGTATACATTGGACAATAAACTCTTCCCTAAAAACGAAACTTCCAGCTGCACCTGAAGAATTGCTGAAAATGATCAGATGTAATTGCAAGACAACCTATGAATCCAAGAGATGTACATGCCGGAAACATGGATTGGACTGTACTATTGCATGCACTGACTGTCGGGGTATCAGTTCACCAGGGTTATTATTTGCTGACATAAATGATGTTTGATCAAGTTCAGTATTGACATGTTACAAATACCATAGCCTGAATCTGACTACCGGTAATCCTTTTTTTTTTTTTTTTTTTTTTTTTGAATTAAAGGTGCCATATCAGAGTTGCACAATGACCAGTTATTTTTCTTTTAAAATATAGTTATACTTTGAAAAAAAAAAATTACACTTAATTAATTTCATTAAAAACCTTAGCGAATAATATTTAATTTAATTTAATAGCTGGGATATTAGACGAAAAGAAAACGTCCGCGATCACCAAATGATTCACTATTTTCTAAGAGGTTTTTAATATACACTTTACATGTACATGTATACAAAGAAAGAAGTGTTTTATTTAACGACGCACTCAACACATTTTATTTACGGTTATATGGCGTCAGACATATGGTTAAGGACCACACAGATTTTTTTAGAGGAAACCCGCTGTCGCCACATAGGCTACTCTTTTACGACAGGCAGCAAGGGATCTTTTATTTGCGCTTCCCACAGGCAGGATAGCACAAACCATGGCCTTTGTTGAACCAGTTATGGATCACTGGTCGGTGCAAATGGTTTACACCTACCCATTGAGCCTTGCGGAGCACTCACTCAGGGTTTGGAGTCGGTATCTGGATTAAAAATTCCATGCCTCGACTGGGATCCGAACCCAGTACCTACCAGCCTGTAGACCGATGGCCTGCCACGACGCCACCGAGGCCGGTGTACATGTATACAATCCTTCTGTAACACATCTTTACTTTGTATTTTCCCCATATACCATTGTATGACCAAGCCTTTCATCTACCAGTCGTGGAACGCAGGTTATAATGACATGTAGAAATAAACAAACAAAAAGAAAGAAATGTTTTATTTAACGACGCACTCAACACATTTTATTTACGGTTATATGGCGTCAGACATATGGTTAAGGACCACACAGATTTTGAGAGGAAACCCGCTGTCGCCACTACATGGGCTACTCTTTCCGATTGGCAGCAAGGGATCTTTTATTTGCGCTTCCCATAGACAGGATAGCACATACCACAGCCTTTGTTACACCAGTTGTGGACTGGAACGAGAAATAACCCAATAGGTCCACCGACGTGGATCGATCCTAGACCGATCGCGCATCAAGCGAACACTTTACCACTGGGCTACGTCCCGCCCCGATGCATAGATGGATGAATGGATGGATACATGCATGCATAGAAAAATAGGGTGGATGTATGGATGGATGGACGGACGGACCGGTGGGTGGGTATGTATAGATGCATGGGTCGGTTGATGAATGAATGGATGGAAGAGTGGAAGGAAGGAAGGATACATAAACGAACATTCCATCCACCACACCCAGGTCCCCACAACAGTAGCTTACCATGCATACACTTCTCTCCATACACGTCACCTTGTACGCTTTGTAGTTGTTTTGTGGGTCATCTTGACAGTTATCTGCGATGCATTTCCAACACTCTAACGGCGCGGCGCATTGCACTGAAGTTAAACACGCATTTAAAGGCATACTGTCACAGATTTTAGGACCTTATTTCTCTAAAAATGGATAATAAATAAAAATTACATTAATTGTTGGAAACCAAATTTAGCTATCGCATCACCATAAATGAACCATGAATGAGTTAAATCCATGTCAACCCTCTCGGAAATTTTAGTTTTTGAATTATGTACCATTGCAATAATTCAATTATTTTTACAAAATATCATTAATAAATGAAGTATGATGGTTATGAAGATGGTTGAATAAAGTACATTTAGGGACAAATCAAATAATTTTTGTTCAGATAATACTTTGTTAATAGGTCGGTGGTCTGTGACAATATTCCTTTAAAACAACAACAGCAAAACAACGACATAAATAATAAAATAAAAAGACAAAAAAAAAAAAAAAAATCTTAATAACGCACCAGTCTCTCTCTCTCTCTCTCTCTCTCTCTCTCTCTCTCTCTCTCTCTCTCTCTCTCTCTCTCTCTCTCTCTCTCTCTCTCTCTCTCTCTCTCTCTCTCTCTCTCTCTCATTTTGGGAATGGCATTAACATCTGTTGGCCAACCCCAATACAGATTATTTTGTATTTGATGGTAAATAATATTGTTTATCAATTTTCCTTTATTAAAACCTATACCTAACAAACAAACCTAAAATGAAAATGAATGAAGATAGTTGTAAAGTAACTAGCACCTAACAGTATAAAACCCGATGGCCTATTATAAACAGCGTGCCGACAATGTAAACAAAACATCACAAAGGTAAACGAGATATAGGCCTATATATGTATCTCCGAACTAACCTGTTGTTAAGATTACTATAGCAATCTGTGGCAAGTCAAAATACATTCTTCACAGTTTCTGCAGCACCTATAGGTTGTCCCATTAACCAAACAATGAAAATCGTCACCTTCTTTGTCTTATCCAGTACCAAACATTAACACACATGTATACCAAATCGCAAAAAACTAAAAACATCTGCCATAAAATAATGTCGCTCGTCAAAGCAAAATATACATGGAGGATATTCTGTGCTTAAAATAGAGCAACCTATATTAATTTTATACTTCGTAACCAGCCAACTGAATCGCAAGGTCTTGGGATTCGTAACTTAACCCGTAGTTGCTAGACACACTCGTAAAACTGAATGCGCTGAGCTCAATAGTATTTCTATCGTGAATATCTGTCTATAATCTAACGTGTTGTTATAAGTTATGATTAGCGGTATGCGTGTAGGCCTACCTTCATTAAATAATGTATATTAAGAATCTGACTGAAACACGACACAATCACATAGGCATAGCCTTTTAATATTAAATGTTTATGAACAGATCGGGCAGGGCTGGGGGATACTTGAGCTTCCACCCATCCTGTCGGTTATGGCCAATGTATCCATGAAAAAATCCAAGAAAGGGGGCTCGGGGGATCTGGCCCCACGAAAAATAATTAAAGCGCCCCTTTTTAACAATTTGTTTCCAACTTACATTGAAGTGCCCTTTTTATGGAATTGGTGCATGTGCCCTTTTGCCCTTGGTCCCCTCCCTAAAATATATCCTGGGTCCGCCTTTGTTCACTCCAAAGATATCTTCGACGTCATGTAGCATAACTATAGTCTACTTTACACTAATTGTTTTGTTTTTGTTACATACAAACTACAGGGCAATGGTATCCAAGGATAAAACTATTTACCTGTATTACTACTTCTATTAATAGTAATACTCTACTATTACTACTACCAAGCTACCACCAACACCATTACCACCACCACCACTACTACTACTACTGCTACTGCTACTACTACTACTACTACTTCCCGATCGTTCTGACCGCTTTTCCTATTGTAATTTGCACTGCCGACATCCTTATTTGTACTTACGTGGTGTCGCATTTCGTGATGCTCTCAGGTGCAGTCGATTACCGTAAACATATCGTGCTAAACATTGCGTACAAAGATAAAATTCGTAAATACCAGCTTTATTTGAGGGGGAAAGCCAAGAGTAAGGTCACTCCCCAACCCCTACCCTCACATATCTAAACCTTTCCGTACGTAGCAAGGCCCGGGTTAGGACTAGTTTCGCAGATCGTTACGATTAATGATTCTTTATTTGGGACAAGACAAGACAAGACAAGAATGTATTTACATTGCACAACGGCATAAAGTCAGGGAAGGAAATGTTTTATTTAACGATGCATAAAGTCCGGGAGCTAGACTTGAAAAAAGGATCAAAATTAGGTTCACAGTGAACCCTTCCGCTATACTTTTTATGTCGATATTTTCAAACACCTTAGATATTCTGAATGAAGGATTGATTGATATAGCAACTGAAGGCATGTAGACCATAAATTGTTTTTACATAATGAACCGAAAAGTGATTATTTTCAAACTAAACAAGAAAGAAAGGTATTTTAAAATTGAGATGAAACTTGGCATACATATAGCACATATTATAAGGAGCATTTTTAAATTAAAAGTAATTTTAAAATATTGTGTACTAGCAAAAGCTATTAATATGCAAACAAAATTATTATGCTGGTTTGTTTTTAGCTATAAATATGAAATTTATAAAACATGTTACAGCAGATTTGCATGCAGTTAGGTTATCTAATGCAGAACAAAATGTGATAAGAGGACCAACACAACAGCACCCCTACAGGTCATGTGATGTCATATCAGAACACCGCCCCTCATATATTTGACATGCATTATCACTGGTGAGTTTCCATGCATTATGTTAAGTATTTACATTAAAACATTTTAATGTTATTTTCAACCCCTTTATTTAATACAGGTTTTCTCTGATTAAATTAATACTATGATAACTCTGGCAATTAATCAGGGCAATGCCGTAGTATTTTCATTTACCGCGGCATTGGCATGCATTTTGCCGTGGAACTTTCACAATTTTAATGTCACTTTCTTAATTGATTTCTTTTGTAATACTGATAAATTAAACTCATTTCTTACAAATATTATGCAAAACTACCATGGAAAATGCCATGGAGCCTATTTTTCTACGGCACTTGTTTGCAGTCGCTATTTTCTTAATTACAAGGTTGTGATACAAATAAATTTGTGTATTTTAATAATTAATGGTCTATTGGTCTGTAGGGTCTCCACGAGTACTCGAATACTCGGGCACGGGTCGAGTCTAGCAACACTCGAGTCCGTTCACAGAATTCGAGTTCCGTACAGGTGAGACAGGGTAGAGCAACAATTTCAGCAGAAACTAATTAATAATACAAGTTACACAATATCAAGAATCATATGATCATGTGCTGGTTTCTCTTTTTAATCTTTGGACGTATCAACTGATTTCGGATTCATGTTCAGCGCTGGAATTAAGTTAAAAGTTCGTTTTGTTAACGATATTATTAAAGCCCATTGATTTACTAATCATCGGCTATTCAGTGTCAAACATATGGATATTTTGACAGTCATAGAGAGGAAACCCGCTATATTTTTTCATCAGTAGCAAGGGATATTTTCTATGCACCATCCCACAGACAGCACAGCACATACCACGGCCTTTGATATACCAGTCGTGGTGCACTGGCTGGAACGAGAAATAGCCCAATGGGCCCACCGACCGGGATCGATCCAGACCGATTGCGTATCATGCGTGCGCTTTACCATTGGACTCCCGTGCGCGTGCTGTAACCTCACCGTGGTTCAGGGATGTAACATTCTCTTTGAGAATGGTCAATACAGCAAAAATTGAAATTTTGAGTAAAAGTCTATCTGTGATATTTGTATTTTTGCACAGTTCTTTACACTGTTTTTATTTAAATCTTGAATTTTTATGTTGATCATCACCTTATTTGTTTGCATTACCATAGTTTGACCGGCCTCGGTGGCGTCGTGGTTAGGCCATCGATCTAGAGGCTGGTAGATACTGGGTTCGGTTCTCAGTCGAGGCATGGGATTTGTAATCCAGATACCGACTCCAAACCCTGAGTGAGTGCTCCGCAAGGCTCAATGGGTAGGTGTAAACCACTTGCACCGACCGGTGATCCATAACTGGTTCAACAAAGGCCATGGTTTGTGCTATCCTGCCTGTGGGAAGCACAAATAAAAGATCCCTTGCTGCTAATCGGAAGAGTAGCCCATGTAGTGGCGACAGCGGGTTTCCTCTCAAAATCTGTGTGGTCCTTAACCATATGTCTGACGCCATATAACCGTAAATAAAATGTGTTGAGTGCGTCGTTAAATAAAACATTTTTTCTTTCTTTCCAACTCTAAAATCTGAGTGAGTGCTCCGCAAGGCTCAGTGGGTAGGTGTAAAATCACTTGCACCGACCAGTGATACATAACTGGTTCAACAAAGGCCATGGTTTGTGCTATCCTGCCTGTGGGAAGCGCAAATAAAAGATCCCTTGCTGTCCGTCATAAAAGAATAGCCTATGTGGCGACAGCGGGTTTCCTCTAAAAACAGTGTCAGAATGGCCATATGTTTGACGTCCAATAGCCGATGATAAGATAAAAAATCAATGTGCTCCAGTGGCGTCGTTAAATAAAACAAACAACTTTACTTTTTTACCATAGTTTGACACCTAATAGCCGATGTATTTTTCGTGCTGGGGTGTCGTAAACATTCATTCATTCATTCATTCATTCATTCATTCTTTTACCATTGGACTACGTTCCGCCCCAAAGCTGGCATTAAGATTCATATATTTTACTTTATTCTTCAGTCTCATTATCATCTAGTGTAAGTGTCGGGTACACGGGTCCAGGTCGACTTTGACCAATATTTTGAAGTGGAGGCTTTATTGGTCTGTGCATAAGCATGCAAATTATAACATTAAAAAAGCAAATAGATGATATAAATGCAATTATTAAAAATAAATAATGTTTATTAAATATAGTATGATGAAGATATTGTTACACATTATATTTTTTAAATCACTTTTTATTCCAATTGCTGCTGCTGAGAAGCGTTATTTTTTCCAACAATCCACATTTATTTCGTATGCGACGAGGTAGATCGCGAGGCCATACATACGTTTTGGAACAAATGTAACACTGATTCATAATATTGACTGTTGAATGACTCGGTTAAATGATGATGATATCTGACCTTTTAGGCCTATACTCTTTTGATACATGCTCATCTGTTTCGTTTTGAGGTTTTCCATCCCACACTACTCTATTGTTGTTGTTGTATTCGAGCAAATTCGGAAGCTTCGAGTGCATGTTTCGAATCCGTAAACGAGAGTCTTTCAAAGTTAAAATATAAATGTTTCTATCCAATTAATGCTACAATACTTCGTCTGCATACGAAACAAATCACCATTGGCTGTACACGTTTTTAAAATTGTCCATTCGCGATACGTTTCTTTGTGTTTATGTTGCTTAAATACCTTTGTGCGCTGGGTTTTATTTGGGAATTCACCCCACAGACAACATAGCACATACCACAACATTTGATAGATCAGTCATAGTGCACTGGTTGGATATGCCACCGACGGAGGTCGATCCTAGACTGACCACTGGCCTACGTCTGGCCCCTGTATTTACCCATTTGGTAAAATTTATATAAAACGGCCCTGTAAAGGCTAGTACTCTAGGGAAGTACTCATGTTTAAAATTCAGAGCAATGGGCTGGGATGTTACATACATTCCTTTCTTCCCCTTAATACACATTTCTTTCTTTTATTTCTACAATCATTTCTGCTTTTAAAGTAATGGGCTGGGGTATTCTGTGCACACACACACACACACACACACACACACACACACACACACACACACACACACACACACTTACTTCAGTTATATGGGGCTGTCCGGACAGTGGGGGTAGTGTTGGGTGAGAGAGAATCTCCACTAACAATAATCCAATAATCCGTCCCATTAAGATTTAAGCACGCTATCCTGGACACACGCAGTTAAGCTATCTAGGGGCTACCTGTCCAGGACAGTGGGAGGTAGTGGTTAGTGAAAAGTCTGGGTAGTGACCTTACACCAATTGATAACCGGATACAAACACAGTACCTACCAGTCTTAACCACTACACCACGGAGTTTTTTTTTTTTAAATAGGGCAATGTCTCGGGCATTTCGTGTGACGTCACACCCTACGCCATCCATAGCGTACCCACGCGGAACATGTTCTGGGATGACTCATGACCATCGCCATATTTGGCACGTTTCAAACCTTTCCTTCACCGGATTTGCACAGCTGTCAAACCCATTAAAATGTTTACCACCATCGATGACGTCCCAACCTTATATGGGCATGGAATGTTCCCCCGTGTTACCGAGGCCGACGTCTAGCTTTCCTGAGGTCAGGTTCCCATGCTGAGCTGTCATTAATGGAATTTTCCCCGGATGTCCGTCAGCTGCCAAAGCCATTGACCCCACGCTATCTTGACATCGTTTTCCCGTACATCAAAGGACTCCCGACAGCTGCCTAACCCATTAACCCCACGCTATCTTGACATCTCATAGTCATTAACGACTTCCACACCATCTGTTTCCCCGTACATCAAAGGACCCCCGACAGCTGGCAAACCCAATCACCTAGGTCGGATGACAACTGCCAGTCATTAACCCCCGTTAAAGTAGCGTCCCCACGTTTAAAGGTTACCCAGCTGCTATAGCTATTAACCTAGGTCACCGAGGTCAGCTGACAGCTGCCAAAGTCATTAACTTAGTTCACTTAGAGGTCAGCCACGTCATTAGGCCACGCCCCCTAGAGGTCCGCGTCCCCACGTGATCCGGGGACAATGAGTACATATGGGGCTACTAAACGAGCTACTCTCGGCCTACTAATTTTAAAACCTATATGTAGCTCTCCACCTTTCACTTTCGAACGACAATCAATATTGCGCCAATATGCCAAACTTACTTCAACAAAAATGCGCCCCTTTCTCTTTGGCTTAATCCTACGGGACTTCCAAAATTCCATAGCACCTACCACTCTCCGCCTGTTACCAACCTTGATTGGACTGCTGGTGCTCCCTTGCACTTGCCAATGCAGGCGGCCCCTCCTTCACCCCCCCCCCCCCCCCCACCCTTTCCTGCCCTGGACGGAGGAGCCGGACCAAGACCGGCTCTTGTGCCCAAGATAGGCGTGCGCTACAACAGCTTGCTATAAATGTGCACGTTAAGACCTTTTCCATTCCATTCCATTCCACCTACTACTGTGACAGTATCACTGGGTTACAACTTGAGATGTCAAAGAAAATTGAGCAACACAAAGTTGTTATGATTTGTGACCAAGTTATTTATGAAATAGCATTAGCACTTCGGAATAACCGTCCTGAACAGTTATATGGTATTTATTTTGTCTCTAATTTTCAATGTACAATAGGATTCTTCGTGTGATTAAGTGACATATAATATATTCTTGCAGAGGTTTACCTTCCAGGAACTGCCAAAAAGAATCATTCTGAAAGAACTATATATGTTACTATTACTTAATACTCAAGTCACAGAGTGTGGTGTGCACTAGCCGCAATATTTGTGTTATTCTCACTTTCAACATCTGGTTATTACCATAAACTCCAGATCTGCGTATTTGTTTCAAATCTTGATGAGACTGTTAGTAATATTATTGATATATTGGTAAGGAAGAGCAAAGTAAAAATCACAGATGTGTTCATGGAGATGATGTTTCTTAATTTATCCCAAATGTACGACAACTTCTTAAATACACATCTTGTGACAACCCAATGGCAGACTTCTTGGTCAAGATGCACATCTTGTGACAACCCAATGGCAGACTTCTTGGTCAAGATGCACATGTTGTGACAACCCAATGGCAGACTTCTTGGTCAAGATGCATATCTTGTGACAACCCAATGGCAGACTTCTTGGTCAAGATGCATATCTTGTGACAACCCAATGGCAGACTTCTTGGTCAAGATGCACATCTTGTGACAACCCAATGGCAGACGTCTTGGTCAAGATGCACATGTTGTGACAACCCAATGGCAGACGTCTTGGTCAAGATGCATATCTTGTGACAACCCAATGGCAGACTTCTTGGTCAAGATGCACATCTTGTGACAACCCAATGGCAGACGTCTTGGTCAAGATGCACATCTTGTGACAACCCAATGGCAGACTTCTTGGTCAAGATGCACATACGTGGTTACCAATCTGAAGGTGCTTATCTACTTTAAAAGAACAGTTATCTGTGATTTAAACAGAAAACAAGTTAACATACTTGGTTGTAGCTGGATAGTTACTGTGTGAAGGAACCTGAATGGGATGTGGTTTTGCAGGCTACCAACATTGATGTATTTAGTAGGTACTACAGCGTCCAAATACCAAGCCTCAAAGAACTGTGGTAAATTTGTGACTATTCACAGTATTGTTGCTTATACACCATTTAGTCTCATTGCCATGGTGTCCTTTGTTAAACAATATAGCCTGATACACCTATCTTTTGTATTAAAAATAGAAGTTGTTCAATTTATGATTGTCAGACATATACAAATTTACCAGTTCAGCTCTTAGCATGTCTGTATACATTTATAAATAGGTTCAGTGTTCAGCAACGCATTGAGGATCATGATATCGTGTAGACATTTTCCATTTATTTTACCCGCCACAAAGCGATATCTATCATAACTCGCTTGACCTAAAATGGGGTATATACACCTCAGTATCACTACAGTTTTGATAAAAATGGCTCCTCGGGTGATGCTTCTGATTTCCCAAAACCAAACATGGTTAGTGATTCATTCACATTTGAAAGAGTGGGTACAACTAAGTCACGGGCGTTTAAACTAATTAATTATTATATTTATGAAACATGCCAATTGCTTTAGGGTGCCGATTCGTTATTCCCCATTAGTTCTCTAAATTTATAAATACTTGAATGCGTATAATAATATGGGTGTAGAAACTAGACCCTTGAATTTATGAAAAAAAGCAAATAAAAATATAATGGAACTGGTCGCCAATGTCCTTTACATTACATAATGTACACATTCTATCTTCTGTTACTCCAGTGTCCAATTTCAATGGGTAGGCAATGGTTAGACGTTTCTATATTTTAAGACTATTTTCCACAGTTTTTCTGGTAGTTTATTAATATAGCTTTCGAAAATATATATATAAAAGGCAGGTCAAATTTCATCGTGCAAAACGGTCGCTCTGATCACCTGCTCTCCTGAAATAATAGCTTCTACACTGTACACAGTTTGTTATATCTACCACACCAGTATACAGAATGAATGAAAGTTTGTTTTATTTAACGACACTACTAGAGCACATTGATTAACTAATCATCGGCTATTAGATGTCAAACATTTGGTAATTCTGACAGTCATCCCTAATGCAGCAAACAGATATTTTATATGCACTTTCCCACAGATAGGAAAGCACATACCACGGTGTTTGACCAGTTGTGGTGCATTGGTTGGAACGAAAAAAAACCTGTAAGTTGAATGGATCCACGTCAAGCAAGCATAGTAGTAGGTGCATCACTTGAGCCCCAAGACATGCAAATGAGGTAGGCCACGTGATCTGCCCTGCGCTCTGATTAGTTGATCTTTATGGGGCATGGCCTAATGGCATGGCCTAATGACGTCACATTCACGGCGTGGCTGACCTCTAAATTAAATTAACTAGGTGCTTTGGCAGCTGTCAGCTGACCTCGGTGACCTGGGTTAATAGGTTTGGCAGCTGTCGAGCAGGGGGGTCAGAAAACGGAAATTGACCCCTGGCTTATGGAGGGGTGATTATGTAGCTGTCGGGGGTCCTTTGATGCACAGGAAACAGATGGGGCGGAAGTCGTTAATGACTCAAAGAAGGGATTAGACAGATTACTTGTATATATATACATGGGTTTCTCATGACGTCACGCGATTACCCATAATTCATCAGTCGGCCATGTTGTAGGGCATGCTATTGTTATTGACCGTTGTAGCGTATAATCTGAGGCTGATGGTAAAGAATCGAAATTTTATCACATTGTTATATACTAATTGCCTGCAATCATGGTTAATACATGTGTAGTGTTTGGCTGTACAAATCGTTCCAGTAGTGGAGATCCTAATCGACGTTATTATGACATACCAAAGATCATTAACCACCAAGGAAGTCAAACTGAGAAGCTTTCCAGCGAGAGGATTCTGTGGCTAGTAAGAATAAATCGAGCAGACTTTAACCCGGACCCCAAGAAACGTCATTTTAAAGTGTGTAAATAAATTTATTTGTTGATAAATAATTATCAGGGGCATGTACAGAAAGTTAGGAAGCGAGGTTGAGAAAATATTTTTAAAAATAATAAAATTATGACATTGGAAAAGGGGGGTGATGGTAGCCAGTTACACAAGAAGAAATTATGAAGTGAAAACAAATTGGTGAGCAGGGGTTAAACAAAACGTTTTCTATAGGTCTACTACATTAGTTTAATGTGTAATATAAAATAGCTGGGACAGTCATGCTTAATTATTAACACAGTAGCATAAATTAATACTTTAAAAAATTAACGGTGATATATTGAACTGGAATGGTCTTACCAGTTTCCATAAAATATACAGGTTTGGAATTTCATGACTGGACTACAGCAGTTGCTGTACTGCCTTCATTATTTTATGTAACATACTTAAGTTTCATCCCTTCAGAAATGGCGTTAACATACATTGTATGCATTCATTTAAAGTGGACCATTTTAATATTACCTGTTCGAAATGTAGTTTCTATACAACACGGCATACACAGCATACGTGTACATGTATATAGTAACGGGTAGTTTCGTACGTGTTACTTTCGTCTGGATATTTTGTACATTGTAAAAATAAAACTCTTAAAGTCACGGACCCTAGTTTTAACCAATGGAAATGGATAAGTTTAGTTAATCTACAAATCCATAATACATCTGTATAAAGTTTTGGTAAGAATGAATAAGAGTAAAATGAAAGTGTGTGACGTTGAAACGGGAAAATATGCTATAAAAATAGACTTCAGACAGTCTCTATAATTTTAGCTTCTCAGAGGTACGTACCTTTTTAAAAATTATAAAAAATAGACTTTGTTATTGTAAACACTGCGGTCAGTAGAAATACTTAAGACATTCTGAAATGAGTATGTAAACAATAGATTATAAGTGACGTTTCATTTCAACTATCGAAAACGTGTTGCAGTGTTTAAAAACTAGGGAATGTAACTTTAAAAGTGTAGCTTGTCTTGAAATGTTTGTGGTTATAATTATTTTAGAAAGTGTTTTGTATATACCAAATGATTTAGTAACATTTAAATCTTTTTATATCGTAATGAAATATTCGATTTTCGTATTTACATTTATATACATTATATACAATTTATTTACAGGAAAAAAAAATGCAGATCTCTTCGATGGGACCAATCCAGACTGGGCTCCTTCCCTGCATATGAGGCCAGTATCTGAAATCCCGGCTACTTCAGATCCAGATCAGAACTCTGCCAAAAAGCGATACGATCGAGTAAAAGGCCGAAAGGCGAAAGAAATGAAATACAAAGCTGCCAAAGCACTTTTGGATCTTCAAGAGGAAATTCCAAGTGTTGAGCCATTTCAGACAAGTGCAGAAACTGTAGAGGTTGACGTAGAAAATACCTGCAGCTTTACTGTCGAAGGGCCACTTGAGCCATATTCCAGTGTGTCTGTGGGAAACGAACCAGAAATCGTAGGAATGATGCGCATGGAGTTGCAGAGATTAACAACAGAAAATATAGAAATAAAAAAACCCCTAAAAGATGCTACATTTTCTCCGGATGCATTAAAAGATGAAGAAGAAAAAGTGAGACATTATACAGGACTGTGTTTTGAAACATTAATGGCTTTGTTTGAATATATTTCACCAAATATTTCTGAAACTTCAAAAACTGCTCTAACTAAATTTGAGAAACTGATGTTGGTTTTGATGAAATTGAGGCTAAATTTAAGTCATCAGGACTGGGTTATCGTTTCAAAATTTCAGAGAGTTGCGTTTCCAAGACATTTCGTGATGTCATACACATAATGTTTGTTCGGATGAAATGTTTCATATTTTGGCCAGATCGAGAAGAACTTCAACTATCGATGCCCATAGAATTTAGGAAGCATTTTGGTACCAAAGTGTCAGTAATTATAGACTGTTTTGAGGTATTTATAGAGAGGTCATCAAATATACTGGCTCGATCAGAGACGTGGTCCAACTACAAGCACCACAACACTGTCAAATATTTGATTGGAATCACCCAAGGAGCCATGTCATTTTTATCGAAAGGATGGGGTGGTAGAGTATCAGACAAACATGTAACCGAACACTGTGGACTTGTCAAAACTACTACCTGGTGACATTGTGTTGGCAGACCGTGGCTTCGATATCAAAGAAAGTGTTGGACTTAACTGCGCTGAAGTAAAAATTCCAGCTTTTACCAAGGCGAAGAAACAGTTATCACCACTAGAATTGGAAGCCACCAGAAAAATAGCACATACCAGAGTTCATGTGGAGACAGTCATTGGACTTGTTCATAACAAGTATGCAATTTTGCAACGTACCATTCCAATTGACTATTTGCATTCCAGTAATGAGGTAGTGCCAACAATTGACCAAATAACAACAGTTTGTTGCGCATTAACAAATCTGTGTGAATCGGTAGTTCCATTTGACTGAATGTAACAAAGAAGTGAAATCACAGCAACATAACTATTAATGTGCTCTCTCAAAAATTGTAATCTACACATAACAATGAATTGTGCTGCATTTTGAAATAGGTTACAAAAAAAAAAAAAAAAAAAAACACCGTTGTTGTCTGCCAGGCAACCTGATGAGTTCTCACAGGGCGAAACGGTTATTAATGCACATATGTTGACCTGACACACAGTTTAACATTAGTATTTAACATATGCCATATCAGAACAATCGGCATTAAAATAAATGTAACATTGATTCCATCACAGATTTTTAGTATCATTAAAAATGTTTTACGTTTTCTGCCAGTATTTTAGTTTTTACAGTTTTGTCTAAGCAGGTTGTATGCCTGGAAATAGGTGACAGTCAAGGACATTTTAATTTTGGAAGATTTGGCAAAAAAAATTAAAAAATTCAAGTAATTTTATTAATATGTGAAAATCAACATTTTTATTTAAAACTGATTACATGCATTGCATAACTGCAAACATTGGGCTGAATTTTATGATAAAAAAGCATATTTAAAAAAGTGTAACTAACATATTCTTTATTGTCTTGCATAAACTGACTTTTACATTTTGACCTGCAGAACAAAAATAATTATTTCCAGGCCCGAGCTTGTTGTGAGGCTCTTCTCTTTTTCTGACACACTGTGATGTAGCTCAGTGAAAGAGTATTCCACCTCACTAACTTTTCCTTTACAAATTGTGCACCATCAATGAAAGATTGTTATTATAATCAGGGACGTACTAGTGTTTTCCCTAGAAATTTACCAAAGCATGGTAGACTCGACAATTTTTGTCATTTTCACCATTTTCAGGGCACATATTTTTTCATTTTGAAAAAAAACAAAACGATAAATAACGAAAACTAAGTTTAATTATTGCTGTTTAGTAGTAAACTTGCAATTTTCTGGTTGCTTTATAAAGGTCACTGAAATTAATTATTGAAAAAGATATGTTTCATCTCAGGACAGCATGGCACTGACTGGGGGCAAAATGGTGCTTCAATATTAAGGCATGGTGGGGCGCCATGTTAAGGAAAACACTAGTACCCTTGGGGGGGGGGGGGGGGATTGCCCCTGAGAAACTCACTATTTTTTATTCCATGTAACTTGCATGTCATACACACTGGTAATAGTCTAGAGTCTATAATCATTTTTTGATCAGGGTACAGCCCTGATAATACACTGTTTCACCTTGCGAAGGCTCATAAGGCCGCCTAGCAGACGACGACAGTGGGGTTTTTGGTGGGGTAATGAGGTTTTCTTTCGCGGTAATGTTCAGTGTTCACGTGCAAGTCATACATGTATTATTAATAAACACCAGTCGTGATATTAATTTATTTTGCCTTCTTTTTTCTTGTTTGTACTTTTTTACATTCTTTACAAAACCATTTTTCCTTTGGTACTCGTTTAATTCCAGTACACTTGAAATGTAACCATACATACGAACAGTTGTCATTGTCACAGCCAATCACATCATCCATGTACACTGTTTGGCAAATACAAATTAAGTTGTCAGTGACTGTGTTGTCAGTAGATGCAGTGCTACTGTCAATCTGGGTGAGGCAGCTTCTTATGTCCAATGGCAAGGATGGTCTGGAAAATAATTTTAATTTAATTTCAACTACAATGTCTCCACAGCAGTCACAAGATGCAATACCATCTGGAGTGGCACCCATAAATGGATACTTGGGATTTATCACCAATCCACTGTCTTGCCATCTGAAATTCTCATGGTCACCTATCATATTCTTTACATATTGCTCTTTTGCATCCTTCTCATCGTCACATCCCCATTTTGTCTGGTTAGCCGAAAATGATTTTGAAGAAGGGTAGCAAATTTCCTTTAGCAAACTTTTTGACGAGTTATCAATCGGCGTCCTGCATACAGCTTTGATTTTTGAACCAGTAATCCTGCCAGTTTACTGTTGGACTGTAATTGGGTATCTGTTTGACAGTTGAGTGCGTCTTCTTCGCTGACAGTAATTTCTCCAAAAATATTTTTCACACAGTGTTCAACTAAATCTTCCTTTGAAACTGAGGCATATGAGTCGACAGCACTTTGGGGTACTTCTTGTCCAGTGCTTTCGGTGGATAATGTTGAGCAAATCCTGGAATAAGTGACAAAAGTACTGACTTTTTCCCTGTATTACTAGGATTATTGAACAGTTTCGACAGTTCTTCCTCTGTTGGCTCACTAACTGCTGGGAGTTTTCTTTGTTTGAGAACAGGAGTGGGTTTTGACGTAGCAATTGACTTATCCAACTGTTTCTGTTTTGTTTTGGTGGATATAAAGTCTATTTCTTGTATAGTCTTATAATGCACCTTCGATACTGCTGATGGTAGTAACCAGTATGCCTTTTCTTCTGTGACAGTTTTACCGTTCTAATCTTCACAGCTGCTTCAATAGCAAATAAAAGAGCTCCTACATGTGAACAAACCTCACCAATACCTCCATACAGGTACAGTGTCCAGAGATAACACATCCATCGCGTTCTATAATTAGCCACGGTCGTAAACAAGCGTCATTCATCCTTTGGGAATGTTTTACTTTTCCTGTTACAACACTGTTATTGTTCACAAGTGTGTGCACAATATCCAAAACAAATCCGCTGACAAAATAATTGTACCCTTGCAGAGACTTGTAGGCCTTTAGCTCAGCTAATGTATACACGCTCTGTGTGCAAACTAGGTAGTTAACGATGTCTGGGTAACAAACTCCCGGCCATGTTGAAACATCCGTCGACCAGTCACTTGGCTTCCATTCTTCCAACTCGTATGGATCTTTGCCGTTCATTTCTTTTAATTTCTCTAAATATTTAACTCTAGCATTCGTACTAACTTGCTTGGACGTCATACTGAATATTCGTCTGGAAATCGCATAAAAATACTTTCTTTTCTGGCGTTCGAAAATAATTAGCTTGCCCTACAAGATGGCGGACCGGAAATAGGAATTGTGGGTAAATAGTCATGATGGAAAGGTATGTATACCGTGTACTAACCCAAATCGTTTCCCATTGGCTAGCTAATATCTGCAATGCAGTAACAATACCTCAAACGATACGCACGTACAAGATATTCTTCCTGATCATCAGTACTCCCTTGCTTTAGTGAAATGTACATATTATTACACACAGTAAAATAAAGATAGACTTGCCTCTTGTCTAAACAAACACTTAACCATAAACATTAAAATATGTACTTGTCAACCTTGACTTGTGACAATGGCAAACACGACTGTTGGTAAAACATTTTCCCAGTTTTTTCCTTTGATCACGAACGGTGTGAGTCGTTCGGCTAGGGTACGATGAGATCTTTCACATGCCGCCCAAACAATGGTGAGTGAATGCTGGAATGAACTATTAAGAAATATCAAGTAATCGGCACACTTCAGTAGTGCATTTTCCCATAGATTCAGAACCTTGATCACTGATCAACAAGTCGCACAAACCAAACTGAGTAAACAATAAAAACAGGCAGTGTAATACAGTTAAAATGCTACAGTTAGAAATTGGTAAAACAAACAAGTATTTGCTAAACATATCAACTGCGGTGAACAAATATTTATTTCCTTTTGAGGAAACTGGCATTGGTCCAAATAGGTCAACTTGCCTCACATCAAATGGAGCTGATGGTGTTCAATAGCATGTAATACGAGATTTAGTGTGCAGTTTTGTCATTTTCCTAATCTGGCACTCATGACACGATTTAACATGTTCAGTGAATATAGTGGCAAGTTGTGGAAAATATTATTGAGATCGAACAAGATCAGTGGTGTTCTGAATCCCACCATGACCTCTCATAGGTGAATCGAATGAATCGAATGAATGAATGAATGTTTAACGACACCCCAGCACGAAAAATACATCGGCTATTGGGTGTCAAACTATGGTAATGCAAACAAATAAGGTGATGATCAGCATCAGTATAACAATTCAAGATTTAAATAAAAACAGTGTAAAGAACTGTGCAAAAATACAAATATCACAGATAGATACTGACTTTTACTCAAAATTTCAATGTGTGCTGTATTGGCCATTCTCAAAGAGAATGTTACACCCCTGCACCATGGTGGGGTTACAGCACGCGAAGGGGTAGGCGAATCGTGGCACATGCTTAAAATAGCTTTATCATACTTTGAGGCAATACGAGCTGATAATGACTTAATTGTTGAGATCGCTTTGATTTTTGAGTTTGTGAATGAAAAAGCACCCCATCCACAAATAATATGTAATTGCATGCTTCCAACAGTACTCGTCTAGCTTCCTTGTGAGATGACTGAAGTGTTATCCAGGTAATTATATAGAATATTGTATTGTGTATGAGAATTTTGTAATTCGATAAGAGTTGCTTCTAAATTTTAATGTATACTGATGGAAAGAAATAAAAGGATCACAGAGATAGCAACAAGAAATAATGAATGCATCAAAAATCAATTGATATTGTCAGAAGTTGACTGCGAACATATAGGCAACACTACAGACATTCAATCCCACATTACAACTTAGTATGAAATACAGACATTACTACGCTAGTAGTGAATTATATACGGTCTACAATTTGATGTGTTCCCTTATTTCTTTCCATCCGTATATGAAAAATATTTAGCTGCTGTAACTGGTCCAACATAGAATCATCTACCATATCACCAGATCCTGAAGAAACATCATTTCTGTCCAAATTACCCACTTTAGTATTAGACTGGTTCTCGGTATCACCTGAATAAACATCAACAACAATACCACAAACCTTTCAGGAATACCAACCATGTCCTGTTTGAAATATTGTTTTTAACATGTGAGGACAACTTATTGTCTTTTGCACTATTAACAGATTTGTATTTGTGAACCTTGATAGACTGCAACCTTGGTTGATGTGGTCCATAAACAGTATTAGCATCGTATCCATGAGCATCATCATTTGCCCATGATCCATACATTTTAATACACTGAACAGACAAACAAACAGTCTATATCACTAGTACTAGAGTTTCTAAGCAAATCCTGAATGTTCTTACCAGTTGGAAGACGTATGTCACCAGTCTTCTCTGCAACATATGGAAAGAAGGGGTCTTCCTCATTAGGACTGGAATAAGACGCCTTAATATTAGCAGGGTTTCTGCCAGAGGGTAAAATGGGTATGGTGCCATACCCTAATTTTTATTTTTTAAAGTTAACATTTTGACAAAATTAATGACTCTTATCATTATTGTATGATTTTCTTAAGCCTAACCATAAATGCAACCCATTTTCTTTGTGGAGGAGGCCCCCCATAGCCCCAGTTGACTGTGGTTGCATTCAATTCCATAGCGCCATACCAAAAAAAAAAGAATTTCTGGCAGAAACCCTGATTAGAGTGACATCAACTTAATGCATCTGCAACGACCATCTGCGAAGCTGGTTTGTGCTTTAAGTCAAATGTGAATTGCTGAAGTATTGCAAGCCAACGTTCATAAATTGCTCCTTTCATTTTCTTTTGGATAACTGTTTCAAAGCCTGGTGAACACTCAGCGAAAAAAAAAAAAAACGGTTTATATGTAAATAATCAGCACATTCCAGTATTGCGGAAACTATGCCTAATAGTTCCAGCTTGGTTGGTCCATATGATTACTGTTATTGAGAGATTTGGAGCCAAAGCAAATGATTTTAAGATTCTCGTGTTAAGTATAATTGTCATCTGAATATTCACTTGGGTGTAACTGATACAACATATATCCAGTTCCCTTGGATGAGGTATCTACAGAAAGATGAAAAGGAATGTCTTATTGTGGAAAAGGCAACACATTTGAATTTGCTAACAGTCGCTTCAGTTCACAAAAAGCAAATTCTTGATCATAGGTCCAAATTATTTTATGGTTTTGTTTCAACAATCGAATCAATCGTCAAATAACTGAACTAAAATTAGGAATAAATTTTCTAAACCATTTCAGCATCCCAATGACTCCTCGTAACACTAGTGTTTCACAGTGTTGAAAACTTCTGAATCACCTGTACACGATCCGGTGGGGGGATACCATTTTTAGATAATATTGACTTAAATAAATACAAGACTGTTTCGCAAATAAACATTTCTTTGGACCTAATTTCAACCTAGCTTTCCTTAGCCTAGCGAACACTTCTTCAAGATCAACTAAATGTTTCTGAAATGTATCAGAGTAAATTAATATGTCATTAAGGTAACATTAACATGATCGGAATTTTAATCCATGTAACACTTTATCCATTAAAAGCTTAAACGTATTTGGAGCTGTTGACAGTCCCATTGGCAACCGCAGAAATGTGTAGATTCCAAAACGTGTGTTGAAAGCAGTATGTCTGGATGATTCCGGGTGTATGCCCATCTGAAAAAACTTGAGCTTAAATCAATACATGTAATGAAGTTTGGTTCACATGCTCTGAATGACTCGGTTAAGTCTTGTAAATTAGGAATAGTATAGCGAAATTCTTGCGTCTATGAATTCAAATGTCTAAAATCACAAGAAAACTGATATTCTGCTAAACTAGTATCTGGTATGGGGCTGCTTACTAGGTTTGTCTTTTCAACGTTTTGACACCATAACTATTGGGCTAGTAATGGAATAGATTGAAACAATGACAAAGAAACAACATTAATAGAACTGCCAGTGTCAACAAGTGCAGCAACATCAAAAGAGCCAAATCGTATAGGAATATACATAAACTTGTGACTTTTGTCACCGGAATTAAAACTACTGGTATCATTTATATAACATTCACCCTCCCTGTCACTAAATGATTCACAAGAGTTTTGGGGTTGCACTTCTTGCATCGGTGAACACAATACATGTATGTTATTTTGAAGTGTGGCACCAAAATTCAATGTCCCGAGAATTGGTGCCTCCTGATTCCCGGGTTGCTCTAAATTCCCGAAAACGTAAAACACGACATGGCAGTGTGTCCATATTGCGAGTACAGTTGACATTGGACTGTAGGACAAGGTACGCCTTGCCTGTTCCACAAACAAGATGTTCTAAGGTGACCTGTACCACCACAGAAAAAACAGTGAAAGTTCACCACTGGATGGTGTGAAGTTGGTTTCAGGTCTGCCGAGTGAGAATGACTGTTTAGTCATTTTGGAAACTATCTCAGTTCGTCGACCGACTTGTTCTTCTAGTTTAGAAAAACGTCCAGGGCTTGGACAAGTTGGAGTAGAGGTCAGTGGGTACAAGGATAAAACTGACTGCGGATGCGGTCTATATCCATAAACCTCCTCCATTTTGGCAGATGACAAGGCGGTGTCATAGTCAGTCGGGTGGCTAGCACGAATAAAGAAAGTAAGTTGATCGGGTAATGAAGAAATAAACTTATATAAAACATCGGTATTGGATTTACCAATCAGGCGTCCCGTTTCTAAAAGTTTGCTATGAAAGTACTCAAGAGGCTCTGATAAAAAAAACAAAAAAAAGTTTCATTTTGTTAAATGTTTCTGTTTCTAAGATTTGCGTGGTTCTGGATATTTCTAAACTTATGTACTATAAATAAAATGCCTCACTTAACGACTTGCAAGAACTTTTAATTTGAGGTGTTTAGTTATAGATCCGTACCGACTCAGCGTGGGCCCTTGAAGAAAGAGGTGAAAAGCTGGCACACGGCGATCACTTAATTCATCAGACAATTACATGTAGTCATAAAGTGTAACATAAGATTCAAATTTTGAAATAAAACGTAAGGCATGTCCGTTTATAATCCAGAAAATTTTCTACAATTAATAATTTTCCCCACATCCATTGTGCGGCGATATGTCTTACCACTGAAGGAATGTTTTTTTTAAAAAGAAAAATTACCATCTCTGGAAAACCACCAGACACATCTCCATAATAAGAAACATCTAGGAATTCTTCGTCGACTGCTATCACCATCGGGTGTCGAATTCAACATTTAAAAAAACAATACTAAAGTCCGAACCAAATTGTTAACAACTACAATAAACTGCTCTCCTACCTTTATTTTTCGTTAGATTTTACTCACATTTTGACTAGACAAAAATCTTGAAAAAACATTACAATGACAGAGATTCCACATACTAGATGCATCATAACTATGTCACCTACATCGACTTCGCTGAGATCGCATTGGGCAAAAAGCATGTAATTTTGTACCAGCTGCCATTTTGACTTTTTATGGAATACTCTCTAAGAGGGGTGAAAGTATATGACTTACTTCATCTAACAATGTCATAACATGTTACGATATAAAAGCAAACGAGGTGACGTCATATTAATTTTTAAAAATTTGTTTCATTGAAAAATACCACTAGAGAACATTGATTTTATATTAATTATGCCACATACTTTGGAGGTTTTTACCCCTCTTGAAGAGTATTCCAAAAAAAAGAAAAATGGCAGACGGCCGAAAACTGTATGTATTTTGTCCTATGCGATCTCAGTGAAGTCGATACTGGTGACATCGTTACAGTCTCATATGTGGAATCTGTGTTACTGTAATGTTTTTTTCTCAACTTGTGTCTGGACAAAATTTGGGGGAAATGTAATTGTAATTAAAGGTAGGAGAGTAATTTATTGACATTGTATTTGTTAACAATTTGGTTCGGACTTTAAGGTCGTCAACAGTCACTTTTCGCACCCTTGTTTTAGCTTCGTACACAGTAAATAAAACATATCCAATGATACTTTTTTGATATGATATATTTGACAAAAAGTACTTTTTATTTCATTCATCTTTTGAAACTTAAAATTAATATTTTGTCCAGAATTATGAAAAATAACAAAATACCAACCTGTAAACAACGTTGTCCGCTTGTTATAGAAATTTGACAGGGGTCAAGGTTAGTAGACCAGTTTTTATTTTAATGTGGCGAAGCATTGTAACAATATAGCTAATTTTGAATTTGAATGACGTCAGTATTCCAATGACGTCATTTTGAATCGCCTTAGGTCTCACTACACAGATGTCATCTGCCATTGAAACCCATGTTAAATTGCTCAAATTCAAATGAAGATTGCCAATAGAACGGGTTCTCGTTGTCACTAACAACATACACCATTGCGAACATACATTATAAAAGCATTTATTTTCACTCCAAAATTGAGAACATTTCCGTCTCAGTTGTTTGCTATATGACCGCATATGGCTGTAGTACCGGTCTGAACAGGTGGTTCATTAACCGATTCACTCCGGCTGTCACTTGCGCTGTATACCCATGTCCCAAAAGGTCGATGCACAATATTACAAAATGACATGGGCAAAATACAGCCAGAAGGCTTACCATTAAACATACATATTGTTTTAATTCTTCACCATTTCCTAGAAGTGAATATGTTAACCATAACGTGTGTCACAACTAGGAACTATACTGGACCGTGATCAATGAACTCTCACCCGGAAGTCATCTGTGTAGTGAGACCTTACAATAACCACACGCTGGGTACATGACGTTTCCGTTTTAAGAATGCTGGAAAAATTCCAATGCAAACTTGCTATTGAAACTTTTTTGAACATTACTAATGGATCTGAATGTGTTTGAAGAAAATCTTGTTAAAAAATTGTACCTTTTACGAAATATGGATTTCAAGTGAAATTACGGTTAGATATGCTATATTTATTGTGTTCAAACCCAAAACAAGGGTGCGAAAAGTGACTGTCGTCGACCTTAGTTAAATATTATATATATTCTTCTCCAAGTTTTGCATCTCCACCATGTAAATTGTTATGTCACTCAAAATAAAAACAAAAGAACGGTGCTCTCCTTTTTTGGTTTAATCAATAGCACGTAGGCCTAATCATTGTTGCGAGTCCAGTTAATCACAGATTAAACAATTGCACAAATGTCATGTCACCCAAAACAAAAACAAATGTACGTAAGGGTTCCAAAAAAACACACGTTTTTCTCCTTGACGTCAAATTTCGGCAAAGTGGTTAAAAACTATGGTCGACGACAGTCACTCTTCGCACCCTTGTTTTGGCTTTGTACACAATAAATAGGCCTATAACATATCCAACGGTAATGTTTTGATATGATATATTTGACCAAATGTATTTTTTCTTTCTTTCATCTTTTTAAACTTAAACTTTTGTTTCTTTCATCTTTTTTAAAATTAAACTTAATATTTTGTCCAAAATTATGAAATATAAAAACATACTTACCTGTAAGTGTAACCAGCGACGTTGTCTGCTCGTTATTGAATTTCGACTGTATTGTATTAATAGTAATACAGCTAATTTTAAATTTGAATGACGTCAGTATTCCAATGACGTCACTTTGCATCTTACAATGAATGAATGAATGATTGAATCACTAAATGAATAATTTAAAGACACCCCAGCACAAAAATACACATCGGCTATTGGCTGTAAAATAATTATGTAAAAACCACAGTGTAAGGATCTCGGGGGGGGGGGGGGGGGGGGGGGTAAGTAAGTACATTTTAAAACTGTATAGAAGTCAGTGTTTTAAAAACTTTACAATTAATTCTGGATGGAATTTAAGATTCCAAAACATTTCTGTATACAAATTTGTCTGCTTGTTATAAAAAATTGACAGGGGTCAAGGTTAGTAGACCAGTTTTTATTTTAATGTGACGAAGCAATATAATAATATAGCTAATTTTTAATTCCAATGACGTCAGTATTCCAATGACGTCACTTTGCATCTTCTTACAGTAACCATAAGGTCTCACTACACAGATCACTTCCAGGTGAGAGTTCATTGATCACGGTCCACTATAGTTCCTAATTGTGACACAAGTTATGGTTCACATATTCACTTCTAGGAAATGGTGAAGAATTAAAACAATATGTATGTTTAATGGTTAGCCTTCTGGCTGTATTTTGCCCATGCTAATTTGTATTATTGTGCATGGACCTTTTGGGACATGGATGTATAGCGCAAGAGACAGCCGGAGTGAATCGGTTAATGAACCACCTATTCGGACCGGTACTACAGCCAGGTGCGGTTCTATAGCAAAAACCTGAGACGGAAATGTTCTCAATTTTGGAGTGAAAATAAATGCTTATATAATATCTGTTATATGTTCAGGTTTTTACATACCGTGCATGGGCGGATCCAGGAAATATTTTTAGGGGGGGGGGGACCAAAACAGAAGGGCACATTGACTCGTCAAAAGGGCACCTTACTACAAGTTTTGATATTTACAATTAATATGAATTCCTACAGTTCTACGTCATAATATACTAGCAATAATGAAGTAAATTGGCGTCACTCGCGTTAGAACCTCAATGGGGCCCCATTGAGACTCAATAACACAGACACATATCTGCAAGCTTGCGCATGTACACGAAAATCTTGATTTCATTCATCTACAAAATAATTATTGTTTACTTAAAAAAAAAAAAATTCTACAAACAAAAAGGGCACTTGGACATTTTGAGGGCACTTGAACAATTTTTGGGGGGGGGGGGGGGACGCGTCCCCCTGGTCCCCCCCCCCCCCTTGGATCCGCCCATGCCGTGGCGAAGTTGCATGCATCGCCATAGAACTGATATCTGTCCCATAGTAATTACTATATGATATTTGAAATATCTTTAAAATGAATACATAAACTACATAGAAAATAAGACAAATTTCATACATGGCTTCAGTTTACTCGATTGTCAAAAACATTTTCATTGGTCGGCTGGTCACAAGTACAGCCAATAGACAAACGTCTTAGTAATAGCACGAAACAGTCGATAATACAAAGTTCAGGTTGCAATGGAGAATGCAGAATTATAAACTCTGTTTAATAAACTAGGGATTTAAAAATATAGAACAGTTAAAATATTTAAAAGAAATGGTTGCTTCCAAAAAAAAAATGATAGCGAATTTGGAAAAAAAAATTCCGGATATTTGGCATTAATTCCGGAATTCCGGATATGGGTTAAAAATTCCGGATTTTTCAGAAAATTCCGGAAAGTTGGTCACCCTGCGCGTGGTAGGTCTAGGATCGATCCCAGTCGGTGCCTCATTGGGATATTTCTCATTTGCGTATGTGCACCACGACAGGAATAGCAAAGGTCGTGGTATGTGCTACTAATAAGAAAATGTAGTGGGTTTCCTCTCTAAGACTATATATCAAAATTACCAAACGTTTGACATTCAGTAGCCAATGTTTTTGTTCTGCTCTATATAAAGATAAAACAAAATATAACCTGCGCCACCCCAATAGAGGCTCTGCATACATCCCCAACCCTCCAGATATCGTGCCAATTCCACAGGCCCAATGGGCCATATATATTTATTTATCCCGCAATCACTGTATTCACTGGCAAGATATGATGACTAGATAAATCTCTATATTTTTGGTAGGTCACGTGACATAACCCCGACTCGACTCGAGTATTTCAGACTAGATTTTCAATAAACATACTATTTAAATCATTTGATTTAGTACAGTAAATTCAAATAACTTTAAGTTTTGAGATAACAATACCAAACTTGTATATATATTTATGAATTAGAGTTTAGAAACGCGTTTTCAATGTAACGAATGTAGCCAGTGTCTTACAAAGAATGACGTCATGTATCTTGTATGAAAGTAAAAAGGTTTGTTTTATTTAACGACGCCACTAGAGCACATTGATTTTTAATCTTATCATCGGCTATTGGACGTCAAACATATGGTCATTCTGACACTGTTTTTAGAGGAAACCCGCTGTCGCCACATAGGCTACTCTTTTTTACGACAGGCAGCAAGGGATCTTTTATTTGCGCTTCCCACAGGCAGGATAGCACAAACCATGGCCTTTGTTGAACCAGTTATGGATCACTGGTCGGTGCAAGTGGTTTACACCTACCCATTGAGCCTTGCGGAGCACTCACTCATGGTTTGGAGTCGGTATCTGGATTAAAAATCCCATGCCTCGACTGGGATCCGAACCAAGTACCTACCAGCCTGTAGACCGTTGGCCTAACCACGATGCCACCGAGGCTGGTAAACACAATAGAGTTCAATGGAAATATAGTAGATTTGTTGAGGCTTTTGAGGACGCTTAATTCAAAATTGCATACACATGTAGACCGATGGCCTGCCACGACGCCACCGAGGCCGGTATATCTTGTATGACGTCATACTGCAAAAGCCATGCTAGGTTGACGATACTCGATTTGCGTACACAAAAATGGATTAAATAATGATTTTCCGAAAATTCCTGTAGCATTGCAGCATAAAAGAAATAACTGGTTACTGTCTTTAAGATATCGGCTTTATCCTGCTCATGTCGAATGGCGAATGCAGCGAGGCTCTGCCGAGCTGCATTCGCCATTCTAACCTTCGCAGGATAAAGCCGATATCTTAAGACAGTAACCAGTTATTCCCTATTGCTATGTGCTACGGGTCTGTATCTTTAATCTCTTCCGACCTCGGTGGCGTCGTGGCAGGCCATCGGTCTACAGGCTGGTAGGTACTGGGTTCGGATCCCAGTCGAGGCATGGGATTTTTAATCCAGATACCGACTCCAAACCCTGAGTGAGTACTCCGCAAGGCTCAATGGGTAGGTGTAAACCACTTGCACCGACCAGTGATCCATAACTGGTTCAACAAAGGCCATGGTTTGTGCTATCCTGCCTGTGGGAAGCGCAAATAAAAGATCCCTTGCTGCCTGTCGTAAAAAGAGTAGCCTATGTGGCGACAGCGGGTTTACTTTATAGAAGAAAAACAATTTAGAAACAAAATAGCCATACTGGCAGTATTTATGAATACAAATGAGATAGTTGGGCTTTCGTGGGGGGGGGGGGGGGGCGTTAAGTACGTAACTCCCCTCCTCCTGACTTATATGCATGCTTTAAACTGAATACTGTTTATAATTGTTTTCGTATCCAACTCAAGATTATAGCCAGTCACCCAAAACAAAGACAAAGAAAAGATAATTATATGTTATTGTTCTCAAAACACTGGCGTGTGACTGTCTTTCAGACTTTCACAACTGGAAAAAAGCTCTTTCAGTTTCATAAATTCATTGCAACGTGATCCGAGACTTTTGTATGTTTCTCTGCTAGGGGCGGAGGGATGTATCATGTCGGTGCTAATATTATATCAGTAGACATAGCATCAATAAATTATAATTCCCCCGCTGAATATGTTTAAAATGAAATCTGTAAACTTTGATTGTTTTTACTAATAATGATTGTATATATGTGAAAAACAATATGTCATCCTCATCAACGCACCCACTTCAATAAAATGAACTCAACCACGTGACTTAGATTTTACAACATTATCTGATACGACAAGAACCGGCCTCGGTGGCGTCGTGGCAGGCCATCGGTCTACAGGCTGGTAGGTACTGGGTTCGGATCCCATGGGATTTTTAATCCAGATACCGACTCCAAACCCTGAGTGAGTGCTCCGCAAGGCTCAATGGGTAGGTGTAAACCACTTGCACCGACCAGTGATCCATAACTGGTTCAACAAAGGCCATGGTTTGTGCTATCCTGCCTGTGGGAAGCGCAAATAAAAGATCCCTTGCTGCCAATCGGAAGAGTAGCCCATGTAGTGGCGACAGCGGGTTTCCTCTCAAAATCTGTGTGGTCCTTAACCATGTCTGACGCCATATAACCGTAAATAAAATGTGTTGAGTGCGTCGTTAAATAAAACATTTCTTTCTTTCTTTCTGATACGACAAAACGCTAGAAACGTGACAAATAAACGGTACACCTTGTTGTAGCTAGTAATAAAACATTCACTGATTCAGTATCAACAATGCAACATATTTTTTTCTCCAAATCGAAAATTCTTTTGCCAATTTTTATTATTTTTCGTAATTTGCGACTTTGACGAACAACTGGGCGAACCCTGCAAATGTCCAATATCGCACGTGTGTTGCGAACAACAAACTCGTCATCTACCATGTTTTTGTTACTGGCAACGTTGTGATATTCTAGATAATTCCGTTAGTTTTTCAAAGATTTGTTAATCGAACACAAACAATCATTAACATTGGATGCGTTTTAAATAATATCTCGAAATTATGTATTTTGTTTCATGACACTGATAATTTATTTCTCGGAAATTTCCGTAAAGTTATCGTCCACGGAAAGTCTCGAAGTATACCGGTACAGTAAACAACGTACCGGTACCGAACCACGACAAAAAAAATACCGGTATACCGGTAATACCGCACACCTTTAGGAAAAATTCAGTTTGTCAAGAGTAGACAGTTCGTCACTCGTCTTTGCTAACACTTGATGTCAACACAGACAGGTAATACGTCCATACCAGTTAATACTCGATAGTTTGTAAAATATACATTTTGTAATAAACTGATTCTTATTTTTTTTTTAATTTACATTCGAAATTATTTACAATTGTTCTGAATGGACTACATTAGGGCACACAAATGTTGCATACCTTTCGTTTTTGTGCTAAACATTCATTCATTCAGGCATACCTTTTGGAAATCGAATATAATAATTGAAAAACATTTTAACAACAGGGGGCATAAAGTCTTACAAAAGAAATGATTGTGCATGTCTTTTTCAAAGGACTACCAAGAGCATAAATGAAACGCTGCTTGTTCTCTTTGTTTGATAAAAAAATAAAAAAAATAAATAAATAAATAATCTTTTGTAGATCAGCGAATCATATTGGGCACAAAATGAATAGCATTCCCTTTCCGTCCCTTGGCACGCCTTAAATGGGTCATGTCTTTTGTTGATGGTCCTGACATGTATCCGCCAGTTTTGGGATAGTGATAGGTAATAAATTGAACGCAGGAATCAATGCTGCTATTAAAGGTATTTTCTTGACTCCATGAAGTAAGGAGCTTCATTAATTACTAACTGTACGCCATTTGGTACTGACGGCTGGGAGAGTCACTAGTGGCAAGAACAAGTTTCCAAAGCTCATCTGCTAGTGCTGATTTGTTGTATGTCATCAGAGATGGTACTATTGGCTGCTGTTATGAAGATTTGACCTTCCCTGGCTTTGGGAATTTCAAGACCGACTGTATTTGCCATGTTAATGTTGACAGTTGATAGTCCGGTGACACTAGCAGCAATGTTTCTAAGTGTAGGATCATCAGCAAATGGATTTCTTTTCCACAGGTAGGAGGTAATCACGATCATAACTTCTGTGTCCTTTGTCGTTTGTGAATCCCAACTCTATGTTCTGATCGCTCGTAAGTCGCCGAGTTCCAGTGACTTCTTGTTTATATCAGCATATGCTGGCATGGAAAGCGCCAACTTTGCAAGTTGCGACTCGATTATCCCTGTCCCTCTAATAAGCCATGTGCTGTTTTCACACCTCGCATTAAGGTCTGCTCAATAGTAAAGTCTGATGAAATGCAAGCCCAGTATCTGTTGCTACGTCTCACAAATTGGTGTCCATCCATGAAGCTTTTGAAGACAACGGGGTTGGTTTTGTCAAATTTGTTCATCTGCTGCATGTATAGTTAGGCGATTTTTTTTATATAAGTTGTGTCCAGCTACAGCAAGGTATGGAAGCATCTTATGTACAGCTGACAGTTTAAGGAGCCAGTTTCCAGTTACCTCAGCCTTCAGAAAGCATTTCCTTATATCAACCATAGACACAGGGCGCAAAGCAGCACTTTATATTTACTCGCCAACTGGCTAGTGAATGAAAAAAAATACTAGCCAACTAGAGATTGTTACTCGCCAGACAACATATGAAGTAAATGTATTAGTATGGATAATTATAATAACATAATTAAAGAACTTTAAACACCAACCTCATCCTATTTTGTTTTACTTTTCTTTGTAAACCGTTTTTTAATTGGGTTACGCGATTCCGACAAGTATACCGACGGCTACAGTTACCGAAACTAGGACGTATTTTATTTATTTATTTATTTTTGTTCACGATATGCTATCGTTACCAACAACTTTCTCGGACGTTTTTTTTAAATTTATTTAGCATATTCCCGCCATGTAACATTTAGCTTAACTTTAGGTGCAAACAAATTGGCTGCGACGCAATTGGTCCAATGCTTTGTGAAAACTCATTTACAATAATAGTCTAAGCCGCATGCAATCTAATTAAAATTAGCTCCACTATTACATGTGGATCTAACAGCAGCGAGTCGTAGCTCATGTCGACCAATCAAAACCTTACTTGCAGAATCATGCTAGTAATTTAAGAATTGAACGTGAATTTTTTTTAGTTTCATGCTAGTATGAAACGCAAAACCGCTTTACACACTGTATGAATGACGTAACTCAAAAATGTTCACGTTCAATTCTTATAATTCCAAACACATAACCATGTCATTGCTGTAAAGCTCGGTGAAATAAAAAGTGAACTCTATTATCCATCTATTTACTATTTTATTAACACGAAATTCATACTCAACATTAGCGGAATCCCTATGGAAGTTCGGCTTTTTCCGTCAATAGCCGAATACGAGAATGACAATGTTACAATCATTAATACAATTCATATTAATTTTTTGCATTAAATGTCAGTACCAACTAGAAACATTTTGAATTCACTATAAACATATAACGCAAGTAATTTCAATAACTTTTAACCTGTAATACAAATGTCTGAAGCGACCTATTTTGTATGGTATAATTTATATGTGAAGCGGTTGGTGTATGAATATTTAACTACGAACTGTGTATGGGCGCCATTTTTTGATTACTGTCCAGATTTACCAATTACGACGTTGAAATTACAGTTATAAAATTTTGCGTGCGTGAAAATTCCATGTGTTGATATATTTGACATGGAGAAAGTGGTTTCAATGTTTCCGGAAATGGATGAAACAGGCGTGTCGCGAGTTTCTGTGTTTACTGGCCTTGTAATTGTGGAAGTGGCGACAACACAGGATGGTTTTGGCGTGTGTGTGACTTCAAGTGGCGCGACACAAATATTCGTGAGATTTAACGTGTTTAAATTAAAATCTCAAAAAAATTGTATAGGAACATCTGATATGTTACGATGTCTAACGCTGACACTTGGAAGTTTGACAGCAGACGATTACTGTTTGATGTCTAAAAATAGAATCTCAAGGAAATTCCTCGGGGATTCCTTTGTTGACATAATTCATAAAGTAGTTCCGGCTATAAGCCAAAAATAGCGCTAAACTGAGATTCATGGTGATATGAATGTCAGTTTTTATCATCACGTGATACGAATTTGACCAATCCAAGGGTTTATAACAAATGCATTTTTAGAGATTGGAATTATTTGAAAATAATTCGAAAATATTCCGAATTATTCTGAGGGTATACGATATTTTTCATGTGAATTACGAATGCCTTATTTAGACCAGTAGAACTAATTTTAATCAGATTGCTAACAACACTGCGGAGTCTCCAATGTCCAGGTAACATTTCGTCTGTAAATAATAATTTAAATATTGACCAATCACACTTCGCCTTTTATAACATTATTTGGGAGCATACAAATTCTAAAAATATCGGGCGAGTCTATTTTAGTGGCCGCAGTACAGCGACGGAACCATACCAATACGTACGGGATGGGTTATCAGTCTTCAATTTTACATTAAAAATTATTTATTTATTTATATTAAAAAAACCCCACCTAAATCAGTCTTCAGTTTTACATTACAAATTATTTATTTTATAAAATAAAACATGTTTTAAGGCATTCGTAATTCACACGAAACATGTAGTATACCCTCAGGATAATTCGGAATGTTTTCAAATTATTTTTAAGTCACTGGCATGATTCTGCAAGTAAGGTTTTGATTGGTGGACATGAGCTACAACTGGCTGCTGTTAGATCCACATGTAATAGTGAAGCTAATTTTAATTAGATTGAGCCGCATGACGCTTCCATTTTCACAATACTTGAGGTTTGTTTGATGGCTATGAATGCAACCGACTATGTTTTAAGAAAATATTGTAATGTATTTTTTTTTACAATTTACCAAAGATAGATCTGAAGTGAAACTACGATAATGTATATGATATTTATTGTGTAGTAAGCTAAAACGACAGTGCCGGAATGCCCCTTCCTCGACCTTAATAAATAATAATAAAATACATAATAATTATATATTTTGAAATCGTCTGCAGTGGGTGTACAATCCCAAAGACATGAAAACAAGTAAATCATGCAAAACATTACGAAATACGGAGCACTTACCAGTATTTTCACAAAAACTGCTCAAAATCAAAGAAGCCCGCTCTCAAATCTTCATTGGAATCAGGACAGCTTCCGGTAAAACAAACTGGAAATTGTATGGTGGTCGCATTGTGTCACATTTGCAAAATTTTTTTTTTAAAGGGACATACCCTAGTTTTAAAAAACTACAGCATATTTTTCACTGTTAGAACCGTTTATCATCACTGAAATCAAACATTACTTACTTATATGTTATTGTTTAGATTATCCATTTCCGTAGAACTGAGGTGCTTCTGGTCATCCTGTTGTTTTTTATATCACAAAATGCATTTATCATATTTTTAAAAGTATCTGTTATTGGTTCGAGTTGTAGTCTATTTTTGTACGATATTTTCTGGTTTTAACGTCACAGACTCTTCTTTCACTCTGTTGTAACTTTATCCAAATGTGTTGCAGGTTTGTACATTAACTAAACTTAGTGTCCATTTTTACGAGTTGAAATTAGGGTATGCGCCTTTAAATCAAAATTTTACGATTATGCAGAGGCTGTGATAATTCTAACTCATGATAGGCACTAATCAATGGTCAGTTTATCATATCCATACACATATGTTTGTGTACTTTTTACTTTTACCCTATTCAAGGGGTTCAACCTAAACCGTATGACACATGCTTGAACTTCGTATACCATTACCAAAATGGCGGATAAAGCTCGCTTCGCTACACGACGGTGAGTACATTTTGTCTTACAGCTACATGTTGGATGCCTTTCTGTTTAAAACAATATTGCGATACGGCTCTAGAATGATTACTCTATCCATCTATTTACGTAATTCTCAATTCTGTTCAACCGAAAAAAAGCTATTGAAGACAAACCTCGTTGTTTTGACGGTCAGAACAAACATGATCAAAAACAATTGTGTTATTTTACCGAAACAAGTTATATTTAAATACTTTGAAAGTGTCATGATGAAAGCTTGTACACCCTGGGAGCTAAATTAAGCAAATACGTTTTGGAAAGCCATTTTATAATTGTTCATCCAAGACATTTCTTATAGTTTAGACACATCTTCGTCTGCTCCCCCAGGTTTAAGCCAAGATTTCGTTTACTTCAAAAAATTATATTTGAATTTGTACCCCTAAAATATCGTGATTATATTTTGTTTCAGTAATGGGGAGATCCAAAAAGAGGCCAGTAAGTTAGACCTTTACCAATCACGAAAGAGGAAAGTTGTTTCCCGTCTTGACACCTAGGAGATCCAGTTCTGGCAAAAGGTTGTATAATCGTCGTACCTCAGACTTTACAAATTGCACAAATAAATGTGTTTCATCAGTGCATTTAAGAAAGCATCTTCCATATTAACACCCATTGATGTAAATCCTACATCCAATGAGGGATTTCCAATACCACCATAGCAGAGATCATTACAAAAGAAAGGAGATTTAAGAAGAGGTCATTCACATCTCAGAGTGTAAATGATGATAATCATACATTTCAAGTGTTAGATGAACCGTCCCTTGATGCAGACATGTATACTGATGATATAACAGAAACAATATCACTCTTCAGAATCAGTGTTCAAAATGGCCTTTTTCCACACAAAAACCCAACTCGCCCAAGTATTGTTCGAAACCTGTGAATGCTGATATATAATTGGTTTTGATTTGATTACATATATTGAAAGGCGGCCAGAATAGTCTATTTATCCTATAACTGACACTATGTGATACCACTGGCAGCAGTAATGAAACAGGTTATCACACTCCATGTGAGAAACATCTCAGAGGCTTGGGATTGGATAAAAACGCATTGTGATGCAGTATTTTTTAATGTGACGTCACCATTGTAATTCCTATTTTTTCTCTGATCAGCTTGGAAAATTAATTATTTTTTTAGTAGAATGGCAACAGAAATGTAATATAGGCCCTAAATCCCCTTATTTATGAAATAAGTTTCTCAGTTCATGAATGTTGACTATCTTACTTATATCACTCACGTTAGTTAATTTTCAAAACGTCACCTAAGACTAAAGCCCACGTCTTAATTAACGAGGGTGAAATAAATACAATAATCAACCGTCACTCGTTGTGGAGGTTTTATGTACACAATACAACTACGTCATATTGTCATTAAATTGTGTCCGAACACATCTGAAAACACCCAGATGTAGGTCAAGGGTCAGTCACGGTCACTTTGACCTATTCGAGATACACGGCATGTATCCACATACTAGGATTGCTGTTTCAGGTGTCCAGTGGAGAATTAATAACAAACTAATACTAAACTGCATTATAATGTCCATTTATTAAACAATATATAAAAACTAGATAATTCATTCCAATGAATCTGGAAACGCGGTGTCCTTGGAGATGACTCCCTAGTTGAAAACATTCGTCCACAGTCAGTGCACTGGTGCCCGCCTAGTCTGCCGTGATGGACAATCACGTCTGCGGTCAGCAGACCTTCCACAGTATTGTTGGCCGCAGTCTTCACAAACTGTTCTGAAAAACAAAATTTGGAACATACGATTAGGTGTCCTAAACCCGGGAGAGCAGACGAAGATATGCCTTAACTGTAAGAAAATTATTGGATGGAAAATTATAAAATGACTTTCCAAAACGTGTTTGCTTAATTTAGCTTTCAGGGTATACAAACTTTCATCATGACACTTTTTAAGTATAAAAATATAACTCGTTTCCTTAAAATAACACAAAAAACTTTTGGCCGACAAAACAACGAGGTTTTTCTTCAATAGCTTTTTTGTGGTTGAACAAAATCGAGAATTACATAAACATATGGATAGAGAAATCATTTTAGAGCCGTGTTGCAATATTATTTTAATCAGAAAGGCATCCATCATGTAGCTGTAAGACAAAATGTACTCACCGTCGTGTAGCGAAGCGAGCTTCATCCGCCATAAAAATGGTAATGGTATACTGAGCTCAAGCATGTGTCATACGGTTTAGGTTGGACCCCTTGCTATTGTTTCTGTAGTCTTGGCTAATAACAATAAACTGGTTACATATTTTCCTTTTAAAAACACTGGAACGCGATTTTGGATTTTTTGTAAAATTATTTATTGATTTTTTTTTTTTTTTAACATTACTAATACACTTGAATGTGCTTGAAAAAAATGTATAATTTACGAAATGTGGATTTCAAATGAAATTACGGTGAGAAATGCGAAAAGTGACTCGTCGACCTGGGCCCGTGCTTATAAAACTAGACTTTAATACGTAATGCTATTACTTTATTAAAGTCTAGACTTTAAGTTTATAACCACGGGCCCTGTGGACAAAAAATCTCCACTATTAATTTTGTTTATTTATTTATTACATTACGTTTTTCCTGAGGATCCGCGGAGTGATTGTGTGTGTGTAGGAGTGTGGGTGGGTGGAGGCTAATAGAATCTATCACCGTTGTGAGGTATAGATAAGGGTATTCCAGCCCGAGACACAAAAACATTTTGTCCCGAGAGTTGGAATTGCCGTATCTTACCTCACAACGGTGACTGATTCTCTTTTTTCGCCTATTTAATTACTGTAATGTTCAAAACATTAATTTTGTAAGCTCTACGTATGGTTTGTTTATTGTTGAACGATTCGTAAACTTTTCACCTACAAACAATGAATCGCATTTAATCATATGCTGGAAAATATAGTCCAACTTATGCAACGACATATAAAAATGCAACAACTTAACAATAAATATAAAGTTGAAAATATTAATTTGTTTAAATAAGAATTGTTTCTCATTTTTTTAGGAATTTATCGATGTATAAAAGATAAATTCCTAAAAAATGAGAAACAATCCTTATAATTACAAACAGTACAAGAAGTGTACCTTAAAACACTCAAAAATAATTTCTTTCGTTCTTACCGTCAACCATGTTCTGTAAATAAGCGTAGGAATACATGTATACATACTATTGGATGTTTTGGGGGGTTTTTTTAACAGAATAAAAACAAATAAAAAATATATTGTAAAAAAATTTTTTTATATATAACATGAATATCTCATCCAGTTTCCCTTATTTTTTTAATCGAGAAAACAGGTCACTTCCTTGTTCTATTTTTAAAACGATGACCGAACTGGGTCATTGGGCTTCTCGCCCATCCAGCTAAAAATAGTTCCAATCGATCTTGGTCTTCCGTGATGACGTATTTTTATGAGGTTTATGGAAGGATAACACTTGGGTTTTTAGTGACGTCAGCCAATCAGAATACAGTAAATCGTATAAATTCGGAAAGTTTGTAATTATATAAGAATTGTTTCTCATTTTTTCGGAATTTATCGATGTATAAAAGTCACAAATGGTATAAAATCGCGTAGCGTAGCGAAGCGATTTTATACTACATTTGTGACTTTTATACATCGATAAATTCCTAAAAAAAATGAGAAACAATTCTTATAATTACAAACTGTACAAGAAGTGTACCTTAAAACACTCAAAAATAATTTCTTTCGTTCTTACCGTCAACCATGTTCTGTAAATAAGCGTAGGAATACATGTATACATACTATTGGAAATTGTCCGCTAAAAATAAAAATAAATATTGAATCAACAAAAACAGTGTATATGTCGTACCGTCATACAATTTCGATCGACATATGTTTTCGATACTTTGTTTGTAACTGCATGTATCGCGAGATTATGCGAGATATTACGTCACTATCAGCCTAAACATAAACAACGAAGTGTCTTTTACCTCACAATATTAAAAATGCTTCAAGTCAAGCTGCCAACTTTATGTTTTAATTATAATACCATAAATAGTGTGCATGTTATCAGTTTTTCGTAATGCAATATTTTGGTACTAATGAAATGCCTCACATAGCGAAATCCAGGTATCACAAATCCCTGCAAAGTTATCGTCTGCAACACTGACATCTGACTTGCCAAAGTTCGAAGATATACCACGTGATCATTACACTGAACAATAAAATTTATGGAAGGCTGGTTGGGTTACCCCTTATGTTATTCACAGCAAAGATCTTTTCGGTAATTTCTGGTGGGGACATGTTTACATGTGCATTTACATTTACTACAAATAAAGGTGGTTTGGTGGAATTAGATTTTTTGAAAATATATAGTTCTGTATCTCTGTCAGAGTACTTACGGTGACAGTCTGATTTTAGGTGTCGTTGATACGTATAACAAGAGGAGTAGACATTAACCTATGACGAAAACATAATGTAAATATGTTTTAAATGAACACTATCTATTGGTCTGAAGATTATTCAATATTTTTTACAAGTTACAAACATATGATTTTATTTTCAAAAGACGATTTTGATGTAAATTATTGCACGGAGTATAGATCCTTCACTGCCATAAAAAGGACAAAAATAGACAGCCAATGAAACTATCGAAAACATGACGTTTGTGAAAATATAGCGGAAACACCTGTACAACTTAGCAGTTAGTGTTTTTGGAGGAAAATTTGGTGTTCATGGGAAATTATCACTGTTTTTTACAATAAACTAATGTGACTTGAGAAAGGTAAAGTAGTATTGTATGTACGAAGTATTGTTTTTATTATATTTTAATTTTTTGCTTAACGTATCGAAAACATGACGCCAGGATATCTTTATTATAACTTCTTTTTAAAAAATGAAACAATTTCATGTGCAGATTTGTCTTGTTTTTTTCTATCGCAAAGTGACCTTGATATTAACTTTTGTTTACGTGTAGTGACTGTTGGTTTTGTGCGGTTATTTCGATCGTGGTCTTCCGTGATGACGTATTTTTATGAGGTTTATGGAAGGATAACACTTGGTTTTTTAGTGACGTCAGCCAATCAGAATACAGTAAATCGTATAAATTCGGAAAATTTGTAATTATATATTTTTAAAACAATTATACAACGTGAAATGACACAGAATTTTGAAAACTGAGTTATGACGTCAATCGTCGTAAAAACATGAGTTATGACGTCACGCGTATGTAGAAATCGTCTAGCCCTCGTGTCAGACAGATTTGTATTACCCATATGGGCAGTGAGATGCGGGTGAATATATTTTCTATATTTTCCTAGCTTGGGAAAGATAGAACTTAGAAGCTATCTTTCCCCGCTGACGTCATGACGTTAGTTTGGTGACGTCATCGGTTTCCTGGACTGTCATCTCTCGATCGTTGATGACATTTTACAAAACATTTAGCTCAACCAGTGTTTAGTTTTTGTTGAAATCGTTTAAGCAATTTGTTCTTTTTAACAATTAAACATGCTCTAAACTAATTTCTTTGTAGTCCATTCACTTCCCACTAGAAACGTCAGTTCATTACAAATGTGATCTCTCTTGACAGTCTTGTTTACATTTGATTTGTGTACCTAAAGATAGCTTTTGACGTCATTGCTTTTTATTGGTGACGTCATCAGTTTCCTCAAACTTTCACGTCTTGTATATTATATAGTTTGTGTCATGTAAGAAGTTTAAACTTTACGTTTCTAAACTATTTACATTATGGGTAATAAATACAATAACCCACTCGATACTCGGAATTACGGATTATCTGTCTCTCGTGAAATTAATGTTAGTCACTCGCTATAAAGCTCGTGACTGACAACATTAATTTCACTCGGGACAGATAATTCGTAATTCCTCGTAACTCGTAAGTTATTGTCCTAGGGTCAGACATATTTTTCTAGCACTGTGCAAAAGCTGGATAACCCTGTCCAGTGGGCAAAGAAAGTGTTCTCTGACCCGAGGAATGAACATTTGAACGCTCGAAGGGTCTGAAGCTGTTGTGCACAGGTCGGGGTCGTACACACCCAAAAGGAAATTTGAATTTCAGATGTTCAAATACGGCATTTTTAGTATTCTAAACAAAATAACAGGTAAAAACGTGGTGTGGCATGGCCCCGCCTTCCCCCTCTTTCGCGACCCATGTTCGTCTTTTGTGTTTCTCAACGTTCTCGTTTTTTCTACGGATTATACCGAACATTTCCGAATGATAATAATCACATGATCGTGACGTTTTACTCAATATTTGTGAGGTTTATTACATAGATTTTCCATGAAAGAAAGTAGTCGGATTTTTTTAGTTTTTGTTAGTATTGGCTTTTAATATTTATTTAAAATGAGGGCTAATACTGTGTGTTTTTTCTTGATTTTGTGTCAACTGTATACCTTGTCAAAATCAACGGGAACGACTACTACGACTTCGTCGACTGTAACTTCCAAAAGTACAGCAACCAGAACTACACCCAGTCCCACCCCAATAACACGGTCTACAACTATTTCTCCGACTGAAGGTAACAAATATGTTTATAAGTTGCCATTATTAATTTATTTATCAATAATGTTTTATATACTTTTGTAATCGTCGGGAGCAGGGGAAGTGGAGGTTTTGACAGCTGAACTGAAATTTATTCTCGTTTACCGAAAAACGTAGGCTACTAGTACTACGAACATGAAATGGCTGTGCCTCTGTTACTCATCTTACTGTGCCTCAGATATGTTGTAGGGGAGGGCTAGAGAGGACTGTAATACTTCGGCAATCGTTGACGACCAAATGGTAGCCAGCTATTTTGCCGGTAAGACTTTCCTTTGGCACGGGCTGAACATAGCCCAGTGGTAAAGTGTTCACTCGATGCACAGTCAGTCTGGGATCGATCATCGTCGGTGGACCCATTGGGCTATTTCTCATTCCAGCCAGTGCACCATGACTGGCATATCAAAGGTCGTTGTATGTACTACCCTGTCTGGGATGATGCATATAAAAGATCCCTTGCTGTTAATCGAGGAAACCCGCTGTCGCCACTACATGGGCTACTCTTTCCGATTAGCAGCAAGGGATCTTTTATTTGCGCTTCCCACAGGCAGGATAGCACAAACCATGGCCTTTGTTGAACCAGTTATGGATCACTGGTCGGTGCAAGTGGTTTACGCCTACCCACTGAGCCTTGCGGAGCACTCACTCAGGGTTTGGAGTCGGTATCTGGATTAAAAATCCCATGCCTCAACTGGGATCCGAACCCAGTACCTACCAGCCTGTAGACCAATGGCCTAACCACGATGCCACTGAGGCTGGTAAACACAATAGAGTTCAATGGAAATATAGTAGATTTGTTGAGGCTTTTGAGGACGCTTAATTCAAAATTGCATACACATGTATGGATAATCATGTTAAATAAGGGACGGTCCATAAATGTCAATGGTTTTCATAATCCTAACAATGTTAGGATTGGGTTTGACCCCCTCCCCTAATCCTAACATAAAAACATTGATATACGGTGTACTACAAGATGACTTTTATTAACAGATTATATGTGTTGGCTTTACATATTTACTGGTAGATATAAAACATTAACCCTAAGGGACGGTCCATATTTTGAGGCTACTTGGGATGGCCTAGTTGACGTGTGACCAAGGAGTTTTCTGTGGACATCCAGCTTGTATTAAAACACCTTTCCACAAACAGTGCATTTATGCACTTTTAACATTGATGCAGTGCGCTGATTGGATATAGCGCTAGTTGTAGTATTATAGTATCGTTACCATTGGTTGTTGCAAAGTCCATTCAACAATTTGTGCGCGGGAATAGAACGTTGCGGTAATTTATGCGTATTCTATTTCAGACTCACCGTGGTCAACAATGTATTGATGCAGTAGATGACAATTGTAGAGAGTGCCGCCGCAAAAACTAGCCCCCAAAATACCGATGTTATGGCCTGAAAAGCAATCAGAACATGGCGTTTTCCCCTCCCCCTTGTTTCGAATTGTAAGAAACACTGACCTTCGATGGACTGATGTTTTACCTGAAAAGCAGTCCGAACATGGCTTTTACCCCCTCCCCCCCTTCCGAACATTGTTCGGATTGTGAAGCACATCGATATTTATGGACCGTCCCTAATTGCTTCAATTTGTTTTCTTTTGTTTTTTCAGAATGTTCAGCACATAACAAATCCTGTGATGACTGTCTTAATAAGGGTGGTGTTAAAGTAAGCTTTACCATTGTTTTTGTTTTACAATTTAATAATTGCAAAGGCAATTTTAGACTTAGGGCTTGTTTAAGCTCAGGGCAGAAGAGCGCTGATTAAGGCAAGATGGTGTTCGACTGTTGAGGCATGGTGACACACTGTATGCTAAAACAAGCTAGGGAAAACGCTGAACAGGGTGACTGACAGGTTAAATTACACTTAACGCATTTAAATATATAGTCTCAGTGACACATGTTGATTTAACTTTCAGTGGTGTAGGAAGGTGCCAGCAAAGGTGTGGAGGGGGGCACACTTTTATACTATTATAAAGCAAATATAAACCAAAATATCTGAAAAGTGAGGACACATACCGCCCTTACCCCCCCCCCCCCCCCCCCCCCCACTTCCTATGCCAGTGACATAATTTTTTTAAAACAAGTGGGAGCACATTACAATTTAAAATTTTCAACTTGAAGTTAATTGTGAAAAGATTATGTCATTTGTAATTATTTGTACAAATATAGGTCAAAATATGGCACTTGAAGCCATGTTTTTTAGTTATTTGTACAATTTCTGTTTCTTAGAAATGATAAAAGTACAAGATTCAGTGCTATATGTACATATGTACATGTAGGTAAGCAAGCTTACATGTAATTAATAGAGTAAAATTTGGTACGTTTAAGGGCTATACAAGAGTAATTTAAAAAACAAAACAAAAAAAACATTACCATACTAAGGCATTCTATTAAAAAAATTGTGTTGTCCCATAATGCAATACATTGGTTGATTCACTTGAAGATAGATGGATAGTACCTTTAAAGGGACATTCCTGAGTTTGATGCATTTTAAGATGTTTCTGACTAATAAAATATTTCTACAATTAAACTTACATATTAAACATATTTTCTTGTTTAGAATATCAGTGTCTATATATTCAATGTGTTTCTGGTCGTCTTAATATTTGTAAGAAGCCAAAACTGGATTTTGTCTTCAAATAATTTTGTACGTACGAAATAAAATGAAATTTAACCAAGTACAAATATTAGAACGATCAGAAACATGTTTAATATACAGCCACAAATATTTTATGCAGAAAAATATATTTGATATTCAATTACAATTGTTAAAAAGTCTCTGTTAGTCGATAACATCTTAAAAATTGCAGCAAACTCAGGAATGTCCCTTTTAATATGAATTGTTAACTACGAGCTATATGATTTAAATCTATTTTACTGAATATAATACATAGTATTCCTAGTAACAAATAGAAAATGATATTTCTATGTTTGCTTTTAAGTAAACATCACAGAGCATCTTATAAAATACAGGCTTTTGGAATTAGTTTTTTTTTAAATAGCTAGCCGGGCTAGTAAAGAAAAAAATCACTAACCTGCATGTATCGCTAGCCCGAGATATTTCCTCAAATCTTATTACCACTTTCATTTACCACGTATAAAAACCATTCGTCAGCACAATTTTACTTTTCAACTAAAACAAAAAGGAGGAAAATAACTGTAATTAGAAATAAAATGTTCTAGACATTAAGCCAAGTCATAGCCATCAGGGATTTCCGAACTTGACCTCATTTTCACAATGGGAGCGAGACGTAGCCCAGTGGTAAAGTGCTCGCTTGATGCGTGGTTGGTTTGGGATCGATCCCCATCAGTGGGCCCATTGGACTATTTCTCGCTGCAGCCAGTGCACCACGGCTGGTACATCAGTGGCCGTGGTATGTACTATCCTGTCTATGGGATGGTGCATATAAATGATCCCTTGCTGCTAATCAAAAAGAGGAGTCCATGAAGTGGCGACAGCGGGTTTCCTCCCTCAATATCTGTGTGGTCCTTAACCATATGTCTGACGCCATATAACTGTAAATAAAATGTGTTGAGTGCATCGTTAAATAAACCATTTCCTTCCTTCCTTCGTTTTCACAGTAATAGCAAAATTAAAATTGTGATGACTTTGCATTACAGATGACACCAAGTAGTGTACGAAATGTTTTATGAATTCAGAAGTCAATATCACAGAACTCAAAATTGTGAGTCGCCCAACAGGCTAGTGAGTTTCGATATGGATTCGCCCGGTAGGTGGGTTTTTTTACCGTTTCGGGCGAGTGATCCAGTGCAATTCTGCAGCCCTTAAAATACACTAAACAAGGATGATATTATGATTAGTCCACTACCCGTCCAGGCAGAGGGAAATACAGGTTTCAGCTCTCCATCCAATGATCCATCCTGCCTGACCCACATAGTTTCCCAGACATTTTTTTCCACAATGCCTCAAGATATTGATCTGACATTTTGTGTATATCTTTAATATATATTGCTACAGATCAAGTTTGACTTTCATGGTGATTTACAGATTTTTGATGGAGTTATGCTTTTTTTATTTTTTTTATGTATAATTCTTTTATTTTTTTTGCAAGGCCTCAAGATATTGAGCTAAAAAAATGTGTATAGCTTTATTATTTAAGCTGAGCATAGTTTATAATAACAGACAACATAGGATGTACAGTCATACATGTATGTATGTATCATGGTAGTCAAGTCATTTACATGTATTTGTGGGCATTTAGAATTACAGTATTGTATATAATATGTTGGTAGTAGCATTGTCATGATCATCATTGTAAGCAGGTATTATGTTTACCCCGTATTACAATGGTTTCATTTAAGTGGATCCACTTAAAACAAATAAATAACTTATAACATATTAATAACATTTAATAGGATAAGTACAGTTCTTAGACTAGCGGGAACTATTTCAGTGCATTTATACAAGTACATGATATGAGCATGCATAATTCGGTTCTAAAATGAAATACTTAAATATATATTTTTAAAACTACTTCTGTCTCTGTTGTTTGTCATTATAAATGTACTATTACAGATAAGTTTAAATTTCATGGTTATATACCTATTTTTGGCCCAGTTATGGCCCTTGAACTTAGATACAAAATACTTGGGGGCCCGGTAGGGGACGTATATTGTTTTAGGTAGCACTATACCAGTTAATTTCTGGCTGGGGCGAAGTTCGAGGTGCACCGAACTTTTGATAGAGAAGTTAACACCACAAGTCCTGTGATTGGTTATAAATGTTAGTGTGTTGGTTGTAAAAAAAAATTAGTTTCATCTGGGCTAAAAATGTATGCAATTTTATTTGATGTAGTACCACCATGTCAAGTAGCCTTGTGCTTGGAACATGTGTGGGGTACCTGTAAAAAAAAGTACTCAAATTTTGTGCGAAACTAGGGGTGTCGTAGAAACATCTGGTTATCCCAAAAATGAGCCATGAAAGGTACCATTTTCTGCAGTTAATACTTTGAGGTAGGGGTTGTAGTACTGATATTTATGGATCATAGTTTGGTTGATATATTGCATATAGTGTTTTTAAACACAAACGTAAACATGGTCGCCTATGGGATTTTATTTGGTATAGTCGTACCTTTAGTAGTACTTCTCAGAATACTTTCATTTCTTTCATATGTGACATCATTCTTGTACATTGTTTGTAAGTACACTACATAGCTGTACACTTGGGAATATGTGTTTTTTAAGAATCATGCAGTAAACATGATTTTATATAGATATTTTGAGATTCCGTTCCAACCCAAAATTATGCTAAATTCGCAGCCTGGTATTTGACAACATTGCAACTCGGATTTTTTTTATTTTTTTATCTGGTTTTACTTTATTTTGTTATAAAAGTTAACCTTTAATATTCATAAAGTTATTACCATAAAGCTTTGGGCATTATTTTGAATGTGATACTATTAATTTGTTTTACAGTGCTTCTACTGTGAAGGCGAAAAATCTTGCAAACCTTATCCCAAGGAACATTGGTTGCCGTGGACTTTGTCTTGTGACCTGGCTGATGTTCGATGGGCTGTTTGTTGGCGTAAGTAGTCCAACAAAAATAGAGCAATAAATTAAATTTTCAGTGTACGATAGTAGAATTTTACTAGTCAGCACAGATCATGATATTGTCTCCCCTTTATTACTTGGATAATGGCGACGGCATCAACTTTTGGGTTGAAGTTTAACATTAAAGTTTTGTGTTTAGATAATTAGATAAAAGTCCTGGGTGAATGAAAATTTGTCTGTAGTTGAACTGAAAATTGTATGGTAAGCAAGACATTTAATTCCACAGAATTCTGGTTTTACTTATTGTCCATCTGAATACGTTTCAGACTTTCAGTCTAAGATTGAACTGGAGTTTCCATCAGTTGATCTGACATTCCTGTATCAAGTGAAATATACAGGTCCTTACCTAGCTTAAGATAATTTGGAGGTGGGGAAGGCAAGGGATAGTGAAAAAGAATCAGGACGGTAATTATAGCGTTGTCTTCTTATAGACAAAAGGGGCACACTTTGTTTCTTTTTGTTTCCTTCTTGTGAGAGGAGGACAATTTATAAACCAAACCAAACCAAAGTGACTTTTATATACATGTCTGTAATGTTGTGGCGCAGCTTTATTTAAAATTGGAAAACACATATGTAACTTCCATCTGGCTGGCCATATTCTCAAGATGCTCGGGGGCACCTGCTTTTATCTGACTTATGCTGTTATGGTAGTAGTTTCTAAGTGAAAACATTTTCTATAATACCGCTATTGAATTTGACATGACCTACATTACAGTGTCTCAATGGGGATATATCTCTCTTACTAACGACCGTTAGCTGTTGGCACCTGTCTTGGACAGACAGCACAGATAGTTGAGGCTTGTGCCCATGACAGCATGCTTGAATGTCTGAACCATAAGTGGATACATACATGTACAGTGTATAACTTAAGATAATTAAATTAAATTAAATTGCAGTGAATTTCAAGGCGATGCTGATTTCTGTTGGAGTGATTGGTGGTTCTATTGTCTTGGCCATCACATTCTGCTGTATCTACTGCTGCTGTTGCCGTGGGCACAACAAAGCCAAGTAAGTATTGGGTGATTTGTTATCACTGCAGTAACCACCGTCAGACCTATTTTTCCTATATTTCCTATATATTTTTTATAGGATCCTATAAAACTCCTATATTGAGATTCATTTCCTATATTTTATTCGATTGTTTGCCAAAATGCTGATGAATAAAATATGTTACCGAGTTACATTAGCAGTGAAAGGCAGCCAGCCTGTCAGAAATTCAGAAGATGCTTTGAATGTGCACCAACTTTAAAATTATCCTGGATATCGGCATGGACTGCTGGCAAGCCTTGGTATATATTTGTTCAAGATTGAAAATTAACATGAAAATCATGGTCGCCAGCAGGGCCAGTTGAAGAAAAATGTGACTGGCCCTTCTCAAATTCAACTAGCCCTCCAATTTAACTGCACAGCCAGAATCAAAACTAGAATGTTCTTTGTTGAATAATAACCATGTATATAGTCTGTTTGCGTCAAAAGGAAACCGATGAATTGGCATGTAACTTCAGAATGAGTAAAGTTAAATTTCATATTAGAAACATATTAAATTAAGTTTTAAACAGACCTGTCAACCTTTAGGCAAGAGAAAGCAGAAGGTGTGTGTTGAAAAAGCAGGAGATTTTTTTAATTAACAGTTTAACCCAAAATCGCAAGATTTAAAAAAAATATATATTACAATAAGTTATATGAACACTACATAATGTCATATACTTGTTAACCTTAGATCTTGGCATTTAAAAAAAAAAAAAAATTAATTAAAAATATATATTATTATTAAAGGGACACGCCCTAGTTAACCATTACGCCATTGTTTTTCTCTATTAAACCCATTTTCTGACATATAAAATTGCACTTTACTTACATTTTATTATTTAGAATATACATTTCCATTCACCTGAAGTGTTTTTTGGTAATCCTGGTGTTTGTAATACCACAAAATGCATTTTTCATATTTCTTAAAAACGCATATGCATCTGAGAAAAAAACGTTGAGCAGACACGGTCTAATCTATTTTTAGAGGGGATCTTCCCGTTTCAACGTCACAGACGTTGGTATACCATGTGACCATTATCATTTTGGTTCGGTTTGTTTTCTCGTGAATGGTTCGCACAATCAACATCCGATTTATTGTCGTTTGCTTGTCGTTCATTTGTGAGGTTTTTCTTCGCAGTTCGTGAACATTTTCATTAACAATAAAGTTCAGACAAGTAAGTATCTCAATACAAAACGTTACAAACCCTTAAAACAAATAATTTTGCTACGTCTTACGATATCTGGAGAGGGGATACAACCTTGGGGGGTGGGAAGGGGGGGCACAAGCTATATTGTTACCTTTATTTACATAGAGTAGGACAAAAAAATCCTTACATTTTCGTCGTTGCTAATAACAATAGGTTAGCCACTAGTACCCGGTGCCAAATAGCAAATGTAGGCTAATTGCAGTTTATATATAAAATTTATTATTTCAAACACTGTAGTATAGTCAACATGGTCAGTGACAGACTATCATTGTCGCCTTATTCCGATTCAAATATCATGATTGCTGCAGTAGCCACTTCCTCAACAAAAGCACCCATGTTGGTAAAGTAACTTCCTGTTCCAAACTCATTCCTTTCGCTGTTCAAGACAGAACAGTTGGAACATGCCCAGGAGAGGTGAAAGGAATGCACCCCAAGTCTGTGTGCACTCTGGGAAATTTGTCGTGACATAGGTATTACTGTGGTATTACTGTGCTTCAAGCGACATGTATTAGTGACATCAGAATACTAAATTTCAAAATTATTTCAAGTAATTGGGTCTCGGGGATTCTCATGGTATTTATCGATATAAAACCTGCTTTTTCACTCTATTTTATAAAAACATGATCTAAGTGTGTTACAGTTTTGTAGATTAACCAAAATTAGAATTAATTTTCGCGGGCTAAAACTAGGGCGTGCGATATCCAAAAATGTTAAGAACACGAATAACAAATTTAAAAATTAATTAGTACATTTACGGTATTACACTTAAACAGCCTTATAGGTTATGTTACATCATCATTTGTGGTTAGTGTAGCTAAGTACCTAAGACAAATTAAATAAATCTTATAAATTAATATTCAGTTTTTACTATTATGAGGAACATTGTTAGTACAAGATAAAATTTGATTTTGTCCCAGCATAATATAAGCTAATTACATATGACTAATTTGTACCATAACATTGAATATTGTCAAAAAGTGGGTCTACTAAATAATTATGGCGTATCCAGTCTATTAAACCAACAACGTGTCTGCAATACGTTTTGAGCTATATTTTTTTAAAGCTTCAGGCCAAAATCGCAGAAGCTGAGGCCAAGTCTAGTCAGTCTTGCATTGTCAAAAGTGGGGTGTTTTGTCACATTCGATTCAGTTTCAGTGCACTTATTTTTCACCTGGAACCATACTCGCCAGACCCTAAAATCGATGGTCGCCCAACGGACTACCTTTGTAAAATTCATAGTCGCCCTTAACCAATAAAGGTCGCCATGGGCGACCGGGCAACTGCTAATTTTTAACCCTGTTTGTTTAGGTAGTAGGTGGTATCTTGTGTACATATGCAAGGTAAGAACATATTATTAGTAATGTAAATGTCTTTTGCAACCGTATAAAATGCCTATAATCGTGATAATCGGTCCAAATTTTCCTATAAAACTCCTATATTTGACCTCAAAATTCCTATAAAACTCCTATATTTTGGTATGCAAATTCCTATATTTCCTATATTTTAATGTGTAAAAGTGGCTGGGAGGCCTGCACCGTGTATCTTTGCTTGAAAGTCAATCTCTATTCTTAAGTCAACTTCCTAATTTTAAACCCAGAAATGTTTTTAAAAAGATTTATTGACCCATTCATATAATGTCAAGTATTTCTTATTTTCAGCAAATAATAATTATTATTATAGTAATAAATTCTTTATTTAGTGAGGGTAACTCAGTTTGCAAAAGTTAATCGTCCCTGAGGCCCTCTACAAACAATACAGACTTGCAATACGTATACCGGTATATAGCAACACATAGAAAATGATTTAAGTTTAACAAATATTGCTGGAGTCCATGTTTAAAAACAGCAGTATTTGGCGAAGATTGGATAGCTTTTGGTAATTTATTTCAAAGTACTGGTCAAGAGTAACTGAAAGCATTTTTAGATGAAGACACTTTAGGTCTTGGAATAAATAAATCTCCATCCTCTACATTTCTATGCTGTGCAGATTGCTGCAGTGTTTTGTTCTCTGCTCCATTTGTTTTGTTGTGGACTATTTTTCTTTTTTTTTTTCAAGATGTGTTTTTAACTTTATGTTAAAAATAAAATATACTTTGTGAACTGAAAACAGATTAAAAGTTAACATTAAAACAGTAACTGCACCGTTATTACTAAATATATGAATCTCATCGCCATTGGGCATGATCATATACATGTACATGTACATATAAATTACCAGCATTAAGCGAGTTCCAACTACATGTAGATCATTGAACTGTTGACTGTTCATAGCACAAGCATTGCAAGTGTGTGTGTGTGTGTGTGTGTGTGTGTGTGTGTGTATAAATATATATGTATGTGTGTGTGTGTGTGATCTATTATACCAGTATTAAAGGTGCTATCTCAATGACAGCTCAATGACAGCTATTGCAAATCATTTTTTAATTAAATTTTGCTTTAAAATTTAAAGACTACACCTTCAACTATATGCCACAAATGATTATAATGAAATAGTTTTATCTACTAGTAGAAAATGCTTTTTCATTGGAGAATCGCTATCATATAACTATGATATAGCACGTTTAAGTGGTTGCAAGATTGTGTAAATTTCTAATATACTTATATTGAATTTATATTCACTAAATATGCTGGTCATAATTACTCATTTATGCTACAGTTCAAAATACTCGGTTATCTTGCAGTTTTAAATTAAAAGTTTGTTTATGGGTAAATGAAATTAACACATGTCGATCAAAATTTGTTATAGTATGTTCCAATAAAGTTTGCAAAGCACATGTTTACTGACATCTTTCTTTGAATTTCAAGAGTAAACACCATCTTGTACATCAATGAGAGTCCAAACAAGTAAATATTAAATTAGGTAGAGTATCATTAACTAGATATTTATAAAATATTTACATGTCAGTTTAATATGAAAGAAATAATCAACAAAAATAATTTTTATTATATTTTCAACACTACTTTAGCCAGTGCCTAGTCTGCCTACTGTTTCATGCACGTAAGCGGGATCGACCGCGTAGATTGTAGGCCCCATGCATGTGGTTGGGTTAAAGAGCATCCTTTTTATGGATGCCTCAATACCTCGGAGCTCATCATGGTTAGTGTTTCAATTTGCGGGCAATTCGGTGCCACAGGTTCAAGTCCCAGCAACGGCATGGGACAATTTGTGAGGCCAGAAAGGATTTATTTATCCCCTGCGCCAATGTGTTAATATCTGTGTATGTAACAGTCAACCTTGACATACATACAATATATAGATATTCATACATCCAGGGCTCACCTTGGATCAAAAATACCTGTAGCCAAAATATTAGCCAAATGGAATTTTCATTAGCCATATTGAAAATGCTTTAGCCAAATTTGTTTTATGCAGTACTGTATAAGAGTATTTATATATGAATATGAAAATGTATCTTTTTCAGCTAATTGTGTACAAACTGGAATAAATAGGAATAACAAAACCTTAATGGGGGTAGGGGCAGTTAATATATTACTTCAAGTTTTTTCAGCAGCAGTGGGGTTGGGATGGGGTTAAGCAATATCTTCAGAGTCTGAAGCCAGTACCCCATACACCCACATTCACTTCTAAGGCCTATGACATTAAATTAACAAACATACAGAAATATGGGGTGGGTGGATGTTTATGGATGGTGGTGTTTTTTCTTTCTTCCTTTTTGTCCCAAATAAAAATTTGAGAGCTTTTTTTTTTTTTTATATATATATATATATAGAACTCATTATTTCTTTAAATAACAATCTTTGTTAGTAGTTTGAATAACGTTTTTTTTTTTTTTTTTTTTAAGTGACCCATCAATTCCCCACACCAAACGATTTCATAATTTGTGCCATGTTGTTGCTGTTGATTTCAGCGTCGTGTTAAATGCTTGTTGTGATTTCTGCTTACAAAATACCTCAGCTAAGAATGCCGACTTCACCACAGTATACTCCATTTATTCAAAAAAAAAAAAAAAAAAAAAAAAAAAAAATCCTTTAATAAAATAAAAATGTACAGTCTTTTTAAAATCCAGCTAACTTATTAAATGTCACCTCACAGTCTTACAAATTTATATCTAAAATGATCTAACAAATATGATTACTGTAAACTTATTTTATTCAGTGTCCATTTAACTGCAATTTGTATAATTTAAATACTGCATGTTCATTTCCGACGATCGCGATCTGCATGCGTGCTCTCGACCATGGGTACGAACTAACAAAGACAAAGGAATAAACAAAAACTGCGAATAACTATTGTTTTTCTACAAATTTACATCAAGATTTATTTTTGCGTAATCGTATTGTTTAATGTCCGCAACGATGTCTCTTGACACGCGGGTGTCAGCTGACTCTGAAGTGTGACGTATATTCGCACTGAGAGCTGTCCTCAGTTCAGCCAACGAACGTTCTTCCTAACGTTCGCGAACTATTTGATTGGTGTTCGTCGTGTCCATTTGGTTTAACGTGAAGCACACAAACCAGTCTAACGAACGTTTTGTTTTTGCTCGGTCTGGCTGAACTCAGACCTTGAGATGGCCTACATGTCTTTTGGCACTGAACTGGCATGTGTAATTCAAATTGACACGCATTGTCGGTCTGTTTTTATTACTTTGGTTCAAAGATTTTACAAAGTAAAAATAACAAGTTACAGATCTTCCAGACATTGCTGTCATACATGTTGAATGCTTGCCGTTAAAAATTAATAACCGTGATTATTAAAATAAGCAAACATTATAAGGCCTACGCTGTATTCTGCATGACACCGTTTCTCGTTACCGGTTCGGTCGCGAGATCGCTATTACGCTAATTGAATATTTAGTAGTATTATTATGTTTGAGATGTCGGATAGATTATGTAACTGTTTGTTCACATCAGAAGACAGAAAATGGCTTAGCCAAAATTTTAGCCACTTGCAAATTTTAATAGCCATTTTTTGTAACAATTAGCCAATGGCTAATTTGGCTACCGACAGCGCGAGCCCTGACATCAATACACACATGTACTAGCCAGTGCCAGGTCTGCCCACTGTTTCATGCACGTAAGCGGGATTGACCACGTAGATTGTAGGCCCCATGCATGTGGTTGGGTTAAAGAGCATCCTTTTTATGGATGCCTCAGTAGCTCAGAGTGCATCGTGGTTAGTGTTGCAATTTGCTGGCGATTCGGTGCCACAGCTTCAAGTCCAAGCAATGGCATTGGACAATTTGTTAGGCCAGAAAGGATTTAATTATCCCCTGTGCCAGTGTGTTAATATCTATGTATGTAACAGTCACCTCGACATACATACACTATATAGATATTCATACATACATGTACTAATAATTAGGGCTTCAGATTAGACGTGGCTTTATATTTTGTCAAATGTGTTTTGTCATCTTTTTAGTGCTGTTAATTAAATTTATGTCTTGTCTGTGCAGGTATGTAAAGGATGAACTTAAGATGGAAAGGGAGAAGACGGAACGAAAACATCGCTCAGATGATCGAAGAGCCGAACGACAGGAGAGGCTGAATGAGATTCGACGAAAATACGGTAAGTGTTTTGTCATCATTCTCATGTTAGCAGTTTGATTAAAAAATATATATATTGTGTTATAAAAAAAGTAAAAATTATTACTTAGTTTAGGATAATAATTCCTTCTTTAACAGTAGTAGAGCACGTTTTGTGAAACTTTTTTATTTAAAGGGGCTAACCTGAGTTTTCAACTCCAGCTAGACTTTCTGTTTGTTCCCGCCAACAAAGTAAACACATACCCTATCCTGCATTTTCCTGTTTTTTTAAACAGTATGATCCATTCTGATCAGCAGCCTATTTTGCCTTGTAGTTGAAATTTCAAAACTAGAGTTACTGTAGAAACCAAATCGGTTGCCATTGAAAAATACCACAGATGTTATCAGACCTGTCAACCTTTAGTCAAGAGAAAGCAGGAGGTGTGTGTTCAAAAAGCAGGAGATTTTTTAAATTCACACAGTTTAACCCAAAATCGCAAGATTTAAAAAAAACAGTATTACAATAAGTTATATGAATACTATATAATGTCATATATATTTGTTAACCTTAGATCTTGGCATTAAAAAAAAATAATAATAATAATAAAAAAAAAAATCTTTTTTAAAGTTTAAATATTATTATGATTTAATACATATTTAAAAAAAAAAAAAAAAAATGTTATGGATCCAAAATGTTAAGAACATGAGCAAGAAATAAAAAAATTAATTAGTACATTTACGGTATTACACTTACAGCCTTACAGGTTGCGTTACATTATCATTTGTGGTTAGTGTACCTAAGTAGGCTACCAAAGACAAGTTTATATAAATTGTATTAATTAATATTCAATTTTTACTATAATGAGGAACGGTGGCGTGGTACTTGTTTAAAATCATAATGATGCAATAAACATTGTATTTTCATTAATCATAAGTAAAACCTCATTACAGACATCGTGTGAAATATACCCGAATTATACCCTTTTCTGTGAGTAACTTTATGTCAATGTCAAACACAACATTTTTTAATTGTACAATAATAATTTCTTGAAGTGTACCCTTATAACCAACATTTTACTGCACAAACATACAAAATTAACTGACACAAGTATGTTTATACAGTTAATTGGTCTTTTTGTTGTCTTGCTGTGACATGTGATTTTAACATGCATCATCACGATCGTGTGTATCGCTGTCAACTCGGGAGTCTGGCAGTTCAGATTCGTCATAGTTGCATTATGTAATCCAGTGGGAAGACATTTTACAATTCAGAGGTGTTATTAGAACTAAATTGGATAGTTTTATATATGGCAACACTGAATGTCAGTACACAGCCTGTTGAATTAGTGGTAACACGCTTCGTAGTCATTACGATGACAACAAACATTATAATAACACGTAATTTTATAAACTCCATGAGCTTTTTGAACAATATAAATAGGCTATCCCACAATTCTCACTTTGGCAAAGGTTAAACAGTCAGGACAATTCCGTTTGTTACATTTTCAGAAACCAAAAGTAGTCGACATTTTCCGAATGAGAAAAAAAGGCAGTTACTTCCCTTATGTTATTTTGACAAAAGAAGATCGATTTTTTTTTATGCTTACAAAAATGTCATTTAAAAGGAGAAATTGTCCTCCCGCACAGGTGAAAGGAGATTTTATCAAATACCGGGAGACTCCCGCGGAATCCGGGAGGGTTGACGGGTCTGTGTTACTAATACTAACGAGTTATGCTGACTATATGTACTGATGGAAAGAAATAAAGGATCACACAGATAGCAACAAGAAATAATGACTGCATTAAAAATCAATTCATATTGTCAGAAGTTGATTGGGAACATATAGGCATCACATTCAACACTACAGACATTGAATCCCACATTACAACTTGATATGAAATATAGACATACTATTATTACTATGCTAGTTTTAAATTTGGTCTACAATTTGATGTGTTCCCTTATTTCTTTCCATCAGTATAGCTTATTTTGAGGGCTGCTTATTGTCAGGATATAAATCATTATGAAATGTGGCCTGAATTCGACTGAACTGAGCAGAAAGCCATCTGCTAAACTGGTTTATGGGCTTCACATTAAACCAAATAGTTCAATAGTGAACTTGGGGATGCAGGCCTGCACAAATTGTGCAAATGACCGTTTCGTTTGTGCATCGGTTATGCCACTTTATTTGGCATAACCGATTTACTGTTCGTGTAAAATTTACTGAATGATTAGTTCCAGCAACGGACCAACATTTTTATTGCGAGTACAAACATTAGATTTGTTCGCGACGCAGTGCTCTTTCACAGCAGTTGCAAAACGAAGTACTAGTAGCCGTTGGAACTGGCAGAGTAGGAGTTGGGGGTTTATCGAGAGCTACAGACACTCAGTAATGGGGGCACGCTGTGGGGAGGGGGTGCTCTATGGGCCGGAGTCTGTTACCATAGAAGTGTGCAATGTAGTCCACTTGTAATGCATATAGTTGGTGAAATTGTTGTCCCAGGAATAGAACAAGTATGACTCAGTGGTTTTCCGTTTTAAAAAAAAACTAACTATTTTCCGTTTCATGTTTTTGTAAATTCCGTTTCATTTCCATTTCAGACTACAATATGTAATTAACAATTGAACTAACACAAGTTGTGACAAATTGAAGGGACCGAAAATTGACTGGCGTCGTCATGTGTCGCTATTTGTCATTTAATCAAAGTAGCATAAGCCTACATATTAGTAGAGAAAAATGACATCAGGAGCAAAGGCTACAATTATAATAACTACATAAAGCATGATTGTTCAACAATTAAGTGCACTGCTTTATTCAACAGGGCTTAGGTTTCACAAAACGTAAACATTTATTTTATCATCTCTTTGACAGTCTAATGTTGTCTGAAAATTGATGTATGCGCATGACATAGCGGAAATAAAGTAACATTGCAACGTTAAGCCATCCGGGTTTTTTTTTGGTTTTTTGCTAAACGTTTGCATACATATTTTGACTGGTGGTTCCCGAAATGGTCATTCGGTTTAATGTGTAGCGTAAAAATATGTCTTCCAAGACAAGCGTTAGCGACAAACCGCTGGCTAAACTTACTCCTGGAAAGAAAACCCTGTCCCATCTGCGCAGGCGCAACAGACTAAGCAGGAAAGAAGCCCAAAGTTCAGCCAGCAAACGTTTCGCTAAAGTTCGCGTTTGTATTTGAATGGTTGCCAGTGTGACCATTTGGTTTACCGTGAAGCGTATAATCCAGTCTAGCGTTTACTAATAGAATTGCGCACGGGGCAATCGTCAGTTTTACAGCGTGTGGCAATAGTTAATAGTGTTGGGGTTTTTTAACTTTGCGGAAAATCATAATTCCATTTCCAAATGTAAATTCCGTTTCACAATGGGAATTCCGTCCGTTTTCCGCGATCGCGATCCATTAACAATAAAGTTCAGACAAGTAAGTAAATACAAAACTTTACAAACACCTAAAACCATTAAGTTTACTATAGTCCATCCCATACTTCTACAATTTAAGTGTTGGTTTTTTTGTGTTGTTGGGGGTTTTTTTTGGGGGGGGGGGGGGGGGGTTGTTTGTTTGTTAAAAAATCAAAACAAAATATATTTTAAAAACAAAGGCAATGAGCAGTAATGGACACTGTATTCGTGGGAAACTTAAGTTTTCGTGAAGAAATTAACCCATAGAAGCCGAGCTATACATTCAGACAAGAACCAAAAAAATATGAACTGGAGTCTGAGCAATTGTGGTGAGAATAGACATCAGAAATGAGGGTAGTAAACGTCGCATGCGACGCGCGACAGCTTGTTTTGCAACCACTGTTTCATAGCACGTAACATAACCAGTCAAGTTTGTATAAATATCTTGCAAAGTAGGTGCATTCCCATTGGTTGTTAGAAGGTGTTATAGCCAAATTTAATCAATCAAACATGGCGATATTGTGATGATCATTATAATCTCGAACTGGATCAGCAACCAGGATAAACCAGAGTCACAGTGACCCTATTATTAACTGTAATTCCAAATTGGATAGTGACAGTGACGACAACGACAGTGATAATGTCAGTGACAGTGGCAGTTTTAGTATCCACTGTTCCTCAGATGAGGATGGCATCGAGTCTCCCACTCAGGACTGAATGTCATTACATATATACACATAAAAGACTAATATTAATAAATTAGCCCATGTCTTTGAATAAGCCCTCCTCCGTTTTGATACTAGCATTTAAGAAATTAGGCCCTTATTTGTAAATAAGCCTACCCCAACTTCGCCACCTTTTCACAGTAATTTACTGAATAACACGAAAAGGCAAGTTTGCTCAGAGTTCATTTAAAACTCATACCTCCTGCAGACAATTAAACACAAATGTAACACAATCTTTTACCACCAGTGAGATTTAGCAGTCTAAGGGTAACAGTGTGTAACATTGTTTTCAATTTCATGTCTGCAGTATTTCTTTGAAGTACCCAAGCCCAAGTCTGAACTAAAACCAATGTCTATTTTTTAAAACCACACTGCTGTTAATGCTAATTAGGCAAATACCTTATTCTGTAAGAGTGTAAGCTGGCTGTCCATGTCACAAACTTGTATACACTCTTGAGTTTGTTATTAATTGCTGTTCTTGTAAGTCTTCTCAGCATTAAGTTTTGGATGTAAATAAACAGCACTAGTAAGTAATTGTAACATAGAAGGTGTGTTTCTTATAATAAGATACTAGTAACAAAACAATTAAATAAATAAATAAATAATTATTATTTATTAATAACAAATGGAACCCTAATTAATAGATGTGTTACTGAACATTTTTTTGTTGTTTTCTTCCTGGTTCATTTAATTATTATTATTTATTTATTTATTATTTCTTTTTTTTCTTTTTTTAAAATAAAACTGGCCCCTTGTCTGGGAATAGGCCCACCCTGTGCTAAGCTCACAAGTTGTCTTGGCGCCCTGGGCTTATTTCCGGTCAAATATGGTACATGTACTTTAACAATTTATTGAAGGCAGGGTGTACCCTCCAGGGGTGGGGGAACAGTTGCCCCCCTGAGAATCTCACCTTCTTCTTTTTTGACTCCAGAAAATAGCATACACATCTCGGGGTTTAATTTGTATAGTGTTTCATTCATTGTTTATAAAATGTAGTGCGCGTCACGTGCCCCCACCCCACCCCCCACCCACTCGGATTTTGATCAGGGTACACCCTGGAAGGTGTTCTCATCTCTCAAATGATGTCTGACTTATAAATGGATATAAACAAAGGATTAAGGAAAGAGGGTTCCATTGTAGAGGAAGTTGTGTTCGTCAATATACAGTCGGAAAGCACAGACAGCACAAACAGAATGAAAATACCCTACCTGTACAAATCACATGCTTGTATTATATATATTCTTTATTACTAAATGAGACAAATAATAATGTTTATTTGTAGTTTTATTATTCTTGAAAATAATTATCAGAATCTGAAATATAAAGCATAGATAATACTGTATAAGAATATTTTGAGGCTACCAGAATAGAATGCTGAGCTACCACAAGTTAGGTACCTGGTAGCCCTGATAATTATTATAAAATTAATGGTAAGAGATTGCCTTGCAGTGAATTCTTATTTATTCACATAGTTATGCACAAATGATGATGTGTTTTATATAATAGGCCAAGCCTGACATTCACTATATTTTGGTAATTTTTTACAATAGTCCTAATCATTATTATTTTTAAATCTCTCAAACATTTGTATACATATACTTTTTACTAACCATTGCCACTCTCTTGTTTCTCAAAATTAATTTGTTTTTTTTGTTGTGTTTTTTTAATTATAATAAAAAAAAAAAAAAAAAAAAAGGTTATGCAAACCAAAATAGGTTATGCAAAATCTTTTGGCATAACCCCTTTTCAGGTTATGCAAATTTTTAATTTGCACAGGCCTGGGATGATTTCATCATGTCTGCTTATGTTACGCCCATGGCTTGATGCCTGCATATCAGATACCTATTTTCTTTAATATTTTAGCTTGTTTCATCTTAAGTATACAATTTCCTTAAGTGTCTTTTTAAAAGTAAAGATGATATAATACAAAAACATGGGTTTTCGGGATAAAATTCTCAGGTCACATCTCAACAACTAGGACAAAGTCTGTGTCATAAGAGGCTGTGTTTTAATAGTTTTAGACAAATTGAGTCCTAAAAACTTATCCATAAAAATAGGGTGTATTTATATAATTAATCTTAATCTGTCGGGCATTTATTTTTCATAAATGTTGCTAATATTGATAGGTTTGTTAATTTAAAAATTACAAGTCCTAAAAATATTCAGCATATAAAGTTTCCTTAAAAATTGGTGTTAAAAGTAAGAGTTTTTTTACCCCGAATATTCTGATACTAAATTAATAAGATGCATTTCAACGTTTCAGGCATAAATCAGGAGTAGTAAAGTAGGTAACTTGATCCCCCTGTATCATATGCCCTTCCTAAATTACTATATGTCCTACCCTTTGCACATCGACCTTCATTATGCTGTAGCTTTGTTTACACTAAATCAGACACACTATTGATGATGACAAAGTTCTTTTTGTTATTACCAATGCAACCAGTATATGATTTATATGAACCCATCCAAACTGTACCCATTTGAAAAGTGTGGCACCTTACATTTTATTTATCTGAATAAAAGATGGGGTATTGGGAGGATATTTGAGATATTAAATTAATGTTTTTGCAGAAAATTAAAGCAGTAGACCCTAGTTTTTAAATACTATTAATGTACGGTAGTGATACCAAGGCCCCCAAGCCTGGCATTACCAGGGTTTTTTTCTGGGGATAATAAACTTTGGGAAAAAAACATCCCACTATTTTTCACTATTAAAGCCGTTTTTTATATTTTAAAGTAGAAGTACTGGTTCAGGTCATTCTAGTTTTTGTAATACTCCAAAATGCATTTTTCATAATTCTAAAAATGCTTGTTCGTCTGAGAAGTAATAGTTTTCGAGATAAGTTCTAGTTATTTTTAGACAGTATTTCCCAGTTTTAACATCACAGACTTTAGTTTGACTATGTTATAACTTTATCTAAATGTGTTGCAGGTTTGTAGTTTAAATAAACTTAGTGTCTGAAACTAGTGTCTGCATCTTTAAATTGCAGTTACATTGTTTTAATTTGTACACTACATGTTTCAGTCTCTAGTGTCACAGCTATGCTTTTACTCAATAAATATTTGATACATAGTGCTCCTCAAACTATGACATAGAAGTCATACAGATAACATAGAAATGGAACTTGTACTTCAAACTTGAAGTCATTGGAATTGAAGGGGGAGGTGGGTATGTTTTGTCTTTCACTTTTATTAATGGGTGCAGAAATGGAAAATATTTCACTAGTCCCCAGACCGGAACTAACTAAAATTTACTAGCCTGCCATAATTTCTACTATTTCGCCAGTCTATAGAACAATATATTAGTGTGTAATAATATCATAATAAACACTGTCTAATATTCTAATAAAAACAAAAATGTTCACCGTTCTTTCATATAGATTTACAAAATTCAAAATTCCAAAAAAATATATATCGTTGGTCAGAAAAAGACAGATCATCATTCAGGCTGGTAGTTGTATTTTTCAAGTCGTCCATGAGAATTTTTAATCGCATTTGGCAAACGGTTGAGTACTTTCTGCACCCCAGATTAATTAACAATATTTTCAATGCAGTATAAACTGGAGTTTCTCCAAACTTTTTCAAAGCTGGCAGTGACGCAAAGCCCACAGCAGTGGGGGGTCTGAGCCCCAGCAATGAGGCATGGGGGGGGGGGGATGGTCAGGGTAACGGGGATTCCATGGATAAATTGTTTTTAATGCATACTTGTAGCAGGGATTTCCTGATGTCTGTGAGACAAATTGGGTGTACTTATATGTGGAAAAAACTTGAGATTTGAATGGAAATATGAAATTCTGTGATTGTGGTGGGATTATATTCAGCATGGTGCCAACCTGATTGTGTAGTTGGAGAACACTGAAACTGAATTAGATTCCATGGTTAGAACAAGTTACATGAATACATTTAACAATGGTTCATGGTATCATTCAGTGGCCTTAAAAACATCCAAATTTTCAAAAATTAAATTGCGCACATTCTCCCAATCCCATCAGACATAATGATCCTGCTAAAAAAAAATCCAGGATAAATACCTGGGGTTTTGCGGGGTTTTTTAATTCTTTGAATTTGAATGTTTGGTACTGGTTAAGAATTACACTTCTGATCTTGTATTACTTGCTTTTCCTTTGCTGGCACAGGAATTGACTTTAAAGGTGAGAATACATGTACTAATGCAAATGTGTGTTGTCTTATTTAAATTACAAGGGTTATTTTTGTAATGTTTCAGTATTGGATTTTTTTCATTCAACATTTGTTGAATACATTATGTTTGTGTGTGCACAGAGTTGTACAGGTTATAGAATAATATCAGCCACGTTTATCTGCATTACGTCGTATAATTTGGTTCTTTTTTCACATAAAATTTAGTTTTATATGGAAGAGATGGTAAGAGAAATCTGTGAAAAAAAAATTCTGAAATGTACACAAAGAAAAATGTTAATCACACTCTGAGATAATGAATCATAGGTCACAAGTAACTGCGACTGTAATGTCAATGAATATGACAAGAATAATGTTACATAAAAAGAATGTGTCCAGCAAATGCACCATGGGATGTTTTTCCAAAATGCAGTATAATAATGCATAAAATTTGTCTTGCACTGTTTGGTCATTCTCTGTGAGGGGCAGGATTTAGTTCAGTCAGATGAGTGATCACTTGAGGTGCTTGCATCACAGGATCGAACCACCTTGGTGAATCCATTCAACTGATTGGGTTTAAAAAAAAATATGTAGCAGGTTTCCTCTGATGGCTATGTGTCAGAAGACTATCGGGCATCAACTGGGCTACCATTACACAGTCATCAGTTTTGGTGAGAAAACAAACTAATGATGTGAAGGACCTACCATGGTCTGGATGACCTAGTGTGACATCACAGCATGAATACAGGGCCGTGTTTCGATTAGTTGGTACAACAACAGCCTTTTGCAATGAGTCCCATTCTGAAGCAACAATGGATGCCTATTTAATGACTCTCCTCCAGAACCTTAGGAACCACTTAAAAGCAGCAGGGCTTGTGTCCAGGAGGATGATCAAATGCCCTTTACTTGCAGGTCACATTCTGAGAATATGTTTGTAATGCTATTTAGCACAATGAACTTCATGAAAATTCATTGGTCGGGTGAAAGCAGATTCCTGCTCCATGTCATGGATGGTCGACTGAGAGTATTGAATCATGCAAATATGGCCTATACACCCAGGAACATCAGACCAACTGTCCTTTACAGGGGAGGCTTGGTCTTGGTCTGTGAGTGCACATTTTGGACATCATTAGGAATCATATACAGGCAATGGAGCCACCCACACAGAATCTGCACAAATTGAAAACAGCTTCGCATTGAGAGTGACTGCAGTTGTCCCTCCTACATGTCAAACATTTCACTGGAGGGATGAGACACAGGATGAAGGCCGTTATTCAGGCACAAGTGGAGGGTTTACTCTCTGCTAATGCTTTGAATTACAGATGTCATCAAGGGACTCAAAATTATATTTTTACTTAAAAATAGCCACCTTAAATTGTCTTATGAACTCTTCAGCTCCATACTTGAAAATGATGTTTTTGGTTTAAAATTGCCGCACCAGTGATTATGCAAATATCGTGATTAAAATGTAATACAATTGTTTATTTACTTATTGTCAAAGGGTTGTTACATATCACATTCATTTTTATTAACTCTGTTCATAAAATTTCATGGCAGCATTTTTTGTATTAGTCATTGTAAAATTCCTGGGGGTGGGTGTTGCTTAACTTTTTTCTTTGTGTATATATTTAAACTGGTACATGTTTTTTCCAGATACCAACCTCAGAAGACTGAAAGCTTTTTTTGTAGTGCTTTAGTTTTGGTCAGATGGTTAACATATTTCCATTATCTATAGAGTAATGTTGAATTATTCATATATTAATAATATTGGATAGTCTGATATTGTAGGTACCAAGGAGATAGTGATTAATATAAAAAAAAGGGTCATTGATATTCAAATTTTCTGTTACTTCATTTCATGAAAAAGTAAATTTGTTGGGTCAGCAATAATATGTGCTGTTCTATTCTCTAATTGATTTATTCATTTAAGTATAATTTTCCCCAAATTGTCAAGCAGTAATCAAATAATGATTGAATATAAACATTAAAATAAAATATTTTGATACTCCAGGAAAAATGGGTTTTTTTATGTATATATTTCAAGTCAGTGCTTTACACACACTTTGACCATTTGAAGTATATATTTACATGCCAAAAGGTTTATGATACTTGCTCTATTTGTGTTATTAACACATAATTCTATATATTTTTGGTTTATGTGATATTTTTTGGGGCAGTATTTTTTCTCTCATTTATTATGTTTTTACACCATACATCATATCTATTTTATAGATGGGCCTGAATTATGTATTATTGTATCTTCAACATCCAAGTCTATAAGTGACTCTTAGCAGCGTGCTCTGGTTGTGTGTTGTTAAACAAAACAAACTTTATTTAACTGTAGCAAACAAGGGAAGGGCATTTTGTTGGTAAAAAAGTGAAGGATGTTCTTTTATCAAACTTTGGTTGAGTTACTAGTTCAAACGGTTGAGATTTGATTACTGAACAAATGTTACTAGGGGTAATTAATAGCACTTAAATAAATATTTTGAGATACAATATCCTCTTTACAATATAACTGAGACTATTTGAAACAGATTTTCTTTAACAAAGTACTTTATATTATAATGATGATTGAAGATTTCCTCATAATGGACAATACTAACAAGAATTGTTTTCTGTTTGTATAGAGATTAAACTTGTCATGCAATATAGATGTACATGTACCATGTACCAGAATATTAGGAACATATTATTGTAATAAAAAAATTATAATTACAGTTAATCTACTTCACATGTACATCAGTTTGTATTTTCATTTTTATTTTTCAGGCCTTGTCAAAGATGAACCATCCTATGAACGAATGGATGCATAGATCAAGACTGATTGTGTTGTGAACTGCTAACACTGTACTTGAATACTGTAAATCAGAAAATGTTAGCGAATTTAGCGAGGTCATACAAGATGCAAATATTTCATGACGATAAACTTCCGAAAAACTTATGTCCGATTGTTTTGTCTGTGATTAACTGAACTCACAACAATTGTTACATGCTATTGACTAAACCACAGGGATCCACAGGGATAGCAAACAAAAATAGTTAGTTGGCATGCATATTACTGCAATTTTCTACTACATTTAAGTTGCCTATATGCTGCTTAACGTCATGATTCGTCAAAAACATTATTTCAGCTGATCCTACAACTTAAGCTTATTCTTTTTTTAGTTTCTGATACGATGACCTTGCTAAAGTTCTATGTCTCTTATATGTCATTTATGTGGATTTTGCTAAATTTTAAGATTGCTAATAGTATATGATTTACAGTAGTTAAGCTGTGTTTGATTAGAAGTATTGAGGAGTTAAAATGTATTCTTACTACCGTCTCGGCTGTTTGCTAGAAAGATGAAAAACATTTACCATAACTTTTGGAGTGGGTGGATTGGCACTTGATAAAATATTATGGAAATTGTTCCATTGGAGATTATAATTATTATAAAAATTAATTTGTAAAGTATTCTAGTAATCATTGGAGACTACAAAGCCATTTCAAAAATGATGTAGGTTTGGAAGGTGGGATAGAGTTGATGGTTTATCTAGGTTTTTTGTTTTTTTACTTTTCACTCCCCACATAATTAAAACAAATAACTGTGCTTCATTTGCATTAAGAACATTTCCAAAAGCCATAACAATTATAATTTTGATGCCTCCCACATGTTGATCATTTAATTTTGTGGAACAACGATTTTATTTTTCTCAAAGTTGTCTTTATTTTCAGTTTTAGAAACTTAGTGTGTTATTTTTAAAATATTTCTCAAAGTACGTATTTGTTTTTTCATTAACATTTTGTGCCATACTGCAACTCACATGTATGATTTACTACTTTGTAACATAATTTTAGTTTTTTGTATATTACACTAACATAAAAGGTTTATTTGAGCTAATTAGTTATTGCACTTCATCTTTTCTTTTCATTTTGATTTATTTGATATTAGATCATTTCTGATGTTTTTTGTCATATGAATTTCATAATTTGACAAGTGGTAAAAAAAGTTAATGTACAGGTATTAAAAGAAAAACCAAGGATATTGGTATCAACATGTATCTAAATTGTGTTTTGGTTTACATTGCTTTATAAGATTATCTGTATTAACTTTTTAGAAAAACTGCATTATCATATCTTTGTGACAGTTTCCAATAGAAACAAATGGTAAAGTATGTCAGTTCCCAATTACCAAAAGCATGCTTACCCCGATCTAAAGCAGTAGGAATAAAAAGGAAAACTACCAGTGTATTTGTAGGAAGTGATTTGGTTAACTGGAAGGGTGGAGGGGTTGCATTTTTCTGTTGGAAATCTGTTAGAAAGATATTTTTAAAGCATATTGTCTATGGCATATGTATATATGTAAGTATTCTAGCATCAGGCAAACCATTTTTTAACTTTCAAACAGTTCTTTGATTTAGATCAAACTAAAGTAAAATAACTTTTGACATGGTCAGCTGTGTTAATTAAAAGTGGAATCATTATGATAGAATGTTGTATTCATTTGAGTGAATACGCTGTTTCAGTATCCAATAATGTAGTAATATTTTTATATGGCATTACATTTATTTCAAAAAGAGATTAAATGTGTGTGTATATTTTTGTATTTGTCCATATATGTTTGATATATTTGTATATATGATCAATGGCAAATGAAAACTTTCAACCTGGCATTTCATAAAATTAGCAAAAGAAAGAACTATTTTTTGTCATTGTTTGGTTATATGTCTCAAAGATTTTTTAAGTAAATTGTTTTTTCCATGTTGAAAGATTTCTAATGCCACATGTTTATTGATGATTATCCACCTATGGACTTAACCTGTACAGATTGTTATTATTTTTTAATTTCCACTATACTTAGAGCACTAACATTTATCTGACTATTGAACCCTTGATCATTCAGACATTTGAATTAAGATTTGTAGATAGCTGTAACTTTAACTAAAATCTTAACCCTAACCATTTGGTCACTTAAAAGATGACATATTCAGTTGCATTTTTCTGTTGTATAAATAGAAATCTGTTACAAAGATGTTTTTAAAGCATATTGTCTATGGCATATATGTATATATAAGTATTCCAGCATCAGCCAGATTTTGTTTTATGGAAGAGTATTTATATGCTCAAATGTTTTGTTTTAAAACAAAAAATTATTTTGGTAAAGACATTAAAAAAAATTGTAGTGTTTTTTAGGAGCCGACGCGTTTGTGCACCATGTCATACCATGTGTCTTGTATTCCAGGTGCTTCTAATTTTGGGGGTTTGGTCTATGTTGCTCAATATAAAAGGAAAAGCCATTATTTTTTTAAAACATTAAAAATTTTATGCTTGCTGTATAGATAGATGTACTGGTACATATATAGATGCATACTTTGTCATTTGGTACAAAGCAGAGTAGATTTAGTTTTGACTGCTTAAAAGAAAAGAAAAAAGAATCCTTTCTTTGAAATGGACTTTTTAATAGGTATTATGATCAATTATAATTGTAATTAAGAGTTTCTTTATTGCATTCCATTTTCTGTTTAAATTTTCAATTAAAAATAATATTGAATACCTCGGGGTTATTTTATTTTATTTTGTTTTGATCTCCAAATATTCTAACTTCAACTTACTGTACATTTGTTACATGCATGTAACTCTTGGAATGCCTTGATACCAGTTATTGTGATTTCGTTATGTTAACAACAATATGCATGATAGTGCTACCAGGTGTAGTAGTGTCAAACTTGTTGATCCTAGCCAATTCTGTAACAACTGGTATTGTGATTTTGTTTAACAATCAAATTATTTTTGTTTTGGGTTTTTTCCATCTGAGATCACCTTAGAAGTCACAGTATTACAAGAACAGTGTATGTATTTCAAAATGTGTCATCATAGGAGTTATAAACCACACTTTTAATCTATTTTTGTGTATTACATGCCTATAACAACAGTGACTATTTGTTCCAAAATTATTTATGAAATATATCGATTCTTTTTATTAATGTGTTCTTTCAGTGCATAATTACATATTTTACAAATGACAATTAAACATAGAGAAAACACTCATTTAATAATGACTTCTATAAAAGAACAACATTTTGAGAAAACGACCAACCAACTTCTGGTGTAATGGTTAAGCAATGCGATTTCAGGCTGGTAGGTATTGGGTTTGCATCCTGGTACCAGCTGTTTTAAGAACTCATTGGTGAGGTGTAAGACCACTAAACCAACTTCTGTCTCAAAAAGAACTGGTAAGCCTTCGCTTGGACAGACAGCCCAAAATAGCAGAAGTGTGTGCCCTTGTCAGTATATGCCTGAACCTTAATTGGATATACATGCAAGGTCGAAGACCACTTCAACGGCTGAAATGATGTTATTAACAGTTACGTAATGCATGTCAGCTATCTGCTTTTTGTGGTTAGGAAATAGATGGAAGTTTTAGATCTGGGGAATATGATGGGTGATTGCTAATCTAGAAGCCATAGTCATGCAGTGCAGCCATGGCGACCACCGATGTGTGAACGGGTGCATTGTCCTAATGGAACAGTATATCTTACTTAACTGGTTAGCCATGGATATCGTCCCTTCCAAGTTAAGTCAAGAACTTTACATTAGCATTATAGATCATGTTACATGGAAATCCTGGATATTTGTGTAATTTGCAGACGTGTCATCGTCCAGAAATCTTTGGAATTGTGAAGAGTTCTAAATGTATTTCCTGCTTGCTGAAGTTCATAATATTCGAGACATTAAGCACATGACTATAATATGAAAGATTATTCTGGGTGATTGCCCTTCAGCAGTTTATATATACTCTTCAAAAAAAGAAACGCAAAAGGGTACAAATGGGTTATAACTCCGATTTTATGTTTCCTACCGGTTCATGCTTTGTGAATATAAGGTCATTGCATGTCCCAAACACATTCCCACGGTTATATTCGATAAAACGCAGCTACTGTACAATAAAGTTCCAAAATGTGAATATTCGCAAAAACGCAGCCACGTGCAAACCATGTTACCACTGCACGTGCGTTGTCTGCACGTGCAACATGAACACCGACAGTATAAAAGTGCAGGGTGTTCGCTTGCCTGGCCTCTGTATCTGGCCGACAGTTGACAATCCAGGACATGCCACGTCTCGGTGAACCGCAGAGAAACAATGCCATCGGCCGACTAGACGCAGGCGAATCCAGAACGGCCGTTGCCAGGGCATTCCATGTGTCCCCAAGCACCATCTCCAGACTGTGGGACCGTTACCAGCAACATGGATCAACACGTGACCTCCCTAGATCCGGTCGACCACGGGTCACTACCCCCGGGCAGGACCGCCACCTTCGGGAACGATTGACTACTGCCACCTCCACAGCCGCAGCAATACCAGGTTTGCGCAGGATATCCGACCAGACCGTACGGAACCGCCTACGTGAGGTAGGAATTCGTGCCAGACGTCCAGTTCGAGGTGTCATCTTAACACCACAACACCGTCGACTCCGACTGCAGTGGTGCCAGATTCATCGACAATGGCCTCAACTGCGATGGAGACAGGTGTGGTTCAGTGACGAGTCCCGATTTCTGCTCCGACGTCATGATGGAAGATGTCGCGTGTATAGGCGTCGTGGTGAACGTTATGCGGCAAACTGCGTGCAGGAAGTGGACAGATTCGGCGGGGGTAGTGTCATGGTGTGGGCAGCCATCTCACACACTGGCAGAACTGACCTGGTCCACGTGCAGGGCAACCTGAATGCACAGGGCTACATTGACCAGATCCTCCGGCCACACATCGTTCCAGTTATGGCCAACGCCAACGCAGTGTTCCAACATGACAACGCCAGGCCTCACACAGCACGTCTCACAACGGCTTTCCTACAGAACAACAACATTAATGTCCTTCCTTGGCCATCGATATCACCGGATTTGAACCCAATTGAGCATCTATGGGACGAGTTGGACCGACGTCTCCGACAGCGACAACCACAGCCCTAGACCCTGCCCGAGCTGGCAGCAGCCTTGCAGGCCGAGTGGGCCACCATCCCCCGGGACGTCATCCGTACTCTGGTTGCTTCAATGGGCAGGCGGTGCCAGGCAGTTGTCAACACACGCGGAGGCCACACCCGGTATTGACTCCAGATGACCTTGACCTTGGTGGTGTGTCCTATCACTTACTCACAATGGACTAGAGTGAATTGTGAACAATCCTGCAACATTTGGTAATTATCGGACTCACCATTCAATAACTAAATCAATTCTCCAAATGTTACGACAATGTGGTTTTGCGTTTCTTCTTTTGAAGAGTATATATTCTACCTCTGTCGTCGTTGAAGTGTGGAGAAATTGAAAATGCACCAAAAATACTTCCTTAAGGAGTTTTTTTGCATATTCATCACCACCATTCTATATTAGCTTTAAATACAGTAACATATGGACCATATTCAAATATGATCTATCACAGAACCAGCTTGGTGTAAAGGAAGTGTACAGACAAGAGTTCGAATGGTACCAATCATAATATATCTTGCGCTTTCGGATGATATACCATTGTGCTAAATTCAGTGATCGTATACCAACAAGAAGAGCTATTTATAGAAGACTAATCATTAATAGAAATATCAGTAGAACAAACACCACCATAAGAGTATTGCATGTATTTCAAAACATGCAGAATAATGATGAAAAAGATGTCCAACCATGTACGCTGTTTTGGAGATAACTCGGGGGGGGGGGGGGCCCATTGGAAGTGACTTCAGTACAGTTAAATTACACCAGACGTTCTCCCCAAATATTCTCTGTACTCTACATTATAAAGATCCATCACAGAAGACAAATTTTAATTTTACCGATATGCCGGTCAGATGATGAATATTGAAAAAGGAATTCTACCGATTGTAGTCCAGACTAGGAGTCCACGATTGCTGGTCTTATTTAGACATCTGTATAAGGCTTGATTTACTTACTACTCATTACATCATCTGACGTTCAGGAAAACAACGAAATATCTACACTTAAGTGTCCTATTATTTGCTGTGCCCCAACTATGGGTTCAGTTCCTTTAGATCGATTCGATTCATAGTTGATTGCCGACCTCATGCGAAATTGATTTTTTTTTTTTTTTTTTTTTTTTTTTTATTAGGTAAACTAAAAAGATTTGAACGAACGGGCACTAAAATTTAATAAATCTGTGTTTCAAAAAAATCATACTGAATTGAGGATTAGGTTGAACAGAAGCAAAACTAGGCGAGTCAATTACTCGCCGACAAGAGTGCGGTGAAGTATAAATCTAGCTCTAGCCCTGCATCTACTGTTCTCCGTTGTCTTTGGGCGTAGGCGTGGTGTAAAATCTATTTCTAAATTGTAATTTTTATCAAATTCCTTTTTGACATAGGCATTGTCTGAATCAAGCAGATAACCTTTGTCAAGTCAAAAGTTTGTGTTCCATTTAGAAAGGCCTGAATTTCTGTAGCAAAAGAATGATATCTTTAACTATTAAAAAAGACCAATCAATTATAACCTAGATACACACCAATGTATTAACATATGATCCATGAACATTATACTGGAAGACTGCTATCTACAAACGCCATCATGCGATCTACAAACGTCTCCAGCAGCACGCTCGTCACAAAATAATGCGCGTGTGTACACATACACGTAAACAAACAACGCAGATGGTACTATGTACCCGAAGGTTTTTATTATTTGTTGACTATTGTTTTCATTCTAGGTAGTTTACACACACAATGGTGCAATACCAAGAGTAGAATAAATAAGGAAAACAGAATTTCTCAGGTCTATTCAGCGTTTGATGAGAGACCTTATTGGATACGTGTCTGTAGAGAGTAATAGAAGTAACAATAAGAGAATAGTCGGAATACCATCTGAGCATGGTGTATTACCAGAGTGCAGTCTATGTGAAACCATTCTGAGAAAAATATAGGCACAAAATCGACACTAAGACTTATTTCATCACAATATCAACCGACTGAAAGGATGGAAATATTTGTTAACGGTATCTCAGCACCGTTATTAGTTTTAACATATGATCTAGTGAACGAGAAATCTAAGTGAAAGGTACTCTCAAAAAGAAAGTCTTGTTTTCCAAAAGAGAAGAAAAAGAAGATACGGTAATATGAGTTAATCTACTCGCCAGTAATACACCAAAACAAATCATAATCATAATCATTATAATAATTAAATGGGTACAAAAGAAGCCGCAACATATATGGCACTTCCAAATGTGGCATTAGCATATTCAACACCACTAGATTGATTCCAAAAGACTTTATGGTAAAGTCATGATGATATGCAGCCATGACATACTGCCGGGTATCTTGCCTACAAAGGAGAGCTGACCATGACCATCATATATAGATCCAATTCCCATCTGTAGCGTGCTAATACAGTTACAAAAATATATCTACGGTTTCTGTAAACAGACCGACATTAGCAGGCACACACGGATGTCCATAGAATAATACTTCGAACAAGCGACTAGTATTTTATAGAAATATTGGTCAAATTATTTAGAGGGTAAAGTATCTGTAAAATTGTATACATTTGGGTGATCGATGGAAATCGTCGATCTACGGGAGAGCGTACTATCACTGGCCAACATCCCACTCGACCTACCTTTAATTGCTTTCAGTACTAGAAAATTCCGGAAAGTTGGTGGGCCCATTGGGCCATTTCTCGTTCCAGCCAGTGCACCACGACTGGTATATCAAAGGCCGAGGTATGTGCTATCCTGTCTTTATGATGGTGCATATAAAAGATCCCTTGCTATTAATCGAATAGTATACCCCATGAAGTGGCGACAGCAGGTTTCCTTTCTCAATATCTGTGTGGTCCTTAACCATATGTCCGACGCCATATAACCGTAAATAAAATGTGTTGAATGTGTTACATAAAACATTTCCTTCTTCTTCTTTTTTTTTCTTTTTTTTAAATATTTTTGTTGTTGTTGTTGTTGCATTTATGTTACTATGGTGAAGTGTATAATTATTTACTTCCCTGGTACCTAGTATATTATCGCCCGTAGGGAGCATGCGTGATGTCATCCCGTGCATACGCTGACGTCACGAGGCTCCGCTTCCCGAATTGACCCCTCCGTATGACGAGTTAACCACGCCCCCCCCCCCCCCCCCCCCGTGACACGTGATGCAAGGTTAGACAAATATTCAATAATGGCTGCCAATTCGCATAGGTCGATAGCAAAATCAACTGATCTGCCGATTAAGTTTTCGTCTTAATGTATTTTGAAATATCGTTGTTTAATTAAAAAGCCGACAGGAAGAGACATTCAAGTGTTTCACTACAGGGTACATTTACAATGACAACGTGATTTAAATCAACGAAACCATTTTTACTTCAGTAAATCGAACTCGAAGCACAAGAACCCGGAAGTGACAAACGTCGAATGCAAGCAAAAGATGATTTAAAACATCCTATGCTAACTTTTCTTGTCAGGACTGATAAATTAAAATGTCTCGTTTGTTTCTTTTTCATCTTAATTTTTTTTGTTGTTGTTGTTGTTGTTGTTCAACTTTTATATTAATGGAATCCCGATATGCCGAGGAACAAGAGTATAGAAGGCGCGGCGACGACCCAGCCTCGACCTGTTTAAAACCGTGACATCTTTATTTTTGGTCGGGTTGCGTTAAATGTTTTTGTTTTTAAAAAAATGGGAAAAAAAAGGGTGGGGGCCGTGAGCAGTAACATTAAAATACAAGGCGTATGGGAATGCTATCAGTGTACCATAATTTTATGCACGAAAGGTTACAAACCTATAGCAGGATACAGTCGCCTGTGCAAAAATTATGCAGGCAGTGGTTTAGATTGTGGGATTGCAAAGTTTATGGGGGTGTATTCTTACATAGCTGCACTGCTTGAATCAACCGATATATGGCACTTGCCCTATTTATGAAACCAAAGCCATACATGCCCCAACCCCTCTATAAAATCAGGCTGTCCAGCACACCCTTTTGAAAAAGTTGGACACAATTAGGAATGAAAATATAGAAAATGTTGGACAAAAGTAGGAAAAGGTAGAACAAAAGTAGGACTGAAACAGTACATAGCGACATTATTCATGCTCATGTTGAAAAAACACCTTTTTATGTGGTGCTCAATTTGTACATGCATTTTGTGTTCTATCAGAAATAATGTAAATCTTATGTAACGGTCACGTTATACAGTTATTTCAAATTGCTGTACACTATATTAATCAATACACATATTTACTTCCATAGGAATGCTGATGCACAGTAAAACCGAGTTAACATGATAAATTTAAGTTTTCCATAATATATTTTAGATTCTGATGTCATACATACACACTACATTATAATCATGTTAATCATTGGAAAATATGTTGGCTTTAAGGGTGTACTTTTAATATGTTGAGATTATATGGTGCACAAATTGGGAGATATATCTTGCTGCCAAGAAAAATAAAAATAATTCTCATAACTGTTTACTTTTATAACAACACAAGGAATATGCACACTTTAACAGCAACTTGCAGCATTTTCAAACAAAAAAGTAAGAAAAACTAGGTATTTGGAAGAAAAAGTAGGAAAAATACCAAAAAGTATGAAAAAGTATGATCACTGGACAGCCTGTAAAATATTTGCCAATTAAGCCAGTACAATACAGTGATTAAATAAATAATAAACTCATGTGTTGTGGCAACAACTGTTGGAAATCAAACAAAGCTTCTCGCTCACACAACTCAATCTCACCCCCCCCCCCCCCCCCCATTAGTTATCCTACTGTCAACACAACATGTACTCACAAAGATTTATCTGTTCTAGAGGCTTAGGCAGATAAAAATTAGTACTAAATATTATAAGACAACCTATGCTTACAGAACAATAATAATTATACAAAATAAAAAATTAATTTAAAAAATGTATGTAAAATAAAATTAATAATAATAATAAAAATTTAAAAAAAAGAGCCAAAATTATATATTACACTAGTTTAACATGAAGCTAAACCACAGATTGCAGTTCGCATAATTTCTTTAATATTTATTATAAGAATACTTCCAAACATTTTCTTTTTTCTCAAAGAGAGGGTCTTTACATATTAATCCCCATGCAATCTGGTACAGGTAAATATATTTATTCAAAAATGTATCTTTCTGTGGCATCTATCTCCAAATCCTCGAAACTTGTACAGTCAACTGAGCAATTAAGGATTACCATTTGATGGGTGGTGTCAAACTGAATCCCACGTCTTGGAAGTCTGAATTACTCCTTCGCAGCAATATGTCAAACACAAAAAAACCTACAAAATATTGTATTAAATGAAATTGTTGAAAGTGTTTCATTTTCAGCAGCAATTTCACCCCCTGCCCCAGTTTTTCTTTCACATATCAGTTGAAACTGTTCTATTATTTCTATCATTATGTTCTCAATATTAAGATGCAATGTAATTTGTTTAATTGTTTGTCTTCAGAATCTCATTTTCGACATCTAATCAATGACTCCACATCCATTGGTCCAGTTGCTGAAATATATAAAAACAAACATGTTAAGTATTTCACATCCATTTGAAGAAGTACATTAGTCTGTAACTTAATTACATATAGTTGTATTAATTTAAAGTTTAATTTAATTTTAGGAAAACATTTTTTTAACAGGAAACAAAATCAGTGTGACTAAACAAAGTATAAATTAAAAATGTATAGCAGTAAATTAAGAAAAGTAGTAAACAATGTATTTAACTTTGATGATGTTATTTGATTTGTATTAGAAATTTGCACAAAGCTACATATATGATGACATGTGGAAGAAGAAAAATGCCTATGCTTTGCTAAAATTTGGGGTATAAAATAATGATGAAAAACAAAACTACTGTCTCCAAAAGAAAATCATATTTAGGGTAGGTAATAAAAACAAAGAGATGTAAGTGCCTCATCTAGGTGGTTATGGGTTTGAAATGTTTTGAAATTAGGGTTAGGACATTACATTTCAAGCAAATGACCATTTATAAACAGCAGTTCTTTTACTATCATTTATCTAAACATTAAAAAATATATCTATTAATTTGTAAGATTTTAGGGTATATAAGTTTAACCTCGGTAGCCTCTGGCAGAAACCATTAAGTTGAAAATTCTAAGAATAACAATAAAGGAATAAAATGTCTTACCAGTATTTATTATAAATTACCCAGATTGGTAATTGATCTGCTGTTAGGTGAGGAATTGTTTTAATATATATTATGGTAAAATTGGGTTGTTTTAATTGAGGGGTGGGGTGGAGGGGTATAATATCCGCCCGGTCCCCTCCATTATTATTTTTAGTTAGGGATGAGGGTTAGGGTTAGGGTTAGGCCCAGGGTTAAGGTTAGGGTTAGGGTTGGGGTTATGGCTGGGGTTAGGGCTAGGGTTGGGGTTAGGGTTGGAGTTAAGGTTAGGGTTAGGGTTAGGGGGGACCGGGCGGATATTTTTCCCTAGTCGTGATGCACTAGCTTAAATCAAATCAAACCGAGAAACCGTAACCAGCAAATCTGTTCTGATTGCAAAAAATCACTATCACTATCATTATTTTTATTTTTTTTGCTTCAAAATATTTCAGGGTCCCTACATAAAATTTGCCTAATTTATAACTTTCCAGACAATACTACCTTATACCCCTAAAGCTCACAACCATATAGGTTACTCCGACATTTTGAGCATGAATAATGTCGCTACATACTGTTTCACTCCTACTTTTGTTCTACGTTTTCCTACTTTTGTCCTACATTTTCTATATTTTCATTCCTAATTGTGTCCAACTTTTTCAAAAGGGTGTGATGGACAGCCTGATTTTATATAGAAGGGATGGGGCACCCAAACGTAAACAGCCCTAATATATCTTGTCAGAACGGAGACGGGCCAATATGTCTATACATAACTGGAGGGTCAAAGATGTGGTCCCCACCAACCCACCCTCTGGCTACGCCAGTTGTGAATTTTTTTTTTTTTTACGTGTATGGCTTTGGTTTCATAAATAGGGCAAGTGCCGTATATCGGTTGATTCAAGCAGTGCAGAATACACACCCATAAATATCGCAATCCCACAATCTAAACCACTGCCTGCATAATGTTGGCACAGGCGACTGTATCCTGCTATAGTTTTGTAACCTTTCGTGCATAAAATTTTGGTAGACTCATAGCATTCCCACACGCCTTGTATTTTAATGTTACTGCTCACGTCCCTCCCTTTTGTTTTTTTAAACAAAACATTTAACGCAACCCGACCAAAAATAAAAGACTCCACGGTTTTAAACGGGTCGAGGCCGGGTCGTCGCCGCGCATTCTATTCTCTTGTTCCTCGGCATATCGGGATTCCATTAATATAAAAGTCGAACAACAACAACAACAAAAATTAAGATGAAAAAGAAGAAGAAAAAAGAAACAAACAAGATATTTTAATTTATCAGTTCTGACAAAAAAACCGAGCATGGGATGTTTTAAATGTTCTTTTGGTTCGACGTTCACTTCCGGGTTCTTGTGCTTCGATAAAATTTACTGAAGTAAAACTGGTTTCGTCGATTTAAATCACGTTGTCATCGTAAGTGTACCCTGTAGTGAAATACTTGAATGTCTCCTCTTGTCGGCTTTTTATTTAAACAACGATATTTGTAACTAAATTAAGGCAAAAACATAATCGGCAGATCGGTTGATTTTGCTATCGACCTATGCGAATTGGCAGCCATTATTGAATGTTTGTCTAACCTTGCATCACGTGTCACGGGGGGCGTGGTTAACTCGTCATACGGAGGAGTCAATTAGGCGTGAAGAGATGACAACAGTGTTATATTTAGAACAAAGATGACTGCGTGCCACATGACTCAAGATATATTTTTAGAACTGATAAATATCTCGTGATGTATTTTTAGAACTGATGAAATCAAACTGTTCAGCTGGCCAGCCAGTCAAGACATTATACATACAGCTGACTTTACATGATTTCCCATGTAACTGAAAATGAATTTTATGACTGAAACGTATTTACATTTTTCAGTGTGTGAACGGAACTGTTTAGTTTTTATAATTTTCTGAAAGCTGTGCCTCTTTAGCGACGATCACTTACTTTTGGTTGGAGTTGGACGTTTTAGTGCGAGTAAGTTTGATCACATTTATCTTCTTTCTATGTATAAATACAAGATATTGATTATTGGTCTGACAAAAACAATCCATCCTAAATTACTAAATTAGCACAACCAAATTTTATACACATAAATGAAACAAGAATAGACAATATTATTGTAGTATTTTGTTCATCACTACTGGGTAAAAATCATTTTTTAAAAATCCATTTCATCTCCTTTTGAAAGCAGATTAATTGTGTAGACAGTTTCGAAATATTTCTGTCTAATTGAAGATTTATGCATGGCATTAGGTATACTGAAGTTGAAAAACATATTTAAAAATAATATATTTGCAATAAACAAGACTTTTACCAGTTTTTCGGCAAATCTGAGCAAGGGAGTAAGCATTTTACAGAAATATTGGTCAAACTATTTAGAGGGCAAAGTATCTGTAAAATTATATACATCTGGGTGATCGATGGAAACCGTCGATCTACGGGAGAGCGTACTATCACTGCCCAACATCCCACTCGACCAACCTTTAATTGCTTTCAGTACTAGAATAGAAATGTTTTATTTAACGACGCACTCAACACATTTTATTTACGGTTATATGGCGTCAACACATGTTGAGAGAGGAAACCCACGGTCTCTACTCGTGGGCTACTCTTTTTCGATTAGCAGCAAAGGATCTTTTATATGCACCATCCCACAGACAGGGTAGTACATACCACGACTTTGATATACCAGTCGTGTCAGTACTATAATTAAAACAGCAATACTATTAACGTTTTGGCAGAAAATATTTTAATGCTATTGCTTGGCCATTTATATTTTTTGAAATGTATATTGCACAGGTCATTGGATATGATCATAATATGAAATGTTAACAAACCTACAGTTTCCATTATACAGAATTACAAATTAGTGAGCCAATAAATTCGTTATTACCGTGTTCAAAAATAGAAAAATGGGAGGGCTGGAATGTTGGGGTCAGTAATAGGCAAATAAGGAACTGAAACGAAGACCTAGCGACTACTTTATATTTACTAGAAGTCTTCTTCTTCTTCTTCCCCTGCGTGTGCTGTAACCTCACCGTGGTGCAGGGGTGTAACATTCTCTTTGAGAATGGCCAATACAGAACAAGATTGAAGTTTTGAGTAAAATTCAGTATCCGTAAAATTCTGTGATATTTGTATTTGTATTTTTGCACAGTTCTTTACACTGTTTTTGTTTAAGTCTTGAATTTTTATATTGATGTTGATCATCACTTTATTTATTTGCATTACCATAGTTTGACACCCAATAGCCGATGTATTTTTCGTGCTGGGGTGTTGTTAAACATTCATTCATTCATTCATTCATTCTTCTTCTTCTTGGTGTAAACTACTTGCACCGACCAGTGATCCATAACTGGTTCAACAAAGGCCATGGTTTGTGCTATCCTGCCTGTGGGAAGCACAAATAAAAGATCCCTTGCTGCTAATCGGAAAGAGTAGCCCATGTAGTGGCGACAGCGGGTTTCCTCTCAAAATCTGTGTGGTCCTTAACCATATGTCTGACGCCATATAACCGTAAATAAAATGTGTTGAGTGCGTCGTTAAATAAAACATTTCATTCTTTCTTTCTTCTGTTTTTTTTTCTTTCTTTTTTTTAAAAACAAAAACAAAAGTCTGGTTCTTCAAATGTGTAATATGTCGGAGATGTTGTGTTTCCATACAATGGTAAACTGTATACTGAGATTCACTTACTCCACTCCGTCGGCAAGTGTGACGGAACATGCTCTTAATTTTGTTTCGCCTGTGGCGATTTTAATTGTGTTAGAGGGCCGTGAGCAGTTCATTGCACGTAGCCCAGATGGGCAACTTGTTACGTAATACTTCGCGCGATCGGGCATTCCAATATGCACTTAGTCCAGCTGTGGAGGCCATGTGGCGAGTAGTTACGTAATACCTCAGCGAGTGCGGTTTTTACAACCGTGATTTGGCGACGATGGCGTCAGTAAGTCTGACGATCAGAGAGGAATAATACCGCTTGGTCGCGTTGGGAATATCAGATGATAGGGGGAGGTACCGCTTTGTACCCCCAGGCAAATTCAGATTTTTTAATAAATAGCTAGTTTTTAGAGATATCGAGGAGAACGAAAAGGAAGCTTCCCGGGAACGTTAGTCCGTTTGGACTTTGGTAAATATCATTTCTGCTCTGTGTATAACCTTGATGTGATTGATGTGACTTTAAATATTTTGATACTGTATTATACCAATATTCTTTAGACAGTGTCTTCGGTCATCTGACGAAGTAAATCGTAGACTTTTTGTTCTAACATTATATGAGTATTTGGTAATATAAAGCTTAGCCAGTCATCCTAGAGGACCTAGGTAAACTGTATTAATTCTGTGTTACAAGATTACTGAAAGAGTAGTTAAGGGTTAATTAAAAATTAACCCGTTAGGAATAGAGCTGCTGTAATTCCTTTATTAATTAAGTTCCCCAAGAAGCGTTTCTCAATTATCACACATTACTGAACGAGTAGTAAGGGTTAATTAAAAATTAACCAGTTAGGAATGGTGTTGTAATTCCTTTATTAATTAACTTCTCCTGGAAGCGTTTCTCAATTATCACACGTGTGGGTGTGGTGTAACGGTGAAGTGATTCGCATATTGTGTAACTAGACACCTAGAGATTAACTAATTAAGTGATCAGTTCTGGGTTGTTATGATTGCTGTTATTAATTAACTACTACGGCTGTACATTTGTCAGCGTAGGATAATACAGATTCCAAAGTGTATTGTGTTTTGTTGTGTTTCTAGTGAGCTAAACGTGCTATAATAATATATACTTTATATAAGATCGTATCTCTGATCATACCTAGAGACGAGCCATACTAGGGTTTAACCGCCTGTTACAGAGAGATCTAATAGATATACAGTTAGGAGAGATATTTTGATAATCGTGTTTTATTCAGTTACGGGTATTATAGAATCCCCGTGACAGCAAGTATTGTGACTTTCTGTGGCGAGTTATATGTTTTATGGGAACCAGCCAGGGTTCACTTGGTATGTGAAAGCGATGACGTGTTCTGTAGGTGATCATTCACGTTATCTTAAAGCGGTAGAACAAGGATTGGCTATCATCACAACATTTGTGATTCACCTGGGAAAATTATCTTTTTTATTTTATTTTATTTTATATATTACATGTATTATTATTTATTTATGTGGGTTTTTTGTGTGGGTTTTTGTTTTTGTTTTTTTTGTTTGTGGGTGGTTGTGGGGATTTTTTTGGGAGGGGGGGGGGGGTGCATTTATATTATTATGTTGGACAGTGTGTTATTATTTACTTCCCTGGTATCTAATAGTATTGTCGGCCATGCGTGGTGTCATCCCGTGCATGCGTGGTGTCATCCCGTCCATCCGCTGAAGTCAACAGCAATTTAAACCTTACTTGCAAAATCATGCCAGTGGTTTGAAAAGAATTTGAAAACATTCGGGATTATGCCGAGGGTATACGAAATGATTTGGGTGAATTACAAAGTATGCCGGAAACTAATTGCAATATAAAATTTTATATAAAATTCGTTTCAAGACGAAAAAAAAAACCCGTGATGGTATAGCCATAAAATCTGTTTATACAATCCAGAGTTTATTACTGCACTTTTCCTCCTGTTTTTTTTTTTTTTTTTTTTGTTGAAATAGACCAACAAGTTCGCCTTTTGCATAAATAGACTCACCTGATATTTTTAGAATTTGTATGCTCCCAAATAACGCTATAAAAGGCGGAGTGTAATTGGTCGATATTTAAATTGTTATTTATAGATGAAATGTCACCTGGACATCGGAGTCCAGGCAAATGCTGCTAGATATACTGGTAGAGCCAGTCGAGCTAATTTTATTCAAATTGCGTCACGAGGCTCCGCCTCCCGATATTACGTGTGAAGAGATTACATCAGTGTTAAATTTAGACACAAAGACGACTGCGTGCCATATGACTCGTGATATATTTTTAGAACTGATGAAATCAAACGATTCAGCCAGTCAGTCAGACATACATACAGCTGACTTTACATGAATTCCCATGTAACTGAAATATAATTTTATGACTGAAATGTATTTACATTTTTCAGTGTGTGAACGAAACTGTTTTGTTTTTATAATTTTCTGAAAGCTGTGACTGTTTGGCAACGATCACTTACTTTCGGTTTCAGTTGGACGTTTTAGTGCTAGTAAGTATGACCTCATTTATCTTCTCTCCGGGTATAAATACAAAATATAAATTGTTGTTTTGGAAAAAGCAATCCATTCTTAATTAGCACAACCAAATTTTATCCATATAAATTTTTAAAAATAGACTGATTCTAACATTTTATCGCTACTGGGTAAAAATCATTTTAAAAATCCATTTAAACTCCTTTGAAAGCAGACTAATTATTGTGTAGACAGTTTCGAAATATTTCGGTTGTATTGAAGATGTATTAATGACATCTGGTATACTGAAGTTGAGAAACATGCCTAAAATAATCTGATTTGTATAGTCACTTGCTGGTATTAATACAAACAATTGTATAGTTATTGTGATCCAATCGCTTATTTTTGTTCTGTGTAAACGTCAGTCAGTTTTTGGTCATCTAAAGTAAACGTTAGTTTTTGGTCATCTAAACGAAGTTGGAAGGTGATATATAAAGGGACTAATCTGAGTGTATAGCCATTTTAACGTGTTTTCGGCAAATATAACCTTTAAAAAAGTATTAAAATTACAATTGTTTTACATTTTCTTGCTTAAAATATGGATATTTGTTAAATTTTTTGGCCATTTTTTATGGGGGTTTTATCGATCAGAATAGTATCTCAAAGATATGGATGCAGTATTCTGTTTCTTAGACATCTTTTTAAAAAGGTATTTCTCCTGAGAAACGTGGCATAGAAAATTGCTCATATTCAGAGTGTTATTGGCAAACTGGCAATGCTTCCAAGTTACCAATTATATCGGTATGCCGAAATCAGCATCACGTCGTGAAGACCGGTATTGTGTGAACATGGCATTACAACAAGGCACTGTCATTGTCTTAGAGACCAACTGAAGTTGCAAAAGGTACAGACAATCCGGAATCGCTTACGAGCCAACCTTTGATCAGGCAAGCAGTTAGACCACGTCTTCTCCCAACTTTCGGACTGCACATCAACACATCACGCACGCTAAATACTTGATGAATAGCGAAGCGTACTACTCATCAGTAATACACCAAATTATTAAATCATAATCATATTAAATGGGTACAAAAGAAGCCGTAACATATGGCACTTCCAGATGTGCCATTAGCATATTCAATACCACTAGACTGATTCCAAAAGACGTTGTGATAAACCGCCATGACATACTGCCGGGTATTTTTTTTTCTTCAGAACACACACACACAGCATCAGAAAATAATATACATACAGATGTACTATATTAACAAAATACACGTGTGTTCACACAAATGCACTTATGCACACGCAGGCACCTTTAGTTTGAATTGGGAAGGTAAAACAAGTTTGTCAAAAAAGAGAAAGGGGAAGTGTCTATAAAATTGCAGGCACCAAAATATATCTACTGTTTCTGTAAACAGACAGACATCTGAAGGCACACACAGATGTGCATAGAATATTGCAAGCAAGAGACAAGTATTTTATAGAAATATTGATTAAATCATTTAGAGGGAGAAGTAGCCAATCTATAGAATTATATAGATCGATGGAAACCGTAGATCTACAGGAGAGCGCATTAACACTGAGCAACATCCCACACAACCAACCCAGGGGCCCTATTTTCGAAGCCATCTTAGCGCTACGAAATCGTAAAACCGTCGTAGGTTGTGCCGTCACTACAGAGCACGCCATAGTGACGTCATAGCTTACGATGATTTCACGATTTCGTAGGCTAAGATAGCTTCGAAAATAGGGCCCCTGGATTGCTTCCGTACCATAATTAAAAACAACGATACTATTAACATTTTGCCAGAAAATATTTTGGATTCTATTGCTTCGCCATTTATATTTTTTTGACTTTCAATAATAATATAGGTAATATGAAATGTTCAGTCTTATAGTGTCTAAATGCAAGTGTGAACAATAAAATACCTGTTATTTTGTTGACAAACAACAGGAAAATTAACGATACATGTGCTAGTAGCAACGCACGTCCTCCCCCTCCCCCTCCCCCGTATGGAGCATGCATGGTGTCATCTCGTGCAATCGCTGACGCCACGAGGCCCCGCTTCCTGATATTAAGCGTGGAGAGATGACATCAGTGTTAAATTTAGACATAAAGACTGCACGCCCCATGACTCATGATATATTTTTAGAACTGATGAACTAAAACGGTTCAGTCAGCCAGCCAGCCAGCCATACATTATACATTATACATACAGGTAACTTTACATGAATTCCCATGTAACTGAAAATTAATGGTATGACCGAAATGTATTTACATTTTTATACGCCCGACTTTGACTGTTAGGTGCGGGTGAATTGCTGACCTGATTCGCGGTCGGTCTAGGATCGAGCCCCGTCAGTGGACCCGTTGAGCTAATTATCATTCCAGCCAGTGCACCACCACTGATATATCAAAGGCTGTGGTATGTGCTGTTCTGTCTGCACACCCACTGTCAGCGGTCAAAATGTCAATGGTCAATATGTGAACGGACAAAATGTCAACTATTCATGTGGTATCTCGGTCAAAATGCCCCCCCCCCCCCCCCCCCCTTCACAATTTGGAATAATTAGAGGATGTTTGACTATTGGTGTTGTATGGCTTATTAGCCATTTTGATAAAATAATCGAGTTACTGGTATTTAAAAACAACATTCCGTCACCCATGTTCTGTTGTGAAAATCATATCCACGTTTAGTGCATGAATGAATGAATGTTTAACGATATTTCAGCACAAAAATACACATCGGCTATTGTGTGTTACAAAAGATAAGTATATGAAAATATACGTTTAGTGTTGTCAAATGTGTTTTGATTGGTCAAATGAAAGGTTACATATATAAAGTAAGTTTTCTAGAGGGTTTGTTGTTTGTTGTTTGTTTGGGGGTTTGTTTTTGTTTTGTTTTGGGTTTTTTGTTGTTGTTTTCTTTTGGGGGGGGGGGGGGGTACAAATTATGTATAATCTGAAAGTTGAAATTTTGACCTGGGTACCACTTTGTTAGTTGACATTTTTTCCACTGATATTTTGACCATTGACATTTAGACCGTTGACATTTTGACCATTGACATTTTGTCCTACATCCTGTCCGTGGGATGGCGTTGTCCATCCATCCATCCATACATACGTACGTCCATTAATAAGTTTCGCTTTCGGGGCATATCTTTCTTGTCATTTCACAATCTAATTAAAATTAGCTCCACTATTACATGTGGATCTAATACCAGCCAGTTGGAGCTCATGTCCACCAATCAAAACCTTACTTGCAGAATCCTGCCAGTGATTTAAAAATAATTTGAAAACATTCCGAATTATCCTGAGGGTATACGACATGTTTCGTGTGAATTACGAATGCCTTAAAACATGTTTTATTTTATAAAATAAATAATTTGTAATGTAAAACTGAAGACTGATTTAGTTGTGTTTTTTTATAAATAAATAAATAATTTTTAATGTAAAATTGAAGACTGATAACCCACCCCGTACGTGTTGGTATGGTTCGCTGTACTGCGGCCCTTAAAATAGACTCGTCCATTATTTTTAGAATTTGTATGCTCCCAAATAACGTTATAAAAGGCGAAGTGTGATTGGTCAATATTTAAATTATTATTTACAGACGAAATGTTACCTGGACATTGGGAACTACGCAGTGTTGTTAGTTTTAAATCACTGGCAGGATTCTGCAAGTAAGGTTTTGATTGGTGGACATGAGCTCCAACTGGCTGGTGTTAGATCCACATGTAATAGTGGAGCTAATTTTAATTAGATTGGTCATTTCATATAGAATCAATCAAATCTTGTATGCAAGTACAACTTGGGATGGCAGTGGGTCACGTACCATAACTAGGTCACAGCGACCTACTTTTCACGCATTGCTCCACCTTGCATGCAGGAACAACTTAGGAAGACGGTGTGTCGCATAGAGTAACTAGGTCACCGTGACCTATTTTCCACTGCACATTAAAGGAAATTCTAGCTTCTTTGTCAATTTATATAGCACAATTTGTGTGCTTCTCCATCAAACACCAGATGGGCACATCATGCACGTCACCGGTACTCTTGGTAAAAGAATATTTTTGTGTTAATACAATACAGGACAATAATAACTCAGCTGAGGTTGGGGCAGGTAAAGTGCTCGCCTAATTCGCGCTCGGTTTAGGATCAAGTCTCGTCGGTGCACCCGTTGAGATACTTCTCATTCCAGCCAGTACACCACAACTGTTATATCACAGGTCGTGGCATGTGCTATCCTGTCTATGGAGTGGTGCATATAAACGGTTCATTGCTACTAATGGAAAAATGTAGCAGGTTTCCACTCTAAGACTGTCAAGGGGCCCCGTCCGAACGGTATTCTAAATATCTTAACTGACTCGTCCCGTCTAAGGTTGTCGGACATTATTTTGGCCTCGAGGGGAGTAGTTAAATGATTACAGACAATCAGTATTAGATCAGTTAAGATAATTAGTATCCAATCAAGAAAACCACAACAAGAACTATGTTCAATACTGTTTTATTCAGGACACGCAGAGAGTAATCCAGCACATTGGTTATCTTCACTTTCAATATTTCTGCACATGCAAATAAATATCTACCCCACATCTAGCTACTTCTACCATCACTATTATTTTACTCTAGGCTAATAGATATGCGTAACACAAGCTATAGGTTACCCTTAAGTTATCTCTTGTGCACAGACAGATACTACCTTTTATATTATATCTGAGATTCTATACACATGTAGGGTTAATTAAGTCACAATGTATAGAACATCTAGACTACTATACTTATTTTTAGGATTAATATTTCACTTCGTCTAAAGAATTATCCCTAGTGACATTTTATTAAAGACTAATTATCTCAAATTATGATCAATGTAGACAATAATAGTAGTAGACTCGGCTATGACTGAACTATTTTCAGCATGCCCCTATACCACTACGGTTTCAGGCATGTCCATTGGTAGATACAGAAACATTGAAAGTTCAGAAAGATTATGTACAGTATGTAATACAAATGAAGTAGAAGATGAGTACAAACAATATTATTATAAACGTCCAAGTGTTTTCAAACTTATACAACTTTTAAGAACTGACAATAATAAAGATCTTAATAACCTTGGGAAATATTTACCACGGGCAAATAAGGTAAGAAATGAACTAGTGGGATAAAGACGTAATGCTAATAGTGATGTACAATGTAGTGCATCATACATGTGTATCCCGGTAGCACCTCAAGTATTTAACATTTTCTCTTATGTAATAACGACCTATATCTTTATGTGATATAAGTCAGCAGTACTGTGATACTTTGTATTGTATATGTCTATAATGTTAAATCACTCTCCACCATTATCCTGTACATTATTGTGTACATATCTGTATAATATATGCTATATTGTTTGTATGATGCTGATGAGTTGTAAAACTTAAGGCAATAAAAGGAACTTGAACTTGTAAAAAATCTCGTGTCCTGTCTCTGGATAGCCAGGGACTTGACCCGGGACAGAAAAATTTATAGGGATATTTTTGAAATTTAAACCAAATAGGGGAGGGTGAGATTAAAGAAAATTTGAAGCGCTGTCTAAACTTAAACATTGTACTCATTGATAATTTTACTTAAAATTTGGTCGCAACATTTTTAACGGGCCGGCCATGGGCGTACGACCCGGGGGGGGGGGGGGGGAGCAGGGGGCAATTGCTCCCCCCCCCCAATTCGGGCAAAACAGTGGGAAAACAGTGGGGGAAATTCGGGCAGTTTTTATCTGGGTAAAATTTCGGGCAAATCAACCCCTCCAGCCCCCCTAAATCAAAGAGTCCCCATACGCCCATGGGGCCGCCTAACTAGAAAACATTATATTTCAATTAAGCATTTATATAAATATTTTACTTATAAAATGTATACTTATTAGCCCTTAAGAGTTTAAATGGAGGTCAGAAGGGGAAGGTTAGGCCCAGACCTCACGGGGAAGGTAATTAGTGGTGGATAAGAGGAACACCAGTCGTATAGGGAACGTCAGTGTGACCAGCCAGGAGAGGAGTGGGGGAGGAAAAAGGGGGAAGCGGACCCCGGACTTTCCTATCTCACCCTACAGCCGAAACCGCCTTTGCCTATTGCATCCCTACCACTAATTTCCGGTGGACAGATCCCCCATCACCATCCCACCCCACCCCGGCGAGCCCAACCGTTGTGCCGCCCAGCCATGGTGCTCCTCAACAGATTATAAGGAGAAAGATCCAACGTTGGCATCACTAGGAGAGTGGTGCACTAATCCAGCGTTGGTGTATTGAAGAAAGGAGGATGAAGGAGGAAACTTTTGTGTCTGGTGAGTCGAGCGGGGCGAAACGTAGACTGATGACCACGAAGAGAGGAGGAGCTTCGCTGTCCACCAAGAGAAAAATTATGTTTAATATTATGCCATTCATAAGATGCAGTCACCCTTTAATGTTTAAAAACCGAACAGGAGCGATCATGGTATAAAACTAAGCCACTCCTGTCAGCACAGGACAGTATACCGCCCTGTCTACAAATTATTTTTATTATTTTTAATTTCAGTATTATGCCTAAGAGCAAGATAAAACATGAAAACAAATTAAGAAGAGCATGTCTGTAAAACCTGAAATACATTGTTAAAAAACCAACCAACCAGCCAACCAAACAAACAAACAAACAAAAAAACCCAAAAAACAATAACACCAAATTGAAATACATTATATATATATATATATATATATATATATATATATATATATATATATATATATATATAATTCCACTTTATAATTATTGTTTTATAATAGGAGTCATAATTGGTTAAAATGCTATCACGTGATCTAAGAAAAAAAAACGTTAAATTTTTTTTCGTCAAATCTCCGATTCATTATACTGATTTACATACGATTTTATAAATTTTAATTTTCTGAATCAAATGTGGATAAACAATTATAAAATTTAAAATAACTGAACATAAACTGATATCGGAAACAGGGGTGGGGTTTTTTCAAAAATATCAAACGATAATTAATTAAGAATTTAACGATCTACTTAAATGGAAGATTTGTTGTGAAGCGGTTAGAGTATAATTAATATGATGGAGAGCGTCAAATTATTTAGAAGATTTATCAATTACTATATTAAAATTGCAGTTGTCAAAACTTCCTCTGAAATCCAGACACACAGTAACACTGAAACCACTTTATCCCTTTCAAGTCAGTGTTTACATTCACTTTTCACTAATTCATCTTTAATTAAAATTTATAAAACCTAAATCATTGTCAGTGGCGTAGGCAGGATTTTGTATTGGGGGGGGGGGGGGGGGGGGGGAGGCACCGGTGTAGTGGGATATGACACAGGAACCTTTTTAATGTTATTAATAAGCGAAAAGGTAAAAATTTCCCGGGATTGGGGATTATAGCCTGAAATTCCCCGCACATTTTCATATATGATAGTTTAGACAGTTAAATACCAAGGTGGCTACCTCTTAAGAATAAGTAACTGGTTCCCATTCACGTATGGTTCCTTAGCATGGCTTATGGGAGTTATAAGAATATGGGTTTTTCCTCTTTAATACAGGGGTCCCTTCCTTGTACTGGCATCGTTAGCCCAGGGCTATTCATGAAATGCCGCGACAAAAACTATTCGTCAAAATTACTAAATGTTGACATCCAATATAGCCGATCATTAATAAATCAATGTGCTCTAGTGGTATCATTGAACAAAACAAACATATCTTTTCTATGTGTAATGACGATAGTTTGTGGGACTCTTGAACGCCAATAACGTGTGGACGCTGACATTTAAGTGTCGCGTCTTTGACTTACTTAAATGGGTTAAAGTGTCTTTTGTTGTTGTTCTTTTTTCTTTTCTTTTTTTGCAGTTGGTCCTTTGTGTAGGTCTATGTCCATTGTTGGATGTTCTGACCACCTGTGGCGTGGGGACTTTGACCTTTAATCTCAGGGTTAATGGCTCCTGCATAGGGGTGCTAATAGCGTGGGTTGTGACGTCACAGAATGTGTCCATACACAGGTCCGTAGGCAGAAATTTATATGGGGGTGCGTAATCGACGTCCCAAAGGGCCGGAGTTGCTAGTCCACAGGTGCGTCATTAGCCTCGTTGCAATTTAAAAAGGCCTGCATATTAATTAATACAACCTGCTACATTAATTTCGAATGTCTGCCAGTACGCTTTCTTAACTAAGTCCATTTTTGTGGAACACTTCTTTGGCCGAGTGATTAATGCTGCGGGTTGTCAAATGCCATATGCGAATCGGTGCTGTAGGTTCGAATCCTACCAACTGACACTTTGTGTTTTTAAATATTTGCTTTGTCGATAGCAAACAAGATTAGGCCAGCAGTAATACTATTTTTGTGTGCTATTTAAAAACCAGTCAGCTCAGAAATAAATAACTTGTTGTAAATTCCATATGAAAAGAAAAAAGGCGTTCTCTGTGGACCGGACTATAAATAGATCTTATTTATACGAGCTTGTGTGTCGTACTGATTTTACGTCGTCACAAACTCGTTTTAGTCAACTGTAACTTCATTCAAATGTGTTACAGGTTTATAAATTAACCAAACCTAGTGTCCATTTTACGAGCTTAAACTAGGGTCAGCACCTTTAGGGACAAAAACTATGTACAATGATATAATATAAATTATGCATCTGCTCGACGCAGTGGCGTAGCGTGGGTGGGGCCACCGGGGCGGTTGCCCCGGGCGCAAAATTCTGGACCGGTGGAAGGGACTCGGGGAGTGCTAACGGTCCACTGGTTAGGGGGCGTAATACTTGGTTTGCCTCAGGCACTGGCAACACACGCTACGCCATTTTCTCGACGAATCACAATAACTGTTTCCAAGTATTTCTTCCACTTGCTAGACTATCATTCCAAGCATACCAGTGTGTGTTGGTGGTGGGGGCGGGGGCGCGCGGGTGCGTGCAGACAACTACATACTATGAGTTTTTATATAGAACTATAAGTATTTTTCATCATCTTTATCTGATTGACTTTGTATCTTCCGAGTCACGTTTTCCGAAAAGGTCATCTAAGTCTTGCCTTTGTTTATTCGAAGAGCCTTCCGTGTTGCCCTGTTTTTGTTTGTATAGGTTTGAAGGTTGTTTTTCACACCACATGTTAGTGCATGGGGCCATATTGAATTTGAATGATTTGGATGATAAGATTTGTTTTATATTGTTCCGGTTTCCAGTTCACGATGAGGTATTCACAGGGCTTGTGGGCGAGTCCCACAAAGTGTTGAATGCACCAATATAACGAGTGTTCTCTATCTGTCGTGCGGATTTGTTGCTTGTTGATGGGGCTGTTGAATAGCGCCGGATAAAGAAAGTTTCTTTTCTGAATCGGATCTTTTAATAGCACCGAATAAAGACAGTTTCTTTTCTGAATCGGGTCTTTCCGCAGGGTACGTCATAAAAATCTGTTATCAAATAAAATACTCTGTGGTAGGCCTATATATTATACGCGTGTATCGCAGATGTGATCTTTCATTTATTCTACGAATGGGCGGGACGTAGCCCAGTGGTAAAGCGTTCGCTTGATGCGCGGTCGGTCTGGGATCGATCCCTGTCGGTGGGCCCATTGGGCTATTTCTCGCTCCAGCCAGTGTACCACGACTGGTATCTCAAAGGCCGTGGTATGTGTTATCCTGTCTGTGGTGCATATAAAAGATCCCTTGCTGCTAATCGAAAAGAGTAGCCTATGAAGTTGCGACAGCCGGTTTCCTCTTTCAATATATGTGTGGTCCTTAACCATATGTCCGACGCCATATAACCGTAAATAAAATGTGTTGAGTGCGCCGTTAAATAAAACATTTCCTTCCTTCCTTATTCTACGAAAGGCAAAACACAAACTCGATGTATCAAAACGTATTTAAGGCCGAACTATGGAAACATCATTCTGATTAACTCTGTGGCCTATGGCTGCGCGTCTCTAGCAGGCGAATTATTCTTTCAGCTAATTACAATAATGGCATGACAAAATATGTCAAACTCGCTATGCATTGTATTAAAACCTGTTTAAAATAGCACTGTAAAACGCTGTTTTTTAGCCATAATTTTATAATTCTTTTATTATTATTATTATTATTATTATTATTATTATTAATTTTGTTGTAGCATGTCTGGACACATCCTGTCACATCACAACCCACACTTGGATGCCTAGGATAAAGATATTCTTATTTTTAAATACATGCAATATAGTTTCTGTAAACACTGCTTGATCGAAAATCATATCTCAATACATCACAAACTCACTATCCATAGCGTCCCCACGTTATAACACTGGTCAACGTATGGACATGTCTGGTCATGTATCGTGACGTCACAACCCACTCTATTCATAGCGTCCCCACGCAGCTACAAAAGCCATATGCCAACATCCACATGCTTCAGGTGGTCTAACAAAGGACATCCAATAATGTGTATACACAAAAGGTTAGCTGCCAAGGAAATGTAGGTCATGGGCCGCGTCCCCACGCTCAGAAATCAGCGTCTCAACACCAGCTGGTCAATTAAGACAATTTTACTGATATAAATTGCGAATTTATGGCACGCCGTCTTCGTGGGAAAATCTCAAGCGCCATGTGGTTATTGAATTACACAGTACATGTGTTCACTTGTTACGAGCTTCTTTAGTTAGTACAGGGTTCATGATTTTTCTAGGAACGAGTATACAACGTCCAAAAGTGCACATACTGTATTCTAAAGTAGGCCTACACTCACATGCATTATACAGCGGATTTCCTTGGTTCTTCGAACTTTAAGAATGGGTAATACCTCCAACACACTCTTCTGGATCCGAGCCCTAGTGTGGAACAGGTACAAGGTGTTTTTTTCTGGAAGTGCTTCTGAATCTGAAAGTTGAAAACTTCGGACGACATTTTGCTCGCATCCTGTACATTGTGAATGAGACGAGCATTATTACAATTCGTTACTGGATCTGGCTAATTTCCAACTTGTGGGCCGTTCTACCTTCCTTGGTTATTTGCTGCTTCCCAATCCAAAGATAAAGTTCAAAATGTATTATAGATAAATGCATCACGCTGAGGAGTATGTAGAGAATTAGCAGTATTATCCACAGAGTACATCTTCTTTGTTCGAGTCAATTTTGACGAGCCTATACGATTACAACAAAAAAGGGTGGTGCCTTTAGCGAAGATTGCCTTTGAAAACTGGGAGGTCGCCAAGAAAAGGGAGTACAGTTACATCTATCGACGTCTAAAAGCTCCAGGACATGACACCCACCCCCCACCCCAAACCCCCACCCCCCCCCCCCCCCAAAAAAAAACCCCCCAAAAAAACCCCCACCAGACTGAAAAGGCAAAGTCTCAACCACTATGTGAAGGACCTGCAAAAATGACAGTCAATATGAAGAGCTTTCTCCAAATGTCTGGTCACCAACACACCATCTCCCAGAAGTCAAATTGGATAGAACTTACAACAAAGGAGGATCAATCACGATCTCAACAGCTGGCACTCACCCTAGAAATAATAGACAGGCGATATTCAAAGACAACCTGGATCCATGCATTCACAGATGGCTCAGCGGAGAATGCTATACGAAAAGGTGGAAGTGGAGCATACATCGGTAATCCAGATGGCTCCTCGGCCCCCTCCTCCATTTCAGTTGGTTAGCTAAGCTCGAACTACTGAACAGAATTGCAAGCCCTGATCGCCGCGACAGAGCTTCTGATAGAGAAAGGAAAGAAACAGAATACAGTGCTTCTAACAGACTCCTTGTCAGCTCTCCAGTCACTTTCATCAGGACCCTCAGACCTTCTAATAAGACAAATGCAAAAAAAACTGAATGCTCTTAATCAAAGCTGCAAGATGATACTACAGTGGGTCCCTATGAGTTTCAGGCAACGAAATAGCCGACCAACTGTCCAGAGCAGGCAGCTGCCTTCCACAACCCAACTCTTCCATATCATACAGTGAAGCCAAGACAATCCTAATGCGAAAAATGTATATGTGACTAGAAGACGAGGGATGGTGGATTCAGCCCCGACTGTGACAGCATTAACCAACTAGACAGAAAAGAACAAACTTTAATCTTCCGTCTTCGCACTAGACATTGCGGCCTAAAGAAGCACCTAAAAAGATAGAAGACTTGCAGAGGTGGCCCAATGTGAATGTGGTGCTGAAGGGTAAACACCGGAACACGTTCTACAAACCTGCCCGCACCTAGAAGAAATTCGACAAAGTTTGGAAAAAATACCAAAGTCTGGGGACCTGTCGACGACCTCTGAGAGACGGCAAACTTCATCGCCATATCCGGATTACTGATATGACGACCGTAAAAAGATTGAACGCAGAAGAAGAAGAAGAACAACAACAACAACAACAACAACAACTTCAGAATAATTATATGATCATGCGCTAGTTTCTCTTTTTAATCTGACAGTGACTGTCTGTCCGCCCGTCAAAATACTGAACGTATCAACCGGTTTCTACAATTAATGCAATACAATGGTATGATGTGTTATTAATCATTGGCTATAATTGGATGTCAAACATTTGGTAATTGTGACAGTCTTAGAGAGCAACCCGCCACATTTGTTTTTCCATTAGTAGCAAGGGATCTTTTATATGCACCATCCCACAGGCAGAATAGCACATACCACGGCCTTTGATATACCAGCTGTGGTGCATGAGAAATAGCTCAATGGGCCAACTGACGGGGATCGATTTTAAACCGACTGCTCATCAAGCGAGCATTTTACAACTTTACCACTGAACTACCACTCGCCCTCCTGGAATTAAGATGCATAGGCCTACTGTTGTTTTACTTTATTCCTTAGTCTCATTAGCATATAGTGTAAGTGTCGGGTAGTCGAGTCCGGGTCGAATTTGACCCCCAAGTACCCAAATCCAATATTTTGGACTCGTGGGTGGCCTAATGAGAGAGGAATCCCGCAACCGCCACGCAATGGGCTACTCTTTCCGATTAACAGCATCCCACAGACAGGATAGCACATATCACGGCCTTTGTTACACCAGTTGTGGAGCACTGGCTGGAACGAGAAATAGTCCAATGGATGGCCACCGACGGGGATCGATCATAAACCGAACGCGCACTAGGCGAACACTTTATTACTGAGCTATATCCCGCCCCTGGTTGCCATCGATATCATCGTGTTATGGAAAATGACACCCTTGACGTGGCTACAGCCATATTACACATTCATAAAATTGTATTAAAAAGTGTTTCAGAATATCTAGTTTAAAAAAAACCCAAAACCCGTATCGAACCCCCCCCCCCCCCACACACACACACACACACTCGAACCTCCCTAGAAACTGGGGGCGTTCGCGCCCCCAACCTCGGTTCACCCTCCTCCCCATCCAACTAATGTTCACTTGCTTTCGCCGTGCATGCAACACAGGTTCCAACCGGCCTCAGTGGCGTCGTGGCAGGCCATCGGTCTGCAGGCTGGTAGGTACTGGGTTCGGATCCCAGTCGAAGCATGGGATTTTTAATCGAGATACCGACTCCAAACCCTGAGTGAGTGCTCCGCAAGGCTCAATGGGTAGGTGTAAACCACTTGCACCGACCAGTGATCCATAACTGGTTCAACAAAGGCCATGGTTTGTGCTATCCTGCCTGTGGGAAGCGCAAATAAAAGATCCCTTGCTGCCTGTCGTAAAAAGAGTAGCCTATGTGGCGACAGCGGGTTTCCTCTAAAAACAGTGTCAGAATGACCATATGTTTGACGTCCAATAGCCGATGATAAGATAAAAAATCAATGTGCTCTAGCGGCGTCGTTAAATAAAACAAACTTTACTTAATTGTGTTCCATTGGTGGAATTTGATTCATGAATTCGAATTGCCCCTCAGTCTGTTCTAGTGGTGTCGCCCTTAAAAAAGAGCATGAACCTTGGCCTAATACAAGTTTACTCAAAACCGCTGACAACCGCTGACAACTTGCCAAGTTACAGGTCACACTATACTGGTTTTCTTTTTGTTATATATGCGAATCGTGACTTGCAAAATATAAATAATAAGGGCACACTCGTTTGGCAATTCTAGAAATCGGAATGGGAATCTCAAACGAGCAAAACTCAACCTAGATGTGGTGTGAATAGAATCAAAGATGACGGATGTTATATACTGTATACACGTGTACTCAGAACCTCGCTTACTTTTCTGGGTTGACCCAATTCAATAATTTATTTCAATAAGTTTCAACACAACTCTAAATATCACATATTGATGCTATTCACTGAAATATTAACGTTTAAATGCGAAAATCATGTTAAAAGATAGATAAAAGAAACACACTCCCCCCCCCCCCCCCCCCCCCCCCCCACAGAGTACATGATTGTATACATACATACATACATACATACATACATACATACATACATCAATGACGGATCCAGAAAATCCATTTAGGGGGGCCCAATGACTTGAGGCGGAATGCTAAAGGAACTTCGGGGGGAGGTTTGGAGGGGGGATTGTAAAAAAATAAAAAAAATAAAAAATATATATAATAAAATTATAACAGTCGCAAAATTTAGGGGGCCCGGGCCCCTGCCTCCCCCCCCCCACCCTACCCTCTACATCCGCCTCTGTACATACATACATACATACATGCATACATGCACAGGTGTGGTGTGGATCACACACGTTCGGCTGGAGGAGGTGTGTAACAAATTTGCTTACATTTGAGTAGAAGGGTATGGGTAACTTATGATTTGTTTTGCATGTGTATCCTATTTTGCTGCATGCGTGTGGTATTTTGATAAACGACACCACTAGAGCATATTAATTTATTAATCATCGAGTAATAGATGTTCAACATAATTCTGACAGTGTTAGACAAAATATTTGATATGCACCATCTCACTGACAGGATAGCACATACCACGGCCTTTGATATACCAGTCGTGGTGCATTGGCTGGGACGAGAAATAGGTCACTGAGCCCACCGACGGCGATCGATCAAAGACCGACCGAGCATCAGGCGAGCGCTTTTCCACTGGACTGCGTCTCGCCTTCTTTGATGGTAATCTTTGATCAAGTCATTCCCATTGCTGTTCTCAGTAAATTCGTTAATTTTCACTGTTATAGGTAACTAATGCGGTACTCCCAAAACAACGGCAGACAGTATATTTTAATCAACTAACAAAGTGTTTATGCTCAATATTTATTCCATTGGTGGAATTTTAAGAATGTTCTCTCTGAAGACGGATTGCACAATCGAACACTCCCTAAAACAGGTAGCGCGCATATGATTTGTGACGTTTTAATCACGTGATTATATGAAGTTATAAATAGGGCGAGACAAAGCGCCAGAACAAAATATTAGGAATGGCGGTCGCCAGATGTTTGGAAGTTATACGTCGGTTTCATGATACAACTTGTGTCGAATTTAAATTAAGGTAATGTGTTTTCAATTACCTTATCGTAATTACTGTTTGTTAATTATTATTATTATTATTTTTTTAATCTTTATGTGACAACGGTATCAACCGTGACAACATACAGGCTAACTGTTGGTGGGTGCTGGATGTTCTAACTTCTACCCCAATCAGTAACGCCGTAATTTAACATTCATCGTGTTTGAAAAGTAACATTTAAAAAATAAATTTATAACCGGGTTATATATGGCGTAAATAACAATTTTCTTACAATCAAACATTATAGATAACTAGTTGTTAAATACTTTTTTGTCGTTGTTGGATACGGTCGTTAAGGCTTTCGAGACGTGTCGGCACCACTACACATCGGCCACTGTCCGTTTCGTCCCCAAAACCCTAGTCGTTTCGGCCCCGGTTATTGTTGTTTTATTAAATCAGATTAATTGTGTTTTGTTATTAAATTTTATCGTAAGTATTGTAATTTCTTTTTCTCGTTCTCTTTTTTTCTTTCTCGCTTTTTGTTATTATTTTTTTTTAATTGAACATAATATCAGTGTTAAAAAATAAATAAGAGTCAACCAACCAAAACTGTATTTAGCTTTCACAATCCAAAAATGAACATACAGTCCTTGGTTTTTGAAAATTGTAGGCAAGTGGAAAATAGCACACCTCAATATGCTACGGTGAGTGAAAAATCACTCACCAAAATAAATAAAATAGGCAGCGTAGCTCCAATTGGATTTTGACTGGTACGTCTACAAAATAGTCTATTAAACTAGTATTTCCCGATTTGTTCAACAAAGAGAAATACCAGTTTAACGACTGCATGGAAGCCACTGTGTTGTTTAAAATTTGTATTGCTTTAATAAAAGGACCTTCCTATGATCAGCTAAATGAGCTATGAAAACTTGATTTTTGTAAACAGTGGAAATAAATATACCCATGTATTTTACGTGCGCCGTTTGTTGAGTGTAACATGCACTGTTTTTCACACTCGTCAGATTGAAATTACGTGCGCTGTACGAGTGCGATCGCACCCGCGCACCTTAAAAAGCAAGGTCTGAACATATAATTATTAAACTGATTTTCTTGTTTGTGTAAATACAATTTAATAAATTGTTTTGCGTTTGTTCTACTTATATTTCCATATAGACCCTTCCCATGATAGGGGCGCTTTACATGTGGCTAGAATTGGAACCACTGATGTTTGACGTCAGTAGGGGTTACATGTGTACAGAAATTAGGTACGATCACGAAGAATGTTTTCTCTGCGGAGCACTCACTCAGGGTTTGGAGTCGGTATCTGGATTAAAAATCCCATGCCTCAACTGGGATCCGAACCCAGTACCTACCAGTCTGGAGCTTAACCACTGTGCCACCAAGGCCTGTAGGTAAATTGAAAGTAGCATCATTAAGACATGTTCTAGTTCAGTTCAGTTCAACTTTATTTTCGTGCTTATATCAGTCTTCTGCTTGAATCGTTGGTGAAACAATGTTAAAACATAATATACAAACATGAAAGTCTAAACATATTAAACGTAAGTTATTTATTTATGTTCTTTATACGTGACAGTGCCAAAGGAAAGTCCTACCCCAGTTTTTATTTTAATGTGGTGAAGCATTGCAATAATATAGCTAATTTTGAATTTGAATGACCTCAGAATTCCAACGATGTCACTTTGCAGCTCATAATAACCATAAACTGGGTACATAACGTTTCTGTTTTAAGAATGCTAAAAAAGTTCCATTGCAAAAATGCTATTGACATGTTTTTGTTTGAACATCACTAATGCATCTTAATGTGTTTGAAGAAAATCTTGTGATTAAAAAATTGTACTTTTTACGAAATATGAATTTCAAGTGAAAGTACTGTAAGATATGCTATATTTATTGTTTACGAAGCCAGAACAAGGGTGCGAAAAGTGACTGCCGTCGACCTTAATACCCCTTTGTAAACTTAGAATATGGAGTGCGCCGTACCAAATTCCTACCATGTTATATAAATTCACATGATTACAGTTTAACTTTTAACTAGTCTTGGGAGTGTCAGTGATGGTTCCCCTTAAAGGAATGGATCAGACTAGGCTTTTGAACTGGTGTATTCAAGAATATTAAATGCAGAAGTTTATTGGTATATTAATAAACAAAACGGTAAAAATGTGATGGCTATTATATATATATATATATATATATATAACAGTCACAGCCATTTTGCTTCATCCCATTGAATCCGTCCTCTGGTGAGCAGATAGTTATGTAACACTAACGGGGAACATTTTGTTTTTAAAATCTTGATTAGCATATTTCTATGAAATTGAAAATTGATTAGCAACTAACTACTGTTTAATGTTATTAGAATTGTGTAGCAATATATGAAACTTCTTTACCAAATTGCTGCGCGATACTGAACAAAAATGTTCCCTGTAAGTATAAACATTTTCCTATGTACAAAATAAACCACCAGTTACGGAACTGGCTACAAAATGGAATAAGTCCAATGATTCATAATGTTTTATGTTTTATTCACGAAGCAGCAGTATAATTCAGAAACCTACATTCTGAAATGATAAATTAAAGGCTTACTTCAGTTGTCTTAACCTGTGATTTCTGATTGGCATACATGTATGTATTTCTTAGTTTACATTAACAGATATTGGACATAAAAAGAATGTTTTACAAATTGTGATGCAATTTTTAAAACCAATTCATGAGTCATGACATGCCCTATTATTAGTTTTTGTTTAAATAATGGTATGGAGAAAATATATGCTCTTGTTATTGGCATATAATTGATTATGACCTGTGCCACCATATTGATCAGGGAAATTAAAACTATGTACACTACCAAATTAGCCAGTTGCTAATTTTGAACAAAGTCGCTACAAAGTTTGCTAATAAAATGAACCACATTTTAATAATGTTCAAGGAAATACTATGCCATGTCAGAAAATTGGCTAAACAAAAAATCCTTCCAGAGTGAGCCTTGGTAACCCCTAAAATGGTAATGGACAAATTATCAACCGAAATGGTTTATTAAATAATTGTGTAATACTATTAGTTGTTCCAACTAAAATCACAGAACTGACCAATCAAGTAATTCCAAAGAAAATTTAATTATCACTTGGTTATCATGGTTGGTTGTTTTTTTACTCGAATGTACTAATACATGGATACATTTTTCTCTTTGGATTTTTACAGACGGAAAACTGCTAAATCCCGAGTTTGTTCTGTTGATGCATATTGATACACATTTGGTTAACCACTTCATTAGTCAACTACCAGTATTATGTCAATACCGATTTACCGTACTAAGCAAATTTCAAAATACTGAAATTTCGGTATTGAAAAATATTTCCCGGAAAGCAGTAATAATATATATCTGACGAACGCAAAATAGGTTGGTATAAATCAGACGAGAGCCTTGTGTATGGAATTTAATTGTATTTAGATGAAATTAGCGGGCGAGCCATAACACAGGCATGCATTTAAAGCCGAGTATACCGAAAATAGCGCTTGATATCGGTATCGTGTCAGTACTGAATATCGTACCAATACTGAGGTAAATAAAACTTTGTTTTATTTAACGATGCCACTAGAGCACATTGATTTTTTATCTTATCATCGGCTATTGGACATCAAACACATGGTCATTCTGACACTTGTTTTTTAGAGAAAACCTGCTGTCGCCACATAGGCTACTCTTTTACGACAGGAAGCAATGGATGTTTTATTTGCGCTTCCCACAGGCAGGATAGCACAAACTGTGGCCTTTGTTGAACCAGTTAGGATCACTGGTTGGTGGAAGTGGTTTACACCTAACCTTTGAGCCTTGCGGAGCACTCACTCAGAGTTTGGAGTCGGTATCTGGATTAAAAATCCCATGCCTTGACTGGGATCTGAACCCAGTACCTACCAGCCCCGAGGTAAATCACCCCCAAAATACCGATATCGATACCGAACCTCAAATTTCAATACCGCCCAGCTCTAGCCCATTTTAAGAGGTTAAATGATAAACATGGTCTGGGGACTGCAGCTTTGACAATGTTACTGAAACATGGTCTGGGGACTGCAGCTTTAACAATATGTTACAGAAACAGCTTTGACAATATGTTAGAGAAACATGGTCTGGGGACTGCAGCTTTGACAATATGTTACAGAAACATGGTCTGGGGACTGCAGCTTTGACAATATGTTAGAGAAACATGGTCTGGGGACTGCAGCTTTGACAATATGTTAGAGAAACATGGTCTGGGGACTGCAGCTTTGACAATATGTTACAGAAACATGGTCTGGGGACTGCAGCTTTAACAATGTTACAGAAACATGGTCTGGGGACTGCAGCTTTAACAATATGTTACAGAATCCAACCAACTGCTGCCACGGAAACTCAGACAGGCAGGTACAGGGTTTGAAAAAGGTTGTGATGAGAAATATTCTGTACTACTACACATTGATTGGGAGTACATTTCAGTCTGATTGATTTGGATTTCATCCTGATTGGGTTAGAGTTCAGTCTGACTGGGTTAGAGTTCAGTCTGACTGGGTTAAGTTTCAGTCTGACTGGGTTAGAGTTCAGTCTGACTGGGTTAGGTTTCAGTCTGACTGGGTTAGGTTTCAGTGTGACTGAAATTGATTTCAGTTTGACTGGGTTAGGTTTCAGTCTGACTGGGTCAGGTTTCAGTCTGACTGGGATAGGTTTCAGTCTGACTGGGTTAGGTTTCAGTCTGACTGGGTTAGGTTTCAGACTGACTGAGATTGATTTCAGTCTGACTATAGGATTGATTTCAGTCTGACTATAGGATTGATTTCAGTCAGACGGAGGTAGATTTCAGTCTGATTGTGGTGATTTTTCAAACTGTGATTGATTTCTGTCTGATTGGGATTGGTTTCAGTCAAACTGGTATTGATTTCAGTTTGACTAAGATTGATTTCAGTCTGATTAGGGTTGCATAAATTAGACAGGACTTGATTCCACTCAGTTTGTGACTGGAGATTGTTGATTTTTGCTACTTTTCAATATTTCTCATTTCAGATTATTTGGTGACTTTACAATGGAAGTTATAGCCAGCACAGCATTTAGTGTGCAGGTGGAGTCCCAAAGAAATCCTAATAATGAGTTCATGTACTATGGAAAGAAAATATTCGCTCAAAATATTTTCAAGAGTCCTGCTTTTATATTAGCAAGTAGGTGCAACTTTTGTTATTAACACATACATTTATTAAATTATTTAAATGTGTACATGTATGTTCACATTACCATTGTGTACATGTATATACATGTATTTGTTTATATTAGCAAATAGGTGTCATAACACATACATTTATTAAATTATTTAAATATGTATGTTTGAATTACCATTGTGTATATATTTGTTTATATTAGCAAGTAGGTGCAACTTTTGTCATAACACATACATAAATTATTACATTATTTAAATGTGTAGGTTCACATTACCATTGTGTATATATTTGTTTATATTTATGGATACATTTAGCTATGCAGTTTCTACTATGTGATGTGATGTGATGTGATACAAAGTGTGACCAGCCTCGTGGGGTTGTGGTTAGGCCATCGGTCTACAGGTACTGGGTTCAGATTCCAGTCGAGGCATGGGATTTTTAATCCAGATACAGACTCCAAACCCTGAGTGAGTGCTCCGCAAGGCTCAATGGGTAGATGTAAACCACTTGCACTGACCAGTGATCCATAATTGGTTCAACAAAGGCCATGGTTTGTGCTATCCTGCCTGTGGGAAGCGCAAATAAAAGATACCTTGCTGCTAATCGGAAAGAGTAGCCCATGTAGTGGCGACAGCGGGTTTCCTCTCAAAATCTGTGTGGTCCTTAACGTATGTCTGACGTCATATAACCGTAAATAAAATGTGTTGAGTGCGTCATGAAATAAAACATTTCTTTCTTTCTTTGATACAAAGTGATGAGTAGTGATGTTACATGGTGTAACTCAGTGTAACGTAAAGTAATGTAGTCCTGTCACCTTAAAGGGACATAAAACCCTAGTTTTTGAACACTAAGCCCTTTTTTGATAACTGAAATCATACTTTACTTAGATTTTATTGTTTAGATTATCCATTTCCGTACATTCGAAGTGTTTTTTATGTTGAAAACAATTGACGTGTGAACATTTCATATTTTGTCAAGCTTTGCTTTAATTCAGATAAGTTATACACAATTTAAGCAAAGCTATTGAATATTTCCATTCAAAATTACTGTCATTAATTGTTCTGCTAAAATGAAAGTCTTAATTAGTACATGTATTTCTGGCAGTACTGCAATGAATTCAGCTGAGAAGTGATGCCACATACATTGTACCTGTACAGTGATGTGCCAAAGTAAAACTGGGGACCAACAAAGTGCTGATCAAGTGATCTGTGACTAAACAAATCGGTGTCCTGATGTCTGCTGTGTGATTTGGTGTTTGAACTTGGCTTGGGTCTAAAATATTACAGCTACTTCAGTGTTCAAGGTTAAACGTTTGGGGTGTATCCCAGTTGGATACTAAATTTTCAAAATCTGGTATCCCACCTGAGAATTTAGTATCCCACTTAATTTAAATGAAATTCATAAAGAACATCGTAACAAACTTGGACAACACTGTTCTCGTTCCCAGTCTATTGCAACGCCACAATCACGGAATTTGTGAAATTTGCAATCAAACAGAATCTATTTTTGAATAATACTAACATAAATTAATATTTAGCAGTAATTTATAAGTGATTCTGACATCATTGATGATAAACCTACCTGTATCAATTTTCTGCAGATGTGGAATCAATATCTCAAATAAAATTTGAAGGGAAGACACATCCAACAAAAACAATAGCGTCTTAGCGGTTCCCAGTCTATTGCTATGCAGCTATTGCTCCAGTGTAGCATTAGACTGGGTATGAGTTGGGGGAGATATTGTTACGGCGTAGCATTAGATTCTGGTATCCCCGGGATATCGGGATACCATTAATCTCGAAAACTGCATATGCATACTTTCAAGATCTTACTACTGTTGTATTCTGTTTTCATTACTAGTTAATTTTTACAATTTAGCTAAATTTCCAGACCCTATGCTAATTCCGCACCCAACTTTTAATTGATTTTAGAAATTTTTCCAGAACCCTGTGCTTATTCAGGCCCTATGTTTATTAGGTACTCGAGAGTATGGCACCATGCCCTCATATTTTGGTGTTTTTTTAAGTTAACCTTTTGACAAAATTAATGATTCTCATCATAACTGCATTCACTCGTTAGGTAAACCTCTATGACACAGACTAGATTAAATGGTGAGTTTTTTTTATGGGGTTATATCTAGGAATACCATGAATCCCACTTACATCACAGCAACAATAATTGTTCCACTTAATCCGAAGACTATTCAGCATTTCATTATGGCGCATGAGTCTGAATAACCAATACCTTATGTCAAACTCAGTTTTCACCGATAATAGTGAAGGTGGGGATTGAGTGGTAGTTGTGTTGGAAACATGAGTCTTGTAGTTAAGAACAAGATAAATTATAATCTTTCTAAAAGATATGTGATAATGGAATTTCAACAACAATAAATTATTTGCACCTTCCAAAATTGAGACTGGAGGTATATTGCTTGAATATTGAGGTTGTTCAATTTATGCTAATAAGAATGTGTGTGTTTTTTCAACGTGCATCATATACTCACAGGGCTCCAGATTTCAATTACATTACAGGGAATGTTTGTACAGACCTGCGGAAGAATCTTTTAAGCGTTATCTCCAATTTTATGGTCACTCTTACAGTTTTCAATTAAATAAAATATGTATTAGCAGTGTTGAACTGACCCTATAGTCCAGGAAGTTATGTAAAATTTTTGAAGGTTGCATTTTTTAAAATCAAATTTGGTCATGTTCCCATGTCCTGCCTGAACCAGAAATCCATTGGTAGCAAAAAAAATTCTGGCCACTGTCGCCCATCTTGAAATTCAAAATGGCCATCATTTTCTCTATATATCTGCACTCCTTTTAACATAGAAACATATATTTGGGGTCTATGGAAACATTTTAACGATAAAAAGAAAGTATACCAGTTATTTTTATTATAAATAAACACAATAGGGTCATTCCGTGTCAAATCACCCCCAAAAAAGGAAATTTAAACCCTACCCTCCCCAATTTCAATGAAATTTGGTATATAGAGTTATTGTGGCAAATTTAATTTTGTCAAAAAAGGGTGTGGCTGCCCTTTTTTAAATTGCCATAACTCGGCAACCAATGGTCCAGTTTTGACAAATGAGGTATCATTGGAAAGGGGGAATTACAAGGAATCCAAATCTGGCATTATTCCTGATATTTGGGTTACTTTTGGGCTGATGACCGTTTGACCTTGAAATTGACCTTGTGGGACACGTGACCTTGAGATCACCTTTGATTAAAATTATAGCCCAACATGTTATCTACAACATATAAAAAAAATTGGAGGTGGAAAATGTTTCATTAGTCAGCAATTTCAAATTGAAATATGTTTACCTGCTGCTGTTCTATGCTCTGTGTATAGACTGCACATGTATTTAAGCACTATTAAATGTACATGCATCAACACTGTAAATGTCATGAATGTTCTAACAATATAGTCCAGCATCCAACAGATTTAAGATTAATTTTTTGAAATATTGCCTAATTATCAAAAATATCTTGTGCCAACAACTCGTATTGTTTAGAACAGGCTAAACTATATTACCATGGGGACTACATTGAAAGGAAGTTATGGTCCCTTGAATGGACTTTGGACCCCATGTGGAGGAAACTGCAGCCCCCCAACCCCAATTCAGAGCATGCTGCATGAGTATCTAAAATCGAAGAAATTTATGTTTATCCATTAGATCTCGGATCATTTCCAAGATCTATTAAGATGTAAGTATCAGAAAATCTCCAGTAGGTAATTGACAAACAAAAGAACTAATTTATCCTTATTACTTGTATATGTAATTAGTATTGATAATTATTTTAAAGATTCATTACTATCTGTGGTCTGTAGGCCTACTGGCACACTTGTGTGTGTACATTTACATCCTTATTGATGAAGTGAAGAATGTTTATACTTTAAAATTTTGAGTCTACATCATGTCATTGAGCAAGTCATTATGGTAAGATTGCTAAATAATTTATTTATTTATTCACAATTTGACACTTTATTTTCTAAGGTTTCAAGCATAGGCCTGTACCGTAAGCAGCAGAGAATCCAACTGAAAAAAGTTACTTATAGCACTTAGTGATAGGCCTACAATTTAGTCCATGTATAAATAATGAAGGGTAAAACAATTTTTTTTAATGGATAAAGAATATTTAAAAAAAATGGAATTGTCACAATTCAGCAATAAATGGCAGAAAATAGTCATATATATGGAACTTTTTTAAAATGCCAAACAAATGCTATTTCATTGTACATAGTTAAATAGTTGGCAGGGGCGGTATGTAGCCCTGTGGTAAAGCACTCGCTTGGTGCGCTGACAGTCTGGGCATGATCCCTGTCAGTGGGCTATGTTTTGCTCCATCCAGTGCACTACAACTGGTATATCAAAGGCCATGGTATGTGCTATCCTGTCTCTGGGATGGTGCATATAAAAGATCAATTGCTACTAATTGAAAAACGTAACGGGTTTCCTCTCTAAGACTATATGTCAAAATTACAAAATGTTTGACGTCCAATAGCCAATGATTAATAAATCAATGAGCACTAGTGGTGTCGTTAAACAAAACCCTGCAGTACCATCGTTTTGTCCCATTATCAGTCTACAATGCAGGTTTTCAAACTGAGTTTACAATCCAATCCACCCGAATTGGTACAAATTCAAGATACTAGCAATTTCGATGATAGTAATGACGATTCACAAATTCCACTAGAAATAAAGGCGCAGAACTTTGTCTGCAGCCTCTATGATGGTCTTCCTTGGATTGGTTTGGTGGATGAGGTTTCAGAGAAAAGGCCATAATTCGGAAACTGTTGGTCCGATTGTGCTGAAACTTGGAATTTCAGGGTTTTTTGCCACAATTACCTTATATACCAAATTCATTGAAATTGGAGAGGGTAGGGTTTAACCCATTGGGTGATTTGACATGGAATTACCCAATACACGTTCATGGAAAGTTAGATAGGTGCCAGTATTGTTCGTTATAATGCAATCAATGACGAATAGTCGCACATTGCTGCTTTTGGGCGATGCCGCACGTGCAAAATGAGTTTATTCATCAGATTTATACTGCACGATAAACATGATACTCGTGCACATACGGATGTAAAAAAGGGTGCCATTGCTTAGATCATGCCTCAGTCAACAGTAAAACACCAGAGAACATGGCAAGGACAGTGTCAATATAAGTTGTAGAAGCATCACGAGGGGTATATGGCTTTTTATGTACCCTCTATGTGTTATTTTACCCCAAGCCAAAGGCGAGGGGGTAAAAGAGCACACACAGGGTACATAAAAAGCCATATACCCCGAGAGATGCATCTACAACGAATTTATCTTGCCGACATATTAAACCATATAGCCAAATAATTAAAAAATAACGCCAGACAATAATTGTTATCAATTTATTAATGGAGCCGTACCACGCGGACGCGAACGAAACCACTTGCCAGTGACGAAAAATAATTCTATCGATAAACGAGTTTTTAACTTCAAATGTTTGTAATACGAAATTGTCTGAAACATATTAATAAAAAAATTAATTAAAAACGTTATTTATTTATAATCTAATTATTGCTTTAGTATTAACTGGGGTGGCTGGAAACTGTTGGAAATTACAGACGGGGTATAAGAGAATTTGGCTCCGCCCACAGGGGTATAAGGGATTTGTCCAATGGCAAACAACCATTGAGATTAAAGAATTTTACATGAAGGCGAGATAATGTGATATGTCATTTCTGTGATTTTAGATGGGACAGTCTACTTAACCAGTAGTATTACAGATTTATTTACAGTAATAAACCCTGTCAGTAATTACCATTACCATTTTAAGGGTTATTAGTTTGAGGATATTTTAATTTCCATGATCATTATGGTGACATGGGTCATGCATGATCCTTTAAACATGTTATGACAGATTGGTAACAATGTATCACAATACCCTGTGATGTTAATAATACTGGTAGATATTAATTTTGTCAGGGCTTGTAGAATATTTGTTTTAATTCACTAGCCATGGGATCATAAATTTTCAAAATCCACAAGCCATGGTTAAAAATCTACTAGATCTACTTTTGTATGTACCATGTACACATGTGTACTAAAAATACTAGAAAATACAAAACAAAAACAAAACAAAACAAATATGTCCAAAGAACTTTATAATCACTATTAATAATAATTAATGTATCATGCAATTTGTACTATGTTTATTTACAGGTGCAAATACCATTAACTATTCCACATAAATTAATATATTGTATTTAGTGTACCATTGAAAAATGCACTGTTAGTGTCTGCAAAACTGGGTGTTGCTAATAAACACATTATTTAATTCTCTCAAATGCCAAGTGCCATCCTGTTTTGGCAGGTAAGTAAAATATAAGACACCACACTTTTTATATATACTGCCCGAGAAGATTCATACATTGTCTAGCTCAGTTTCAGTACTAAATCTTAAAGGGAGGGTAAACTCAAACAAGAGCCTTATGTGTTGGAAAGATGCATACCCGGACCACCAACACATCCCGACACTTTAACTAGACTACTGGATTAATTTTTAACAAAAACCACGTTGAGTGGGTACAAGTTTATAATTTTTACTCACATATATTCACTTAAATGTTTTATAAATACATGAAATAAAGTTCATATATGAATCGGTAAGTATTATTTTCGTGTCTTTTTTGTAATTTTTATTATTTTTAGATCGGCTAATGGTGATTAAAATTAGGCAAAAAATCGAAAAAGTTGCGTTTACTTACGGGCATTTGTGGCCAGATGTCCAGTATTTATGTCCATTATTCCCGATAACAGTGGTTTTCTGACCAGAATTTTTTTTTAAACCCGAACTACGATTCATATTGCAATATTTGGTCATTTTCGTTGTTGGTAAATCGATCAAATTTATTATCAAATTAGCTGTCACAATCAGATATCGATCCCTGAAAATGACCGCGACGTGCCACCATTGTTGTCAAGCGAAAATACTTGCCGAAAACCACTTTTTGAACTCCAAATTTCAAGGTATTTTTAATTGAAAAAATCAAAACAAAAGCCACCATTTAAAAAAAAAAATCTTTTTTCTTTAATTATATTTCCGTTTCCGGTGAGTGTCGTGTGCAAAATGGCGGGAAATATGAATTGGGGAATGCACTGTATACAGTGTACAGTATATCGACTGACGTGAAGTCGGGCGAGATATCTCGCCTGCAGTACTCAGAAGGTTAACAAATGAAAATCACGTAATTTTAGAGTTACTAAAAAAACATGATTGTTCCTGTCTAACTGGGGGCAGCCATTTTGTTTTGTTTTTGTGACGTCCGGTGGTATAGCTTGGGGTGAAGTGACGTCAGCTCCGTCCATCTCCTATGTGCACGGTGTAAACAAATGCTCTAACTTACGACAAGGTGCTTCACTTTCATGAACCTGACTTGTAAAACAACATAAATGACTTGATAGTATAATAAAACTATTTAACTAAATATATTTCAGTTTGCATCAATAGAATAAAATGGAGTTTAGTATTTTTCTTTTTTTTTAAATCCAAAGAAAAAATGCATATTATTAGGCCTATTGGGTAGGGTACGTTCGAACAAAAACGACACTCGCGATACCCAAGTGATAATTTTCTTTTCTTTGGGACTACGTAATTGGTCAGTTTTGTGATTTTAGATGGGGAAAGTCTACTTAATCAAGGGTTTTACAGAATTACTTACAGTAATAAAGCAGGACGGCTGATGATGTCTATTATGATTCAAGGGTGTCCGTGCAGATATCACACAATACCCTGTGATTTTAAAGTTACAGTGTCGGGTTACCATATAATATTATGCACAAATATGAAATACAAGTTCAACTGCACTTTTTAAAAAATTGTGTGTGTTCGCTATGAACGGAGAACGTCAAAAGTATATGCTCGATTTGTTGCCTGTGCAGCCATTGCTCGGCAAACCACAAACGACAGCCTGTTGTCAATTTTTGTTAACAGGTGCGTTTGCGGATTTGAAATTGTAGGGTTCGTCTCAAAAAATGAAATGAGAATTCTTGCACTGTACAAAGAACGTTCGGGTTGAGGATACATACTATTCTTTCGTTAAAACCAGTTTTGATCTTGACAATGTACTATCGACAATCATACCTTCCTATTTAAGAATTAATATTTTATAAAGTGTTAGTAGAACTTTCAAAGTTTAGTTTCTATAACACATTGATCATGTATATATTAATAAAATATACTAAAGTAGAAAATGACCGTTTTCACTTTTTAATTTTATGTGTGGTAAAATCGACAAATTCAAATAAATATTATTTCGTTTGGAAAGGGTAAAGTTAGTTTGTTTTGTTAACGACATCAGTGTTAGAGCATATTGATTTAATAATCATCTGCTTTTGGATGTCAAATGTTTGGTAATTTTGCCATAATCTAAGAGAGGAAAGGGGCTCATGTGCAGGGGTGAGGGTATTGGGGGTCGAAACCCTTTCCCTGACCAAGATAAAAAATAAAAATTGAAATATATTTTCTGGGGAAACATGGCCCCATATAAACTTCGCTCAACACAGTCTATAACCCCCAACCCCGCTGAAATCCCTGCACACGTGCCTTGGAAACCTTTTTTTTTTTTTTTTTTTTTAGCAAGGGATAATTTATATGTAGCATCCCACAGACAGGATATCACATAGCATGGCCTTTTATATACCTGTCATGGTGCACTGGCTGGAACAATCCCGCCGATGGGGATCGATCCTAGACCGACAGTGCATTTAAAAAAACCACCACATTTTTAGGTCTAAGTAATGAATAGAAATAACATATAGTCTTCATAAATGTTACGTATATCGAACATACCGCCCTCTTCCTCTACCCCTAGAGCGTTACGTAATTATTAACACCCCCTTACATGTAACGCGTATGCCAGCCGCTGCATGGTCACTGTCAAAATTTCAAGGCAAATCCCCCACCGACCCCTGGAAAGGTATTGTACCATACCTCTATGGATATAAGTATATTTTGGAGGTATGAGACGACCCCTCAATCAAGACAGTTAAATTTGTTCAAAATCACGTGAGAAGCTCAGCACCTGTGCAAATCGTGTAAATTCCCAGTTCTACTGGCGTCCCGCTAATTGAAGAAAAACAAGCTGGCCATTGGGTTTGCAGTTGACCTAGATAATGTAGATATAAGCGAGCATTGCAAAACTATAGCAATGTGGTGGGCCTTTTATGGTAGTACTATACCAAATAACTTCCGGCTGGGTCAAAGTTCGAGGTGCACCGAACTTTTGATAGAGAAGTGAACACCACAAGTCCTGTGATTGGTTATAAATGTGAGTGTGTTGGTTGTAAAAAATAATAGTTTCATCTGGGTAAAATAAATGTGCAATTTTATTTCATCTAGTACCAATGTGTCAAGTAGCCTTGTGCTTGAAACATATAAAAAAAAGTACTCAAATTTTGTGCGAAACTAGGGTAGTCATAGACGCTACCCGTTATCTCAGAAACGAGCAGCTTGACCCCCATTTTTTTCTGATTCACTTTTAAGTGTAAGGGGTGGTAGTATTTATATCCGTGGCGTTTATGTCGGTTGATACGTTGCAGGTAGGAGATTTAGCCGCATATGTTACTATTGTCGTCTATGGGATTTGATTTGGTAGTATACACCCTTATGTACCAAACAGAACTGGATCATCTATTCTAAATGCTTAAATAATAAAAATATTCCAGACACTGCACTTTAATAAAAGAGGCATGTCTTTTTAGTGTATCTAGACAGTGTCTGGGGACCGTCTAAATATGCACCTGCCAATCAGGAACTACAGGTGCAGGCCACGGAAAGAAAAGACCAATTAACCAAGAAAACACCCTGATTACTGTTCCAGGACGTGGGTTAATTTATGTACAAAACATAATACAGTTATTTCAACACACTGACAATGTTGCTTTAGTTTTTCTTGAAAAATAATATATAATTGTTGCTGACTTACTGGGATGGCTATTATTACAGAACATTGCGATGCATCCACAAAAATCAGGTATGTTTTGTTTCTTCAGTTCGAAGACTAATTCCTGACGTGACACGTTAGGTATTACGTAACCATCTGCACACTGGGATGGTACAAAATGGCTGTGCCTGTTATCTATAATAGCTGTCACATTTAACTGTTTTATTAATTAACTATACAAATCTGCTAGCCCGACACCCAGGGCTAGTGCTTTTTAACATGGGGCGAGTGACAAATGCAAAACCAGTAGCCAGATGGGCTATAGTGGCTTAAAAAAAACCAAAAAAAACCCCCACTAGCTCACGATGTTTTTCCTCCACTGACGTATGATTTCTATAAAATGCAGTATAGTAACAAGAAGTTGCTACATCTTTAATTAGAACAATACACACAATACAGACTTTGGTTTCGTTTCGTTTCGTGGACAGGAAACAACCGTTAATAAAACGCGTGTTTTGATTGGTTGTACAAGTCACGTGGTAGTAAAAATCTCAGATATGTCAACAAGGTAACAAAGGTGTGAATGGCCAGTCCCAATTAATTACCAAGCTAGTATAACTGAAGTACAACCCCAGTCATTTTTAGAATTACCGTGTTATTTATCTATTGTCTTCTAATTTAATGCCTCGCTTACTTGCGATAGGGATGTTGGCAACCAGGGATGTTTAATGTGCATAGCAGTTTGGATAACGTTTTACATCTGTACAAGATGATACTTTTTTTTTTGTCCTATCAATTAACAAGTTAAATCTTGCCAATACATTTGTTGATATCTGTCTGACATGGGATATATTGCCCTGTAGGCTATTTGAGCAACTGACGTCAGCGAAAAGCGAAAATGGGACAATGGTTTAGGATCAAACTTGTCAAAATAGGGTAGGTCCTGCAGTTTAAAAACAAATATATATTAATTTATTTTTGAAACTTCATTCACCTGTACAGGTCAAGATAAATTTTCAGTAAATAATAATATTAAAACAAATATTAAAAAATAATTTTTATACTCAAGGAGAAAAAAACAAGTCAGCCTGGTTTTTTTTTTTAGGTACTATAGGGGATGGGTTCCTTGAAACATTGTTTTTTCAGCCCTATATATAAAGTGTTTTGTAGTTGATCAGAAATATGGGCTAGTGCTTTATTTTGGTAGGCTAGTGGAATTTACAAACCCACTAGCCCTGTCGTCATACCCTGACTATACGATTATACTTGTTGATATTAAGCAATAATATGCATTATATATCGTTGAATATGCATACCAGGCCTTAATTGTCCCTTCTTTAACATTTTCAGCAATGGAAATTTATTTGATGTAGTTGGCTGGTGACCCTTTGTATTATTATGCCTACTGTGTGTTACTTAAAATAGCAAATCATTCAATACCAGTGTAAACAATATGGCTTCTATTTCTTTGAAATCGTTTTTGTCTGTTCAGCTTTAATGTAGATGAATAAAATTAAACTGTTAAGTAGATTAATTTTTAAATGGTATATATTGATGATAATTAGATTTTGATATATATTATGAACAATTAAAAATGGTGACATTTCTGGAACAATATCTGGAGGGGGGGCAGAAGCGCCTGTGTATGAGGGGGTGGGGGGCACAAGCCACATTTTTATCTTTATTTATATATAAAGTAGGAAAAAACCTTACATTTTCGTCAAGTGTGAGTAATGTTATTGTGTCTTTATAAAGTAAATTTAATAAATATATGTTCGTAAAAGTTATCAACTTTTAGACCTACCCCTTTAACGTGGTTTTTGTCCAAAATTAATCCAGGCGAATTCCTTGAAAAATTAAACAGGAAGTTGAAACACCGCTTTACAAATGTAAACTCCAGTCATATCCATACATTTTGCAACAGAAATTAACAGCAAACTAAAGTACATTTTTTAAAGTATATCCTATATTATAATATTCTGTTCAAAACACAGACTACAGTTCTGATAAATTTGCCATTTGCTTGTCTCCTAAGTCAGTGACAACATATCAAAAGAAGAAAAAAAACCCAGTCATACTGTTACAAGCATTTTCATTGAATATTGTAAGTAAGGAGAATGTATAATGAGGTTTTTAAGATTTGTGAGATTTTTAAAATAAAAACTAAATAAAATATCTTATCAGATATTCCTAATAAGTGTAGTATTAGAATAGGGTTTGAAAGACCAGCTTTTTTGTTGTTGTGAATTACCAGTAATAGTAACAATATGGTATGCCGTATCGAGTTCTAAAAACATTAGGATTCAATGGAACATAAAAACTGACTTTTGGATTCACAGAAGTACAGAATCGCACTAAATTTGCATCTTGATAATATACTAATATCAATAGTTCATTTATCTCTAGAAATTTTAAACTACATGTATTTATTTATTGCAGATAATGTTTAGCATTGCTGATAAACGAGATAAAGGAGAAGACGTTTGTGATGGAGACCTTGCCTCTTATTACAAAAGACCGAAACACCCTTGAATCATCTGAAACCATGACTGCAACTACCGGTGAACAAGCTAAATTAATTGAAATAACATGTTGCAAAGAAATATTCACATGTAAAGCATGCAATGTATCTGGCCGTGGAACAAGATTTAGTGAGCATTTGATGAAACACTTATTACTTCTGCCCTATAAGTGCCTGCATTGTGATGAAAGTTTTTCCTTGCGCAAGGAGATTGGGGCTCACATGCAGAAAAAGCATCCTGGAAAAGAGAAAAAAAGTGCACTGAGAGCAAACAAGCGTGCTAATACAATATTAGGCGAGGCAGAGAAAAAAGGATCGTGCTCTTTTAAGTCTAGTTTTGTTCACATATCACCAAAAGCTAAAAAAAAAAGTAATGATGGTACGTTGCATGCTTCAGTATCATCCTCAAATACCAACATTAATAATAGTAACTTCAATGCATTGGAACCAGAAAAAAATGCTCAAGTGTCTAATACTGAATCGGAAGAGGGAAAACAAAATGAAAGTCATGATGCGTTGAAAGCAAAATCCCATTGTGAGAAGAAAATAGATAGACCTAATGTTGTTCCAACATTTTCAAACTCAAAATCTGAAAGTTTCCGTGTTGCAGTTGGTAAAAATGTGGTGTGTGCTACAAAATCTCATCTTTCTGAAGTCGTGGATGGAACAGAGGGATCTGAAAACATGCCTGTATTGCAAACAGAAAGCAATGTACAGTTAAACCGTGCAGAGTCTAAAAACATTACACTGGTAAACCCTGAAGATAATATTGTACCATCAAAACCAAAATCTGCTGATAAAACTAATGTTGGTGAATCGGGTTTACTAACAAATGAAAATCATGTTGACAAGTGTTCCTTTGTCAGCAGTTTTCAAAATGCTCATTCATATGACAACCAGAAAGAGAATAGTAATGAGGATAACAATTCTGGTGAAACAAATTCTGGAAATGTTACAGCTTCAGAAAATGGCATCATAAAAGGTACAGCACTTATGAATGGTGGTGTACTGTCATCAGATGTCAAGCAAACACAAGAGCATTATGTAAATAGTGAAAAGCAAATAGATTGTGAACAAACTGATGAAACATATCAGGATGTTGTACCAAAAGTGAAAGTACCAGCACAGCAAGTGGTGGTTACAGATAATGACAAAGTTGACAATTCACCAGTTAAAAATAGTTTAAGATATGCTGATGATTGCAAATACAATTCAGTTGAACATGCAACGTCTGACAAAAGTTATTTGGTAAATACATCTGAACATACACATAGTGCTTCTGCTGTAGGAACTAAGTTGACAGAAAATAATTCCAAATCCCAGACAGTAAGCACTAATACTTGCAACAGTAGTATTCTTACAACAAAACCTAAATCTACAGTCAGTAGTACTTTTGAAATGGAAGCAAAAAACAAAAGCCATGGAAACAGTAGTACAAAGGGTACACTTCTGCACAGAAGTGAAATTTCACAATCAAAATTTGATTCACAGGCTGTAAGCAACATTCAACAGCAGTCCATTGCCTCAGTGGTTCAACCATCTACGCAGATATTTAAGTTGATTGGACCAGGTGTTGTTTCTCAGTATGTTCATGTTCAGAATGTTCAAAATAAGGTAGTTATTCCTCCAGTTGTTTGCGCAGGTCGTGCTTCTGTTAGTGCAGTTAATAATACAACATTTACACCAGTGACTCCATTTGGGGTCATTAATACACCAGAAACTATGACCTCGTATATTGTTGTTCCTCTATCAGTGCCTCACATGACATTTGCACCAGTCGCTAATGTCCAACAAGGTGTGTTTCCTGTAGCATCCCAAAGAACTGTTGCTACTGTAGCTGATTCGATGTACAAAGAAACACAAATAGTGCCTAACTTACAAGGTTCGCACAGTTATGCACAAAGAATAATAATACAGAATCAGAATGTAGTTCCTGTTCCTGTAGCTATTTCTGGTGAAGACACAAATACAAGTCCAAGAAACAAAGGTGAATTGTGTACCTCAAATGAAAGGGTAGAACCAGAAAAGGAGTATGTTTCTGAAAAAATTGAAAAGGCATTTGATATTGTGTTCGAAGAAGTTGGCAATGAGAAAGGTGACAATGAGAAGAAAGCTGATATATTAACAGCTATTGTTGGTGATGAATACTTTTGTGGTAAATGCCGTATACGGTGGAAAAAGAAAGAGTTATTTTGGTTTCATTTGTGGAATCACCAGCACATTGGAGGAATTCTTTGTAATAAATGCATTCGTATCAATGGTCCAGCTGGTGAGTTGAGCTGTGCCTGGACTGATTCCTTCATCAGTAAATTACAGGAGAAGAAAGAAAAAAACAGCAAAATGTATAGTATAGTGAGAGTTGATTGTACGCCAAATGTTCCTGTTAATGAAAACAAAGCCACCCTTCCAGCTGATGAAGACAAAGCTAGGTGTTCTGCCGAGGAAAACAAAACCAGCTTTCCGACTGATGAAAGTGAGCATGATAGTCGAGCACAAGAAACTGATAACAATGAACAACATGCAGAAGGTAATTTTCAATTTTAATTGTACAATTGAAAATCAGGGTTTTTGCCAGAGGGTAAAACAGGTATGGTGGCATACCCAGATTTTTTGGCAGCTTTTATGTTTTTTAAGTTAACTATTTGACCAAATGAATTACTCTTATCATTACTGTATGATTTTCCTAACCCTAAACTTAACCCATTTTCTTTCTGGGGGAGGCCCCCTATACCCCCTGTTGACTGTGGTTGCATTCAATTTCATAGCACCATGCATACCCAAAGATTTATTGCTGGCAGAAACACTAGAAATACATGTACCAGGCAAATTAATACAAAAAGTTATTATGCTGCCAACTTGGAACTTTTAATTTTTTTTAATGAGTTAAAAGTAAAATGCAGTTTGCTACTTAAATACTTTATGAAGTCTTGATAAGAAACTGCTTCAAAATTAACAAAGTGCATCATACTGCTAAGAATTGGCTGAAATTTCATCATCAAATATTTATAACTAATTTTTTATTTGCACTGATTGATCAGTTTTTGATTTATGCAATCATAATATACATGTATATGGATTTAGAAGGATTTGTATTATTTTAACTGTATTATGTTCACTAATATAAACACAAAAATTTCACCAAATGTCAAGTGACGGGATGGGACGATTAATCACAGTTCATGAAAATTGCACTTTTAGACCCAGTGTTCAATGTACTATTTTCCAATTTGTGTACCGTGGTTTATTTGCACTTTATTTTATTTTTTAATGGTACATCATCGTAACATATATAAATGTTCCCACACCTTGCTGGTATGGTATATACATGCATACATGGGTTTATACATATATCATGGAGTAATCTATAGTCGCGCACATAAAAATCATGCATGTCACCATTTTTGTAAAGCTCGCGAGCACGCACAGTGATGTCACATTTACCAACAAATGAAGACAACTCTTTCTGGTCTATGAAATGTCACTCCTCCTGTAAAACTGTTTCACCTTTTGGGCCGTCTGTGATGACAGCTAGTGCATCTTTTCTTTTCCAGACGTTTGAGTCATCCAAATTCTTAGCTTTTTGTGCACTCTTAAGTAGTCTATCAGGCTGCAAAATGACTGGGTTCGCATCGCAAAAAGCGATGCAAAATCTTGCGATCGCAATGCAATATTGTAACAATGACTAGCAGTTTGCGATGCATGTTTTTTGTAACCAAATTGATCTTTGAATTGAGATCGCGGGAGAAGAACGCACTTAGGGGTGTCGATTTTCCGTGATCGCAGCCAAGGTAACTGATTCGCCAATGATAAACATTTTTAAAATTTATCTCCGTGTACAACCTTCTCGCGTGTGTTAGTATTTCAAATAGAAAATACTGTCGGAATACACGGAGGATGTTTGACGTTTTAACAAGAACAGTGACGTAACGTACTAGTTGCTACGTCATCGTGGTAACCTAATTTGCAAGCAGCTCTGAACTTGTAGCCTACCGTGCACGCAAATATATTATGTTCACGAATTAAATATACCGCGAACATGCTGATAGCTCCGCGAATTTAATTATGTGTTAACTTATTTCCGATTTAGCTTTGAATAATGCCTATAGATACAAAATACATAGCCACATGGTTTTATACTACAAGTGACATTCGGTGCTATGCATGATTGGCGTTCAGCGATAGCCAGTAGTCAAAATGTCTGATAATTATTTTGACCGGTTGTCGAAGTGGTCGTTCGGTTTAACTTGTTGCGTAAAAAACAGTCTGGCAAACATTAGCGACAAACGGCTGGCTGAACTCGCGTCTGGTATCTCGTGACTACGAGATTTCAGTTTGTTGTTTTTACACTGATTATTCTTATATTCGATACATACTTGTGGCTTTCGTTATTTGTAAACCTGAATGCAACCTATGAATACTACTAATAAATAGTATTTGGTCTAGTTTGTGATTTTTCAAGTTTTCTGCATCATGTATTATCAGACATGCATGTGGACAAGACTAACGGCACGCGGACCACATGGCGAGAATGTCTCAAGTATTATTATATCATACGTGAAACTGTCATTGAAAGGAGTTCAGTTGATATTGGTCGTTTTTATTTTATTATTGGCAAAAACTATCGTGAAAATGTAAAATGAAAGCTTGATCGCGAATTATTTTAGCCGCAAAATTTTTTGCGTATACATACGATATTATCGACTGATTAACAGCTTGGCGTTTTTAATTTCGAATTGCCTCGGCAAATAATGTTCCGGTAAAATACGTATATATATCGTTTAAGAATTGTCAATTTTCGTAATAAAAATGAACACTGAATACGTTGGAATGATCAGCCAAATGAGGAATTTTTCTCGGGCTTCAATCACACTTTGGATCAGACATACAAATCAACTCAGGAAAGACTAAAAAATCACTTTGAACAAGTTAGATGACCAAGCTGCTTAGCATCACCATTGACAAATATTATTCAGCAATATGTTGTACTATAAAAATTAAATCCTGACATTCCTATGCTATTTTTTATATAGCCAAAAAAAAAAAAAAGTGAGATTCTCTGGGTGTGTGTGTGGAGAGGGAGGGGGGAGGCAACTGCCCCCCTTGACCTCCGGAGGATACGGCCTTGTAAACAAGTGACAGTGATGACCCTTCACATGTACTGTTCTGTACTTGTTTTATTTTGGGGTAAGCAGGCCACAATACAGATACATGTATAAGAAATATGCAATTTTATTGAAAAGAATGTGTTTTATTCATGTTTACTCATTTTATTAAAGTGCTAATCAAATTCCAATAGTTGCTAATCAATTCTCCATCCAGTAGGAAAAACTGCTAATCAAAATTTTAAAAACAAATTGCACCCTGTCTATAATCAAGTCCTAAAAGTTGGTTTCTGAGTAAGAGTACTTTTTCTTCAGACTCAGCATGAGTGCCACCGTTTTCTTCGAATTGACGTCCTTCTTATTCCATTTCTTTCTGAGAGCAAGGATGCCTTCCCTGAGTGAGGACACTGAAGTAGCAAGAAAATTTATCCTCTTTCTAGACTTTGCTCTAATGCCCAATCTTTGGTGAAGAAGACGAGTGCGTGGAGTTGCACGGTTCACCACGGCTCCAAACACTTGCACGAATTTCCCCTTGTCAGTTGGCATTGCTTTTGCCGTAGGTAGAGATCATCACCGATGGAATTTTTGTGCCGTCGATAAAGCTCCTCAACAATGGCAAAATGTATACACCCTGGTGTACATTATCTGTCAATATTTAATCTTTGCACATTAAAAGATGTCTACAAATAACAAGATAGCCTTTCAGTCAGGTTTTTTAAATTTTAAATTGCCATAGGCAGGCTCAAAATTGTCGTCAGTTGACTGTTTCACACACTGCAATTCTTCTAAAAAATTGCCGTTCGAGCCCTGTGATAACTACTTGTCAGAACTACCAAATGTTTGACATCCAATAGCTGATGATAAATTAATCAATATGCTCCAATGGTGTCCTTAAACAAAACAAACTATTATATTCATCCATATGCACGATACTGAACCAAAGAATGAGGACAAAGTCATTAAAAATAAAAAGTGCTTAAAATTATTAAAAACTAGTTGAGATATTAGATAAGACTTGTTTTCAACTAATACTGAAGCAAAAGTTGTTGTTTTCTGGTACACTTGACTGTAGTGAGGGTGTCAAATCAGGCAAATGCTGTTGGCGATGTAAGTTACAAGATGACATTTTAATCCAATAATACAATGAATAAATTGATTTAATAAGATGTATATTGATGTAATTGGTGTGTTGTGGTATTTCATTTCAATGTAATTGAGAGATTAAAAAAAAAATCACATGATATGGTAGTATGGCGATAAAGTTGTGGACACCGTAACTTACGACATGTACAGAGTTCAACTTTTTTTTGAGAAAGCAATATTAACAAATGGCTTCTTCTTTTCCCACGTCAGTGTTTGTTTCTGAATCAGAAAGAGATGCAAAGAAAAACGAAACCAAAAGCATTTCCTTGTTATTTCAACAACAGACAAAAGAATGAAGCATAGGAAAATCAACCAAGGAAACCGTAATTAAAACAACAAAACAAAGAATAAGCTATGTCAAAATATTAAAATTCAAAGCAAGAAAAATTTAGATAATTATCATATATATATATATATATATATATTGATTGTTAAAAATTAAACTGCACTGAACATTTTTACTTGTCCACTGGACAACCATTAAGGTACATATTGCTAGTCTGACCAAATTTTCACTTGTCAGGACAAACGGACAAGTGCTCATTTCGAACTGTGTATTACAAGGATTTGAATATTTTACCCTGTTGGTTTAATGGCTGCAGCACCAATATCCATTACAAGTCGTGGGCCGTCTTCAGGATTGTCAGCAGAAAGGTTGCCAGTCTGTTCAGGGTGGTCGTCATCAGGTGGGTTGCCATTCTCTTGATGAGTTGTCAGCAGGAGTGTCATCCTTTTCAAAGAGTTCGACTGCTGGAGTAATATTGTCGTCTGCAGATGTGACAGGAATTGGCTCAGCAACAGGGCATGTAGACAGGCTCATATCTGCATCAGCATCCTGCTGGAAAACAAAAATTGGAGCTATTTAGTAACTACATTTTAAACACCTGTGAATCGCACCTGGTTACCTGAGGAAACAGAAACACAATCAGTTGATATTAAAAAAATGTCTCAAAATGTACTCAATTGTAATACTCAGTTTAAATAAAAATAGTGAATGTACATCCAAAAACAGGGGAGAAAGGTTACATCCCTGAATCAAGCAATATCAAACCCTACAAATATTTATTGTCCTTACTAATTGGAATAAAAAATATAAGTAAATTGCACACAGCATAAAATTATACATACCTTGCTACGTTTGAGCAAACTGGCGATATTCTGGTAATGTCTGCATGTTGGCACATGACAGAAGCAGCTCCTTTCACGGTTACTGATGATGTATGGTTTCACCCTCATAAGACAGTGCTGCTGTCTTGTCTATGGTAGAGGTTTCAGGTTGCTAGCCCGCTCTCAGTTTCTCTTAATATCCGCACTTTCAATGATGCAGAAGGATCTCTTGTAGTGGACGTGACCATCTTCTTTGCTCAGATGATCACGACAGTACAAGAAGAATTGCTCAGCGGTGCCACTTTCGGCTCTCCTTTCCTTGAAGCACTGATTAATAACTTTCTTTAGGGTGCCAAACGCCCAGTCACATGGTCCTTTGCCATGCCATGTTCTGAAGAAATGTTGTTCACAATGAACCCCAAAGTCTTCAAAAGCATACCCTAAGTTGCAGAAGGCAGACTTGTTTTTGTACTGTGTAGGTGCTCCATCAGACAAATATACAACTTTTTTCATGGAGACACCAAGGTTAACTAGAATGTCCATTGTTGACAAATTGAACGCATGGACAGCATCATGGCAATGCTTCAGGTCATTACTCACAAAAATTAATGAATGATTCGTCATCAGGTCACAGTCATCTTCAGGGCACCTGTATACGACAACATTGGCATGAAGTGTCACCGAATCGTGTCCCCAATGTACTCCCTGAGCCTCATCCTGGCACATGCTGGTACATCACTGGAGACCGCATCATACTGCTTTCCTTGCCATCTGGCATTGAAGAGGTGTTTCAATATGCTGGCTGCCTCTTCCATCAGTTCTGCGACGAAATCACGAGCCAGTAGGGTTATCCTCTGCCTAGTCAGCTTCTTCTTGGTGACACCTTTGTGGATATAGGTAGTGTTCTCCCACTTAAAGAAAACCACTTGGTGTTCAATGTGGGTCTCTAGTAGAGGACGTAGTTTTATTTCAATGGCAGATGTCCCACAAGCTGTACATTTCCTTTCAAGGCATGCCATCTTGTACTCGCCATTCTCCCCTCTTGGACACAGAGTTGACCTGGAAAGGTCATATCTATCCTTATATGTCAGATCTTGTAGATGCTGTAAAGCAACCAATGCCCTCTAGTTTAAGATCGACATTAGCGACTGTGGGACCGTTACCAGCAACATGGATCAACACGTGACCTCCCTAGATCCGGTCGACCACGGGTCACTACCCCCGGGCAGGACCGCTACATCCGGGTACGCCACCTTCGGGAACGATTGACTACTGCCACCTCCACAGCCGCAGCAATACCAGGTTTGCGCAGGATATCCGACCAGACCGTACGGAACCGCCTACGTGAGGTAGGAATTCGTGCCAGACGTCCAGTTCGAGGTGTCATCTTAACACCACAACACCGTCGACTCCGACTGCAGTGGTGCCAGATTCATCGACAATGGTAACTGCGATGGAGACAGGTGTGGTTCAGTGACGAGTCCCGATTTCTGCTCCAACGTCATGATGGAAGATGTCGCGTGTATAGGCGTCGTGGTGAACGTTATGCGGCAAACTGCGTGCAGGAAGTGGACAGATTCGGCGGGGGTAGTGTCATGGTGTGGGCAGCCATCTCACACACTGGCAGAACTGACCTGGTCCACGTGCAGGGCAACCTGAATGCACAGGGCTACATTGACCAGATCCTCCGGCCACACATCGTTCCAGTTATGGCCAACGCCAACGCAGTGTTCCAACATGACAACGCCAGGCCTCACACAGCACGTCTCACAACGGCTTTCCTACAGAACAACAACATTAATGTCCTTCCTTGGCCATCGATATCACCGGATTTGAACCCAATTGAGCATCTATGGGACGAGTTGGACCGACGCCTCCGACAGCGACAACCACAGCCAGCGACAACCACAGCCCCAGACCCTGCCCGAGCTGGCAGCAGCCTTGCAGGCCGAGTGGGCCACCATCCCCCGGGACGTCATCCGTACTCTGGTTGCTTCAATGGGCAGGCGGTGCCAGGCAGTTGTCAACACACGCGGAGGCCACACCCGGTATTGACTCCAGATGACCTTGACCTTGGTGGTGTGTCCTATCACTTACTCACAATGGACTAGAGTGAATTGTGAACAATCCTGCAACATTTGGTAATTATCGGACTCACCATTCAATAACTAAATCAATTCTCCAAATGTTACGACAATGTGGTTTTGCGTTTCTTCTTTTGAAGAGTATATTACGAACATGCACCGCAGTACACGAGATCTTGTGCCACTGTCGCTGGAAAATTAAAATTGTGTTCTCGTTGCTATGAATAGCATTTTACAGAATTTCTCATTTCCAGCAAATAGAAATTAACGTTAAAGGGATATTTCCGAGTTTGCTACATTGTAAGATGTTTCCGACTAATAAAATATTTCTACGAATTAAACTTACAAAATAAATATATTTTCTTATTTAGAATATCAATGTCTATATATTTAATGTTTCTGGTCATAAATTGAAACCGGTTAAAAAAATATTTTTAAAATATACAATAATTCTTCCCCAAAAGAGGCCAAAAGTATTTTGACACAGATCGATTTTCATGGTTCGGTCGGGTTAGACAAGCCTAATTTTCTTAGTCTTTTGAAAAAAATTTTTAATCTAATATCAGAATGTCTTACCAGTAGAATTCTTAAGACCACAACAAGTATTCGAAAAAAGCATCCAGTGTAACTAACAACACTATACAATTCCTAAATAATTACGTGTGAGAAAAACAAACAATAGACATCACATTAATGCAAGTACAAACATCTAAAATTAAAATACAAGAGTAATATTTACAGGAATAAAAACTGCAATTACTTAAAACTACATGTTAATGATGTTACATAGGACTTGAACCAACTCTGCAGCAATGTGTCTTCTGTAACTAACATCATCAATAACTAAATATTCAGTTTGCATTTCCATAAAATTTACATAACAATATAAAAAATGCCAAATTAAAAAAAAAAAAAGGAATATTATTGTGTTCATAAAATAATTAATAGCAGACCAATAAATTTAGTGTCCATTTCTCAACATTAGTGTTGTAAGTTACACTGGACAACAAAACATCTAAAATCAACTTTGCTTTCATAGTCTTATGTAACTAACATCATCAAACACAAATTAATTCAGCTTCAAGACTGTTAAGGGTTTCTTGAAAGTATCAACTTCAAAGTATCAACTATATACATCAGAAATAACCTAGATTGTTACTTAATTTTATCAATTTAACAATAAAAACATTAAGAGAGTAGACCGTTAAAATTACTAGTGCGATGGCGTTCATTTCAGTTGACGCAAAAATGGTGGCCGAAATATGCCGGTATTACATTTTTTACTTTTGTCATTATTTTATGATCTTTTATGAATCCGTTGCTAAAAAAGAGCCTGCAAAACATAGCGCAACTTATACATTTTAACTCGCTGTAAATTTTGACAGACAAAGGAAAACTGTTTCGTTCGTTGCAAAAGACCACAAAAAGGCGCCAAAAATATTGTTTGTGAAACGAACATCAGCATCACTTATACATTTTAACTCGCAGTGAAAGTCAAACTGTTTTGTTCGTTGCAAGCGGATGTTGGACAATAAATGACTTCCAGGTCACAATTTTAGCCTCTATGCATTGTTGGAAACCGTGAAAGGTTGTTTCGTCATTTCCTGTGGAAATTTCCAGTCTGTATACCACATTGACAAGTTGGCAGATATTGTCCACCATGTGGCGTGAGCAGGAAAATTTTCGTTTCACATGGACACTAAACTTATCTGCTGGAAATATAGCTTGTCATTCTTATTAGTTTTTGCCATTTTATTAAAAATATGTTTGAATGTAAATTGTGGAAATAAAAGCTGTATAGAAGTAAACAAAGACACGACTATGAGGTACAACGGTCGTGCTCATATTGGACGGCAATGGTAACGAACAACAATGATTTTTAACTAATTCACTGTATAAACGTCATAGCATAAAAAATAATCACACCATTAATTACTAGCTCTTTCACTATTACACTAGAAGCAAACATTTTATTTTGATCATTGCTTTCACTTGTTTTTGAGCTACACGCCAATTGACCCCTCCTTACGGCGTGATTGACAACCGCGCTGGACCAATCATGTTTCGCGATTCAAAAACTGCAGGCCCAACTTTGCTTGGACGCCATTAGGTTAGATGTGTAACGTTTTTGTATAGTTAGCATTAAAATTAGTTAAAATAATTGTCTCCTCCAACTGAATTATAATCATAGTAAATATATACTTCTGCTGACATGTGTTAACAGCGATGACAACTATGCGGAGCCTAGGATTGACGTAAAATCAGTGTTTTCCTGCGAAACCGTCACATGGTTACTGTCATGGTACTGAAAGTGATTTTTTGCCGAAATCCATCAGAATTCAACTGATATATAAATTCTACGAAGGTAAGAGTTTAAGAATCACTTTTCCTCCAATGTAATGGAATTTATTGACTCATTTAATCAGTCTTCGATGTATATATTGTTGTTAAGAATCCGTCGTTAAACTGCACACAGTCAGACGAATGGCCAAAATAAAGGTTTTGGCAAGACTTCCAATCATTCAAGCATTCAGTTAATTCAGGCTTAAGTTAGGTGTAGGATTAGTGATAGTATTAACAAGCATGCTGGAACGTTTGGAAGTCTTAGCTTTTTTTCCTTTTTTTTTTGTTTGCATGTGTGTAGGTGCTTTTGTGTGTGGGTGGGGGGGGGGGGGGGGTGGGCAAGGGAGTAACCTATATGGTTGTGAGCTTTAGGGGGATAAGGAAGTATTGTCTGGAAAGTTATAAATTAGGTAAATTTTATGTAGGGACCCTTAAATGTTTTGAAGCAAAAAAAGTAATTGTGATTTTTTTTGCAATCGGAACAGATCAGGACCCATATTCACAAAAAGGTGTAAATTTACGTCTACGACTGGCACTTACGTCTGCCGTAGATTTACGTTTACGTGCAACAAGCACCTTATTCTCAAAGACGGTCGTAAATGTAAACGTAACTTAGTTGGACGTAAATCTACGATTGCAACTCTCACCGGAGAAATAAAAAACAACAACATTAGAAACGATGGCTTCCGGGTAAATAACAAATGCGCAAATGCTTGAAACGCAATTTTGTTTGTCATCTGCTGACAAAAACACGGTGAACCATGGCATTTTGGTATTGGTGTGGATCCGCGTTTTGGTACAAACTTTAGGACATTCTTAAAAAGGAAAAGATAACTCAGGAGAAATTGGCCGAGTCGAAAACATCCGTTCGATCACCAACAAAAATGTTAAATCCAAACTGCTTCAATTATTGGAAATGCTGCCAGTTTCCGTAAATAATAGTAAATAACGGCGATCGTGCTTGATTTATTATATGTACACACTTACGTACAGCGTTAGTTGTAACCGGAGGCACTCTTATATTTACGTCCAACTTTACACGTAACTTACGTTTTCTTTGTTTCGTGAATAGCTCTTCAGTCGTAGATTTACGTTTACGTGTAAAACTAGGCTTACGATATTTTGTGAATATGGGTCCTGCTGGTTACGGTTTCTCTGTTTGATTCGATTTAAGCCAGTGCATCACGACTAGTATATCAAAGGCTGTGGTATGTGTTATTCTGTCTGTTGGGTGGTGTGTATATATATATATATATATATATATATATATATATATATATATATATAAATAAAAGATACCTGGCTACTAATGTAGCAGGTTTGCACTCTAGACTATACATGTCAAAAGTACAAAATGTTTGACATCCAATAGCTGATGATTAATAATTCAATGTGCTCTAGTGGTGTCTTTAAACAAAACAAACTTTAACTTATCCATTAGAACCCCCCTCCACCCCACCCCTCAATTAAAACAACCCAATTTTGCCATAATATATATTAAAACAATTCCTCACCTAACAGCATATCAATTACCAATCTTGGGTAATTTATAATAAATACTGGTAAGACATTTTATTATTCCTTTATTGTTATTCTTAGAATTTTCAACTTAATGGTTTTTGCCAGAGGGTACTGAGGTTAAACTTATGTACCCTAAAATCTTGAAAATTAATAGATATATTTATTATTGTTTAGATAAATGATAGTAAAAGAACTGCTGTTTATAAATGGTCATGTACTTGAAATGCAATGTCCCAAATCTAATTTCAAAACATTTCAAACCCATAACCACCTAGATGAGGCGGCACGTATGTCTGTTTTGTTTTTATTACCTATACCCTAAATATGATTTTCTTTTGGAGACAGTAGTTTTGTTTTTCATCATTATTTTATACCCCAAATTTTAGCAAAGCATAGGCATTTTTCTTCTTCCACATGTCATCATATATGTAGCTTTGTGCAAATTTCTAATACAAATCAAATAACATCATCAAAGTTAAATACATTGTTTACTACTTTTCTTAATTTACTGCTATACATTTTTAATTTATTCTTTGTTTAGTCACACTGATTTTGTTTCCTGTTAAAAAAATGTTTTCCTAAAATTAAATTAAACTTTAAATTAATACAATATGTAATTAAGTTACAGACTAACGTACTTCTTCACATGGATGTGAAATACTTAACATGTTTGTTTTTATATATTTCAGCAACTGGACCAATGGATGTGGAGTCATCGATTAGATGTCGAAAATGAAATTCTGAAGACAAACTATTAAACAAATTACATTGCATCTCGATATTGAGAACAGAATGATAGAAATAATAGAACAGTTTCAACTGATATGTGAAAGAAAAACTGGGGCAGGGGGTGAAATTGCTACTGAAAATAAAAACACTTTCAACAATTTCATTTAATACAATATTTTATTGTTTTTTGTGTTGGACATATTGCTGCTAAGGAGTAATTCAGACTTCCAAGACTTGGGATTTAGTTTGACACCACCCATCAAATGGTAATCCTTAATTGCTCAGTTGACTGTACAAGTTTCGAGGATTTGGAGATGGATGCCACAGAAAGATACATTTTTGAATAAATATATTTACCTGTACTAGACTGCATGGGGATTAATATGTAAAGACCCTCTCTTTGAGAAAAAAGAAAATGTTAGGAAGTATTCTCATAATAAATATTAAACAAATTGTGCGAACTGCAGTCTGTGGTTTAGTTTCATGTTATATATATATATATACTCTTCAAAAGAAGAAACGCAAAACCACATTGTCGTAACATTTGGAGAATTGATTTAATTATTGAATGGTGAGTCCGATAATTACCAAATGTTGCAGGATTGTTCACAATTCACTCTAGTCCATTGTGAGTAAGTGATAGGACACACCACCAAGGTCAAGGTCATCTGGAGTCAATACCGGGTGTGGCCTCCGCGTGTGTTGACAACTGCCTGGCACCGCCTGCCCATTGAAGCAACCAGAGTACGGATGACGTCCCGGGGGATGGTGGCCCACTCGGCCTGCAAGGCTGCTGTCAGCTCGGGCAGGGTCTGGGGCTGTGGTTGTCGCTGTCGGAGGCGTCGGTCCAACTCGTCCCATAGATGCTCAATTGGGTTCAAATCCGGTGATGTCGATGGCCAAGGAAGGACATTAATGTTGTTGTTCTGTAGGAAAGCCGTTGTGAGACGTGCTGTGTGAGGCCTGGCGTTGTCATGTTGGAACACTGCGTTGGCGTTGGCCATAACTGGAACGATGTGTGGCCGGAGGATCTGGTCAATGTAGCCCTGTGCATTCAGGTTGCCCTGCACGTGGACCAGGTCAGTTCTGCCAGTGTGTGAGATGGCTGCCCACACCATGACACTACCCCCGCCGAATCTGTCCACTTCCTGCACGCAGTTTGCCGCATAACGTTCACCACGACGCCTATACACGCGACATCTTCCATCATGACGTCGGAGCAGAAATCGGGACTCGTCACTGAACCACACCTGTCTCCATCGCAGTTGAGGCCATTGTCGATGAATCTGGCACCACTGCAGTCGGAGTCGACGGTGTTGTGGTGTTAAGATGACACCTCGAACTGGACGTCTGGCACGAATTCCTACCTCACGTAGGCGGTTCCGTACGGTCTGGTCGAATATCCTGCGCAAACCTGGTATTGCTGCGGCTGTGGAGGTGGCAGTAGTCAATCGTTCCCGAAGGTGGCGTACCCGGATATAGCGGTCCTGCCCGGGGGTAGTGACCCGTGGTCGACCGGATCTAGGGAGGTCACGTGTTGATCCATGTTGCTGGTAACGGTCCCACAGTCTGGAGATGGTGCTTGGGGACACATGGAATGCCCTGGCAACGGCCGTTCTGGATTCGCCTGCGTCTAGTCGGCCGATGGCATTGTTTCTCTGCGGTTCACTGAGACGTGGCATGTCCTGGATTGTCAACTGTCGGCCAGATACAGAGGCCAGGCAAGCGAACACCCTGCACTTTTATACTGTCGGTGTTCATGTTGCACGTGCAGACAACGCACGTGCAGTGGTGACATGGTTTGCACGTGGCTGCGTGTTTGCGAATATTCACATTTTGGAACTTTATTGTACAGTAGCTGCGTTTTATCGAATGTAACCGTGGGAATGTGTTTGGGACATGCAATGACCTTATATTCACAAAGCATGAACCGGTAGGAAACATAAAATCGGAGTTATAACCCATTTGTACCCTTTTGCGTTTCTTTTTTTGAAGAGTATATATATATATATATATATATATATTATCAGTGTTCGAGATTAACGGTATCCTGATATACCGGGGATACCAGAATTTAATTTTGGATACCAGACTTCAAGAACCCAGTATCCCACCGGGATACCATATAATAATAAATTATCAGGTGGGATACCAGATTTTGAAATGTTAGTATCCAACTAGGATACTGCCCCAAAATTTTAATCTCCAACACTGATTATATATATATATATATATATATATATATATATATATATATATATACACACATATACATATACATATACATATACATACATATATATACACACATATACATATACATATACATATACATATACATATACATACATACATACATACATACATACACACAGGGATGTGCCTAGGAAAATGTAGGTGCCGGGCAAAAATCGAAGGTCCGTTCAATAAATTTAGGAGGTTTGAATGCATTTTGAATGCATTTTTTTACATTGCAGATGCTCTTATCGGTCTTTTGGGATATTTTTAATTAGCTTTTCTAATTTATATTTATATCTCAGGTTTATATTATTTAGCAAATATATGAGCTGCTAAATGAAAAGATATAACATCCCAGAAAAAGCAGAAAGTACTGTGTTGGTATTTACAAAGGAAGAAAGGCAATAACTTACTAACTGGTGCCAATCAGTTAACAGTTGAATAAAGTGTATTAAACTTTAAGGCGTCTGTTTTTCTTTTGTGACCATATTTTAACAGCTGTTTCAAATGGAAAATCTTCCAATTTAGGAGCCTCAGTTACAATTCTCATAATTGAGTCTAAAGTCGTTTTTCTGTTGCGAAGAATTGTTTTTATCAGTTTCATTTGGGAGAAGTCTCTTTCACAGTCTGCTGTATGTGGTGGTAGAAACATGTAAATCTCTGCAAGAAATAACATAATTGGATAAACAAGTTTTAAGCCTTTGTTGGCAACTAGATCATGAACAACATCTGAAGCAGTTTTTGAATGCATGTGGTCACTCGTGTATTGTTTAAAATCACCCCACTCCTGAACTGCATTTGCCTCTTCATAGCAAATCTCTGAAAGCATCCATGATATTATTGTCGGTAAATCGATTTTTAATGTTTGTAATGATTTTGTCAAGAAAGACAGTCTTCACATGTTTGTCAAAATCACACTTAGCTACTATGGCAAGATCATTATCTGGTTGACATAGATTTCTTTTGTACTTTATATCAACTCCTAACCTTTCTAGTTTTGTGATAAAATCAGTAATGGTTTTTTTTAGATTATCACCATCCTTTACCTTCAGTTTTTCAATCTTATTAATTGTAGAAGCTACTACATTTGCAACCAATGAATAATCAAGGTTACTGATTTGAAATATCTTGGATAGGCCACTAATAGTTGGAAGTACATCACAAAACAGTAGAAGAGTCGCCACAAACTCATACTGGCTTAGGAAAGTATATAAGCTACTGGCAGTGGCATTCCCCCTTTCTTCAGATTCATACCCAAGACTGATAATCACACTGCTAAGAATATTCTTCAAACATTCAACTGATGTTCCAACACTCAGCCACCTTATTGATGAAGGCTCAGATATCTTAAGCTCAGGCTCTTAAAGCAGTTGCTGGACAGCTTTAAGTCCTGCAGACCTAAAAGCACTAAATTATGATAAAAGTCATACAACTGTCTAAGAATAGCTTTGAATTTGTTGACATATGGTATGCTATCTCCAGCCTGAGATGCAGCTAAATTAAGTTTATGTGCAGCACAGTGTAAGCCTACTGCCTCACATTTATGTAATTCACCCACAGCATTTTGAGAAATAATCTGTTTATTTCTGTATTAATTTAACAGCCCCATTGTGAACACGTCATTACAGCAGCACCATCAGTTCCAATGCCCCTCGGGCATGTATATTTCAAATGATTTTGTTCAACAAATTCAGAAACATGTTTAGATATATTATCAGCATTTAATGTTATTAACATCTGTTTGTCACCAATGTCATTTTTTTCAGTTGAAACACTTGACTGAACTTTCAGGCAGTCTAATATTTTCAAAAACCTAACCTCAGTAGATCCATTATGAATAAATTGAGTTCTTAAAACCATTTGTTACTTTCTCTCAGTTTATTCAGTATATTGTTTTCAATAACACTAGACATGCATTCCAGCATGTCCTGGATCGATTTCCTGCTTCAATTTTAAAAATCCTGTAAATCGAGTTATGGTTCAAAGTTCGTTGTATGTGCTATTCTATGTTTACACAAAAAGTAAAGGCATGCAAAAAGTTTGCACATGAAGGCCAGTAGTATTTCTGGTATGATACTAGCAGCGATGTTACTGGTGTTTGATTGGGCAAGTTCTAATTGTACTGCATCAATGTGACCACGGGATGTTTCATGATCGACAACACTCTTGAGTCCGATTAGTCTACATGGTTGTTTGTTCCAAATATCGCGATCAAAAGGACGTTTGTCATACTTTTTGCAAAGTTCAGGGCCTGTTTAATTTCCATTTTATATTAAAAGACTTTGCCCGTTTCATTTTTTTTACAACACGGTGTAATTTGTTCGAATGTATTTTTTCGTTTGTCAACATCTTTGACAGTTCCCGTAACACTAACCAGTGACGTATCGATACAGGTAGATTGGACACTTTCCCTCAAAATGGACGACGTAGTTTTATTGCCGACAATAGACCTTGTAGGCTCAGCTATCTTTTCACATTCACTATTATAATTTTGTTTGCCACTTTTCTGGAAGTATTTTAGTAAAGACATTGTTGATATTTTTCAATGTGTCGTCTGCTAGTAGTACTAGTCATGTCGCAAAGAGAAAATGTATTTAGCGTTTTGATTGGATGATATATTCTATAGTAGCCAATGAATAAATAAGACAGATGAAGCATTCGGAATATCAGTCGCTATTCTCCGTTGGAGTGTTTTTCCACCGCTGACGAGAATTGCCGAATGGTTACGAATGTCTTCGGTGCCGAGATATGTGTGCTAACGTTGGCAAACTATTAGACTGGTTCCTGAAGTGGCCGTTTGGTTTAACGTGTAGCGCAAAAAACAGTCTAGCGAGCTTTTTTTGTTTTTCGATTGTACTAAGCTTGCTAGACTGGTTTTCTGTCTGCAACAAATGTTTAGTAAAATATTCATAGAAATTTTTGCATATTATTTAAATAACTTCGTTTGGGGTTATTTTTCGGACAATATATTAGTGCCGGGCAAAAAGCCCAAATTTCTTAAAAGTGCCAGGTGGTTATTTTGAGTGGTGGGTAGTCACGCCCGGCGTGGGCACATCCCTGTGTGTGTATGTATATATATATATATATATATATATATATAAAACTTAGCCTCTCTCTTTTTTTTTAATATATACATTTTTTTAATTAAATTTTTATTTTTTATTATTATTATTATTGTTCTGTAGGCATGGGTTGTCTTATAATATTTATTACTATTTTTTATCTGCCTATGCCTCTAGAACAGAAAAAGCATTGTGAGTACATTTTGTGTGACAGTAGGATAACTAATGGGGGGGGGGGGGGGGTGAGATTGGGTTGTGGGGGCCAGAAGCTTCAAGTTTGATTCCCAACAGTTGTTGCCGCAACACATGAGTTTATAATTTATTTAAACACTTGTACTGGCTTAATTGGCAAATATTTTACAGGCTGCCCAACGATTCTACTTTTTCCTACTTTTTGGTCTTTGTTCTATTTTTCCTACTTTTTCTTCAGAATACTTAGTTTTTCTTACTTTTTTGTTTTAAAATGCCACGAATTGCTGTTGAAGTGTGCATATTCCTTGTGTTATAAAAGTCGTCAGTTATGGGAATGATTTTAATTTTTCTTGGCAGCAAGATATACATGTATCTCCCAATTTGTGGCACCATATAATCTCAACATATTAAAATTACACCCTCAAAGCCAACATATTTTCCAAAAATTATCAAAAACTAAAATCCCAAAAGATAAATTTTTAGTTACTCTTGATATTGATTCCATGTACACCAAACATAGGTATTGATGCGGGCATTGATTCAGTACCAAGATCCAAACAGACCAGATAAAACATTATTGAGCTGTTAGAATTAAGCCTAAAAGAAAACGATTTTGAGTTTGATGGAGAAATGTATCAGCAAGTGTGTGGTTGTGCTATGGGCAAACGTTTTAGTCAAAATTTTGCATCTATGTCGCTGAATGGGAAATTGCTGCTTTAAGGAAATTGAGTAAAACACCTCTTTTGTACCTCAGATATCTTAACAATATACTTATCATTTGACCACATTCTTAACAAGAATTTTGGAACTTTTTTGAGCTATTAAGTCAACAGGATGACAATATCAAACTTAAGGCCACCATATCAGATAAATCAGTTGACTTTTTGGATGTAACAATTTATAAATGTACACAGTTTGAAACATCGGTTACCTAGAATACAAAGTGTTTTTTAAACCCACAAACACACCAACTTCTCCGCTGCAAGTCTTTTCAGCCACGCCACACCTTTAAAGGCATTGTTAAATCTCAGATTATTAGATTTCAGAGAAATTCAAGTAACAAACAGAATTTCAATGAGGCTTGTTCACTTTTATTTAGTGCTTTAAAACCTAGGGGATATTCAAAATGGTTTTTAAGAAATATTAAATCTGAAACTGTTTGAGAATTAGAAAATCCCCTTAGGGCAACTGAAGACTATAAACCATACAAACTTCAGCATAACCAATCACCTCAAATAAGCACTGGCTCCTCAACTACTTGTGACAAAACCAGGTGTAGACTTCACAACTTACTTAAAACGCAGTCAACTTTCAAAAGTCAACAGACCAAAATTGAATATCAAATTTGGACAGACATGAACTGTGATTCGAAAAATGTAGTATATCTAATCACCTATAATTTTTGTAAAAAAAAACCCCAGTACATAGGACAAATGCAAAACCAACTGAAAATTAGAGTAGTTTGTCACAAGTATGATATTCGGCATGAAGTTGACACCCCTATCGCCAATCACTTCAATCTACCTGACCATTCGTTAGATGAAAATTTTGAAATAATTCCAATTGAACAACGCCTGATACTTAGTTCAAAAGACGAAACAGACTTCTTGAGACTTGAACGAGAGGCCTTCTTGATTTGTACATTGCAGACAAAACATCCATTTGGAATCAACGTTGAATCTGGTAAAGCCGTAGAAAGAGATAAATTAATTTGTTCAATAATTTAGTCAACATACATGTAGCATTGATATTGGTAAACTTATGAAGGAGGCGTTTTTAAATCTGCACACTGCAGAAAAAATCTCAAGGATATCTGTCTCCACAAGACTAGCCTGCATCTAAGCCTCTAAACCAGTCCATTTTTCAGCGGTTGGTTTGTTTTTATCCCTTTTCCTAACAGTTTTTTTTAAAAACAAATACATCGTATCCGACTGATAAACAAAACATAGTACTAGCCAAATAAATTTAAAACAAGACTGATTGAAAAACAGTTATATTTTGTATATCACAACGGTCAATTTAAAATCAAGTTCGAATCCCTGATACAAAATTAGAAAATAATAATTTTCAGGGATAGCTCTCGGTGAGCAAAACAATTCGCCAAATTGTCTATTAAACTTTAAAAATTGCAGAAATTGTCAGTTATATTCTAATTTTTTAAAATTATTACATGAAATTATTTCGCCAAACTAAACTAAAATTCGCCAACTGCTTTCAAAATTCGCAATTAGCGAATTTGGCGAGTGACAGAGCTAGCCCTAATTTTTTAGTTTTTAAAAACATACATAGTGTGATAATAACAGATTTTATACATAAATGTACTGATGCTTTCTCATATAGAATTGTATATAGTTTACTCAGCAGCCGATTTCTAATATGCACTATAATTAAGCACTCAATATTTTTTTTCTATCATAAATGTCTAATAAAATGTTCTTACATATACATAGTCCAGTCTGAAGTATAATGAATAAAATTGCTAATTTAAAAGGTAAGACTAGATTAACACAAACTCAAATGATTGTCATGTTCAATATTTAATTGTGTTAAATAACAGTTTTGGCAGTATTGTACATCAGGCAAAATGGGATCCATAATGACTACATGTTCATGTATGGATCTGGAAAGTTCTACGATCAGGTATAATTGACCATTTCTGTGAAAAAACTTTAATTGTAATCTCATAAATAAAGACAGCCCCAGTCCAAAAAGTCAGTAGCAGCTATATGTAGTGTTGAGGATTGGTTGGAATTTAACCATCGGTTATAATCGATTGGCACCAACTTGCTAGTCTTTTGATTACACAATCTGTTATCATACAAACATAAGGCATATACATGGATACAGATCCAGTCATGCGGCATATTTATATGGAAGTGAGATCCAACATTTGGACATTGTTCAAAGATGAATGATTATAAATGCAATATGCATACAGCAACAGGTCTTTTTCAAGTGAAAGTAGCATTGAAAGCTATTTTTATCAACTTTTTTTCATGCAGATACAATTTTAATCACTTCATGAAGTGATTAAAATAATGATTGAAATAATTGTCAGTATTTGGATGCTGTATCCACAACCAAACATGTGAACACTTCAACTGAAAATAATACCTGTAGTTAGCAATTTTTGCTGTATCCACATATATGTCTATGTGAACATATACTACAGTTGTATTTCCTGGGATCTAGACACTACAAATGGCTAACTTTATCTGTAATAACTATTTAATATCTTTTTTTATATACATGTGAAAACAAACACCAGCCCTGATATATTTACATCAAATCCATCATGTAAACTGCAGAAACAGTTAAGAGCTAACACTTTTCCACAGTTCATTATGGATTTTTGTAATCAGTCATCACATCGGTAGAGCTAAACCAGTCAATTTTTTATTATAATTGATCATTGGAATATCACTAACCATAACATCTAGATGGAAGGCCTTTCTTAGTGATGAATAAAATAAAACTTGCATTTTATAATCAGTATCCTTTATTATTTCTCTATGTATTTAGAAAAGGAAGCCATATTTTCATACCTTTTTCAGAGTTGAAAATTAGCAATCACCCGGTTGCCCATGGTGACCTTTATTGGCTATGGGCAACTAAGAATTTTACAAAGGTAGTCCGTTAGGTGATAGAGGTGTGCAGTATTACCGATATACTGGTATACCGGAACAAAAACATCGGCTACTTAATGTCAAGCTTTTGGTAATTTTGATATATAGTCTTAGAGAGGAAACCCACTGCATTTTCTCATTAGTAGTACATACCACAACCTTTGCTATACTAGTCGTGGTGCACATATATGTAAATGAGAAATAGCCCAATGGGGCACCGACTGGGATCGATCCTAGACCTACCACGTGTCTGACCAAGTGTTTTACCACTGAACTACGGCCTGTCCTAGACATCAGGGGCCATTCAAATATTACTTAATGCTGGGGAGTGGGTTGGTGTATGTCCAGACATTTTGTAGTGTTACAGGTGGTGGGTGAGTGTACTGAATAGTGTTACGTAAAACACTATGTTGTATTATAAAATATTTATTATTTATTTTTTTATTATTATTTTTTTTTTTTTAAATTGGTTCAAAAACGCTATGTCACGGCAATACTGTTTAAACTTCAGCGTATTAACGTAGATAGTAATAGCTAGTTGAAAACACAAAACAATGATTATAAATCGATTTGAAATACATGTGCTAGTAAACCTAGCTTAAAACATATGTCCCAAATGTCCAATTGTCACTCTGTAGGGAGTGATGGTTTGGTTGGACCTGTTCTCATGTAACTCATTTCATCATAAGTGGTTAGCCCAAGAAGGCCTACGCTGCTGTTCTAGAGCTAGACGGACATTTGGACAGTTACAGCCACTCTCTGTTAGAGATAACGAATACACAGAATTTCTGCCAACAACCGGGTAGGCAAAGATTTCCGCTCTAATACCACAATGATCCTATGTTTGACTTTAAATACCATTACACTGATAATATTTGAGTGCGCAATAACAAATATTTCACATATTAATCACTAATGCACTAACGTTTCTAAACAAGGACAAAATAAATTCTGTAATCCACACAATATTGACTGGAATTGACACACTACATGATTTTATTCAGACATTCATAGGTTTATGGAGTTTGTGTATTCTTGAAACTAAATTGATGTTAAGTCTATTTAACTTGAACTAATGATACATTGTATCAAACTGAAAACATAATGCCTGTGTCATCAGCTGAAATAAAAGTAGCTATATAAAAGTTACTGGTATAATTAAAATGGTGATAAGAGAATACATTAGTTTAAACTTTGTCATTTTCATTATTTTTCCAGTTCAAATGAAATTATAACTACAACTATGTTCTGCCATATGAGATTTTTAGTCCTGCCTAATTCTTACTCAACTTTAGAGGGAAATGGAGTGTAAACTGAATCGGTCAAAATCTCTACTGGTATTTCATTGTAGTATGTCATATATGTTTGGCCCCCAAGTTCAAAGGCACATAAAAGACATTGTATGTTGAGCAATCATTGTATCACTGAATCGCAGTGATTAGTATGGTGTCATTATTAATGTGGTATACCGTGGTACATTACAAAAAAATGCAGTATACCGTGGTACGTTTTTTTTTTGCGGTACCCAACCCTGTTAGGCGACCATCGATATTAGGATCAGGCGAGTATGGTACCAGTTAAAAAACAAGACACTGAAACTGAATCAAATATGAGAAAACACATCGCATCAGTGTTGGCACGAACTAAAGCCGAAGGCAAATTAGAACATGCTCTATATTTTAACAGTGCCAGATTTAGTTTCTGTGGCTTTGGGCCGGGTCTTCTAAGAATAAAGCTCAAAACATATTGAAGACATTGCATGTATTTTTTAAATCTAGAAGTCGTCGGCTTATTAGAATGGACAGGATACGCCATAATTGTCTAGTAGATCTACTATTTGACAATTATTATTCAATGTTATGGTAAAAAGGAATCATATTTAATTAGCTTACATGTACATTATTCTGGGACAAAATCAAAATCTATCTTGTAGTTTTAACTCACACTAACGTGAGCACATGCAAATATATACAAATAACAATGACCTTTGCCATTACTACAGCCCAGGGTTTATTCCAAAGGCCAGTTAACTGATTGTTATTGTTTTAAATTTAAGCAATTTGCATTAAATAAGAATATATCAGATCTAAAGTCTTGACACAAAGACTTACATAATGACAGAACTGTCCAAAAATCCCCTGCGCGTGCTGTAACCTCACCATGGTGCAGGGGTGTAACATTCTCTTTGAGAATGGCCAATACAGCACAAATCAAAATTTTGAATAAAAGTGAGTATCTATCTATATTTGTTTTTGCACGGTTCTTTACACTGTGTTTTTATTTAACTGTTGGATTTTTATATTGATGTTGATCATCAATTGTTTTTTCCCATTTACCACAGTTTGACACCCAATAGCCGATGTATTTTTCGTGCTGGGGTATCATTAAACATTCATTCATTCATTAACTGTCCAAATATTACTGTAATAAACAACTACACTGTTATGCTATGTAATATAATAACTAAGTACATCGTATATTTTGGTAAAATGTTGGGTTTTTTTTTTTTACAGATTTATTTTTCTTTTGATATATATTTTATTAGTAGCCTACTAATGTAGCATTTACAATATCCAAATTAAATGCACATATGTGCATGCTTTGTCCATTCCCGGGGAAATTCGATACTGGAGATTGTACCCCTTCTTGCATTGTCACAAAGAGGACTGCCACCCCAAGACTAGGTTTATATACTAAAGCACACACAGTTCTACCTTTATTCTCTTTGTGTTGCATTATTTGTTTTTATCATCATCATTGTCCATCTACAATGCCAGTCAAGCTGTATGCTTCAACTGTTGTAGCATTTTGTTTTCACCCCTGTATTAAAAATGAGATTTAATCATAATTTAATGGTAATTTGTAAAGAATTCTTTTTATTTATACTGGATTTCTTTCTCTTTTTTTCGATTTTTTTTATTTGAGTTGGTGTTTAAAATTTGGTAACATGTTTGTATATGAATTTTAACTTATTCATTATGAAGTTACATGCCAATTCATTGGTTTCCTTTTGAAGGAAACAGACTATATATGATGAGCACATGATTATTATTCAACAAAGAATATTCTAGTTTTGATCCTGGCTGTGCATTCAAAGGGACATTCCTGAGTTTACTACATTGTAAGATGTTTTCGACTAATCAAATATTTCTACGATTAAACTTACATATTAAATATATTTTCTTGTTTAGAATATCAGTGTCTGTATATTTAATTTGCTTCTGGTCGTCTTAATATTTGTAAGAAGCCCAAACTGGATTTTGTCTTCAAATAATTTCGTACGTACGAAAAAATATATTTTAAGAAACTCAGGAATGTCCCTTTAAATTACAATGTGATAATTGGAGGGCTAGTTGAATTTGAAGGGCCAGTAAGATTTGTCTTTAACTGGCCCTTCTGGCGACCATGGTTTTCATATTAATTTTCATCCTTGCACATTTACTACTTATTTCTTAATTGATTTATCAAGCTCATGTTTCTGCTTGTTTTTTTAATTTTTAATGTCTTTTCAGATAATGATTCGAATGACATGGGTTTGAAAATTTTAGAATGCAAGTCACTCAACATTGAAGAATTTGATGAAATCTCCAGTGGTGAACAAAATTCAGTGGAAACAATCAAATCTAATTCTGGCCATGGGGAACAAGAAAAGGAAAAGGAAAAGGAAAATCCATCTGATTCTGACAACCCAGGTCAGGATAATTTGGAAATGTGCCTTAAAAATTCTAATTCTGACCAAGGGGAACAAGAAAAGAAAATTCCATCTGATTCCTACAACCCAGGTCAGGATAATTTGGAAATGTGCCTTAAAAATTCCAGTAGCATTGATGATTTAATTTCAGAAGCTCAAAAACACCTACCTTCAGAAAAGATGTTATCCTGTGATGAAAGTGTGACTATGGATCATTTCGTCCCATTTGAAGAAGAGCTTAATGTGGATGCTGAATACTTGCCTAATGAAAGTGGCATTGCTATGGATTTATCCTCTCTAAAAAACAACTCTGAGATTTTTAGTCATGTTCAACCTCCAGCATATCATTTTTATGTATGTGGTGGCACATGTTCTTTCACTTGTCTCTTACCAGGAGATTTCAAACAACATTTGACAACCTGTAAATGTATTAACAGAGACTTGTTTGCATGCTTTCACTGTAGATTTGTTGGAGAGAGTGTTGAAGCACTGTTGAGACACATGCATAAACATGCCGTTTCTCACAAGAACATTGGGTCAAAACCAACAAATGCTGTATTTGTGTGCAGTATTACAAATTGTAAATTCAGCACCAATATTCTTAATGCTTTCTATTGTCACTGTTGTCAAGTTCATCCAAATGAGTCTTCACATACTTGCGTCAGCTGTGAAGAAAGTTTCCAAACTGCTGAAGATCTAGCACAGCATTTAAAAGTTAATTTGTTGAGTGTTGTTAGTTGTAAACATTGTATGGCAAAGGATATAGATAAGAACATTGTCATGGAGCACATCCTATTTGAACATCCTGGAAAAGGCAAGATGCTAAACACTGTGAAAGAACTTTTATGTAAAGATAGAAAAATGTATGGATATTATACATATCAAAGTAGCCTCAACATTATGGATGTAGCCATGTCTCAAAGTGATGGTAGCAATATGCAGGATTCATTCCAAGCATCCTCAGAACAACAAATGGAGGAGAGTAAAAAACCAAACCGTAGCTCTTCAAAAGACTCAATGTGTTGTCATATTTGTAACTTTGTTGCAAGTGCTGTCAGTGAGCTAAAACAACACCTTACATGTCATGAACAGACCCCAGCAGAAGATGGTGGATTGTCTTTCATTTGTCCAGCTTGTCCCATGCAGGTTAAAACGCTAAAAGACTTTGAAGACCATGCAGCATGCCATGCTAAAAATGTTTCATTTTGGCTTTATGACTGTCCACTAGGAGACTACCAAACAAACCAAGTAACACTGATGCTTCAACATATTAAAAAAGAAGGTCATTCTTGTGAAAGTGGTAATATGCTGCTGGGTAACGAAAAGTACATTATCAGTAAGGTGATTACATGTACATGCTGCAAATTCAGAACAACAAGTGTTGCCCATTTAAATGATCACATGAAAGGACATAGTATCATAACTGCTAAGGATCCAGCTGTTAGAGTTGCTGCACATTCCACAACTGATGTTGATGCAACCTCTGAATCTGTTCACAGAACACATTCACACCGGCAGAATGCAACTACTACGAAAGATAGGGTTAGACACTGTAGCAAAGATGAAAGCAAGCTTGTTAAAAATTCAACCAAACGAAGGTTCAGTTCTGATGCCTCAAAAATATCTGAAGCGAAAGATTCGGTCATCTTTACTCTTCCATATGACAGTGTTTTTCAAACTGCTGTTGCTTGTCCACAATGCAGCTTTAGTGCTTTTTTTAAAACTAATATGTTGAAACATATTAAGGAAAAGCACCCCATGGTTAAGGTGAAGGAATCAAGTCAAACTGTTTCTCCCGTTCAAGCTAAATCCCCTAAAACTGCTCTATCAAGTTCCAATGAAATGTGTGGTTTGGAAGATTCAAATTCTGATAAATTGGAGGGAATGAAACTTGGGAGTTCTGAGCTCGATACAACATTGGCAACATTTTATAAGAAATCAGGAAGTGTACTGATCTGCAAAATATGTGAAAAACAGTGTTCCAAAAAAAAAATTCTTCATCATCACATTTTAGATCATCTCAAACTGAATCTCTGGAAATGCACATCCTGTGACTTCAAAGACAATAGAAGATTTGTCATTATTAAACATGCAAAAAAATTTCATTCGTCATCTGATGGTTGTGTTGCACCTGTTGAGGATTTTCTCAGTAGACTTTCTGAACACAAATGTAAGAAAGGGCCACGAAAACCTTCATTTGAAACCACAGTATCTGATGGACCATTATGTAGTGCAGAGATGAATGAAGCATTAAAATGTTTCTACAAAAAGGAAGATTGGTGTTTGGAATGTGTTGTGTGTAAGATGAAATGCAGCTCTGTTATTCTAATGCATAAACATGTGCTACAGATTCATTTGAAGCATGCCATGTTTGGTTGTAACTTATGTTGGTTTGAAGGTTTTGAAGAGCATGAGGTCTTGGAACATCTGCATGCTAAGCATCCAAGCAAACCTGCTACTGTACTGCATTTAAGTACTGACATAAGTGCTACTGTTAAAGGCTTTATTGACAGCTGTCCAACATCTACCAAATCTCTGCTGCTTCATCAGAATATCAAGAAAAAGAAGTTAATTCTTGGCAATGATGACATGGATTCCTTCTTAAATTGTCTTTACGAGGTGAATCGACGATTAAAACTTGTTTGTTTGATATGTAAGGAAGAACTTAGTACAAAATATGCATCTCATCGTCATATCCTTGCACATCTTGGTGTTGATCTTGTTGGCTGTTCTTGCTGCAGCTTTCAGTCTCTGTCAGACAGAGATGTCACAGAACATATGAAATCCAATCATGCTGGAATTCAACTGAAAATTGACTATTTGGATGTTGACATAGCTGAGGCTGTCAAGAATTTCTTTGAAAATTCCTGCAAGACTCCCAGCAAAGAAAAGAAATCCAAAGGGGTAATGCATAAGAGACAAACTGTGGAGAGGTCTAAGGCAACCAGTTCTACATCAAAAGTTAGAAAGCCATGGAAAGGACCAAGTTCTTCTGATGCACATATGGGAAATAAAAAGGATGTGACAAAGAAAATTGTTGGTGGACTTACAAAATACAAATGCCGTTTCTGTGAATATTTAGCCTTGTCGGTGAGAAGTGTGCGTGCTCATATTTTTAGAAGTCATCCTAAAACAGAAGGTAATTTGTTCAAATGTTCCAAATGTCCATTTCAAGTGGAATCTTTAGTTGAGATTACGACCCACATGTTTCAGAAGCATCCTTGGACTTTAGAAGATGGATTTGAAGATTGTCATCCATCTATTGTGTCACAAACCAATGACCGTGTGCATAGCACACATTCTGGTAATCCATTTGTTGAATTAGAAGCCAGTGACAGTGTACATAGCACACATTCTTGTATAGAAGCAGAGACTAGTGAGAAAGATTCTGAAGAAATGTTGCTGGTTAATAAACCATTTACAGAACCTGTGTCGTCAACAAAGAGTACTTTAAATGATGGTAGCACCGACAATATACAAGAGTCTATAAGTATGCATGCTGAAAATTGTTTGAAACAATCATACCTGGGGTTTGAGCATATAACTGACCAGGTAAACGCAAATGAGGCAGATCACAGTACATGCAAAAGTAGTGGGCATCACCATGGTGTTCTAACAGACACTCATCCCAGACTTGATAAAGACGTTGACAAAATTTCAGATAATGATGAGTATAAAAATTTGGAGCTGTGTTCTATGGATAATGAAGTAGCATTGAACCTTGCAGTTGAAAATTGTCTCCATGAACAAAAATGGATCAGAGAATGAACACAAGAAGACTGATCAATGTGTACATGGTGATGATGAATTGACAGATTTAGATAAGAGATCTATCATGAAAAGTAGAATCTGTTCAGGTGACAGTGATGATAAGAAAACAAAAGAAAGATTAGACAAACAACCCAGAATCGATGATCAAAGTATGCATATTGATATCCATGAAAGAGAATCCACAGATTCAGTTAAGACACATAACAGAAGAAAAGATACGATTGATGTAGGTGATCATAGTGTCAGTAATGATAAAACACACAGAAATGTAAATCATTGTGTGTACAGTGATATCACTGATAAAGATTCAATGGCTTCTGTTGTGACCGATACAAAGAGAGAAAAAAGTACTTCAGCTGATGGTGTCGTTGGTTGCAAAGGAAAAAAAGCTGATGATCTGAATTTGTATAGTGATATCGGTGCAAACAAACTCACTAATTCATCTACAGGATACACCAAGACAAAAGAAAATGATTCAATTGACAGTAAGGAAACTAGTTCTGATAAAGAACACAACATTGGTAACCAGTTTAGTGATATCAGTGATGATGAAACGACAAATTCGATTCAGGCATATAACGAGAGCAAATCTTTAGTTGATGCTGTTTGTGGTAGCATTTGCGAAAACACCCAAATTGATTATCAAGGTATGTACAGTGATATCAGTGATGATGAAATTACAGATTCGACTACAGCATGCAGCAAAAAGAGGAAAATTGATTTAGTTGATGATTGTGCCAGTAATAAAACTAGTTTTAATAAAAGACACAAACAGAAAAAAAATCCTTCTGTTATACATGGTGATGACAAAAAAGAAACCACTCTTGTTAAACGTAAAAATATGAAGCAGAAAGTCATGATCGGCAGTCCTAACTGCGGTAGCTTTACCGGCACAAAGCAGAAAGCTCAAGTACAAATTAGTTTAGACTCGAACATCACAGAAAATGTCCAGCCACATAAAGCAGTTTTGGATGTTGGTACAAAGAAGGAAAAATTGGATGCTCTTTTTCAGTGTTCTCAGTGCTCCTTTACAACAAAAAATGAGCAACAGTCTTTTGTACGCCACTTAAAGGAAACACATAACATTTTGAAGTATGTCCAGTGTAATTACTGTTCGGCACGATACACAGATACCAATACTGTTAAAAGACACATGAACTTTTTTCATAAAGATAGATGCAAGAAATATAAATTACTATCACTAAGTTTGCTTTTTAAAGAGGTGAAACATGAAATGAACAAAGAAGAGTTGGTTGGTGATTTGAAACATGTAGATGGAATATCAGGAAATAAAAATGAAAAAGTATCTTCACAAACTTGCAAGACCAAATCTAAAAAAGTGGAACTAATTGACAATACTACTACTAGCTCTTCATTAAAGAAACATAAAAGGATATCTTTGCCAAAAGTTGATAAAGACTCTTCACCTACATATAGGGTAGATGTTAAGGAACAGAATTCCATTGACAAAAATAAAAGTTTGAGTTCTCCTCAGAATAGTCCTGTCAAACAAAAAGAGATAAAGATATCAACAGCTTTGGATAAAGACTCGGAAGCTCTCATATCTGTCCAGCCAGATGAAAAATCCTCAAAAGTTATTTTATCTGTGAAGAGGAAAGATAGCAAAACATTTCCAATGTCAAGTCCTGTTGATCATTTATCAGAATCAGAAGTGGACAAATCTACAAAAGTTCTTTTGTCTTTCAAAAAGAAAAATTCCCCAAGTAAACAGACATCAGGTCAGAAAGGTCGGGTATTAAAAGAAAAGTCCAACAAATGCAAGTCAGCAGCTGCTTCAAGTGGAGGGTTTTCTTCAAAGAATAAGACTGAAGATGTGCTAGAGGACAAGACACACAAAGTAAATGATGAGAACTTCAAGTATAGATGTAAATTTTGCAATTATAAAGACAATGACACATCAAAGATGAGACAGCATTTATTCGTTCATTGGCATTATAAGCCATACAAATGTAGTTTTTGCCTTCAGGGTTTTGTAAGTTCAGAGAAGCGTGCTATCCATGCCAAAGTGGTCCATGAAAACATAGTTACATTTTGTCACCTTAAGAAAAACAAAGAAATAGAAGCTTCTGTCAACAAAATGCTTAAAGTCTTTGAACGACTTGCAAAGAATGATCAGAAAATGACAAAGATTGTAACCAAAATTGATCAAGATGGTTTGAAGAATGAAAAAGGTCTGAAAAAGGAAAAAGAGCATCTTGGTAATCTGTGTACTCGCATGTCCAAGGAAAATTCAAACCTAGCTAATACTTCTAGAATATCCTTTAAGTGTTTTTATTGTAGTAAGTCTGCTTCAAGTTTAGAAGGTTTGAGAATTCACTTTGGAAAGAAGCATGGTGATATTCCAAAGAAAGGTCGATTTTGGATTGACAACAAAACTGGTCAGATATGCAGTATGTCAGGAGCTGTATTTGAAGATATGACCAACAAGATCACTTACAGACAGTCTTTCCTGTGTGGCTATTGCAGTATGAGATCAAGTAAAAGGTGATTATGCAATTTGTTGTTCCTCCATTGCGAAACATCCGGGCATATTGTCATCAAATATAGTCCATTCTATCTTGGAAGTTTTTGTTATTATATCTGGACGGGTTGTGTTACCTCGTGACAAAGTAACTGTCCATTCAACTAATCAAAACAAATCAATTAATACTTTTGGAATGGCAATGTTCAGGTACTAATGGAGACTTCCAAGACAGTGGTCTATAAAATGAGATTTTATCCAGCTTATGGATATATTGTTTGTGAAGTCTTTAAAGTAGGTGACTATATATGTTACAGGAAATATGTATTACCTGGAAATATGTATAATTCCTATAAATTTCTGAAAATATGTGTAATGTCTGATTCACTATTATACATATTTCCTGAAAGCATTCTCTTGGGCCATGAAGAGTAAACCAATAGTAATCAAAGAACCATATTTGATGTAAAGTAGCAATTTGTTAAAAAAACAAAGAGAGAATACTTCAACTTGTGGGAGAAGGCTTGTTAATTACTTCAAACATACCTAAAGATTAGCTGTGGCAAATCCTGAGATGGCTTCCTCTTTAATGTTGTGCAAAAGAGGTTAGTAATCAAAACACTTGAGTTTGACTGGTATAAATGTCCCTTGGTTTTAATTATATACTTGCAATTATGGAGCACCAGGATACGTTTCGAGAGAGCCTTTTCAAGACTTATGAAGACAACAAAAGAGTTGATCCCTAAAGAAGAGTAATGCTAAATGATCAGTGAACTGCTGGAAGCTGCCAGCGTTTCCAAGAAGACTTCGCACCAATACTATCTTCTTAAGAAGTATGAAGTTCTTCAGTGCGGTGATGGTGAAAGTCTGATAAGACGATGTGGGCACGCAGATGAAGCTCCTCTGTACATCTTGTCAACTGGAGAAGAAACGTATTATATGGTTAAATGTGCCCACATTGCAACCAGCCATGGTGGTCGAGACAAAATGGTGTACGAGTTGACCAAGAAATACGCTAACGTCACAATAGAAGCACTGAACCTCTTCAAGTCTGTGTCAGGAGTGCCAGAGAAAGAGAAAGAGACCAACTACAAAAGGAAGTCATCAAGCCGATAATCTCCAAAGACTTCAACCCCAGAGCCCAGGTCGATCTAATCGACATGCAGTCAATGAGCCAAGGACAGTTTAAATGGATCATGGTCTATCAAGATTACCTCACGAAGTTCTATTCTTTTGCGACCCTTGACATCGAAATGTGCCGCTGATGTTGCATTTCAACTGCTAGACATCTTTCTCCTACTTGGTTTCCTTTCGTGCTGCAAAGTGACAATGGTTCAGAATTTACAGCACATGTAATCACTGAACTGAAAGTAATGTGGCCAAAGTTGGTGATGGTCCATGGCAAACCTAGGCATCCACAGAGCCAAGGGTCCATAAAAAGAGCAAACTGGCATTAAGGACATGCTTGTTTGTTGGTTAGGAGATAACAATATAACTCAATGGACTGATGGACTCAAATTTGTTAGTTTCAGAACTCCAGTCTTCACAGTGGAATTAAGTGTTCCCCATTTGCGGCATTGTTGGGTCCTGGGGCTTGCACTGGCATGTCATCTAGCCTCCCTCCTGAAATTCTCCATTGATTGCAGTCAGAGGATGATCTACTTGCAGCCATTACATTGCCAGTTCCTGATGATGCTGATCGTGTGACCACTGCAACTGGCTCCTCTATACCTGACCTGGCAAGTCCTCGCAACTCTCCAACTACATCCGATGAAGTTACTGTGAATGCTCAAGTAGAACTTGTCTCCTCTTGCCAAGAAACGATTCAGCGAAAGAGAGCTAGTGAAGCCCAAACTATGCAAGCTGAATGCATGGTGAAAGAAGTAAACATATCTTTGCACCCGTACAAGTCAGCGACAATGTGACTATAACTATCCCCCATGTTGACAGAGGTAGAACTGACCCACGGAATATCATCGGCGTTGTGACTGAATGTAGTGACAATGACATCAACAGTATTGCTGTGAAAGGTGACACTCTCAGTGGTAAATATTCATTGATGTGTGTGCTACCAAGTTGTATTCTGCAGATGACTTCAACACAGAGAAAACCATTTTGTCTCTGCCAAGCTGTTCAACTGGATTAACTGTGGTCGGCAAGGTTTTACCAAGTGCAACTGTGCAGGTTCCAAGTGTTGTCAAACTAATCGTTGCCGATGTTTCAAGGCCAAGATGCAATGCAACTCTAGGTGTCACTCAACACTGCCGTGTACAATTCACTCCTTCCTGAAAATGAACACTAAACAAGACACTAGAAATCCGATATGTGTTTTAATTTAGAAACATATTGCTGTTGTCATTTCATGCCAGACATGATGCAAACTACTCTTTAAATACTATTGGTTTTCTTGTCAGAACGATTTCGGGAAATATGTATAATTTTCACCATTGGATTTCAGGAAATATGTGTACCATATATCTTCGCCTGTAAGTCGATCTTGGCTATAAGTTAAGTCCCTAATTTCAAGCCCTGAATTTCTTTTTTTTATTGACCCATTTATAAGTTGACCCATGAAAAACAACATATAAATATTGAAGTATTTCTAATTTTCGGCACATGAGAACAATAATGTACAATGTTTGAACAAAAGAAAATTAGTTTACAAACTTCTGTTTTCACGTTTTGTACATCACAATATTCCAATCAAATAGCATCAAAACTAAATATTCCCTTAGTAGATAGTGAAAGCTGTTTGACTGTTACCGTATGGCACTGTACAGCATGGTTTTGTGCACAGACAACAACTTTATTTATAAATACTGACAATAGATCACTACGATAAAACTAAAAGTATCATCAGTTAATCACATGTTTTGCCACCATATTAATACATGTAAGGAATGAACACTGGTTTTTGTACCAAATGATGTATGTCCCTATTGTTCTAGTGAACTGCAGAGATCAGTCTAAGCTATTCATGAAGTTAATCACCGACAAAACATTGTTTGAACAACCATTAATGCCAGTGACCAGATTTCAAAATAAACTCGGGCAACAGGTAGTTAGTATTGTTTACATTTTTGCTATTAGTGATGATTGTTATTTTAACTAAGTTGACTGTTGTCTTGGCATGTGAGTGAGATCGCATGCCTTTTCGCATAACCAAAACCGTCCTAATGCCAAAAAAATAAATGTGTCAAATTAACATCTTTGAGTATAAATACAGGGCATACTTCAACAATAAAACTTGTAATATAATCCCTAAAACGGTAATATTTTTGGGTGAACTTTTTTTACCCTCTTATAAGTCGACCCCCTAAGTTATAAAATAATTTTTGGGTGAAAAAAATTTGACTTATAGGCGAAGATATATTTTCAGGAATTACACATATTTCCTGAAATTTTCAGGAATTATACACATTTCCTGATAATACATATTTCCTGTACTAAATGCAATGATGTGCATGCTTGTGCTTATAAGCAATAAAGGTAGGTGGCTGCCACAGCCACATCAGTATCTGCCAGAAAGCATTTGCTGCTTTAAAATGTACACTGGTTATATACCTGTATTTTTAAAAGCCAAAACTAGAAACCTCTCAAGCAATAACCTATTATTTGTTCTCACACCAAGGTCATTGAGCCATACATACTGGAGGTTTTTTCGGTGGTAAATATTTCAAATGTTGTATTGATGATTATTTCATTGTTTGGATTTTTAGTTATGTCTTCATTACTGAATCAGTTTTGACAAGTTTTGTTCTGCATGGATAATGTTGAAATGTGGGTAATTTCCTGATCAAAATAGTGTGTGTGCCCACCCCGGGCTGCAGTCGCTGCTCTAACTCTCCTTATCAAGTTGTTTATGGCCCTTTGTGGGATGTTATTCCACTCATGAAGAAATAAAGAAGGGCCTGCATGAACTGTGCAAAGTTTTTCATGGCTCTCACAAATGCTCGATTGGGTTCAAATCTGGACTGTAGAGTGGCCAGTCGAGTACTGGAACATTGTTTTGGTTCAGGAAATAAGACAGACCCTCAAAATATCCTGCTACAATGTAAGGTTACGCACGTGGATAAGTGGAAGGACGTGAGGCCTGATGACCTGATCCCAATATTCTGATCCCAATATCTTATGGCTGTAAGATACATGGTCATTGACCTGTATGACCAGAGAGATGTTTTCTCGCCACGAGGACACCCCCCCCCCCCCCCCCCCCCCCCCCCCCCCCCCCCCCCCCCCCCCCCCCCCCCCACACACAAAAAACAACAACAACCACCAGATGCACATATTGGTAAAAAGCATGCAGCTTCGCACATGCTCACAATTGACCCAGTTTTAACCAAAGATTCTTTTGCCAGTACAATGAGGTAGCTATTTGTCAAATGTTACTACATTTATTATTAGGATAAAAAAAAGTTTTATTACCAAAACTAAACTTGCGTTTGGTTTTTTCCATCAGTATATGTAAGTATAAATAATGAACATAATTACTTGTACAACATAAAAATATCACATGGTAATTGTGCTTAACTTTTCACTGTACTACCCAAATAATCCACAAGGACATGTACATGTAACTCGTGTATTCAAAAGAAAAATATCTTGTACTTATTTTCAGAGCTTCTGTCATCAAGCATCAGCAGTTTGACCACAGTACGAAAATGACATTCATTGTTAATTTGAACAATGCACACGTTTCAAAGCAACGATTTGCCAAGATACCTGATACATCAGATGAATCAATGGCAAAGAAGATAAAGCTGGTTAAAACATTGTCACCAAATAAGAATGAAGTGGCTGAATCATCTACTAAGCGTATGTGCATGTTTCTATTGTTTATCTTTTTTTTCTTCTTCCCTTACTGTTGTGCAAAATAACTGTTTTTTGCAGAGTGTGGAGGGAAAGTTTTTATTGGATCATCCTTACCAACATATGGATCGTTTGGTAAAGACAAAAATTGCACATCATGATCTGCATTAGTCAGCACAGCTTTGTATGTCCTCACTCATTAGAATATGCTGCAATTTAATACATCCATAAAATGTGTGTGTACATGTCTGTGGCTGAAGTGGAATTGTCATAGTGCAAGATGGATGAAATCTCTCCAGTAAAGGATCTGTAGTGGCTGTCCGTATAGAGAAATCACTAGAGAATCATGGAATTAACCACTTTTTTGTCAAATGCTCATTCAACTCTGCAATGTGCAGAGATATGGCCTTTATCATGTATTAAGGTTTTGTTGTTCTGATTCCAGATGACAATTTCTCTTTATTTTGTGACTGGGCCAACAGACTTCATATACATGTATACTTAGTTTTCCTTCTTCTTTTTTTCAGCACCTGCATCTGCACAATCAAGTCCTACACAGTACTGTTGTAATCATTGTCATCACAAGGAAAGATCCTTATATCACTATAGGAGACATCTGGCTTCACATGGCACATTCCGTTATCTCAGTCCTGATATATCACAATCATCCGCATTACGATGTGGATGTTGTAATTATGTTGCTTCTGATGAAAAAGACTTTAGTAAGCATGTTACTTGTCATGTGTCTGGAGAGAGACCATACAAATGTGGTTATTGTTCATATGATGCTTTTACACGTTCTAAAGTTCGCTTGCATCTCAAATCTGTACATTCTGGCAAGGAGAAAATAATTGATCGCCAGAGGTCTCGGGCTGCAGCTATCTTTTCACCCAGTGCTAAGACTCTAGTTGATATTGAACCCGTTGTAAAGGTTAAAGACATCATGGCAGTTCCTGCAGCAGAATTTGGAGACCTCCTTCTTAAACATGGAGTGACTACAATTGACTTGTCATATGTAGAAGATGACAAAATGTTACAGATTCTCAAATTGTTTGGGAGTGGTATTCCTGAAGATCAATTGTATGACCTGCTCAATGAATAAGTGTTTGGTATATTTGTTTTTAATTTGTGTTTAAAGTGATTTGTGTTCGACATCAAAAGTGTTTCTTACATGTTAACATCTTTTACATAGACATAATGAACAACAGTTAATATAATGTTCGTTCAAGTTGATAATGAGAAGGTAAAATTTTATTTGTTTTATTGTTATGTTTATAAAGTCAAACTGAATTTTAACAGCCAAAAACAAAATTAACAATTTATTGAACAAAAGCATTTAAGGGACACATTCAAGATTGTATTTCTCCACATGGCAGAATGCAAAGGACGTTTTGTCAAGGTATTGACAAAGTTCCCTTGAAGTAATATTGAGTACTTTGTCTATAGGACACGCATACACCATGAACAGTATATGTTCATCATTCCCATTTCATTATTCTCAAATGATACCTTCATCCATTTTTCACTTCATTCAACTAGTAATTTGAATCCTTTTCTGACCAAGTTGATTTGAACTATTGTTTGTAGATTCTAAGGGATCACTTAAAAGAGAACCAAGATACAGTGAAACCCCATCTAATGACCACCCTGGTATTAAAATCATTCTGCTATTGAGACCACTCTGCTATTAAGACAACATTTTTTTAAAGACCGGAATATTTCCGTATTATTTTTATAAGTAAAACTACCCTGGTATTCAGACCACCCCGGTATTGCGGATTACAACCATTAAAGTCCATCCCATTGGTTGTTTTAGTGCATTTCAACCCTGTCAAAGCAGAAATATTATGACAGCAAATTTTCTGCATTTTGCATTTACACAAGTGTTGAAAAGACACGCATCTAATGGTGTCTTTGTTCTTGCTGATTGTTAACAAATGACAAGTAGTACAGTCAAAAGGTAATCATGTTAGTTTAATCTGTGGAGCATGTCTAAATAAAAAAAAGGACACCGGTACTTTCAGTTTCTGGAAAACATTGTCACCTAGTTAATATTAATGAGCAATGTAATGCGCTCATTACTATTAAGCAGAGCATAACTGCAATTACTTTTAATGCCCAGCCCACAATGTTGATTACTCGGAAGTTGCCTCAGTACATGTATACTATTGTTTAGTTGAAGATACACATTACCCTCATCCTAAAGAGACAGGTCGGAGCTAACTGTTAATTGGAATATTGCGCCATCAAAGTGACTGACTAATCCACTAAGAACAAAACAAGTATTTAGAGAGGCAACATTAACAAAGTGAGTTCTGTCAAAGCGCTGAAACCCAAATATAGTCGTACTAGCACTATTGCGATATAATTTTATATGTAACAGTTTTAGTAGTGGGGTTTCACTATATATATATATATATATACCCCCAGATTGTACCTTTTATTGTAATTTCAAAACTTATATTTAAATTAAAATTGGTCCTGTCTTGGACTTAAGAGTATAATATGTGATTGCATTTAAAAAAAAAAACTTAACAGGAAGACGGCTTTATGCCCAAAAATAATATGAGGGTATATAATAAAAACAAAACGAATCGTAAGTGCCCCTACTAGGTGGTTATGGGTTTGAAATCTTTTGAAATTGGACACTTCATTTCATGAACATTGACAAATTTTAAACAGAAATTCACTTACTATTCTAAAAATTATTAAAATGTATCTATTAGTTTCCAAGATTAGTTTTACCTGATCCTTTGATTATGCCAGAAGAGACTTCATTTCTCATAAACAAATGCAAAACAAAGCCCACGCATCCCAGGTTGTACCCGGTATTTGTAAGGTTTGTGATTGATTGATTTTTCACTTTTTTGCTGTTTTAATGCTATTCTCTTTACTACTTGCTAGTTACTAGAATCATTTAAGACTGACTTAATATATAATGTTTCCCTGAGTACAATTTGTATGTAGAAAGTATGAACAAACTGAATGTGGCCTCACATATAATCTAAGTTGGTAATTGCTTTGATCCAAGTTTTGTTTGAACATTTGTATTGTAGCACTAGTAGTTTGATTGTAGGTAAACTGAACAAAGTAATTAAACTTTGAAAGTTTATATATTTTTTGCATTGGTAAAATTAAAAACCTTTGTGTGTTAATAGTCATTTCATTTTAACAGGTTAGTCATTGTTGCATCTAGAGGGATTGTGTATGTTTATGTATTGTTAAAAAAAACACCCCACAATCTACTACGAATTGATAAGGCAGCCTACATGGTATTTATGGACTTTTTGACATACTGCAGTGGATCATGTACATCCAAACATTCTTTTTACAATGTATATCTGAATAATGCTGTACAGGTTAGTGATATGCTTGAAATGGTTCAGGTTGGTAAACAGTTCATATTTGATAGTAGATATTGCTTTTCTTTTTAAAACTATACTTTTGAAATCCAGCCATTGTTAGCAAATATTACTTTTATTAAACTAAAGAATATTAAAATGTGGTGCAGCATTTGATGAGAACATAACTCACAAACATTCGCTTATAGCCTGTAAATAGGTATCATTGTTTGAGGATCAGATATGTAACATGCATCCAGTGAAGTAAATGCCAACATTAAATATTTATGAAGAGGCTACCTCAAACTATCAAGTGTCATACTGTGTTATTTTACATTTATTTGCAATATATATAAATTCAAATTAATCATATACAAGATTCACATGACTGTATAGTATGTTACTTAATACTCAAGCAAACATTTATTTTATTATTTTCTTTTTTTATTATTATTATTATTATTATTATTATTTATTTTTAATCAAAGAATCCTTTGCCAAACTAGTTGGGAGAAGCCCAGAGCTGTCTTCAGTAGGATTAATATATTTAGCTTTGTTATGTCTTATAAACGTTAACGTATGTTAAGCATTCTGAATGACAAAACCGTATTCCATTATCAAAATCGTATCTCTGAACAACAAACTATTCAATTATATCTGTTAGATAAGGCCGTTAGAGATGGATGATAATCAAAAACAGGAAAGTAGTCGACAATGTCTAATTTGACAACATTTCTGATCATACACATCTTCTGAATGTATTGCAGATTTGAGTTCTTTCTTGTGACGTTATTTGTTTAATCTAGTGTCAATCTGTTTATATAAGGTTTTCTAATATTTAAAAAAAACCACCCCACTAATTCTAATAGGAAATGATTTTGTTGTACATTTGTTTAGGACATTTATTTGGACCTTTACATTTCAAAAAACAAAATTAGTAATTACATTTGATGAGAAGCTGTCATTATGGAACTTTGATCTAGCCCATTTAAGATTTAAATATTTATAATTTGTTCTTCAACAGTCACATTTTACATTTACATATATTCGATGTTCATGAGTGGAATCTTTGATCCTATCACAGTAGTGCATGACGGTAGTTTTAGTGTGAAAGACGAGTTGATGTGAGAGTTCACTATAATCACGTATTGTACTCTTAAGTAACTGGCATTCGTTTGATGTTGTAAACACCAAATATAATAGAACAACAGTAACCAAAACATTTGAGATAAACCAATGATATTTACACAGAATGAAAGACAAGAAAGACATATTTTTTATAATATTATTTAGAATAAATAATATAACAAAAATAAATATCTTATTTTATTTTAATAAATACCTTTATCAAAGTAACTAATCAGAAAAAAAAGGACAAAAAATAAAATATGCAATTCAATGTTCCTATTGAGGCAAGTAAGACTTGAGTGGCATCTACTGTTGCACTGTAGTCTGGCTTTGAAACAGGTGCACTTTTTTTTTACTTCGCTGCTTGCCACTTTGCACACAATTATACTCGGCAAAACCTTGCCCACCACACATTGATTCTTCTTGGACAGCATGCCGTAGGCCTATTTCTTGTTTGTTATATTGTTGATGCTGTACAGGCGCTGCGCATACAAATCAAACTGAGTCCTACTATAACATCCTTTGGAAACACCGACACAAACTGCAACTCATGTTCATGCCTGTCCAGGATCACCCACATCAGATTTAGAGGGATTGGAATTGTCACGCTATCTCCGGGATTACCAGCAACATGTTCAAGTCGACTTCGTTTAACCATTCTTTCTGCTTGTGCCAACTGTCCATCAGCTGCTCTTTTGCGAATCAGCTGAATGTTGTCATGCAGCATTTCGATCTGGGTTGTGGCTTCACAGCTTTCAGGAAAATTTACTGCAGTGGAATCAGAAGGTGTTCGTACATCTTTGAGGTCCTCTTCAGACACAAGTCACTCTAGGATTTCACTTGAAAGGGATGTTGAACATAGTCCAATTTGTGCATCACACCCGAAAGGGGCCTTGAATGGGGATTGTTTTATACCAGAATGGTAACTGTTGGTTTTTCTGAAACTGTACAAAGTGAAGTCCAGTTGGCCAATCTGTTGAGTCGTTGTCACCTAACCATGCAATTAACATGTCCTTAACGTCGCAGTTGAGCCATTCAACTGATTACTGACTGCGGATGTTTGGATTTACCGTGAACCATATTAACAAGATCGTTTGTTTTTATTGCCTTTCATTCTGTCTAAATAAATAATTTAAAAATATGTTATCTTCATTTGCTTTCATCTGACTTATTTCAGTCAGTCTGTCAAATAAAGGGGCTCATTTTCCAGGTAATTTGTGTGTGTGTGTGTGTGGATAGATAGATAGATAAAGGTGTGTGTGTGTGTTCTCCATTGCTGTCCTGATAGTTTCAGGTAAAAATATATTTTAAAAAATTGATCTATTGAAGTACAATTTGCAAATTCCTTGCAACTGGAGTTCACGTGTTCTTTAGATACAATGTAAGCTCTGCTGATTCTTAAGCAAAACTGCTGACAGAAGTATTTCTTTGAAGTCTTTCACACGCCAGTCCTATATGTATATATTTTTAATAGTGCCCTTTTTATTTTTAGATTCTCAGAGTTAACTTTGTTTCCAAAATGAGACATCTTGGATAATACTTGTGATAAAAGTTTCCTTTTAATATGCAATATTGTTGAAAAGTTTTTGCAATGCATAAATCTGCTCATTTAAAATATTAATATGTGATAAGTTCCTTTTGCACATTATAACCAGTTGATAGCCATTTGCGTATGTGACAACCAGAATGAACGGAAACTATGGTTCACCTCTTATAATTTATATATTTGTATATTTCAATATTCTGACTGTTAAGATGTTCATTATTTGTTAATTGAATAAACAATTGCAAAGAAGAAATATTTTTCTTTGCAAACTCTGCAAATGACGTTTGTTTTGTGTTTGTGTGTGAGAGGAACAGGGTTTTTTTTTTTTTTTTTTTTTTTTTTTTTTTTTTTTTATAAATTGTGTTCTTTTCCAGAAAGTGTAGAAATCTCATGAATAAACATTCAGTCTTGAATGTTCGGATGCCCTTGTAAGTAATTAGGTCATAAAAGGCATATCGGAAAGTGATGGCCTGATTTACGAAAGGAGTTCCTTCAGTCTGTTGCATTTTGTTATTTTTCTACTGTTGGCTTAATGTGTATGATTGTCCTCTTAATTGGGTGAAGGAAGGAAATGTTTTATTTAACGATGCACTCAAACACATTTTATTTACGGTTATATGGCATCAGACATATGGTTACGGATCACAGATATTGAAGGAGGAAACCTGCTGTCGCCACTGCATGGGCTACTCTTTTCGATTGGCAGCAAAAGATCTTTTATATGCACCATCCCATAGACAAGATAGCACATACCACGGCCTTTGATGTACCAGTCGTGGTGCACTGTCTGGAGCGAGAAATGGCCCATTGGGCCCACTGACGGGGATCGATCCCAAGCCAACTGTGTATCAAGCGAACGCTTTACCACTGGGCTACGCCTCGCCCCTTAATTGGGTGATTTCATGTTCATTTGGAACTCTTGGCTTTCCTTCTCAAAGTAATGGACAGGGAGCACAAACATCTAATACCACTATAATTGTCAGCTTCTTAATGGAGTATACCCTGATCATATCTAATGTTTAATTTGTACCCTTCAAAATCTATTGGCATAATACGTGGTATATGCTGTCCTGTTTGAGGAAGTGCATATTAAAAATTCTTTGCTGCTAATGAGGGAAAAAAATGTAGCAGGTTTTTCTCCTAAGACGACACTTGCCAACTGTTTGACATCCAATATTTGATCAATAAATCAGTGCTCTTGTGGTGTTGGACAAAACAAAACCTTTTTGTTGCATAATTGTGTAACCCTTTTTACTTGGGGTTGTCTAGATCATTCCTATTGCTTATGTGCTCATTAGCTATTTTAACAGGCCAGTAGTCTTCTCCAATGACACCAGAATCGCCCAGTGGAGGACAACTAGACATTTAGCAGAGCAGACAAAAACATGCATGTAGTAACATTGTGAAGGAACACCTCCATGTCCATGTTATGTCAGTGTATGGCACAGTAGCTGCTACTATGGGTGGGAAAGGAATATGAAGCTTGGATGAGTTATCTGAAGTTCGCAACATGGATGCACCTTTCATTGATGTCATGGATCAGGCCACTACTTTCATTTTCGTATGTTACGGCATGAAGAAAACCAAGGACGTAGGAAACACGATGTAATGGATAAGGATGGCAAGGGACGTATATCGCCGCCAGAAGTGTCAACTGACACTGACAAAGGAGGCGGTAAATAAAAATGTGGATGGTTCACTATCGAGTAGTCTTGTGAACTCTAGAAACATCCACCAGCACTAAACCCAAACATCGGTAACAAATTACTCGCACCAATTACAATTTCGGACTCTGTAAATCTCTCTCTCTCTCTCTCTCTCTCTCTATATATATATACTCTTCAAAAAAAGAAACGCAAAAGGGTACAAATGGGTTATAACTCCGATTTTATGTTTCCTACCGGTTCATGCTTTGTGAATATAAGGTCATTGCATGTCCCAAACACATTCCCACGGTTACATTCGATAAAACGCAGCTACTGTACAATAAAGTTCCAAAATGTGAATATTCGCCAAAACGCAGCCACGTGCAAACCATGTCACCACTGCACGTGCGTTGTCTGCACGTGCAACATGAACACCGACAGTATAAAAGTGCAGGGTGTTCGCTTGCCTGGCCTCTGTATCTGGCCGACAGTTGACAATCCAGGACATGCCACGTCTCAGTGAACCGCAGAGAAACAATGCCATCGGCCGACTAGACGCAGGCGAATCCAGAACGGCCGTTGCCAGGGCATTCCATGTGTCCCCAAGCACCATCTCCAGACTGTGGGACCGTTACCAGCAACATGGATCAACACGTGACCTCCCTAGATCCGGTCGACCACGGGTCACTACCCCCGGGCAGGACCGCTACATCCGGGTACGCCACCTTCGGGAACGATTGACTACTGCCACCTCCACAGCCGCAGCAATACCAGGTTTGCGCAGGATATCCGACCAGACCGTACGGAACCGCCTACGTGAGGTAGGAATTCGTGCCAGACGTCCAGTTCGAGGTGTCATCTTAACACCACAACACCGTCGACTCCGACTGCAGTGGTGCCAGATTCATCGACAATGGCCTCAACTGCGATGGAGACAGGTGTGGTTCAGTGACGAGTCCCGATTTCTGCTCCGACGTCATGATGGAAGATGTCGCGTGTATAGGCGTCGTGGTGAACGTTATGCGGCAAACTGCGTGCAGGAAGTGGACAGATTCGGCGGGGGTAGTGTCATGGTGTGGGCAGCCATCTCACACACTGGCAGAACTGACCTGTCCACGTGCAGGGCAACCTGAATGCACAGGGCTACATTGACCAGATCCTCCGGCCACACATCGTTCCAGTTATGGCCAACGCCAACGCAGTGTTCCAACATGACAACGCCAGGCCTCACACAGCACGTCTCACAACGGCTTTCCTACAGAACAACAACATTAACGTCCTTCCTTGGCCATCGATATCACCGGATTTGAACCCAATTGAGAATCTATGGGACGAGTTGGACCGACGCCTCCGACAGCGACAACCACAGCCCCAGACCCTGCCCGAGCTGGCAGCAGCCTTGCAGGCCGAGTGGGCCACCATCCCCTGGGACGTCATCCGTACTCTGGTTGCTTCAATGGGCAGGCGGTGCCAGGCAGTTGTCAACACACGCGGAGGCCACACCCGGTATGCACTCCAGATGACCTTGACCTTGGTGGTGTGTCCTATCACTTACTCACAATGGACTAGAGTGAATTGTGAACAATCCTGCAACATTTGGTAATTATCGGACTCACCATTCAATAATTAAATCAATTCTCCAAATGTTACGACAATGTGGTTTTGCGTTTCTTCTTTTGAAGAGTATATATATATATATATATACTGAACAAAAAAAAACAACTTCCGATTTGTACATATAGTATTTGTTGTGTTAAAGAATTCACTGTGTAACGAAATTATATAGGTAGTATTAGCCTTGAGCTGTATTATCAGTATTCATGAATTTTGTCGATTATTTTTGCACTGTTAATCGTCGACAACGTGAAATTCAATTTGCACGTGCATGCATGGTTCGACATGTCCCGTGTCGTATTCGGTCAATTTGTTTTACTTGTCTTACTGACATTGTTGTCAAGTGAACGAAAACGCTTTAAAATTTGTAAAAAGATTAACCTTTTTTTACATTGTAGCATTTTTAGTATGCCCAGAATACCCAATAATTTACGCGAACGGGCGATTGGCATGCTTGATGCTGGCATGTCGACAGAAGACGTTGCAGGGCATGTTGGGAGTTCTAGTCGAGCGATATGAAATCTTCGCGTAAGATTTCCAACGACAGGAAGCACCAACGACTTGCCACATCGTGGACGTCCGCGTGTTACAACACGTGGTCAAGACCGCTATATCATGAACACGCATTTGCGCAATCGATTCCAAACTGCCACTGCTACTGCTGCTAACACACCTGGGCTTCGTAATAACCGAATCAGTGGGCAAACTGTTCGTAATCGTCTGCGGGAGAACGGTTTACATGCACGACGTCCTTACGTCGAATGCGTTTTAACGCAACGTCATCGTCTAAATCTTCTTAATTGGGCACGTGTACACACTCGTTGGATACGGCGACGCTGGAATACCGTTCTTTTTTCGGATGAATTCAGATTTTCTTTACGACGTGGTGATGGCAGGGTGCGCGTCTACCGTATGAGATATGAACACTATGCTGACTGTTGTGTTCTTGAACGAGATCGTTTCGGGGGTGGGGGTTGTGTCATGGTCTGGGCAGCCATTGCCCATGGTTATCGTTCACCACTAGTCGTCATTGATGGCAATTTAAATGCTCAACGTTACCGCGATGACATTCTCGCTCATCACGTCATTCCTCTGTTCCATAACAACGCCAATATATCGATTTTTCAGCATGATAATGCCACCTCTGATACAGCTAGAGACACTGTAAATTTTCTTAGGACAAATAACATTGATTTCATTGATGACTGGCCTGCTAAAAGTCCTGATCTCAACCCCATCGAGCATGTCTGGAATAGTCTGGACAGACGATTGAGGCGTCGTCCCAACCCACCCGCTAACGTCAACGAACTTCGTCAAGCGCTCATTCAGGAATGGAACAATATTCTACAGGCAGATATAAACACTTTAGTCTATTCTATGCGCCTGCGATGCACTGCAGTGGTCAATTCAAGAGGTGGTCAAACCCGTTATTAAGTGGGGTTTTTTTTTAACCCCTACCACACTTGGTCAAAATTTCTCCCAGTTTCTGTTAACCTATGGCCATGATTTTTGCACCAAAGGATACATCATGGAACACTCTTTAAACGCATGTATAACAATTATTCCCCCGGTTTGTTTTCATCAAGTTATGTTCAAGTAAAGTTAGCGGAAGTTTCTTATTTTGTTCAGTATATATTTTAAAAAATCAAATTAAAAAATCGGACAATTGGGTCCAACATGAAATAAACCTCTCAAAGCAGAGCTAAGATTAATTAAGATGACATCGGTTGATGGTCATCAGGGACCCATCCCATACGATGACCTTAAATGCATAGCTACTCATAAGCGTACGCGACAGGGCGGCAACTGCCCCACACAAAACCTCAAATTCGGTCAAAAAAGATGAGAGATATTCCAGCAAAATGTGCTAACCTGATATCTTTTTATTATATCCTCAAAATCAATGATTCGTTTGCAACCCTATGTAGCTATTTGATAGTAATGCTAATATAAAGAAATGGTGTTATGCGGATTCTGACATTTTCGTTCAATTCGGGCAAAAACAAGCTTTTGGGCTGCTATGCATATTCAACGATGTTGCATATACAAGTGTATTTATTGGCATATTAATTTAATAAAACGGTAAAAAATAATGTGATGACTATAATATATTCCTCACAAAAAGTTAAGCAACAACTAATAAAGTATTAATTGACAATGTTCTTAAAATGATTTGATATGGTATTAAACCTTCACCATCCAGTAAATACCAAACATGATCTTGGCCGTGCTAAGAGTTGTGTTAGTGTATCCACTCTTGAATACAACATCGTTAGAAATACATGCCGTGACACAAGACAGTTGATTTATGTAATAAAGTTGAAGGCAACGTGGTTTAGAATCTTCAGAAATGGGGTTAGGTGTCTTTTAAGGCCCACCGAGGTGGCAGAAACCACTGGACTGCTGTTGCCAACTAGTAGTACGTTAATCAATGTAATGTCCTACTGGATCGTACGCTATTACGTCACTATGGCATGTGCTATGATAGCTTCGAAAATCCTTACCCAGGGCCTTTGCAAGGTTTTGGCATACTGGCTAATTCATGGAGTGACCTCGTTCGTGAAAACCGATGTTGTATATTACTAGCAGAAACAGATTTTCAATTGCACGAATTCTCAAAAATTATTTAGCAAAGACTACGTAATAATAAAATTTTCACTTAGACGGTTCAAAACTGACTTCGTTCTGATAGCATGACTCCAGAAGACCATTGCAATGCATCCCATTCCCAGAACATTATCAACAGATGTGAATGGAGTGGGCGAGGCAGCATGCCAATCATTGGCGAGGAGTTCTCTCTTCGGCTGAATTACCTGCTTAACGCGACAAGCGAACAAAGTAAATGTTTACTGTTCTATAAAAGGGTTATTTTAAACAGCGTCTAGATACAGCAAATAAGCAATCTTCACATCTTCACGGCTACTAGTACCCATTCAGTTTATCTGCATTGTGTATCAGTTAAGAAATTGTGCCAGTGGAATGGGTCTAATTGCCTCTGGGTACGCTTGAAATGTGTAGACTCTTACTATGATAATACATCGCATGAAGAAGAAATTAAATGAAACGAAAACAAACTTGTGAGAGAATGAATTCCAAATAGTCACACCAATACATTAAGTTACATTTCATTATTTGTGAAGGCGACGTGTCGAAAGTTGATTTATAATAAATAATTGATCACGCACTCATTAATTAGCAGTATAGACTAAACAAAAAAATAAAATAAATTTAAATACTAAAAGTGGCAGCCTGTAATCAACGTTCACTTTTATTACTCCCTGTTGCCGCTTAAGACGAAGTTTGATTGTGTATCTCCTATCCACACCTTTTAAACAATTACCTAGACAATTTGAAGTCCTAAAGAATCCATCCATATTAAAAATAAAATAATAATAATAAAATTAAAATTTTAAATATAAATAAATAAAAACAAAACAAAATACAAATTGAGCATTATATTTATTTAACACAACTTAAGAATAATAGTTTTAAGATCTACATATAAAGGATAAACACTAGTCAAGAATAAATATAACATCACGAATGAGAATCACCAAGTGGGCTAAGAATAGAATAATAGTTTGATCTACAGAGAACAGTGTCGTTCATAGTCAATGCTGGCCTCGACAACAAGCGAACGAAAAGAAGATGATTTTAAGGATTATTTTTAATTACTGTGTGTAAACGATAATCACTGTATTCGCATGCTGTGGGCTACAGACATGCAGTATTACCCACCACATATTACGTGTATGAGACGAGGGTCTGGAAGCAAGCCTAGACTAACCAAAATAATACTAATAATAAAAGTGAAAGAAAGACAGTTAAAAATACAGTTTTAATGATAATCAGCCGACGTATTAATGAACAAATTTACCAAACACCGTGCCACAAAACAAACTATTTTATATTGTGGTTTAAATAACTGGAATGTAACAAAACAACTTGCAACTACAATTTAAAAAAAAAGAAAAAAAGAACTAGACGCAGGGCTGAATCAAATAATTACTGGCATCACCTGTAGTTAAAATAATGTTCAACTAATAAAAGCAATTTGATGTCATGTAATTTTCGTTCGTTGATCGAAGATAATTATACAAAAATATCCCTGGATTAAGAGTGTATAGCACGTGTCATTCCGTCTACGAGACTGACGGAACAAGCTTGGTTTTATTTTTGGTTACATGAATATATATGTTGAAGTACTAACGTGAATATGTCAGTCAGCTTAGTGCTTATATTAATAAAATAAGTTATTGATGCGTACGTTTTCTATGGAAGAGCTATGTAGTTACGGGAAATGTTGCACAATAAAACTACTGCTGCCATTTCCTTTCAACATTGTAAAATTTAATTCCAAATAAACTACATTGTATCTTCAAATTTCCTAATTGAAATCTTAATAACAAGAATAGGGCATATTTTAAAGGTAAGGTAGCACAATAGCTGACCTACTATCAAAAAGACAGGCAAAGTTACGAGTATCACGTGATAGGAAATGTACACTGCTTATGTTCTTTTTTTGGCCCACATATACATATATACACAGAAAAAATAAACTAAGCTTCATTCTTATTGCAAATTAAAATATCCTAAGACCTCACGACAGGGTTTTTTTTTTTTTTTGGTGTGTTTTTTGTTTTGTTTTTCGTTTCTGTTCAATTCATCAACAATTTTTTTTTGGTAAGACTCATAATGATGACAATTCAATCGTTTTTAAATAGAGATGAGGGAGGCATATATTTAAATATTACTGATATACTATAGTATCAAAACCTACAATACGGGATGCAGTCTGGGGCATTATAAACTGATTTTCTATGATTTTAAATACTAGTAAATTATTGGAATCATTGGATCCCTTTTACAGGCCCCGTTGAAGACTCATACGTCTGAAGACTAACATCATGGCAACAACATGTGTTACTAAAGCCTGGACTTTTAAAAAGGTATATAGGTTTCTGTAAAAAGATTACATGCAACCTCATAAAAACCAAAACAGTAATAAAATCATTATCTCTTGCTTATGGACATAGGAAAACAAATCTTGCCCTCGTGTACAAGTTTGTTGAAAATACAACTTAGATTTGATCTTTTGTACACATTTTAATTTTAATTTCTAGCCTCATTTATTAAGTTGTTTATAATATGTTCCTGGATATTGTGTAACGTGATATCAAATGACAAAGAAAAAAAAAGAAAAAACAGCAACAACCCTAACTAAAACACTACACCAAATAAATTACCAGGAATGACTGTGAAAAGTTTTTTTTTTATTTAACAAAAGGTGATATAACATTACCATTATCTAACAGTAACAGTGAGCAATATTTAATACCATCCATGTTTTCATAGATAATAGAAAAAATAATCATACAGTGAACAGATGATCAATAGAGCAAAAATACACATGGTACACATTTGCAAGTACAAATAATCCACTATACTGCATCCAATTATCGAGTCGGTGTGACGTTAAAAAAAAAGAATAAAAAAAAAAAGAAGTCTAATTAAGTCGGGACTTGGGCTGGAAAGTAAGATTTATATCCATCCAAGAGAACATTTTAGAATAATAGCCAATCTGTTCACATTGGTTACAACTTATGATTCATGCAAATAATTTATTTCTTAAACTAAAACTGGCCATCAGTAATACATACTTCAGAACTTATAAACAATAGCTATAAACAGTAGTGTACCTGTTCTTCTTTTCATCACTGGTAACAGAAAGTTGTTCTAACCAAAATAAATTCACATAAATGAATCTGGGTACACAATCACGTAGATATATGTAGCGCTGACATTGGCATAGACTGTCTTCTGTTCAGCAGTCATCATTTTCTGTTACCATACAATCAATTAAAATCACGCAGCTGGGAATCAGGTTACATCAGTTTGGAGAATTTGTATGCCCTGCTAATTCTGAAACCAAACTCAGCTTTGAGTAAAGATTTGACTGGGTGCACTTCGGCAATTAATTCAAATCCACTGAAACTATATATCATAGATAAAAATTCTACAACACATCATCCTTAAAATTACTTGCATCCCATGAATGTTTCAAGCACACAAGTACTTGATACTAGTTAAAATCAAATTACAAACATTTACAGGCCTGATGAAACAATACTTTTTGACAACACATCCTATAATGTATTACATCAGTGACAGGCAGGGCAGTATTTAAAATGTGGGCCACTTTTAAACATTGATCTAACAATATGCGCTGTATTTAGTATAGTACCACTTCAAGGCTTAAATTCCACATGCACTGGTAATACATTTATGCTCAAATAGTAATCATAAAGAAGACCATTAATGCAGAAACTTATATGATCCATACAATATATAGTTGAATTTTGAAAATTATGTGTTGCATATATGCATGTACAGTATATACTTGTGATAATAGCCAACTTAAAAATATACAATTCATAATGCACCACTGTACATTAATATAACTGAATTTGAAAAACCTATAATATTGCATAATCTGTTTGGTGGTGGTTGGTTTGGGGTGGCGTTTTGGTTTTCTTTTTGGTATTAAAAATTAGCTAGAGACTATAAATCTATATCAGGTGTAACAAAAAACAAAAAACTATCTCACTTTTTTAAAATGAATATAAAAAAAATTTTATGGCTTACTTTTAAAAAGTTTTTTTTTTCATGGCTTACTTTTAAAAAGTTATTAGCGCACATCTCTTCTTGTTTTTTAAACCATTTATAATTAAAGCCACCAGAGCCAGATGAATCTTTGGGTGGTGGAGGGATGGGGTGATGGTGAGTGGGTCAGGGTTAAGGGGGGTGGGGTGGGATGCCCCACACTTTAGAAAATTCACTTTAATTTTTATATTATATTGAGACATAATTATATTTGTTTTGTTGTTTAGATCAAAATAATAAATGTTATTTAAAAAATCCACAGCAAATGTGCCAGGATGTGTAAAGGGTCAATATATTAAATTGTCTTAGATGGGCCCCATACACTTCATTGTGGTCTTTGTGTCTTTGGTGTTCATCTCCTCAAGCTCATATTTTATGCCCCTCTCCCCAACCCCCCCCCCCCCCAACAAAAAAAAAAAAGAAAGAAAAAGAAACCACCCACTTGAACAGGCCTCTATACTTTGCTCATTTTGCTGTTATAACAACACCTATAAGACAGGTGTTCGTTTTATGCAATTTAAATAAAGTATTTAAGTTTGAATAATTTTAATTGGTGGTGGTGGTGTGTGTGTGTGTGTGTGGGGGGGGGGGGTGTTATTTCAAGCACACCCTCATACAACTGGGACCTTACAGACTCATAGACAGCATGGGTGGGCCGCTTCAATACAAAATCCTGGCTACACTAATGTAAAATGTAATGTCAAAACATGCCATACCAATGAGAACCTACTAAACATCATACTGTACGCATTGAAAAAGGTGATTGATGGACCCCTTTTCTCTCCTCTCACAACCCATTATCTTTATTTCTTCAAATGTTATTTGTGCCCCCAGCATTCTGAGATTTCCTTTTAAGCATTTTTATCATGAACTTGTCCGCATGCCCACTGTTAGCTTTTTCAGAGTCTCAGAAAGAACAGTTCACCACTGTCACCTTTTTCAGAGACAGTCCCAGATAGAACAGTCTACCACTGTCACCTTTTTCAGAGACAGTCCCAGAAAGAACAGTCTACCACTGTCAGCTTTGTAATAGTCCATCACTGTCAGCTTTGTAATAGTCCACCACTGTCAGCTTTGTAATAGTCCACCACTGTCAGCTTTTTCAGAGACAGCCCCCGAAAGAACAGTCCACCACTATCAGCTTTGTAATAGTTCACCAGAGTCAACTTTTTCAGAGACATTCCCCGAAAGAACAGTCCACCACGGTCAGCTTTGTAATACATGTAGTCCACCAGTCAGCTTTTTCAGAAAGTGCCCAAAACAATCTGATTAAAATTAGCTCTACTGTTTCACCAGTAGATCTAACAGCATTGCATGGACTCCCATGTCCAGGTGACATTTCATCTATAAATAACAATTTAAATATCGACCAATTACACTTCGCCTTTTATAACGTTATTCAGGAGCATACAAATTCTAAAAATATCGGTCGAGACTATTTATGCAATAGGCGAACTTGCTGGTCCATTTCAACATTGAAAAAACAGGGGAAAAGTGCAGTAATAAACTGGATTGTATACTAGTATAAACAGATTTTTTGTCTATACCATCACGTTTTTTTTGTGTTTTTTTTTTGTCTTGAAACAAATTTTATATGAAATTTTATATTGAAATTAGTTTCCAGCATACTTTGTAATTCACCCGAATCATTTCGTATACCCTCGGCATAATCCTGAATGTTTTCAAATCACTGGCATGATTTTGCAAGTAAGGTTTTGATTGGTGGAATGAAAGGTCAACTGGACATGAGCTCCAACAGGCTGCTGTTAGATCCACATGTAATAGTGGAGCTAATTTTAATTAGATTGTGCCCAAAAGAACTGTCCACCACTGTCAGCTTTGTAACAATTCACCACTGTCAGCTTTTTCTGAGACAGTCCCCGAAAGAACAGTCCACCACTATCAGCTTTGTAATAGTCCACCACTGTCAGCTTTCTAATAGTCCACCACCGTCAGCTTTGTAATAGTCCATCAGTGTCAGCTTTCTAATAGTCCACTCCACCACTGTCAGCTTTGTAATAGTCCATCACTGTCAGCTTTGTAATAGTCCACCACTGTCAGCTTTGTAATAGTCCACCACAGTCAACTTTTTCTGAGAGTCCCCAAAAGAACAGTCCACCACTGTCATCTTTTTCATAGAGTCCCAGAATGAATAGTCCATAAGGTTGCAGTCAGGGGACATAAAAACCTACTCTCGAAGAAGGAAATGCATTTTATCATAGAATACTTCTAGGTGTGATAGAAAATGATAGTGGGCCAGTCAATCATCTTTGGTAGTACATTATTAGTTTCTTCTCAATAGTATAGCATTTTCCGACATTAATTTCTGTACCATGCACCATTTTAAAATTAAGCCATGAATCAAAATGAACATTTTACATACTAATTGCATATTTTCCTGCTATGCAATTTCAAAAAGTGAGATGATTTGTTTTTAACCACCAACTAATTAATAATGCATATGTGAATATTTTTAAATCTATCCAACAAAAATAAGTGATTTGGTAAATATTATGCTATATAATTATATATTATTTTTCATGTCAAGAATTATCTAAAACTGAAAAATATAACAATGCAACATTATATACCAATATTGCATACTCAAAAGAGGCCAAGAGACTATATTTCTTTGGCATTATGAGGAAACAAATACTCCACACCCAATAATAATCTCTTTGTCTAAATTATTCAACTATCATAACACAATATAATATCTATGACAAATAACAATAAATCAATATATCATATTCTTTAAAACTACTGAATTATAATTAAGAAATATCATAGCTGGCAACACAACCAAGCAGAAAAACTCCACAGAAAAAACCCACTGGGACTTCAGGTTATTTAGTGTACTTTCATAAACTAGAAAAGTCAAATCTTATCTATTTACATGTATTCAAGGTGTAACTACAAACAGTCTTAGTGGTTATTATTATTAATTATGTTTTATAAAGATATTTTGGAAGGATTACTAAAATGTTCCAAATGTTCATTGTTAAAGATTCTGATATGTATAATTAATTCTGGTTGTAGAACTTTACAAACAAATAACACCACATCTTAAAACTTCAAGCATTTGTGAAAGTACACACTGTAGAACAATGCAACAATACTATTATCTAAAACAAACAAATGGCAAAAACTTCAAAACACAAATGCAATTAATTTCATTCCAACACCATCAATAACAAGTACTTATTTAAAAATAATGTACATTACACAAGCAAAATATATCATTCATTTTCATTAGTTACCTTCATGTGTTCTCTATATATACGAATCCAACTTAATCAAAATAATATATTAAAAAAACTGCATAGATATTGACAGTGGTAGACATCGATATTTCAATTTTCCATCAGTCAATTTCCCTCATATGATAAAAAAACACATTCTTTATGATTCTCTACTTGACATCCATCTATCAAATACTTCTATCCTGATTTCAAAACCCCAAGTCTTTGACACAGATATTGTTTTATCAGGGTACAAATATTATTACAGAATTCATAAAAAGACTTCAAAAACTTCATTGGAAGACATTCATTGGCCATTTGAAGATGCATTACTGCTGATATGATGTTCAATTTTGATCTTGTACATATATTTTTATTTTACTTGGAAGGAAAAAACAGCAAATTATACAATGTGAATTACCAATGGATACTCATATTTGTAGTGTAGTGTATGCAAATAACAAAGTATTCAATATACTAGTCTTTTACAAATAAAGAGGATTCGAAATAGGAAGTAAAATATGGATTGCTCTTATTTTTATTTTTCAAATAGCAGACCAAAAGATATATGTCCTGCTAAGAAACAATATGGCTAGCTGGAAATAGGATAGCACTGGGTGAGGGTGGGTGGGTGGTTGGGATTGTGTGTAAACAAATTAGAACCTCCAAGATGTATTTTAGAGCATTATGGAATTAAAATCACAATAGAATCACAATTTAAATAGCAGATGAAATAATTCAGCATTTAGATATGTCTCTTGATTAATAGTCTGTGATTTGCTGGGGGAGTTGGGTTAGCAGGTGAATTTCTCTCACCAGCTAGGTCAAAACAAGGATTCCGCAGAATTAAATGGCTTTCCTACTATAAATGTATTGGATGTTCTTCTCTATGCATGTCTAAATTAATGCGAGCAACGGTGGACAGACTAAAATGTGAATTGAAATTAATACGAGTGGCCTCCCTTTGAAATATTAACTTCCCTAACACCACACGTCTGTGTACTTTTTTGTTAAATCCAAGTTAAAGGCATCTTCAATGAGATCAACTCACTAACATGTCTGTGTACACATCAGTTAACCTGTTTAGTCCCTAATGTTTTTGGTGAGATCAACTCAAAGCATATTTTTGCGGCAATCATTTACATAATGTGTATAGTAACCTAAATCTGGCTAAACATTAGCATACATGTATCATTACAACTGTATGTCAACACAGTTGCAGGGAACTTGAACAGTAAAGACAAAGAAAAGATCAACTGCAATATTAGCATGTTAAAACCCATTCACGTGTGATGGATCATGTCGGATTTTGACAGGGTGGCCAAAGACCCTGCAATCATCATACATGGCTGGACTATTGGACACTTAGTCTGTCTCGTCTACGATGAATTGTGCTCCAGTTGTTTTTTAAATGTATTAGAAATTTAACCTTTGTTTGTTTTAATAGCGTGTGACACATAACTTGCTGGACTATTCAACAATTAGTCTGTCTCACCTACAATGAATTGTTGTCCAGTTCTGTTTTATAAATATATTAGAATCTTAATTTTTATTTTTGACGGGTTATGTTTTAATAACGTGGGACAAGTATACAAAACAGAAATAAATGCATAATATTATGATCGCATTAATTTCAGGACCTACAGTATATATATATATATATATATATATATTGTTTTTTAAATTAAACTTAAAAACAAAATGAAATTTAAAAAATAAAAATAAAATTTTAATTTAAATTTAATTTTTGTTTTTAAAACATGTAACTGAGATGAACATTCATATATGTAACTATATACAAAGTTTCACTGATATAGCACTTATAGCTTGTGAGAAATGGAGCTAAAAGCAAAACTTTAACATAGAGCTAAATGCACAAGTTGATGCCTTCTCCACTCAGTCATTGGAAAAATGAGACAAAAAATGGACTGCTTTTAACAGGCCACTATTTCGGTCCCTGAGGAATGATTTTGAATGCAATAACACATTTTCTTCTAAGTTCATGTTTTCCAACACAAAAGTAATAGAAATTAACTCATGTAAAGAATAATTCTGTCACTAATAATGAACACCGGTAGTAAGGAAAGTACATTTTTAGATTAGAAAGCTAAAATGTGTATCTGAAAAAGTTACTGTAAACATGTTCAAAGTAAACCAATCCATCATCAATTGCACACCCAACAGCCCTATACTGTGGTTAAAACAAAACCTCAAATACACTGATGTCTTTGTCAAGAATATAGAACAAATGAATATGCTTGTAGGAAGAACAGTATTCATATTTAACTCAATTAATAGTATAATGATTATGGTATAAAGCAAAATAAAGCTAAAGCAAACAAGTTAAAAATTAATGTCTATGCAAAATGTATAACTTCAATATGTGATATCTGTAACACAAATGTACAAACAAATGGGTAATGAACAAAATATGCAAATACAAATCAACACAAGATAAAATTTGAGACAACAAAGCTGTTATACTGAGGCAGAAAGCATTCGTGAAGCAAGTGAGATTGTTGCAAGATAACACTACTCAGTCTATAAAAGCTGTAATCTTGCATGTATTTATTAATACTTAACCATGCAAAAAGGATTATCCACAATATCCCCCACCATGATATGCCATTCTTTAATATCTTTTAGACACAATTATTAATCAAAGTCATATAAAAATGTATTGCACAAAATGTGAGATGTCTTCTCCAGTGTTTAATGTGATAATGTATCAAAACATTTTAATGAGAGACCTGCTTGTCATATTGTCTATCACTGTATTTTTAATTTGCATCAAGAAACAATATTTTATCAAATGGATTGAGAAGATTACAGCTTTAAACACTCTACCATGATTGCAAAATATACAGTAACAAAATAAAGTCTATATCTGCTGTTGGCATATTTATATATTGAGATATTTTTCATGATGGATTACAGAATGCAGTAATAAACTAACAGAACTATAAATATAGTTAATGTAGTAATTATGGAAACTATAATATAGTAATAATTGATGAAAACTGTAATATTATAGTGATAATTAATGAAAACCATAAATTTTAAAACAATTGCAAACATTGCATTAGTGCTGATAATTTGCAATACTGGTCATCGTAGAGATACTATTAATGACAAAATCAATAACTCAATGAGTATCAATAACTAAATTATATTATAATGGCTTAATGGCTAATGGTGTTTTACATAATACATTATTATGTTCACTACTGTACAATATTTCAATTTTATTTACATATTTTCAAAACTAACATAAGTACAGTCAAAGAGCAATTATTCAAATGTCAGTCTTTCGAAACTTTTCTCTCTCTTACCGATATTAACAAACCGAGAAACAAACTTTAGAAATAAATCCGTGAATCTGCTATTCATATTACTGTCCCAAGTGCATGTATATTGATTCACTAAACATCAATCAAGTGGGTTTTTCTCCAAAATCTTACACAACCTTCTCATACTGTAGAATAAGCTTCACATTTCAAACAAATATCTGGACCATTCATACAATTGCATAGTCTTAACAAAAAGAAAGTTGAATATTTCTTAAAAGCACCCAAAATCCATATGCTTTATCTGAAAGACTTCCATGCTTATCAAATACAATCTTCATTAAAATTAATACAATGAAACCTCTCTAAACTGGACACCCATGGGACCAAGTAAAAAGTCAGATTTTAAGGGGTGGTTTAAAGGGGTTATGTTCTGTACTGATATCTGAAAAAGGGATCATGAAAATATCCAATTTTGAAGGAATTCATGTTTACAAAGAATCTGATTTTGAGAGGTTTCACTGTATATATTACAGCAATACTTATGTTTTGGTTAATAAAAAATACTAACAGTATGTATTATTTATACAGCAGTTTACTGTGGTGGTATGACACAATGGGATTTTCAATATTTTTAATAGTACTTGACTATTCAACATGAAATTAAAACAAAATTGAGACAGTTAAAAAATAGACTTGTTTTTGGCTCTTGGGAAATTCCCACATATGGAAAAACAATTTTCCAAATAATGATGATGACAATAAAAAGAATAACATCATCAAATGCTTTGTTCATCAAATTAAGTGTAAGGTTTACCAAACACAAAACTTAAGTAGTTCTGACTGCATACATATTATGAAGAGACTTATGGTAGGTGAAAATCAGGATTCTAAATTCAATATGACAATTATGCAATGAGTATCATTATACTGTAGTTAAACATTAACAGCAGGAGACAAGATTACAACCTAACCCTAAATTTCTTTGCTGAATAATAAACCCACTGATAAACATTTTTGAAGATTATTAATGAAAAATTAAAATGTAGTTTAAAAAAAAAAATTCCTAGTTCCCTTGTGATAAAACGTTTCATTGATAAAAAAAATATCAACAGTAAACAATTCCATAAGCTATATTTTCTTTATATAACAATTACACAAAATGTAATTTATTTATTCCACGATTTCTTCTTTAAATAAAATGGAACCAACCCCTTCCCAAAATCTGCTTATAAACAACAAATAAAACTGAAAATGCCTAAGCTGTTTGAGTAAACTTCATATGTGTGTTTAATTGTGCCAGTAAGGTTCAAATTGGCCAAATTATGTGCAAAAAATAAAAATAGGTTTAAATTTACTATTGAAGACAATTTTTTTTTTAATATTATTTTGACACTCTTCTCTTCACAATTTTTCTGACTGTTTTGGCAGTAAAGCTTGACAAATATTAACAAAATAAACTGTGAAAACACAAATATGTTACAAACAAATGAAAAATACATTTGGTGATAAATGTATTTAAAAATCTAGACATGAATATAATAAAATATGTGATATTCTAAATATATTTGGTCTGTAAAATATGTCATGGAAATGCAATTAAAATTCAGATCTATAACAACATTAAAAGTTTTTTTAATTTCAAATTTAACTTGAACTGTTCAGAAAATATAAGAAACTTTGTCCAGAAACAATAAAACATTTGTTCAGAATCAACAAAACTTGCATTATGACTTCAAGATTTTGAGCACGTCATAATCCCTGTTGTGAAAGACCCGATCAAAATGTGGCTCAGGATTATCCCGCAACATGATGCAGACGGCAGTCTTTCCACGGTTCGCTGGGTCTTCGATATCCCACACTTCAGGCAGAGAGCAGCCTTCTCTGAAAGACAATACAATCATTGTTTAGTGAAAGCTTGTAGTTTTTAAATGTACTGTAAATCATAAATAACAAAAACAAAACAGTGGCAACCTTAAAGTTTAGTGAAATCTAAATAAGTAGCATATTAGCAAAATAAAATTTTAGTGAGGTCGGCATTATTGGTAGTACTAAACCAAATAACTTCTGGCTGGGTCAAAGTTCGAGGTGCACCCAACTTTTGATAGAGAAGTGAACACCACAAGTCCTGTGATTGGTTATAAATGTGAGTGTGTTGGTTGTAAAAAATAATAGTTTCATATGGGTAAAAAAAAAGAGCAATTTTATTTAATCTAGTACCAATGTGTCAAGTAGCCTTGTGCTTGAAACATGTATGGGGTACCTGTAAAAAAAAGTACTCGAATTTTGTGCGGAACTAGGGTAGTCATAGACGCTACCCGTTATCTCAGAAACAAGCAGCTTGACCCCCAATTTTTTCTGATTCACTTTAAGTGTGAGGGGTGGTAGTATTTACATCCGTGACATTTATGTTGATTGATACATTGCAGGTAGGAGTTTTAGCCACATATGTTACTATTGTCGTCTATGGGATTTGATTTGGTAGTATACACCCTATAGCACATATTCAGTGCATAATAAAAAATATTATAATTTTGTCATTTTATTTAATTAAATTATACTGGTTGATTAATTAACCATCACTCGACCATGCAAGTTCACAATGACCTTGACCATGACAATAATCTCTGTACATGGCTCTGAATGGAGTTTGAATCAAAGTTAGCACTGAGGAAAAGTTGGTTTTGGCCTATAATTCATACTGTAAAGATTTCAATAATTTCTTTTTACATGGTATTTGACTTGCCATATACAACTGCTCTTAAATATGGTATTATATATAGGCAACCTGAACTAAGATTTTAATAGCAATTTATTTTTATATTAAAAATAGCATGTGCCAATAGTGGGTTAATGTCTTTAGTTTCCATTAACATAGTTAATTTTTCATGTATGAAATTCTGAAAACTCAAATTTGTATTGATTCAGAACCAATTTTTTTCAGATTTGATTATCTGCCTTGGATTAAGTTGATAATTTATTTTATTGTTAAAGCTGTATTACCTAATGTTACTAGCTAAATAAAATGCTGGATTACAGATTGTAGGAATACATCCAATATACATATTGTATTCATCTGGATTAGAAAATAATGCAAGAAAATAGATGTTCGGATAATTTTGTCATTTAAAAATAGCTTTTATAAGTAATTAATCAAAAATAAATGTGTGAAAGCTGCATGATAATTCCAGATATCACAACTATTAAAACCTCCAACTACAGTAGGCTATAAATAAAATATAGTCAGGAATATTGGTGGTTGGCAATGGTTTTGATGATTAATTATGAAAATCAGCATGGCCGATGGATTTGAAATTCCCACACCTGGTAACTTGAAGACAACCCACACCCAGCATACAGGATTTCCTCCCAACACTAACGTTCAGGACATTAAGTCGTTATTTCATACAGGTACAGTCATGTTGGTGTTTCCTTCCTCAGACAGTGCATTTTTTTTAATACTGATATTTCTTTGATGTGCCTGTTAAGGTCTTCATAATCTAGGGGTCAATCAAGTGCATGTGTTTTAATGGAATTCTTTAAAGGGGTAGAGGTACTATCTTTGTTGTCTCTTTTTTGTTGTTTAATATGACATATTGCATTGGTGCAAAACTGTGTGTAATATATATGCCTTTTGAGGTGTACATTATATTAGGTTGCACTGTAGAAACAACAGTTTCAGTGAGGCTGTCACTTTATGTCAGAATACACCAGACCCTGGTTGTCATAAAGACACATAGCTGGACACTTTTTGAAAAATGTATGTTATCAGTATAGGTAGTACTAAACTAAATAACTTCCAGCTGGGTCAAAGTTCGAGGTGCACTCAACATTTTGATAGAGAAGTGAACACCACAAGTCCTGTGATTGGTTATAAATGTGAGTGTGTTGGTTGTAAAAAATAATAGTTTCATCTGGGTGAAAAAAAATTGCAATTTTATTTAATCTAGTACCAATGTGTCAAGTAGCCTTGTGCTTGAAACATGTATGGGGTACCTGTAAAAAAAAAGTACTCGAATTTTGTGCAGAACTAGGGTAGTCATAAACGCTACCCGTTATCTCAGAAACAAGCAGCTTGACCCCCAATTTTTTCATATATGTTACTATTGTCGTCTATGGGATTTGATTTGGTACTATACACCCTATAAGACATACAAAAAATAAGCTTATGTTATACAGTTTACAGACAATTAAATTTTGTAGACAATTACTTAATATCAACAACAGTATAATCGTATAGTTAATTAATAAAACGGTTAAATGTGACGGCTATTATATATAACGGGCGCAGCCATTTTGTACCATCCCACTGAATATGCCCTCTGGTGAGCTGGTGGTTACGTAATACCTAATGTGTCACGACAGGAATTAGTCTTTGAACTGAAGAAACAAAACATACCTGATTTTTGCGGATGCATCGCAATGTTCTGTAATAATATCCATCCCAGTAACACAGCAACGTGTATATGTGGTTTATTTTTCAATACAAAATAAACCACCATTGTCAAAGTGTTGAAATAACTGCATTAAATTTTGTATATAAATTAACCCACGTATTGAAATAATAGTCGGAGTGTTTTCTTGGTTAATTGGACTTTTCTTTCCGTGGCCTGTACCTGTGGTTCTTGATTGGCAGGTGTATATTTAGACGGTCTCCAGACACTGTGTCTAGACACACTAAAAAGATGTGCCTCTTTTATTAAGATCACAGGGTATTGTGTGATAACCTCAAATAGTAATGAACTTTACCAGCCGTCCTGCTTTATTACTGCAAGTAATTCTGTAAAATCCTTGATTAAGTAGACTTTTCCATCTAAAATCACAAAACTGACCAATTACGTAGTCTAATAATGCCGACCTCACTAAAAAAGAAAAGTATCACTTGGGTATCATGAGTGGTCGTTTTTGCTTGAACGTATCCTACCAAAAGGCCTAATAATATGCATTTTTTCTTTGGATTTTTTTAAAAGAAAACATTCTATAACTCCATTTTGTTATATTGATGCAAATTGAAATATATTTAGTTAAATAGTTTATTATACTATCAAGTCATTTATGTTGTTTTACAAGTCAGTTTGATGAAAGCGAAGCGCCTTGTCGTAAATTAGAGCATTTGTTTACACTGTGCATATTAGAGAAGTTGGACGGAGCTGACGTCACTTCGCCCCAAGCTATACCACCGGACGTCACAAAAACGAAACAAAACGGCTGCGTTAGCAGGAATAATCATGATTTTTTATTCATTCTAAAATTACGCGTTTTTCATTTGTTAAAGTGTCAGTATGTGTTGGTGATCCGGGTATGCATCTTTCCAACAAATAAGGCTCTTGTTGGAGTTTAGTCTACCTTTAATCACCAATAAAACGATCGCACAAAACTTTGTCTCTTATAGGTCATTTTGTATAAATTCACTAATATTTTAAGCTCGCTAACATTTCCTGATTTATAATATTTGATCTAATTACAACTCTGTATTGTATTTCTGTCTTAACAGTAACACCACATTTCTTGCTTGAAATAACTGGGGTGTTTTTCATCTAAAGTCTGTCCCATCCTCTTACAAAAATGTTTTTTGTATATAATATCAGTTTGGTTTGACATAAGAAAAAACCCAAAAATGTTTTGGAAATAAACATTTCTAAATACTATTTTTGTGTGCAATTTAAAAAACAATGGGTTCAAAAATAAATAACTTGTAGTAAATTCCATAGTATGAAAAAAGGCGTTCCCTGTGGGAAGGACTATAGTTTCTTGCTTAAAATAATTGCGGGTTTCTCATCTAGTTAGGTGAAATTTATTTCTGAGTGTATACTAGTATCTTCTACCAGCATTCTAGAAAATAAAAATATTAATTTTTATCTTGAGGGGAGTAAATATTTATTTTTGTGTTCATTTGGAGTGTTCTCATCTGTGACATATCCTGACAATTTGCGATGTAATTCTAAAGATAATTATAAAAACCTTGGATCATCAAAATTCCTGCAAGAGTCAGTCACATCAAGACCCTGTCTTGAACTTCTATAGAACACTAGGACAGCTAAGAATAAGTTGGATGTACATAGATGTACACATCAACCAGGTGTCAATTCTGGGCACTAAAATAAACTTAAATGTTTTTGTTTTTTAATGACACCACTAGAGCACATTGATTTATTAATCAGCAGCTAATGGATGTCAAACATTTGGTAATTTTGACATATAGTCTTAAGAGAAGAAACCCTCTACATTTTTCCATTAGTGGCAGAGATCTTTTATATGTACCATCCCACAGATAGGATAGCACATACCACAGCCTTTGATATACCAGTCGTGGTGCAAGAAAGAAAGAAAGAAATGTTTTATTTAACGACGCACTCAACACATTTTGTTTACGGTTATATGGCGTCAAACATATGGTTAAGGACCACACAGATTTTGAGATGAAACCCGCTGTCGCCACTACATGGGCTACTCTTCCGATTAGCAGCAAGGGATCTTTTATTTGCGCTTCCCACAGGCAGGATAGCACAAACCATGGCCTTTGTTGAACCAGTTATGGATCACTGGTCGGTGCAAGTGGTTTACACCTACCCATTGAGCCTTGCGGAGCACTCACTCAGGGTTTGGAGTCGGTATCTGGTTAAAAAATCCCATGCCTCGACTGGGATCTGAACCCATTACCTACCAGCCTGTAGACCGATGGCCTGCCACGACGCCACCGAGGCCGGTCAGTCGTGGTGCAATGCCTGGAATGAGAATCCAGGGGGTGGTGTCGAGGGGACCCTTACCATGTCCAGTACACACACACACCCTTCATAAACCCCTGGATCACCACCTGTCGATGGCTGGCAATCCGAACTGGTTATGTCCTAAGTCATGATCTTCAGATAAACAAGTTTTAACGTTTTTTTAAAATTCAGAATCTGGCGAAATGAGGAATTTGCAGATTATATAGCTTTGCATCAATTCTATAGCTCTAGAAAATATGTGTTTTTTAGTAAATTCAGAATTAAAAGATACTGTGTGTGAAAAACATTTAGGTGTAAAAAAAAGTTTTAAAAGTTTGTTCTCTAATTTCCACACATATACATTTATTATCAAGAATTATCAGCACTTTTCAAAATATATGAATAACAACAACTTACTTGCCACCTGAGAGACACCACGAGTATTCAAGAATCAAATAATCCATCTTAAGATCTCTGAAATTCTGCTGCACTTCTTCAATGGGTTTTCGACTGAATACGCTGTAGACTTTCATTGTTCTTGCTCTAAATAAACACAAATGTGAGCCATCATATGGTCCATATATAAAATATTCTAGCTGCTATGTAACATCAATGCATACGAGAAAATGGGTCCCCATTATTTGTTAAATTCAAACGTTAGTGTTAAGAGTTAGGGTCAATTTTAGACTTAAAGAGTAAATATTCTTAACCAGGCTGACATACAGATCGTTTTCCTATCAGTTCAAAGCTCCTTATAAATATTTGGAGAGAATGATGAACACAGTATTTTTGTCTTGCCATTTTCTTTGAAAAGATATGCACGAGTGAGGAGGGGTGTTTATGCATAAGAATGCATAAGAATGAATGAATGAATGAATGAATTTTGTTTTCCCATTTTCTTTGAAAAGATATGCGTAAGTGAGGAGGGGTGTTGATACATAAGAATGAATGAATGAATGAATGAATGAACCAACGAATAAACTAACCACCCAATCAATAATTGTTTAATGACACCTCAGTACAAAAATACACATCAGCTATTGTGTGACAAACAAAAGTACATGTATATTGAATATGATTATTTACATTAAAAGTTAAAATTATACAATAATGTAAAAATGCAGAATCAATATCAATACAACAAAACTGTGTGATGTATTAGAACTATCAGTACCTGAGACCAGCATCTTCATAGTGTGGGTGATTGACAATTGGACGTTGTGTACAAAGCTTTATAGTAGCCATTATAGGCATTGGTCCACCAAACACTGCATCTGAAATACAGAAACAAAACATGCAAAAATCTATTCAGCAATTAAAAAAGTTTGTTTAGTTTAATGAAACCGCTAGAGCACATTGATTTATTAATCAAACATAGTAGCAAGGGATCTTGTATATTCACCATCCCATAGACAGGATAGCACATACAACAGCCTTTGTTATACCAGTCGTGGTGCACTGGCTGGAACGAGAAATAGCCCAATGGTCTCACCAACGGAGATCGATCTCAAACCGACCGCGCATTAAGTGAGCACTTTACCACTGGGCTACATCCTGCCCTCAGCAATTAAAGTGACAATTAATCCCTAACTCTATTGGTTTGTTTTAGAAATTTACCTGCCATGAGCAAATTTTACTCCTCATAGGAGCCAGTACTGGAATGCAAATCCAGCACCTGTCATTCTTAGAACAGATAGCCTAACCAATACATCACCAAGGCCGGTCCTGCCCAGATGTAATGCAATACCAGAGTTAAAAGTAGTTTAACAAGCATTCTGAGAGTATTGCAGGTCCTTTACCGGCCAGAACACATTTAAAAAATCTCCTACATTCAAGGGCCATAACTCTGTGAGAAAATGGGTAAATCGCCATGAAAGTTAAACTTGATCTGTAACAGTACGTGATAAAACTATAAAAAAAAATTCATCTCAATATTTTCAGGCATTCTAAAAAAAGTCAGGAAAACTAATTTTCATATCTCCTGAGTTCAAGGGTCATTAACTCCGTGAAAATTGGGGAAATTGCTATGAAAAGTCAAACTCGATCTATAACAAAAAGCTATACACAAAATGTTAGCTCAATATATTAAGGCATTGTTAAAAAAAAAAGTCTGGAAAATTATATGTGGGACAGACAGAAGGACAGAGATAAAATCTATAGTACCCCCTGGTTGGATCAGTAGGAGACTTTTGAACTAGAAAATATTTCTGGCACTTGTCTTTTTGTAGATGGTTTTTGACACTTGTATCAAGAAAATCAATCCATGGAGCTCACTCCAAGATTGATTTTCTTGAGACTCGTGTCAGAAAAACCAACTACGAAAGGACAAATGCCAGAAACTATTATTCTGACAAGACTGATGGTTGGATGGAGGACAACTATGTTAGGAGATGTAAATGCATTAATGGATGTTCAACGACACTCCTGCAGGTAAAACACATCAGCTATTGCGTGTAAAACAGTGATAAGTATATGCACATCAATGATCAATTTAAACTCAAAGTTAAGACAGTGAACAAAGAGGAAACCCACTACATTTTTCCATTAGTAGCAAGGGATCTTTTATATGCACCATCCCATAGACAGGATAACACATACCAGTCATGATGCACAGGATGGAGCGAGAAATAGCCCAAGGGGCCCACTGATGGGGATTGATCCTAGACCCACCGTGCACCAAACGAAAGCTTTACCATTGGGCTACGTTCCACCCCCTCTATGTGCTTGTATATGTATATAAATGACAGCTTACTTCTATCAGTCTTGGTATTAACCCATTCAATCAGTTCCTCCATGGGTACATTGCTGAACTCTCCCTTAATGCTCCACTGCTGCTGAAGATTTCCAAATCCTTTAACACTCATACCAGCCAACAAGAGAGCCAGCAAGGCAAAATGGATGTCCTTCCTTTTAATGAAACTGAAAATCTGCAAGTCAAGAAAAGATTACTTAGAGACCCCGGCACTTTGTTTAATCGGCAGCTAGCTGGAAAGAAAAGGAAGGAAGGAAATGTTTTATTTAACGACGCACACTCAACAATTTTTTTTTACAATTATATGGCATCGGACATATGGTTAAGGACCACATAGATATTGAGAGAGGAAACCTGCTGTTGCCAATTCATGGGCTACTCTTTTCGATTAGCAGCAAGGGATCTGTTATATGCACCATCCCACAGACAGGATAGTACATACCACAGTCTTTGTTTCACCAGGAACGAGAAATAGCCCAATGGGCCCACCGACGGGAATCAATCCTAGATCAATTGTGTATCAGGCGAGTGCTGTACCACTGAGCTACGCCCCGCCCCCAGAAAGAAAAGGAAGGGAATATTTGTTTAACCACACCTCAGCACATTTTACACAATGCTTATATTTTTTGGTGTACAAGACAGGAATGAGATCAAATAAAAGCTGAAATGATCTTTAAAAAGCTTAGGACTTTATACCTTAATTTAATAAAGGTAATTTTTCAGCATTTTGGATTTTGTGAACATTATCTTATGCAAAAAACTAAAGAAGCTAAAATAAGTTAACAAGAATTCTGAGGAAGTAAATGTCTAACCTAGCACAACAAAAAATTGGTGCACTATGATGAACATCCCTAGGTGCAACTATAACCAAGTTTTATTGAAAAATTGATCTAAACATGAAACTTTAATGTGTTGTCAGAAAGGTTTACCTGTATCTCGCCTTTTACTTCATAAAGGCGAGAGAAAACCCCTGAAAAATCACATTAACTCTATTAACATATTTAACAACCATTGCCATGAAATATATTACTCATAGTGAATAGCAGCAAAGGATATTTTATTTGCACTTTCCCACATACCACAGCCTATGCTATACCAGATACCATTGGTTGGAACAAAAAAAAACCCGACAGATTCATTGTGGGCGATCAGTCCTATGACCCATCACACATCAGCAGGCTTTGAATTTGGAGATTTTCTTGTAGGATTTTGTTGAAATAGTAAAATGAGTCATTTTAATTTCTAGAAAACAAGGCTACCTGTCCTGATGCTAACACAGACGTCATCAAACACAGATGTGGAGTCCAGAACAGCTTCAGTCTCATTATCATGAATGCCATCATGGCAAATGCGATATGTTGCAACAAGTGATAGACAAGCTGAAAAAAAAAAAAATTGTTTATTAAATTAAATGACAAGACATTAATTACTCAATCCATCCACTCAAAAACCACAATCCTAAAATATCCATTCACCCTTTTACTCATACACAAACTGTAGTCCATTCCATTCATCCCTCTTTATTTAAATTTACATCTACAAATTCAGTCTCTGCAAACTTAGAATTGTAATAACCTGAAACAGTTAGCGTAATCAATTTTGGTTTGCATAACAGTACTATTTTTTTTTAAATTGCAAAACAAACTGAAAAGATGCATTGCTTTCAGTAAACTTTACAGGAAGGGTAAATTTGCATAACAAGCAATGATTCTTAAACATGAAATGAAATCAAATTACCTCAGCATGTGGCTTCCCTTTTGGTTTTCTGAAAAGAAAAACAAATAATAATAGGTTATTCAAAATATATATATAACCCAGAACCTGAACTTGGCAAATTACTACATCCACGTAACAGACTGTAACAATGTCACCGATATCGACTTCACTGAGATCGTATAGAGCAAAATACATGCAGTTTTTTACTGTTTGCCATTTTGTTTTTTTGTGTAATGTGACACAATTAATCTGATGTCATGTCAAGTGCTTTATACCTGAGCACATGTCATGACATTGTTAGATTACATCATATCGATCCACCCTTCTTGAACAGTATTCCATAAACAAGCAAAATGTCAGATGGCAGAAAACTGCATGTATTTTACCCTATGTGATCTCAACAAAGTCGATATCGATGATATCGTTAGTCTCGTATGCGGAATCTTTGTCACTGTAATGGGGTTTTTTCACGATTTGTGTGTGGACAAAACTTTGGGGAAATCTAACGGTAATTAATGGTACAAGAGTAATTTATCATAGTTGTTAACAATTTGTTTCAGATTTTAAGTTTGAATAACTGACCCCTGGTGTTTAACCATGCACACATGTGGTACTGTCTTAACTGCATGTAAAAGATAAACATAATGAACACCTTTAAGAAATTTAGCTCTATGGGTGATTTGGTGGGGTTTTGTGCTTTTAACTCACATTTCATCACCTGAACTTGCACCATTTGATGTAGGAGGATATCTCCAATTGGAATATTCTTTGTTTATGAGCTGAAAATAAAGTAAATACATTTGATCAATTCATCTACATTAAAGGTATATAGAAAATGGATAGCTAATATATAGAGGTTATTACCAGTGTTTTTCGGTATCGTCAATATCATATATTAGGAATAAAAATTGTATTATGCGAGCCTTTGGCGAGAATAATACATTATTTTTATTCCTAATAATTGATACTGACGATACCAAAATACACGAGGGTAATAATCTCTTTATCATATAAGCTCAAGCTTAATACTTGTTTTTGTAAACTGTACAGGCAACTTTAATTCCAGTCTGCCTTTACTAGATATTCAAATGACGTAAGAATAAGTGGCGCAGTGTATTTTTGAATGGAAATGACAGCAAACTTGAATGACATCATTTTGGATGTCCTTACATCAAAATAAATTTATGCCTAACGTTTTTTGTTTTCTAAACGCTGGACAGCTTTCAGTGTCAAATTGCCATTGAAATGTTTTTATTTGATGATTATGAATGCATACGTCAATCATGGAGTGTCACCTAAATACGTTTGCTTAAATGTCAATAAACCTAGTGCCAAGTCCTCGACTAATTTACATCTAATTTGCAAAGTTATCAAATTCTTAAAGTATGTGATCACTGAAAATGTAAGGTATTATATGATAAAACGTAATATTAATTCCTAAATATTTGGTCTTACATAATTCTCTAAAAGTGGAAATATTTATCTAATAGATCATTTTCTAAATTTGAAGAGAAATCACATTATCAAGGGAGAAATGTTTTTCACCTTTTTAAAGTGTATGACTATTTCTATCATTAATGGATAGAAATATTTGATCCAATATGATATCATCATGATTGATCATTCAGTATTAAATACATACAAGTAATAATAAAATTCCAACTAGACTTACTATTGACAACTTAACCATCTTGAGGCGTATAACATTGGGATCAAATTTGAAAAGTTGGATAGACTTTACATGGCAATTCCAAGTTCTAGATTGTAAGGGGGGTGGGGTGGGGCGTAATATTGCAACAAATTTTTCATGAAAAATTATATTCTATTTTTAGTCATGTAATATCAATTTTATAAATCTAAGCATTTATGTGAGAACAGTATTTAACAGAATGGAATTATTATGAAATAAATTTAATTTAAATCATACTCACAAACACAAGTACAGAAAGCATGGCAACTACTGCAGACGGCAACAGTAGAGTATACAGCAATCTCCAAAATGTCTGAAAGTAAATTTCAACAATGATCATTTTATTTATTTTAAATCATCTCAGCAGCATGAAGAACATTCAGATCAAACCAAAGCATTTCAAAGTGTTACATCAAGAAAACATGGAACTAAAATTGGATATTTTTTTGTGATTACTGTCAAAAGTTTTTGAATAAGATTATCTATCCAACCGTTTTTCTATGAAGATTTAAATATGTGTCAAACAGTTCACTAATGTATCTAGCTTTTTTAGTGAATTTATTTTTGTACAACACTCTTAAATTGTATAAAATCGCATAGCAAAATGAAGTTATTGTGTATTGAAGTTGTGACAATTATACATCAATAAATTTACAAATATAAATTCTTATACTGTAAACAGAACATATATAATTCCAAATACACAGGCCTTTCTTTCATCCTTGCCATAATCTGTGTTTTGTAATAATGTCCCTTTTTGCAAACTGATGTAATTTGTTGCTCTTTTTTTTCTCCAAAGTATAAATATCAATTTTAATTAGATATTGTTCATCCCTTGCCAAAAGGCATGGATGACCCATTGTCTGGCACATTAAATTCATTGTTTGGTTAAAGTTACCAGTGAAAATAATAATAATAAAAATGATAATAATACTACTACTATTAATAATAAAATCTTTATTTATAGACGGTAGCTCAATTAGTTCTATAGTCTGTCCCATCATTCTATAAAAATGCTTTTTGTAAATAATTTCAGTTTGGTTTGACATAAGAAGAAAAGTCAGTGTTTAGAAATAACTAAAAAAAATTTTTTTTAAATGTGTGTACAATTTAGAAATCAATCAGCTCAGAACTTATAGGAAATTTCATAGTATGAAAAAATGAGTTCCCTGTGAGATGGACTATAGACTATTCTCCCCTGAGGCCTTCTTACTAATTATAACAATAATAATAATAATCATATAATTATTTAAAAAAACACAAAAAAAACCCACCCTAATAAAACCATACATATATACTTATTGCAAGATAAGAGTCAAATTAGGACTAGCTAGATGTTCAAGAGAATGAAATGAGCAGTGTGAAGGGAAAGAGAGAGAACGCGAGATCATAAAACAGACAAGGTGTGAGTGACCTTGTGCTCTTGTAGCATTTAAATATTACAATACTAAAGAAAATGCCACTGAACACCAGAGCGATGTAAAAATCACATCAAATGAACCAAGCACTTGGCCTGGCTATAGTAACATTAATTTTTTATAAAAGATGTCATCCAGAAACAAGCACTCTGAGAGTACTGCTAAAACAAAACATGTCCCCTGCAAGACCCAACACATTTTTTAACTCCTAAGACTAAATCGTAAGGAAAGTCAAACTTGATCTGCAACAGTGCACAATAAAGCTATACACATATTTCAGCTCAATATATTGAAACATTGCAAAAAAAAAGTCTGAAAAATAAATGTTTATACCTTGTAAGTTCAAGGGCCATAACTCTGTCAAAAACTTATAAATTGCCATGAAAGTCTAACTTTATCTTAACAGTATATGATAAAGCTATGTAAAAAATTTCAGCTTAATATCTTGAGACTTTGTGAAAAAAAGTTTGGAAAACTACATGTGTGACGGATGGATGGACCGACAGACAGACAGACAACTCTTAGGTTAGACTGGTAGGGGACTAATAATCTAATAAATAATGTAACAGCAGGAAGTCTGTAATTGTAACTTGGAAACATTTTACATAACTTACATCTTGCTCTATGAAGTCAAATTCTTTAGCACATGTATAAAGCATTGTGTGAAAATTCTTGAAATCGGAAAATTTGCTTTTAAATATTTCACCTATATGAGCCTGAAACATGAAAAAAGAAAGATAAAAAACATTAACTATATATTATGTATTTTAAATATCATTACTGACAACAGTTTAATAATAATAATAATGAAAAAATCTTTATTTATTAAATTATTAATAGTTATAAAACAAACAAATTGGTGTAGTTTTGAAAAGACTGTAGTAGCTAATACAAATTAGCTAAGAAACAAGGTATTTATCCCATAATGATGTGTAACTTCTCTCATGAGTTGTATATATTTAATAATTAAACATATACGCAGGTGTTAGCTATGTCCCAACTTATAAAATTTGTTACATGTTTAAATTAATGGCCAAGTCTGGCACTTTAACAAATTTGCCAACTGCATAAAAAAAAAAAAAAAACATTAATTGGCAAATTGTAAATTTGCAAGGTAACTTTATATATACTCTTCCAAAAAAGAAACGCAAAAGGGTACAAATGGGTTATAACTCCGATTTTATGTTTCCTACCGGTTCATGCTTTGTGAATATAAGGTCATTGCATGTCCCAAACACATTCCCACGGTTACATTCGATAAAACGCAGCTACTGTACAATAAAGTTCCAAAATGTGAATATTCGCAAAAACGCAGCCACGTGCAAACCATGTCACCACTGCACGTGCGTTGTCTGCACGTGCAACATGAACACCGACAGTATAAAAGTGCAGGGTGTTCGCTTGCCTGGCCTCTGTATCTGGCCGACAGTTGACAATCCAGGACATGCCACGTCTCAGTGAACCGCAGAGAAACAATGCCATCGGCCGACTAGACGCAGGCGAATCCAGAACGGCCGTTGCCAGGGCATTCCATGTGTCCCCAAGCACCATCTCCAGACTGTGGGACCGTTACCAGCAACATCGATCAACACGTGACCTCCCTAGATCCGGTCGACCACGGGTCACTACCCCCGGGCAGGACCGCTACATCCGGGTACGCCACCTTCGGGAACGATTGACTACTGCCACCTCCACAGCAGCAGCAATACCAGGTTTACGCAGGATATCCGACCAGACCGTACGGAACCGCCTACGTGAGGTAGGAATTCGTGCCAGACGTCCAGTTCGAGGTGTCATCTTAACACCACAACACCGTCGACTCCGACTGCAGTGGTGCCAGATTCATCGACAATGGCCTCAACTGCGATGGAGACAGGTGTGGTTCAGTGACGAGTCCCGATTTCTGCTCCGACGTCATGATGGAAGATGTCGCGTGTATAGGCGTCGTGGTGAACGTTATGCGGAAAACTGCGTGCAGGAAGTGGACAGATTCGGCGGGGGTAGTGTCATGGTGTGGGCAGCCATCTCACACACTAGCAGAACTGACCTGGTCCACGTGCAGGGCAACCTGAATGCACAGGGCTACATTGACCAGATCCTCCGGCCACACATCGTTCCAGTTATGGCCAACGCCAACGCAGTGTTCCAACATGACAACGCCAGGCCTCACACAGCACGTCTCACAACGGCTTTCCTACAGAACAACAACATTAATGTCCTTCCTTGGCCATCGATATCACCGGATTTGAACCCAATTGAGCATCTATGGGACGAGTTGGACCGACGCCTCCGACAGCGACAACCACAGCCCCAGACCCTGCCCGAGCTGGCAGCAGCCTTGCAGGCCGAGTGGGCCACCATCCCCCGGGACGTCATCCGTACTCTGGTTGCTTCAATGGGCAGGCGGTGCCAGGCAGTTGTCAACACACGCGGAGGCCACACCCGGTATTGACCCCAGATGACCTTGACCTTGGTGGTGTGTCCTATCACTTACTCACAATGGACTAGAGTGAATTGTGAACAATCCTGCAACATTTGGTAATTATCGGACTCACCATTCAATAATTAAATCAATTCTCCAAATGTTACGACAATGTGGTTTTGCGTTTCTTCTTTTGAAGAGTATATATAACAGTAAAGATTGATATTTTGTTGAAAAATAACCATGTTTTTTTGCCTTTTTTTTATTTAATAGATAACTGAGTGAAAAGTTTTGCTCATTCAGAGCTAGTCGTGCACAGTTAAATGCATGAAAAATAAACTTGCAGTGATCAACTTTAATAAATTCAGCCCTCAAGTCTTTCAAGTTTGTCTTGAAAAATGCTCAGTTTGTGACTTTGCACTCCCCGACTCCATATCATACTTACATCATCAGCAGTGGAAAACAGTCTTGAGATAACGATTTTAAAACCAACTGTTCCAACAGCTAACAAAAGTCCTTGAACACTCTGAAAATAATATTTTTTTAAGCATTCAAGTTCAAAGCAAACAAAAAATATTAACACATGACTGTCCTGCATAACAGAAATAAAGGGTTATTCAATGATCTGGACTTACTCTCAGTACTTTACTTAAAGGGCAGGACAAAGCACTCGCTAGATTAGCCTAAAATTGATCCCCGTCGTTGGGTCCATTGGGCTATTACTCGTTCTAGCCAGTGCACCAGAATTGGTATATTAAAGGGTGTGGTATGTGCTATCCTATCTGTGGGATGGCGCATATAAAAGATCCCTTGCTACTAATGGAAAAATGTAGTGGGTTTCCTCTCTAAGACTATTTGTCAAAATTACCATTTAGTTGATATCCAATAGCTGATGGTAGTACTAAACCAAATAACTTCTGGCTGGGTCAAAGTTAGAGGTGCACCAAACTTTTGATAGAGAAGTGAACACTACAAGTCCTGTGATTGGTGATAAATGTCAGTGTGTTGGTTGTAAAAAAAAAGTTTCATCTGGGCAAAAAATATATGCAATTTTATTTCATCTGGTACCACTGCATCAAGTAGCCTTGTGCTTGAAACATGTATGGGGTACCTGTAAAAAAAACACTCAAATTTTGTATGAACTAGGGTAGTCATAGATGCTACCTGTTATCTCAGAAATTAGCAGCTTGACCCCCAATTTTTTCTGATTCTTTAAGGGTGAGGGGTGGTAGTATTTATATCCATGGCATTTATGTCAATTGATACGCTGCAGGTAGGAGTTTTAGCCACATATGTTACTACTGTCATCTATGGGATTTGATTTGGTAGTATACACCCTGATGATTAATAAATCAATGTGTTCTAGTGGTATTATTAAACAAAACAAACTGAAATTACTCTCAATATGAAAGTTGGATTAAAGAAAACAGAAAATTATGTACAAGTGAAATAAATTAATATTAAAGGAATTAGTGCATAATAAACACATACAAAATTAATAAAAATGCCAACTGTTTTGTTTTTGTCACTTATTCTAGAACAGGTTTTGTGAGAAAGTAAAACAAAGTACATGTACCATGAAGAGTTACTTCCCTTCTGGTTCTGTCGATCTAAATGCACTATGAATAAGATTTAAAGTTATTAAAGTTTACGTTAAATCTCTATTGAATGATATATTTAGTAATATTTAATATACAAATGAGTCTTATTTAATGAGGAAAGTAAACAGTTAAAAATATATAAAATTTTAAATTATTTTCTCCAAAACAATTTGAAAAATATGTATTTACTTTCCTTTTGACTCTTGAATCTTTTATTATTTGTTTAAATATTTTAAAAAAACCTATAACTGATATTGTTGAAATGATAACTTGTATATCCAATTTGCTGGCATCCTGACAAACTGGATGTAACATATGCGAGAAAAGTTTAGATTTAAACGGAAATACAAGATTGTGCTGACATGCCGAGACATTCGGCATAGCAGATGTCATTTTGAAAGTCGCAGGAATGGTTTAAAGTAAAACCAGCATGGCGGGGTGCCAACCTGATCATGCTATTGGAAAACACTGATAAAAAATCAAATTATTGCAGAAATAAAGAAAATGTTTTTTATTAATGATGCACTCAACACATTTTATTTACGGTTATATGGCGTCGGACATATGGTTAAGGACCACACAGATACTGAGAGAGGAAACCTGCTGTCACCACTTAATGGGCTACACTTTTCGATTAGCAGCATGGGATCTTTCATATGCACCATCCCATAGACAGGATAGCACATATCACGGCCTTTGATATACCAGTCATGGTGCACTGGCTGGAGTGAAAAATAGCCCAATGGGCCCACCGACAGGGATCAATCCCAGACTGACTGCGCATCGAGCGAACGCTTTACTACTGGGCTACGTTCCGCCCCCACAAACTATAGCAGACTACTGCTATCAGCTGCGAATGTAATGTGACATAATCAGGTTGATACCGAAGTCTAACATTAGTCATTAACAATCTGGTACTATTAACCAGTCAGGAACACGCTTTCAAACATATTTTGGCAGGTTATCAATATGTACAAACCCCCCCCCCCCCCCCTGCTCAAGGTGAAAAAAAATTCATCTCCCAATTTTTAATGTAATTTCTTTCCAAAAAAATGTGGTCAGAAAGCAGCTCGGCTAGCCAGCAGAAAACATCTCAGAACAGCCCTAGAAGGGGTAAATTTTTCAACATTTTCGGGGGGAGGGCCCCCAGACCCCCCGCCACAGGCTTCGCGCTTGCGGTGCTTGCGGGCTTCACCAAACACCACGACCCCCACCCCCCGCAAAATTTCCTGCGCACGCCCCTGCTTCTATTTCGTATGATGTTTATGTCCTGAGTGAAATAATTTTCAGTTGTAACGAGCTTTAGCATGTGACAATGAAAATTATTTCACAAGAGACATAAACATGATACGAAATGGTAGCAAGTTTAATACCCTATATAATACCCATAATCAATCTTAATTTGGCTGACGTTACTTAAGATTGTAGTGTGCCATATTGTAATAATATTATATACATCATTGTAAAATACCTTCTAATAAGTTTCGCTGACTTTAGAAATCTGTTAATATATAATAAAGCAAATTGAACAAAAAGGTGTATGATCTCCAAAACCCTTTAGGTGAGACAACAGACATCCTTCCTCTAAGAAACTACATTCTAAGATTATAAATAACAAAAATATACCCAAATGACGATTCTAAATTTCAACTTTTCAATGAAGTTTTCTAAGGAAACGATGGCCTGAAATAAAACAGATGTATGATATAATAAAATTTTAAAGGGTTAACATGGTAAAGAACTTTTGTTATTTCCATGCTTGCATCAAGTAACGACATTTCTTACATATTCTCAAATGTGTTTCAACAGTATAATACCAAAAAAATTTCATTTAATTTTTGCAGCCGAAATACATTTTTGTATTTTCAGTTATCATGTGTATTAGCATAAAATTAGGTTTCAAAAATATTAGTTAGGTAGTTAACCTAAAAAAGGCAGTATCGAATAAATATGCAGTACATTTTAACAGCATTAAAAACGTCTCTGTGACTAAGCACTAACAATCCACTGTTCTGGACTGACAGCTAAGCTAACTTCAAACTTCATTTGATATAAACACAAAAATTAATTTAAAAACATAAATAAATGAATTGATTTATAAATTAATGCTGAGTGGGGACCATATCAACTTACCCACAGTGTCATGATGCAAGATGCAAAGAAAGAAGTTAACAACATTTCATTTCTAAACAGCAGTATATAGCTAATAACCAGTCCCATCTGAAAAGAAAGAGAGATTCACATTACCGTCACCATTTATTTAAGTCCAGGGCGATACTATGTTTTAAAATATGACCTTCTTAAACAATGTAATTAATCTTTAATGTAATCTATAAAAAATCCTCCACATTGGAAGTAACTTACATTTATTACAGTCAGTGGAATTCTCAACGTTGCTGGTTTATTTTGAAAAATCTACAAGACATTCTTTTTCTTATAATATGGAATGAAATTATGTTGATATCAATATTACTATTAATATTAGTATATCACAATAAGTAAATGTGATTAATATAATTATGTTAGGTGTTTTCATAGTGGCCTTGTTATAGGTCAATGACTGTTGTATTGGCCCAGGGCTGTCTATATTGACTCTGGCAATGCAGATTTCTAGTGCAGTTGCCTTGGAAATGACCAAAAATAATGAAAGAATCAAGTAAACAGTGTTTCCAAGATGACCCAACAGAACAACATACCAGAAGTAAACTACACAGAACAAAGCAGATTGTCATTTTGACCTGCTAGGACATGTATGATACAATAACCATAAAATGTTATGTTTTTTGTTAAATACAATTTATATCCAATCCTACAGTCTGCTATTTCTGATCACATTAGTCACGTAGTAAATGTGATATCAATGCAGACTCAATTCATTCAAATCTAAATCATAGTAGACAAAAAGCAATATATATATCCTCTTTATGATTCAATGAACAATAAAATATCAAAAGTATGAAAGAGGAACCGGCAAATACCTGCAATCTGTATATTTTTTAAATTAAATCTTTCATTAAGCATATAAATATACTTACGGTTTGCCCTAAAAGAATAACCTTGAACTTCTGGGCATCGATGTACTGCAAGACATATGTGCCGAACACAGCCACTGCCTGGGTGAGCAAAGCAAACTGAGCAAACTGTAATGACAAAAATAGAATTTGGGAGTCTGTTACATTTATGATATATAAATATGGGATCCTTACTAATGCTTACAACTGGCCTGGGTGGTGTCATGGTTAAGCCATTGGACATAAGGCTGATAGGTACTGTGTTTGCAGCCTGGTACTGGCTCCAACCCAGAGTGAGTTTTAATGACTCAATAAGACCACTACACGCTATTCTCTCTCACTAACAGGACAGTGTGCTTGAACCTTAATTGGATATAAGCATGAAAATAAATTGAAATAAATGAATGAATGCTTACAACAGTATCAACATGAACTAGATTCCTGTTAAGCAATAAGCATTATGTAGCCCAGTGGTTCCATCTCCCATCCAGAGAGAGTTCTAACGACTTAATGGAAAGTTAAAGTTTGTCTGGTTTAACAACACCACCTAGAGCACATTGATTTATTAATCATCGGCTGTTGGATGTCAAACATTTGGTAATTTTGACATATAGTCTTAGAGAGGAAACCTGCTACATTTTTCCATTAGTAGCAAGGTATTTTTTATATGCACCATCCCACAGACAGGAGAGTACATACCACGGCCTTTGAAATACCAGTCGTAGCGCACTGGTTGGAATGAGAAATAGCCCAATAGGGATTGACCATCTGCACATCAATCAAGCTCTTTACCACTGGGCTCCATTCCACCCCCTCCCTTTGATTAAGTCAGTAAGCTTAAGGTTGGTAGGTAGTGGGTTCACACCTCAGTACCATCTCCCATCCAGAGTGAGTTTTAAAAAACAGAAACCTGCTGCCACAACAGAGATGATTATTTTCAGTTAGCAGCTTTTATATACATATTTTTCATAGACAGCAGTATAAATTTGATGTATTAAAACAGTGATACATATACATACTGCTGTCTATGAAAAATATGTATATAAAAGCTGCTGTTTTAATACATCAAATTTTTGAACACTTTAGCCAATGAGCTGAATTTAATATGCCTAAGATGGATATGATTTAAAATTAAATCACAAAATGATTTATTTTTATTTATTTATTTTACTGAAATTAAGTTTAAATAACTATTTTATGTAAAGACCTACCTGCCAAGGCAACATGAAACAAACGGTGACTGAAGATATGAGTAAGCTGTGTCGGAAACCCGGATCTTTGATCCTGCAAATCAATATATTAAGAAAATAATCGGGGTTTTATTCAATGTTTGCAGGAGATATAAATGTGTAAAAATTTGACATAAGTATCTCAAAATGAAAAAATAAAATAAAAATAAAATATGAAGATGGAGTGTGACAGTTTATTTATAGATGTGTTAGGGATAGGGCAGAGGTGTATTTATATTTATAAATGAAATTGTAAAAGGACTTTATTATACTGTAGATGTTGACATATTTGTAATATACTAATATACTCAAACAAAATGAATTGGTGAACGACACCACTAGAGCACATTGATATATTAATCATCAGCTAATGGATGTCAAACATTTGGTAATTTTGACATATAGTTTTAGAGAGGAAACCTGTAATATTTTTTCATTAATAGCAAGGGATCTTTTATTTGCACCATCCCACAGACAGGATAGCACATACCACAGCCTTTGATATACCAGTCATAATGCACTGACAGGAACGAGAAATTTATAATCAGAAAATAAATAAATTCCATGAGATAAAGAATGGTATCTTAGTACAAACCTTAATACATGGGTTACTAAAAACATCTGTATAACATGGAATGGGTACGAGAAACTCTCTCTCAGAGGAGGCGTCCACTGCACTCTCGTTGCCTGGTAACAAAAAAGTAAAAACAAATTGTTCAGCTTATTATAATATAATTTATAGGATATAACAATAAAATTACCATGTATTAATTATTTCTTTTCAAGATATTTTGAATTCTGATTCATGTTTTTAACTGGGAAAGAAGTTTTGATTATCAGCACTTCACTTGGTGGCCATTTGGAAAGGAATCAAACAGTTATCTAAATCACCTCAGGACATTTTAACCTTTGGCCATTTGGTGTCTAACATATAGTTATTTCGAATCTTGGTCGAGGCACAGAGAAACCACTCAGGGCTAGCTCTGTCACCATTTGCGAATTTTACACACAATAGGCAAATATTATTTTTAATTGGGTCAAATAATTTTATGTAATGATTGATTATTTTGTTAGAAAATAATGGTAGGCTGTCCTGCTGCTGCTAATATAGGCTAAAACTATGCAAAAAGCAGCTATGGATCTTTTATATGCACTTTCCCATAAACAGAACAATACATACCACAAACATTAGTGTATTAGTGAAGAGGAATTGCTCATCAAAATCAATCAATCTTGCGACCCATTGCACCTGAACCAAGTGTTCTACTACCAAGCCACATTCCAAGCCCTCCCCTCCCACCAGCACCCGCCAAACCTAAGACTGATGTTCTTTTATTCATTATAAATGTGTATTAAGTTTTACAAAGCTAGCATTTATCAGAGTTCGACAAATCCGCTAGCCCGACGCCCGTGGCTAGTGGTTATTAAGTTCGGGCTAGTGAGAAACGCAAAACCACTAGCCCCTGCGGGCTAGTGGTTTCCCCCCTCCTCTCGTCATCGCTTGATCGTGTTTTTTTTTCTTTCTTTCTTTTTCTCTCAGCTGAAATTTCGTTTAATAAATTTGATTGTGACGTTTGTCATCGAATAATATCAACAACGCAATCAGTATATAATAATAATCCACTTGAGCTAGGTCTGCAAACTGCAGTAACATGCTATCTCTACATCGTCACAGTTACAGCATGCATTGTTTACCTTTCCCTTTCAAGTTTCTGGCACAGGAAATAAATTCTAATGACATGCATGTTTTGATTGGTTAGACACGTCACGTGGTAGTTAATCTCGCACATATGTTTTAGGCTAAGAACTTGGAAATCACCAATCGCGACGACAGGTTAATCTCAATCAAGTAAACCCCAGCCATGCTTTGAATTTCAGTGTTTGTTTTATTTACCTATTGTTTTCTAATTTAACACTTCGCTAACATGTGGTTATCGGCAATCAGGGAAACAATTTACTTTAATGGTAACCGCATATGCAATGACTCGGCTTGGCCTATTACGTGTAGTGGTTTGGATAATACGTCACAGCTGCTGATACAAGATAATACCTTTTTTGTTCATCAATTAACAACGGATTAGATGTCGCCGTTATATTCTTTTGATATCGGTCTGACACGGAATAATGCCCTGTGTTTGGCATCACCGTTCCTGGCGACATAAATAGTAGGCCCTAAATATATAACCAACTACCAAATGAAAAAAAATGATTTATATTCTATGAAACAGTATTAAAAGATTAAACTTGACAAACAAGCATTATGAGAGTACTGCTAAAGCAATATGTGTCCTATACGGGACCCCAACAGATTTTCATATATTCTATGTTCAAGGGCCATAACACTGTCAAAACTGGGTAAATAATCATGAAAACTTGATCTGTAACAGTAAATAATAAAGTTATACACAAAATTTCAGCTCTATATCTTGAGCCACTGCAAAAATAAATAAATCTGATACACAAATATTTGTTTCTCTTAAGTTCAAGGGCCATAATTCTGTCAAAAATGGGTAACTTGCCATGAAAGTCAAACTTGATCTACAACAAATAAAGCTATACACAAAATTCCACTTCAATATTTTGACGCATTGTGAAAAAAGAGGTTCGGAAAAATGTATTTGGGACAGACAGACAGACAGACAGACAGACAGACAATGATGAAACCTAGTGCCCTCCAGTTGGACCAGTAGGTGTCTAATAATATTGACCTTAAAGTTGACATTGTTGCCATGATCAGAAAAGTAAATTGTAAAAATCCTGAGGCTACACAAACTTTAAATCAAACAACATGCCTTCAAACACCAACTGCATGCTTACCTCCCCATGGTTGTAGAAGAAACAGGACACTGTCAACAGTCCACCAAACAAGCTGCCACTAAGGAAGAGAAAAATGTATAATGGTCAGTCTATTAATTTTGGGCGTGTTCGAAACCCTAGTGGTATATGAGCACGTTAAACTAGTTATCTATCTATATCTATCTATTAATTTTGTGTTTTAATTCAATCTGCTTATAATAAGAAATATAGTTGGTTAATCAAAACCATTTGTAATATTAAAACCAGCATTAATGGGTCTGAAATTCTTGGAAATCCCCATGAAACTAATAATATTTACATTGTTGAGACATTGGTGCTTTTGTTGGTTTTGTAAATAAACATCACATTTGAAAGTTTTCTGAAGCAAAATGTGTGTTCCTTTAAAATTGACAAACATGTAAATGCCATTTATAAGGGAAGCTGTCAGGAATGCTGAAGTAAATAACAGCATCTGCCAAATCACATCAGCACCAGTTGTCACAATAAGTGTTCAGATCAAGTACAATCAGTAAAAATAGTTGACATTGTTGTTAAAACACAAAAACACAAGAGTATCAGTGAGGTACATGATACGCCAATTGGCAGTTAGATCAAAACAAATAAATAAATTATTATTTAATGACGAAAGATGAACACATTTTTAATTAGGGTTAAATGGCATCGGATATATTGTTAAGGACCACAGATATAATTAGAGAGAAAACACATTGCTGCCACTCCATGGGCTACACTTTTGGATTAGCAGCAAAGGATCTTTTATATACAATATTCCACAGACAGGATAGTACATATCATAGCTTTTGTTACACCAAATGTGGACCACTGGCTGGAACGAGAAATAGCCCAATGGGCCCACCAACAGGATCGATCCCAGACCGACCACACATCAGGTGAGCACTTTACCACTGGGCTATGTCCTGCTCCTGGAGTGTGATAGAGAAGGGCACACATTAATGAATGTGTTACAGGTATGACTGGATTATAATTATGTACAATTTGTGCAATAGGATTGGGAAATTTGTGCAGTGAGATAGGGAAATTTGCGCAATGGGATGGGGAAATTTGTGCAGTGAGATAGGGAAGTTTGTGCAATGGGATGGAGAAATTTGTGCAGTGAGATAGGGAAATTTGTGCAGTGAGATGGGGAAATTTGTGCAGTGAAATAGGGAAGTTTGTGCAATGGGATGGGGAAATTTGTGCAGTGAGATAGGGAAATTAGTGCAATGGGATGCCATATAGGAAAGTAAAAGATCTTAGCTTCTTCAAAAGCTGAACCAGATTTTACTATGCTGTTCAGAATGTAGACAAATTATGTGATTTATGTATTATAGCACGTTAGTTACCTGGAACAATGAACATTAGTTATGAGTGTATTATCTAGAACAATTATCAACCTTGTAATGGTGTGCAACAGACTGTAATCGTAAGTTAAAGTTTGTTTTATCACACCACTAGACAACATGGATTAATTAATCATCGGCTATTGGATGTCAAACATTTGGCAATTCTGACTTGTAGTCATCAGAATATATAATAATAATAATAGATTTTTATTTCAGATCAGAGATCCATAGAACATATATAAACATCACATACAAAACTGATTACATAATATACAGCAGCTTGTGCCAGCGATTTACACATACAGATTTGACGTACACAGTTGTACACCGCAGGTGGGCAAGTAGGTCGTTTGAAGTTGTTTCGATTCTGCTCTTCAGCGAATATGCTGTTGAGCGAAGTAAAGCGCCAAAGCTTTTTACTCGATGTCTGACAAACATCTTGCTGGCACTGTATGGTCGTCGTTGTCCGATCATCCATCGGTATGCATTATTATAACATATGTTAAGATCTTTCATGGTATCCTGCTTAAATTTCACCCATAATGCACCCGCGTACAAATTACTACAATAAATCACAAATAATTGTGTTTTAACAGATTCTGAACATTTTGCAAATCGCCGCAACAACATGTTTGCACGTACACAAAGGGCTCTATACTGTCGTTTAATGTCTTTATCGTCTTTCATGTTTTTGCATATGATATGACCTAGATCAGAGAAAACCCCAGGGCTTCTAGATTATGGTAGCCCCACTCACATGGCTAGTCATATTCAATTTTGGCCCAGTAAATAACTATTTCCATGCCCGACGGCTAGTGAAAACAAGTTGTCAAATGCAAATTTAAGTCTATTTTGTAAATATGAATATGCTGCCTACACCCCTGCCCCAGATATTGGTGTTTTTAATATCTTTAGGTAACATATCCAATTACTATTATTAGTAAAATAGTATTAAGTAAAGTAAAAGTAAAGTTTGTTTTATTTAACAACGCCACTAGAGCACATTGATTTTTTTATCTTATCATCGGCTATTGGACGTCAAACATATGGTCATTCTGACAGGTTTTTTTTTAGAGGAAACCCACTGTTGCCACATAGGCTACTCTTTTATGACAGGCAGCAAAGGATCTTTTATTTGCGCTTCCCACAGACAGGATAGCACAAACCATGGCCTTTGTTGAACCAGTTATGGATCACTGGTCGGTGCAAGTGGTTTACACCTACCTATTGAGCCTTGCGGTTAAGTAAAGTAGGGCTAGTGAATTTTTAATCATGGCTAGTAAATTTTTAAAATCACTGATCCCATGGCTAGTGGATTTTGTAAACATGCTAGAAGCCCTGAAACCCACAACATTTTTACAGGGGATCTTTTATATTCATTTTCCCACAGACAGGAAAGCACATACCAAAGCCTTTGACCAGTTACGGTGCACTGGTTGGAATGAAAAAAAAAACCCAATCAGATGAAAGGATTCACCAAGGTGTTTCGATCCTGCGACGCAAGCACCTCAGGCAAGCACTCATCGCTAGTTGTACTTGCATGCAAAGTTTCAAACTGACAAGGAAGGTAGGGCCAGACAAGATTCCATTTAATGTGCTGTAATCCATGAAAAGTCAGTATCTTTATAAAAACAAATTTTATAAAGCAGATTTGAAACATGAAACATCAGAGTAATGACCAGGATTTTGCTAAAATTGCATTTTAAAAAAAAAAAAAAAAAAAAAAAAAAAAAATATATATATATATATATATATATATATATATATTATTAACATAAAACTATTATTTTTTTAAACACTTCTATTGAAATTTAATGAAAATAACTTCTGGTCATTGCTGAAACTAAAAACAAAAAAATGTTATTGCAATTTGCCGCCCTCCTTTCACATCACAAACCGGAACTGCCCGTGACCGACAACATATCCGATTCAACTTACAGTACATAGAAGATGAGTAGGCTTGTATTTCGTATCAACTTTTTTGTACTAAATATTGAGAGGCAAAATAAGCAGTATGTCTTTCCACAAAGTCGACCAACACACAACGATATATGGTAACCAAGTTTTCCCTTCTTTTTTTTTTTTTTTTTTTTTTTAGGGTGTGGTGCCGCGCGGCTGCCATCCTTTAATTTTCCTCGAGAACACTGTACATATATATTGTCATCAATAAACATGTCTATAAATGTCAATAAAATCTGGAGAAAACTTGGAGTGTTTTCTCTTTTATAGATCACCTGTCCTCAAAACTAGTGCATATTCCCTATGGTTAGTAGACTGGTCCGAACATCCCAACAGCCAATGGGATGGCCTGAATTCTTCTACTGCACACCCCTTCCTGTTCCAGTCACGTGACTAACTTCCTGGGTAGGCGTAGCCACCAGGGATGCAGGTGTTAGGTAACCTCCCATGCCATTATTGTGTACGTATACTTAAACAATATGGTGGGTGCATCCATCAGAACATTGAACTAACAAGACCCGGATTTTTTCTTACTAGTAAAACAGAGAAAAGTTAGTTGAATTAGCTGGAAACACTTTGTTAGTGTATACTTCTTCTTTAAACCCTCAGAGATAATGACCATGTGTGTAGTTGAAACAAGCCTGGATTTGGAAGGTGCTGTCTCAATGTGGGATGAAGCAGGAGGTGATCCCAATCTGATAGCGGTCAAGGATCTGCTGCCGCAAGATGGATGAGGTCTGGATACCAGATTCTGCCTGGCCACATCGGAGCAATGAAGAGTAACCGGCAATGGAACTCCTGAAATCGCTGGATACTCTTGGAAGGAATATCGGTGATGGAAACGCGTAAGCGTCCAAACCATCCCAGCTGATGGCCAATGCGTCGAGATCTAGTGCGTCTGAATTCGGAACCGGTGACACGTACAATCTCAGCTGATGATTGAAGCGTGTCGCAAAAAGATCGACGTTTGGTGTCCACAGCCTGTGACACACCCACCGGAACGCTTCTGGGTTGAGCATCCACATGATGCTTTGTCGAGTGGGCGGACGTGACATCGTGTCGGCCAGAACATTCAACATCCTGGAATGTGACATGCTCTGAGTTGCAGCGGGATCGCAACTGTCAGCTCAAACAGGTAATAAGTGAGATCGAGCAGAATGAGTTCCGCCCTGACGAATGAAGTAAGCCACTGCTGTCACGTTGTCGGTTGCTACCATTAGAGATGCATGGATCAAATGCTGATGCCAATGACGTATCGCACTGAACACTGCCAGAAGCTCTAACACGCTGATGTGGAAACTTGCTTCGACGGAAGACCACAGCCCAGATGTTATCTGACTGTTGAGATATACTCCCCAACCTTCAAGAGAGGCGTCCACGAACAGATGATCTGTCACTTGGAATGGCCAATAGGAGATTCCGTCTAAGATGCTTGATGGAATCTGCCACCACTGGAGACTGAGCTGAAGGTTGTCGGGAAGGCTGATCATCAGATTGGGGTTGTCCAACGTGAAAATGGATTCATGAAGACTTGGAGGCGACGTAACGTAACCAGCTTTGTAGAGTCAAGTCTTGCACTGATGTCAAAGACCCAGTAGACTCTGCCAAGCATGGAATGTCACAGGTTCGGCTAAGACTGTGGAAACCGCAGATTGTATCTTGGTCCATATGTCGGCAGGAACCTGAAGGAGTCCTAGATCAATACTGTCAGGACGGTGAAGACCGTAGATGGAATCTTGTCCCATCTTTGTCCTACACTGGCACTTCATGAGACAGTCATTCAGCGATGCAAAAACAGCGACACCAGAACAGTGATCTTGGGAAACAGCCAAGAGTCACCTACGGCGATGTGGCCCGCTGTGCTATATTCCCGATATATGCTGCAGTGAAACAACGCAAATACTGTACGGTTGATATCCATGACAGTCTCAAAGGCTAATACTAGGCAAGCAGCAAAAAGACAATCTTCTCTGCATCGTACATGAATACTGATGGTGGGTTGATAATCCGCAACAGACCATAAAATTGGACGCAGTAAAAACCCGAAGCCGCGTGACGTCAACTAGAAGATAGTTACTGGCAGCCAACGTACCGATTCGTTGAAATTCCAGGAGGCAGCTGTCCAAATGATTACTCAACGGACCTAGCGCTGATAACTTCCGGAGATCGCAGAAGTGACAATCGAGTTGCAAACTTCCTGCACCAACAGATGTAGTGATCGACTCGCCCAATATCTTTTAACGTCACTGATCAACAGATGAACAGTATTCTTCATGGGTCAACAGGAATGGTTGACCAGCCCAGAGTACGGTACTATCATCAGCCCAGAGTACGGTACTATCATCAGCCCAGAGTACGGTACTATCATCAGCCCAGAGTACGGTACTATCATCAGCCCCAAACCGTAACATTTGTAATCTTCGAATCAATGCCAGTAAATGAAAACCCATGCTGAATTCCCTCAAATGCTGGCATGTCGAAGACCATGTAACGAGGATTACCGCAACTCATTGAGTTGATATATATGGTAACCGAGACGGTAACTGGTGTAGCAACCCGATCTGAAGATGTGAAGTAAAGGTATCATACTTCCACTTTAACAGCGACGAACTGACGATCAACAAATGATGTGGGAAACTGACAGTGTTCTGATATCTCAAGAGTGATCGGCACTGAGCAGAAAAAACAGCCGTTAGATAGTGCAATCATAGACATTGGGCCCATCCAAGATGTTTACGACTGCTTAGCAATCTAGCGCAGACATGTCGATCCCATGTAGAACACTGGTCAAGATGACGTAGATCGGGGATCCCAGCTGAACCCGTCAACCTTGTGAAGGTTGAATTTTCTTGTTTATGAATCTGTGACATCATGGACGACTGACCCGTAGAAAACCGAGAAGAGGGTTACCCGTGACAGCTGCGTGCTCGCTATGATGGTTTAAGAACTGTTGACTTTTTGTTGAGTGGAGTCGTCGTAGACCTGTTACCCAAGTCTACCACCGGTGTCGTTCATCATATCCACTGTAGACTACAGAGTAGGGTCACACGAAGTGACAGTGGCCAGAAGTCCCGGAACCGTGGCAGCATTATAGCAGGAATGATATGTTGTCATAAGTTTTCTCGATGACTGTTGGTTATAAACGTCATGAGAATTAATCATTTGAAAAAAGAACACTTTAATAAAGTGACTACAACCAAAATAATTGTACAACAGTAACATAACAACATTTGGAAATGTGTTACAGACATTAAAGTCTCAAATAGACCAAGTAAAAAGGATAGATTGCTCAGATTACGACGGAGCAAAACACAGGACGTCCGAACCATAAGATGCGAAAGAAAAAGAAGGAAGTTACAGTCACATAACCGGAACAGGAAGAGGTGTGCAGTAGAAGAATTCAGGCCATCCTATTGGCTGTTGGGATGTTCGGACCAGTCTACTAACCGTAGGGAATATACACTAGTTTTGAGGACAGGTGATGTTGAAAAGAAAATGTCAATAAAATCACGTCATAATAAATGTCAATAAAATATCATTAAAATATCATTAAAATGTCTATAAATGTCAATAAAATCATGTCAATAAAATCATGTCATAATAAATGTCAATAAAAGTCAATAAAATATCATTAAAATATCAATAAAATGTCAATAAATGTCAATACAAATTGTCAATAAAATGCCAATAAAAGTCAATACAAAATGTCCATAAAATTCCCTCAAGATATTTTACATACCCGAGTGCTTCAAGGACAGAATGGGGTAACTAAAAGGCATATGCATTAAAAATAATTGTGAATGGTCCCTCAACATACATTGTGTATTGTTTAATCCACAATTGCATGGTGTTTAATATTGTAATTGCAACACTTGGTATAGAAACTTTAAGATAAAAAATTAATACCAATGTAACCATTATATCTGGAGTTTCAGTGTCTGACTGAAGCAATATACATAGAGAATATTATACAAGTCCATGACATACAATGTTTATGACACTAAAGTACTGTCGGAAATAGAATAAAAATGATTTTCGTTGATTATTTCTTTCATATTAAACTGACATGTAAATATTTTGCAAATACCCATTCAATGATACTTTACTTAATTTAGCATTTACTTGTTTGGGCTCTCATTGATACATGTACAAGGTAGTGTTTACTCTTGAAATTAAACTAAAGATGTCAGTAAACAGGTGATTTGTGACCTTTATTGGAACAGACTATAACACATTTTGATATGTGTCAATTTCATTTACCCTTAAACAAACTTTTAATTTAAATCTGCAAGTTAACTGATTATTTTGAATTGCAGCATAAATTATTAATTATGACAAGCATATTGAAATTTACACAATCTTGCAACAATTTAAAGGTGCTATATAATGCGAACTGTGATAAAGATTCTCCAATAAAAATGTATTTTCTACCAGTAGATAAAATTATTTCCTATAATCATTTATGGGCATATTGTTAAAGGTGTCTTCTTTAAATGTTAAATCAAAATTTTATTTAAAAAAATAAAAAATAAAAATGATTTGCAATAGCTGTCATTGGGCAACATCGAGATAGCACCTTTAATACCAGTATAATGGAAGTTGACCAAAACATTTTATAGTCTGTTCCAATAAAGTGCACAAATCACCTGTTTACTGACATTTTTCTTTTAATTTCAAGAGTAAACACCACCGTGAACATCAATGAGCGCTCAAACAAGTAACTGCTAAATTAGGTAGACTATCATTAAATAGATATTTACTAAATATTTACTTGTCAGTTTAATATGTAAGAAATAATCGACGAAAATCAGTTTTATTCTATTGCCGACAGCACTATAGTGCTTAAATCATTATATTTCCTGAGCAGGAGTGACAGAAATGTGATAATTTAGGCATAAGTGTTAAAAACATTGGTTGTCATGGACATGAATGTAATATTCTGTTTATTCCCAATACAACTGTCCTGTTAAATAAACACACCAGCAATGTTTATAAATAACAATGCCTCTTTGCTGGCACAGTAATTTTTGTTCACTGATGTCTTAAAAACTTGATCACAAAATCATGAAAATATTCTAAAATAATATCATATACCGGTATATGCACCCAAATGTAAAAAGTACACATGTATCAACTGCTGTAAATGGAAAAACGTGTACATACTAAACTGCAAATGCATAGTATGTATGCATTTTTTTTATTAAATTGTATTAATTATTAACAAGAAAAGAGTAAATGTTATTCTTCGAGTGACAGAGACACAATATTGCTTGCAACTGTGGGTTTTGATTGTTTATATAGTAAAATGTTGAACTTTCTCCTGAGAAAAGGGAATAGACACATATGTGTTTACATGTGCAACTATGAGACAGGCTGCAGAGCAAACACACAATGATCAACACGATTTCCTGGGACGATGTGACTGCTCTGTACAAATGAGATAACCGATTGCTCTGTGTTTTCATTCATTTCATTTCAACTGTCCTGGGCACACACCTCAGATATCTGGGCTGTCTGTCCAGGACAGTGGGTTAGTTGTTAGTTGGTTAGTGAGAGAGAATAGGGTGTAGTGACTGTACACCTACCCATTGAGTCCTTAAGAATTCACACTGGGTTGGGGCCGGTACCGGGCTGCGAACCCTGTACCTACCAGCCTGTAGTGAGATTGCTTAACCACTGCACCATCAAGGCCGGTTGTTTTTATTTATTGATTTAGGAATAATTGCTTGTGTTTTGGATGTTCTTATGTCCTAATATCTGCATTATTTCAGTGGGTGGGACCTTATAAATACTTTATTAAACTAATTTTAAACTCGTAGTAACAATGAATGAAGGAACTAATCCCAGTGGAATGTCATATCAGACAATCAGAAAGAGATGTAGTCTAGTGATAGCCAATTGTTAAATGCCAGTGTCAACAGGACATATGATTTAATTATGACATACGAGGAAAACTGTACGATAAATATACTGATGGAAAGAAGTAAGGGGTCACACAAAAACAGGGCTCACACTTGAACACATTTTGGATTAGCTAATTTTCATAAATGTTGAGTATTTCCTGAAAATCATTAAAATACAGTTAATTTGAGAAATATTTTATTAGCCTAGGTCTAAATTTGGAGCCATTGTGTATAAAAATTAGCAGCTGGCTCATTTGGCCATGTACAGGCAAGGGTGGGAATTGGTGAACTGTAAAAAAAGAGGAAATCTAGCAGGGTCCAGGAAATTCGTGAAATCCTAGGTTAAAATCTGTGCCATCTGACACATTTTGGAGGAAAGGACGATTAAAATGCTAGGAAACGCAATGTTCCATGAGAGAAAAACAGCTGATCCGAGGAGAATTCCCAGCCCTGACAGGGTGAGCCCTGAAATAGTACCAACAAAAAATCTCAGTCTGTAATGCCAGAAGTTGACCATGCTACTGGCAGTCAATGAACATTACTGACGTTCTATTCCACATAACAACTTTGTATGAAATGCAGACATTACTATGATAGAAGTGAATTAAATTTGGTCTGTAATTCCATGTGTTCTCTTATTTCTTTCCATCAGTATATGAATCATGTTTTGCTATGTGTCCTAGGAAATAAAAATAATTGCTTACCTCAGATATGAACCAAAAAGAAAGAATATGCCAATCATAATCCCATTCAGGCAGAAAATGGATTCAACATAGAAGTAAGATGGTTCTCCAAGCCCTATGTAAAGAAAACAAAACAAGAAGACGACAAAAGAGTTATTAAAAAACACTGTCAAAACAAACTACTGAAACAAGAGGACTGGAATATTTAATAAGAAGGAAAATGTGCTCCTAATGTGCTCAGAGTTATTAGTTTTCCTTAAGACATCAATACATGGTGTTTATAAAGTTTTGCGTGTACACATGATATAAACAATAAAGGAAGCACACCAATTTTCACTTCTTAATGCAAATCATAATAAAGTCTGTGAAAAATGTCTTATCAACAGAAATAATATGTGACTATTTTCATAAAGTATAAGTACTAAATAACTAACATGCAAACAGTTAATATAATTTGTCAGTATTACAAAAATAAATAATTAACTAAAGAGTATAGAAACAGCAAAATAATGATGCAGAAAACTGAAAACAATGTGGCTATTTCCACGGCAATGCCGATTGCCATGATTAATTGCCAGGGTTGCTAACAACTCACCATTCAGTATTGACCACTATACTATGTTCTCACTATGCGATTAGTCGCACTGACTTGTCGCATTCGATTTCTCATAGCGACTCTTAATTGTGTGTATAAAAGACTAATGTTGTTCTGATTTAAGTATTCTAACCGTACTATTCAACTGCATGTGACTAGTCAGCTGTGTGATTTTAAATATAAATTACACACACAAGTATCAGTACAACGAGAACAGTGATATGAACGAATAATAAAATATCAGTTTAACTGTGAAGGGATGATAATGGGAATTGTAAACATAACATAACCAGGTGTCTAATTTATGATCTTGCAGTGCAGTGCAAAACGTTTTCTATAGAACATGTGATTTTACTTAAGGGGCGTTCTCATAATGCGATTAGTCGCACCAACTTGTCGCACCAACTTGTCGCATGTGATCAAATCGTACTGTGAGAACATCCTAAATCGGAACAACTTTAGTCTTATACGATCCAATTTTTGTAGGGCCGTCAAATCACATAAGGATAATGCCCTTTTAAGACAGCTTTGTGACTTATGCCTCAGGCTAGCAATGTTAACCTGTACATGGGTTATGAGACACTTAGTTCGATGAGTGATCACAACATGCCTCAATCTTAATTGGACATAAATTATAAGTATGAACATACATTTTAAAATAGATAAATGTAGAGTATTGGATACATAAGCATAAAAATACATTTTAAAAATACATAAATGCAGGATTCATTAGTAGGCAGCCAGTGGCAATATTGTGGTGGCTAGCCTACCATTGCTGTCATGATGCATTACTCATCATGCTTACAATTAAACATTCTCACTGCAAACTGTAGATGAAGGATTCATTAGTAGGCAGCCAGTGGCAATATTGTGGTGGCTAGCCTACCATTGCTGTCATGATGCATTACTCATCATGCTTACAATTAAACATTCTCACTGCAAACTGTAGATGAAGGATTCATTAGTAGGCAGCCAGTGGCAATATTGTGGTGGCTAGCCTACCATTGCTGTCATGATGCATTACTCATCATGCTTACAATTAAACATTCTCACTGCAAACTGTAGATGAAGGAAGGGAGGAAATGTTTTAGTTAACTATGCACGCAACACATTTTGTTTACAGTTATATGGCATCGGACATATGGTTAAGACCCGCTGTCACCACTTCATGGGCTATCCTTTTTCGATTAGCAGCAAGGAATCTTTTATATGCACCATCCCAGTCAGGATAGTACATACCACAGCCTTTGTGTTACACCAGTTGTGGAGCACTGGCTGAAACTAAAAATAGCCCAATGGGCCTACCGACAGGAATCGAATCCTAGATTGATCGCGCATCAGGCGAGCACTGTATCACTGAGCTACGTTCCGCCCCCAACTGTAAATGAGTGTTTATATGTTTTCTCAAGCAGCCTACCATTTGTAAATACAATGAAAACCCAAGATAAATTAATTAGTGTTGAAACTAATTTGGTAAAAGTATTATATAGTACTATATACTAAATAGTACTATAAATGTAGGTTTTAGTGACATACCGTCACAGCTTAAAACAGGCGACAAGCCCTCCCCCCTATTGATCTGCCAGCACTGTTTTGTCCGACGGTTGAAGTAGGCATTCACAGCTTCATATGTTCTGTACCCAGCACCTAACGCCACCTGTTAACAAAAGAAATGGTAAAATAAAATAATTTATTATACACATGTACCTATTCAATTTTACTATATACAGGTAGTGATAAAGACATTTTCAAACCGTGTGATGAATTTATTTTGTATCACACATATGTGCAATCTGGACAGGAACTTATAAATGGGGAATTCCCTTTTCATTTTTACTGGAGTTAGAGCCTTTTTATTACTGACGTCATGTCTGATTTACAAATTATGTCACATTGTATTTAAAACATTACACAAGACTGCCATAGAGTATGATTCTTAATGTTAAGAAAATCCCCCAAAAGGAGGATTTATTTACAGATTTAAGAAAATGTAGTTATGACGTTAAATGAAAAAGGTATGTAATAAATACAGAACTTCACACATGTTGTTTTCAGTTCCTATTTATTGCACTCATTTATTTTGCGCATGAACATACCACTCGACCCCTACACATCTCGTGGTATATATTCTTGCACAAAATAAACAAGTGCAATAAATAGGAAGTGAAAACAACCAACTTTTACATCTTTTTCACTGAATGTGTTTTAAACCATATTAATTAATAATTACACACATTAAAGCAGCCGAGAACAAATATATAGTGAAACTTCTGAAAACCGGATCCTCTATAAAGCAGAATTCCCTCAGATGTTTTTCACAGTCATATTTTAAAAATCAGTCGAGAACTTAACCTCCCTAAACCAGATACCTCTAAATACCTGACTTTTTACTTCATCCAGAGGGTGTCTGGTTTAGAGGGGTTTCACTGTATTAGCAAGGCACAGTTATGATGACGTTGTACTGCTGCTGATGTAAGTTAGTTGTTCACATGACTCCTATGCTTAACTCTGCTATTCTATATTCACTTTTTAATTGCTAATTAGTTACAATAAAAAAACCCAACTAAATACATGTACTGTGAAGCCCCACTAAACCGGACACCCTTGGGGCCAAGTAAAATATCCAGTTTTAAGAGGTATCTGGTTTAGAGAGGTTAAGTTCCAAAACAAACTGAAAACAAACAACACAGATTGTGCATGACTGTGACTATAAATTATTTAAGATATAATCAAGACAGCTACATGTACATCGATGAATGTTTAATGACATCCCAACACACACATCAGATAATGGGTATCATCAGCTATAGTGAGATATAATGACAGTTGAGTTATAAACTATTGGTGTGAAAACATAAGCTTAAGAGTTGGGGAGTTGTCTGAAAACTTTTCATCATGTATTTCCGCATTATACTCACAACTGTTGTAATCCATGTAAAAATGCATAGTAATTTGTTTAGAACCCAACAGATAAAAGTGGCCGCTGATTACAGGTTGCGACATATAGTCTTTAAAACATATGTTGTCGTTTCTTGTCGTTAATGGATGTGTGCTTCACAGTTTACTATAAATAAACTTTTGACATGTCGACTCATTCAGGAAAAATTGCAACTGGAATGTATTAAATTAACCGTTCTCAACAAGTTTGTTTTTTCTTTCCATTTAATTATTTAATTTCTATTTCATGCGGTGTATTGTCTTAGTAAGTGAATCTCCAAATGTCAAGGGTAGCCTGCCCAGAGCAGGGGTGGGAAAAAGCCCTTTTCTCCCGGTCTGGAACCAATTCTCTATCTCTGAGACATCGGTATCTCGTGCATGATTTAAAATAATTAATAAATACTGGTCAATATGGCTGGTGTTTCAGACGTCTGTGATTTTAAAGTCTGCCTAAGTATATTGCCAGTCACTGAAGTCTGACCAACAGTAGTGTCAATCCACTGCCACTAGGCTATACATTTGTCAAAGTCGCTGAGCCAGTCAAGAGATTAAACAGAGACGTTTAGGATAGCACCATTCTTGGTTTAGAGAGCCATCAAGGGTATTACACTCCAATTAAAACAAAGGACCCAGAATTTGCAACTGGTTACAATCAACACCTGTCAACACCTATGTACAGAGCTCTGTTGGGTCGAGTGTCCTTTACAGAAGAGGTGTTTGTGCAATACAAACTGCTTAAAATAGCATAAAATATACTGAAATAATCAATAAATGTATTTATTGTTGACTGTTCAATGTAGTGTATCCAATAATTATAAAGGATTTTAAAATTAACAAAAGGTTTCCACCTTTTTTGTTAACAAGTGGGAGTAAGCAGAACAGCTACATGTACTGGTTATCTCTAGAGCCAGTAGAGGTCAAATTTCATCCAATCAGTGATGACGTTATTACTCTCTTTGTCTAAACATGTGCTAGCTCAGGCTGTCAAACGCTTCAACGGTGCCATCTTTTATTAATTTTCAGGACACAGTATTGAATATTCATACTTTTTATACATATATGGGAATTAAAATTTATAACTTTTATTCCTTTTTTATATTATTTATTCCATTATGTAAAATATATACAATTTGTGGGGTTTTTTCACTGATGTGATAAAAAAAAAAGTTTCATGTTTTCATGTTTATCGTTTCGCGTTCATGATTCAAGTTAAAACTATACAAATGTCACTGATTTTTTTTTAAACTATTTGGCAAATATCGTCTTTTAAATGTTCTTCTTTTTATCACCAATAGAAGCAAAATATGCAAATAAATACAACATGTTGAATCAAATGAGTGTTCAGTCAGTCAGCTTATTTTTGTCTGCTTAGTGAGTGTTGGTCTCATAGTCTGCAGCAATGTCGGCAATCGAAAGAAACAGGCATAGCTACATCAACTTTACTTTGGAAAAACAGTGTTATCGTGTCTGTCATGATTGCGCATCTACTGAATACTGTTCAACATTTCATAATATTTGTGTTACCTACCTTCAAAACAAAATATCTGATTATTTAACGCTAATTACAATGACTGTATAGTGACTCTTACCGGCACTTAAACAAGCACACAATAGCAGTGAAGTGAGAGCAGACGGTTAATTGATACCAATCTTCTACGGAACGACAAGCGGACGTTATTTGATTGGACTTACCAGTGCAATCATTTTGGATGCACTGTCGCTAATGCTACTGATTGATAAGATGCAAGTGTGTTGCAGGTGACAATCTTCTTGTTGGATACCGGCAAAATGTCAAGGAAGCAATGGGAACTTAAACAAGCGAACAATAGCAGTGAAGTGAGAAAATACCATTAATTGTTCAATATATTACTATCGTTAATTGATGCCAACCGACTATGTAAATACATGCGGACATTATCTGACTGATCTTATTAGTATAGTCGTTTTTGATGCATTGCTGTTAATGCTACTGACTGATAACATACAAATAAGATACAAAACAATTATGATCGGTTCGCTGTGTATGCACTAATGTACACTGAAATTCATAATTTTGACAAAAATATTGTTTTTTTTAACAATTAATTTGCTATACATAGTTCGTTCTATACATTAAAATTTATTAATACTATATAGGGGGGGAAATCGGGACTTTACAATCAGTTCGTTCTAACCGGTAGTTTGTTATAAGCGTGTTCGTTCTAAAAGTACTTTACATATATATATGTGTGTGTGTGTGTATCTGTTGTCATCCACATTCAGGCATTTTCATTTAATTTCGGCAAAAATCAGCATCCCCCCCACCCCAAGAATGGAAGCCCATACATCTATGTCTGAAGAGTCACATAAAATCAATTCTGGCCTAATTGGCAGTTCATTGTAAAAGTTTGTTTTGTTTAACGACACCATTAGAGTACACTGATTTGTGATTTGATTTATTAATCATCAACTCTTGGATATCAACCAACTAGTAATTTTTACACAAAGTCTTAGAAAGGAAACCCACTAAATTTTTCCATTACTAGCAAGGGATCTTTTATATGCACATCCCACAGACAGAATAGCACATACCACGGCCTTTGCTATACCAGTCATGGTGCACTGGCTGGAACAAGAAACAGCCCCATGAGCCCACCAACAGGGATTGATCCCAGACCATTGCGTAATCAAGCGAGCGCTTTACCACTGAGCTACATCTGACTCCCCAATCATTGTATCTGAGCACAGTTCAAGGTTAAAGTTTCTCCTATCTGAACCACCAACAAGAAACAAGCCTGTATTTGATATATTATGTGCTCTTCACAGTTTACCTGGAAAAAGACCCCACATAGTTCTGCCCCTATTTTATTATGTACTGCACTCTCCTGGTTATAGTGTAGGTATGGTCCTTGGTATGACTAACCTCAGGGTACAAGTTGAATCTCTTGAAAGCATTGATGATCAGCGGGTATTCTGTGATGTTGTCATACATGATGGACGTCAGGCCAGTAAAGAATGTCTCAGATTCAATCATCGTTTTGAAATACGAATAATAAAGGCCCTGAAAAGTAAATACAAGATTTTACTTTTACATGTAAATGTACACAAAGATACACATGTAGCAAATTAAATAACAACTTTTTTGCTTTTAACCAGCCATGGCACGTAACCAAGTTTTGCACATTCCTCCATATTTTCAATGATAAAAAATTAAATTTCAATTACATTCATTACGTTACTTGTGTTTGTTCGTTTCTCGATGAATGTAAAAATAACATTGTCAGGGAACATCATACCTGATGAAGTCACTTTATACTGATACTTTGTCTTATCATTCGCGAGTTATTTTGAGGCTTGATGATTTGTTAGAAGCACTGGAATAGCATGTGCATTATGATAGACTGATATTAAATGAATCTAGCTTCTCTATCAAAACCAGTCATGGACAAAACTCTCTGGCGAAGTCAGAGGCTGTGTCCACGACATGCATGCGTGAACCGTTCTCTGATGGAAGCATGCCAAAAAAAACCCACACACACACAATCAAAACACTTGTCTAAAAACATTCTCTTACCATTTCTGTACGAAAACCAAGTTCTCTTTCCAGAGTTGACAAGTGGGAGAAATGCCGATCACTTTCAAACAAGTTGGCAATATGATTCCTGGAGAAATACACAAATACACAACATATTACAGAGCATGACCTCATCATGATGTTACGAAAGTATTCATTAAAAAAAAAATATATATAGTTTATTCAGATAACAAATTACATTCAGTGTTGAATTTTTACACATACATGTATGTATAGTTTAGAATGACATACATGAGTGACCAAGGAAGGCATGCTTGAACAGTTCTGTGATGGAAGCATGTCAAAATTATCCACATACTTGTACATGACTGTACCAGACAGTGGTGTTGTGGCTAAGCCACAAGACTTAAGGCTCACATTCCTGGACAACACAATGAGTTTTAACAGCACAGTGTGAAGGGTTTGGGTCTAGTATGCACGGACTTCTCTCTCACTAACCATTAACCCACTGTTCTGGATAGGCCAGATAGCTAAAATGTGACCAACACAGTATCATTGAACTGTCCTCGTACATGACTGTATATTTATATTTTGCATATCTGGTGTCTGAAAATTGCAAGAACAATCATGTCACTAGAATCAGTCGAGTTTCACAAAACCCATTTTTCATCCACACAATAAATACAGGACACTACCAGGGTTTCAATATAAATTTAATACTCTTATGCATAAATGCAAATACACATGTACATATGTTCATACATGTACATAAGCATGTGGTTACTCCATTCACGGAAGACCTTAGGCTATGTATACTTAAATACATTTTTTGCACTGATTAAACATTTTTCTATCAGGAAATATGTCAGATATAGTCATCTACACATACCTGGGCAATATTCATGGACATATAATGATATATACATGTATAGACAAACCAAAAGGCTAATTAAGCATTAGTGCACCGAGTTCATTTGGTCCTCCAGTGCTCTACAAAGCAAGTTCAAATTTACTCTTCCCTGGCCAGTAAAGTATAATATTTTAGTCGCCAGCCACTTTTATTTTGTAGCCAGCTAATATATACTTGTAATTAAATTGATTCATCTGCCATTTTACGGCACATTACTAATGTCATAATTGTTGTTAGGATCGCATTCGAATGAACTTGTGAAGGGGTAATTCCTAGTTATTAAATAGTAATTACAAGTTACTGTTTTTGTCCGGTTCCACTAAAACAGTGAACGACTGTTAACTATCATTAGCAAATCCTGTACCCAATAATTTTATTAAACGAAATTAAGTGAATTACTATTTTAATGGCACTGCTAAGATATGCATTTAACTTGCAGTACTCATTAAAAGTTAAATAAAAACTACTGATAGAAAACAAGTTTTATAGAAGATCAATTGCTACTGGTCCACTGTATTTTCTGATGTCCAGTTTTGTTGACAGATTAAAGTAAAATTATTGGACAGTCGCCAACTGGCGAATGTGATTTTATTTGTTAGATGCCAGTGAATTTTTTTAGTCACCATGGCGAGTATTTTACTGTCCTCCATGACTGGTATATTAATATATTATTAAAGACCATCTCATGTGCTATTCTGTAGGGGGAAAAGTATATGTGAGCAACGGTGGGGAAAAAAGGAAATCCTTATATCTCACTAGTCTGCCGGATCAGTATCAACCAACAATGCTACATTCACTAGTCCACCAGATTTTCTCCTACCAATCTGTTATCCTATATCACAATACAGTATCTTAATATTATAGAAGAAAGTTACTAACAACTTCATTTCAAATGACTATCCATTAAAACAAAAACATGTTGATTTAGCTTTTTTCATTGCTAGCAACATAGATTCAACAGAAAAAAAAGAGAGAATTATTTAACCTGTAAAAAAAAGAGGTCGCCCTGAAGACTGGTAGTTATTATTTCTTAATTTGTACGGAAAATGTTTTTACTCACATTTGGCAAATGGAATAGTACTTCCTGCATCCATGTGTGTATAAATGTATTTGAGGATCCCTTTTTGCTGTTACTAGTATTGGTAAATAATAAGAGTCACATATATATGAAAGAAATGTTGTTTTATCTGTAACCTAACCAGAGTGTGACAAATACACTACCCCTCGGTCCTGACTAGTGAATTTTTGGTTTGGGCTAGTGGAAATTATCAACTATATATATATATACTACATTTCTTATACTACATTATATGGTATCCCGGGTTATTGAAGTCTGGTATCCAAAATTAAATTACCGGTATCCCCGGGAAATCGGGATACTGTTAATCTCAAATTGATTGTAGTAAGAGTAATGCTGTTTATAATCTGTCAAAGTATATGCAATGCAATGTCCAAAGTCAAAAGATTCCAAACCCACAACCACCTAGTATGGGTACTTATGATCTGTTTTGTTTTCATTATGTACAGGTATCCTCAAATTATTTTCTGGCAAAAAGCCTGATATGGAATGGTGTCTTGGCTTGTAAACATGTGTCAAGTTGTCAGGGATCGAAATAAGTTGAAAATGGTCATTCAGGTTACCAGGAGGTTACCACATGTTGAGAAAGTCAAGAACAGTATTCAATCTTCACAAAGTCTTATTTAAACAAAAACTGGACCACCTAAGTTTGGATTATTTATTATTCACACACATACACACACACACACACACACACACACACTCACACTCACACTCACACTCACACACACACAGAGAGAGGTTTATCACTGTACATACTGCACCTTCAACAAGGTGACATGATTTTGTGTTTCACATCACATATACATAAAAATGAACATATTCATATATCTGCATAGATGTACTTATTTGTATTGAATACTACTGATGAAAACCGTATAACTTAAACAAAATGTTAGCCTGTTCTCAAATACTGTATTAATATTGATCCGGTCAAGCTGTTACAGTTCAATTTGTCAATATAGTTTAGGTGTGACTGAACAACACATCAGGGTTTCTGCCAGAGTATGAAGTATAAAATTACATACCCTAAAATCTAGGATATTAATTAATACATTTTAATTTTTTTTTAGAAACATTAAAGCACGAGATCTGCTGTTTAAAATTTGCCATTGAAATACATGAAATGCAGTGAACAAATTTAAAACATTTAAAACCCACAATCACTTAGTCTTAGTTGGGGCACTTATTATCCATTTTGTTTTTACTACATACTCTCAAATAATTTTCTGGCAGAAATCCTGCGTGACATGTCAAAAACATGAAGTTGAAAAATCATTTAGAGTTGATATTTTACCTGTCAATTCATTAACATAATGATAATATTTTACCTTTCTATTCATTGACATTATGATAATGAACTACAAAGCATCTAAGGTTTTAATAAACTTCAGGAGTAAAAACATAAACAAATATTTCCAATGGCCTGGGGGATTACGAGTTTAGAAAAGTTACTAGTCCCCACAAAATATACCCACCCTGTAACCCATTATTGGTTGGAACCATGTAACTGCAGATGTGCAACATTTGTGGTTGATATAGAAAAAGCAAACTTTAGTATGACTGCTTAATAATTAGGTTAGATCATATTTAACTGGCTTGAGGGACTAGTGTCATTTACATTCTACTCGTCATCAGCAAAATGTTCTACTTGACTGATGCTCAAAATTAACAGAAGGCATGCAGGCAGCAAATGTTGCTCAAAATACACATATATGCTTTCTGATAATCAACTTCACAAGCAGTTTTTGCTTTCCATCTTATTTTTGACTGAGAATTCTTGATTTCCAGGATCTACATGTATGATATACCGGTACACTTCATGTCATTCATATTGGCCTCAAGTCTTCCAAATTTCTGTTACGTCTAATTGGGAGTCTACTTTCGAGGCTAATTTCTAGAACTGCTTCTGGTGAACTTCCTAGAATTTGCTTCCAGGTTTCCAGCTTAAAATTTAAGAAGCAAAGATTGCTTCCCACTCGGACTCCACAAAATGAATTTTAAGCCTAAGCAACTTTTAAATTCTACCCATGAACTTGCAAGGGAACAAATTTCCGAGATCGCTATACAATTTTAAACCATTAAACAGTAGTTGCTAATAGGGTTTCCACGAGTACTCAGGCATGTTTACAATTATCAATATTTGAATAAGCATACAAAACATACTATCTTTTGGTAACCCAAAATTTTGAAAAGCATACATCAAAAATGTTGATTTAGTGAAGAGTATGTTTATCAAAATTGTTCATTTCAAATCTTAACGCCATATGACTATACAATGTACATGTATAGATGTTCGTGAAACTGAATGGCCCTGACCTTCATAATTTACTCAAAATGGCTGCAAGTGTTAGTTACCACTGAGTGTGTCATATATATGTATATACTTGTATTTAAACATATTCATGCGACAGAAATATACATCCTAGCATTTACAAACATGTACATTAATTCATAAATGTTTTAGTGCAGGTACTTACCTATGGGCCACTGCAACTATTACGGCTGAAAAGACAAAAGATATGCATCTGACAATCACTTAATACATTAATTTTACATGTCTTTCAAAGCCTGATGACCATGCATATAAAAAATGTATTTTGTTTAATTGCACCACGAGAGAACATTGATATGTGGTAATTTTGACATATAGTCTTAGAGAGGAAACATGCTCCATTTTTTCATTAGCAGTAAGGGATCTGTCCCATAGACAGGATAGCACATACCATGGCCAGTTGTGGTGCACTGGCTAGAATGAAAAATAGCCTAATAGGCCCACCGACGGGGATCGATCCCAAACAGACTACACATCAGATGAATGCTTTACCACTGGGCTATGTTCCACCCCTACCAAGCATACAAATAAACTGTACAGCATAGGAAATAGATGTTAAACTGCAAAAAACACCCTGATTAATATATATCTACACTAAAAAATTAAAATGTAAACATAAATTTGTAATGTAATAAATAAAAACTTCTTTTTTTAAAAGTATATAAATAAATAAGTATAAATATATAATTTAAACAAGAAGTTATATTTAAAGATATTTGTGCCATTTGCTTAGGGCAGTTCCAGAAATGACAACATACATACATGTATGTACATTTGCATAGGTAAAGGACACAATAATGATATTTTATGTCTGGTTGGTCTGCTGTACATATTTATTTCCATATAAAATGGTATTACTGTTTTGTGGGTGATAATATATCAGGGATCACAGGGATCAGAGGTTCCGGGTCCCTGACTATTTTACCCTAATCTCCCCTTATTGTGATCCTTGCTGATCTATTTATGTCAAACCAGCCTCGGTGGCGTCATGGTTAGGCCATCAGTCAACAGGCTGGTAGGTACTGGGTTTGGATCCCAGTCGAGGCATGGGATTTTTAATCCAGATACCGACTCCAAACCCTGAGAGAGTGCTCTGCAAGGCTTAATGGGTACGTGTAAACCACTTGTACCGACCAGTGATCCATAACTGGTTCAACAAAGGCCATGGTTTGTGCTATCCTGCCTGTGGGAAACACAAATAAAAGATCCCTTGCTGCTAATCGGAAAGAGTAGCCCATGAAGTGGCGACAGTGGGTTTCCTCTCAAAATCTGTGTGGTCCTTAACCATATGTCTGACGCCATATAACTGTAAATAAAATGTGTTGAGTGCGTCCTTAAATAAAACATTTCTTTCTTTCTTTCTATTCATGTCAACTTTGTATATACATTTTTTTTAGTTTCTATGAAATGGTTGCAATGTAGAGGGTTGTAATCCAAGAGTGTTAAAAAAAAATCTGATGGCCACAAGGTACGTGTATTTGAAGTACCAGTAAAATTTGAAAACTAGCAAATATAGTGGAAGTAGAATATCTGACTTTTTGTTTTTGGCGTCTTACATATTCATTGAAACCAGTCTAAACCGGATACCTATAAAATTTGCCAATTATTCCTAAAATTTGCATTTGGTGAATTTGGCAAGTGGTAGAGCTAGCCCAGGTTGTTTTGGTGGGGTTTTTTTTTTTTTGGGGGGGGGGGGGGGGAGGATTGGGGGTATGAGTTAATAAAATTAGTAATAATTTATTTTTAAATTATATTACATGTACATACACATATGCACTTATTTGGTATTAACTGGAATTATTGCCATGAGAGAGTTTATACCAGAGTGTACAAAGGGTAAAATAACAAACTGTGAAATCATGGAAATTATTTTTATATATTTTAGAAAAATACAGCACTGGAACTGCTTTTTACTAGTCAATATTAGTTGTCAAATACATGAAATGCAGTGTCCAATTTCAAATTCATAACCATCTAGTAGGATATGGTCTGTTTTGTTTTTATTACGTCCCCTCAAATAATTCTCTGGCTGCCAGCACGACATAAATACTATATTATTAAGTACTACGGTACATGATATACACATAGTACTGAGTAGATAATTAATCTTCAAATAAATTTGTTTTAAATCCACAATGGACCATTTTAAATATATAATGGACTACCAACATGTTTAGTCATGAGTTCATGGACTCAATATTTTTTGGATGAGTAAGAACCATATAAGTGCATATCAGGGTTTCTCCCAGAGGGTAAAACTGCTATGGTGCCATACCCAAATACTTTTGCAGATTATATTTTTAAAATGAACCTTTTGACAAAATTAATTACTCTTATCATTACTGTATAACTGTCTTAACTCTAACCGGGCCTAATCCATATTCTTTCTGGGGGAGGCCCCCACCCATACACCCTGTTGATTATGCTTGCATTCAATTCCATAGTGCCATACCAAAAACATTTTTTTTTTTGCATATAAAAATTCACCCACCCACAGGTATCCCCAAACAATAACATGAGATAACTATAGTATTTGCAATAGCCTATCATTAGGGGTTTCTGTTTGGGGTTACCTGTGCTGCATGCACCACCCAGCCCTACCCTCAACAATATGATAATACACTGGTACTTTTAAATTAGGTTTGACCGACATGTCATGGTTTATTGTAGTGACAGTAATTCGCAAATGCGTCGATAATGTAGAGCCGTACTTCATCGCCGATAGCTAGATCGACCAGCTCACCGACAAAAGTGTTGAAAAACTTGTTTGGTTGGTTTGGTTATCTCCCTTTTAAAGCAAGTTTATGAATGGAAATAAAAAAAAGCTTACCTATTACTAGCAAAACACACGTATACCGTGTGTTTACTAAAATTCCATTGTCTTTTTCTTTGTCCTTTGATTCATAACGTTTCGTATATCTATTGCGTGAAATATTATGCCGTCCAGACGTACGCGTTTCACTACTTTGGTATTGACTGCGTCGATTAGCTCCCATCTTGGAATAAACTGGTTTCCTGCTCTACAGTACGCATCAATAGAATTTTACATGGATTAAAGCTGCAGATTCGGGTATATTTTTACTTAACAAAACCCGACCCTAGAATATGTATACCTTTAGTCCTTCCCAGCCTCCACGAACATTGTTTTTAAAATAATTTCAGCTTGATTTGACATAAGAAGAAAACTAAAAGTTTTTTGTAAAAAACAAAAATCCCCACTATTTTTGTGTGCAATTTACAAAACAATCGGCTCAGAAATAAATAACTTGTCAGCGGCGGAACCAAAATATCCATTTGGGTGGGGGGTGGGGGACAATGGCATGAGGCGGAGTGCCATGGGAACTTTTGGGGAGGTTTGGAGGGGGATAAAAATTAATATATAATAAAATTATAACTGTCGCAAATTTGACGGGGGGCGTTTCGGAGAGTGAAACGTTTAGTGGTATAGCTTACAGCCAAAACATTCTAACACAAAACTTTTCTGCGTTTTATCAAAACATGTATGTTGTTCAACAAAACATGTACTTATAATAATTTATAAAAATGATTTTAAGAAAAATAATCGAGTCCTCGAGAACCATTGTTAACAGACAACATTTTAAGAAAACTAATATAACAATTTTGATGTCTTGCAATCGTATTATAAGTTGAGCAAATGAATAGGTATAATTTTAAAACTGTTTGATAAAACATTACAAGAAGTTTGCTCAGGGAGCTCTGACCTAATTAAATTCAATGGCTAAGTAACGTTTTAACATTGGCTGTCATCACCATTTTTATTTTAATAAAACGGCGATCGCGATCCAGTTGGCTCAGAATATGGAACTTTAACCATTTTTCGACCCGAAAATAGTTTTGTTATATTTTTCTGATTGATTTTTCCACCGTCATTTTTCGTTTTTAAGCTTGAGGATTCCCTGTTAAAATCGGAGACTCGAAGGGATTTCCGTGTCAAGCATTTTGACAAGAGGCGGTTTCATCCCAGTTCGCTAGCCAATTAATGCCTGAGATACTTGCCGAGCTATCCGTGTAAATATTTTTTTGATTGGTGCAGATTATAATCCGTCATATTTTTAATTGAAAAAGTTGAAGTTTACGAACTGTCTTACTCTCAGCGCATGCGCACTCCATATGTCTGCTCTTGCGAACTTCGTGAAAACGTCAAAGCTTGTAAACAGATATATCAATTTCTCGATTTTATGGGCTCTTATGACTTTGGGATTGATTGTAGATTATGCTAAATGTGTAATATTTGTACTTTTTGTCTTATAAATGACACGAAGGTGTTTTTGTTTGTCTTTTGTCCGGTAACATCAAAAATTAAAAAAATAGGAGAGAAAAAACGATTTTTTAGAAGTAAAGTTATTGCTGAAAACGTAGGTGCCGATTGCCGTGACGCGAACTATAGTGAGGTGTGTGCAAGAGTCCGGTGAACTATAATTCTTTTAGCTTGCATGTCAATCTGAAAGAAAGAAACAAACTAATTGTAAACTGAAATAAACAAAATAAAACATTATGTACAGATTAAAGTGCCCCTGTTACAGAAACACTCAACTCCGAGTGTCAACGTGCAGCAGTATTGTACTCTACAGCACAGGTAAATATTGTATGATTACTTCACCCCTTCTCTGTAATGGTCTAGTCCGGCTCGGTCACAGACGGTCACAAGTATCTCTAAAGAAAGTTTTGCAAGCAGACGCCGTGACAATCGTGTGACCAAAAAAAAAAAAAAAAAAAAATAGTTCTTAAAATTAGAAAGAAAGAAAGAAGTGTTTTATTTAACGACGCACTCAACACATTTTATTTACGGTTATATGGCGTCAGACATGGTTAAGGACCACACAGATTTTGAGAGGAAACCCGCTGTCGCCACTACATGGGATACTCTTCCGATTGGCAGCAAGGGATCTTTTATTTGCGCTTCCCACAGGCAGGATAGCACAAACCATGGCCTTTGTTGAACCAGTTATGGATCACTGGTCGGTGCAAGTGGTTTACACCTACCCATTGAGCCTTGCGGAGCACTCACTCAGGGTTTGGAGTCGGTATCTGGATTAAAAATCCCATGCCTCGACTGGGATCCGAACCCAGTACCTACCAGCCTGTAGACCGATGGCCTGCCACGACGCCACCGAGGCCGGTCTTAAAATTAAGTTTTCTTTCAAATAATAGTCTTGAAAAATCATAGAAAAAGATATTAAGAAATGTGTCGTGCTTATGAGTGGGTTAAGTTCAATCTTGTTTTCTATGCTCGTTTTAATCTTATTTCGAAAATTTCTGTGAATGTGACAGATATGGTAGGTACTTCAGAGCCGTAGCTAGCAGGGGGGCCCGAAAAAATTCGGAAAGCATTATAGACACTTGAAGAAAAGGAGTTTTAGACGACTATTAACTACTCAGTCCCCCTCCCCCCCCCCCCCTCAAAGAAAAAGTTCTAGCTACGGCCCTGTACTTGGTTCATCTCCCGGCGCCGGCTTCCAGTATGCAGATCTATGTAAGGTCTGTACACCGAATTCTCTTATACTAACCATTAGCAAGTATAATCACTAACCCACTACCCTGGACAAACAGTTAAGATAGCCTACCCGAGGTTTGTACTCAGGACCATAAAACAAAGTTTGTACTTTATGGCACCAATTTCTAATTTAGTACTACAAAGTACTAATGTCACAAAACACCACTGTAACAAGAAGTCCTAATTTAAAAAAAAAAAAAATTGTAATGGTATAGGAAAAATGCACACACTTATGTTAGCATGTAATGGATCGATCACGACTCGTGTCACCATATTCACTGTGTATCATCGTACACAGGATATTGCGAGCTCCGAAGAAAGAGAAAGGCAAAGTACCAACGCATCGAGGTAAAACAGACAGAATGGCTGCCACAAGTTGCAGGAATATATATATATATATATATATATATATATATATATATACATATATACATACATATATACATATACATATACATATACATATACATATACATATACATATATATATATATATATATATATATATATATATATATATACATACATATATATATATATATATATATATATATATACATATATACATATATACATACATATATATACATATATATACATACATATATATATATATATACTCTTCAAAAGAAGAAACGCAAAACCACATTGTCGTAACATTTGGAGAATTGATTTAATTATTGAATGGTGAGTCCGATAATTACCAAATGTTGCAGAATTGTTCACAATTCACTCTAGTCCATTGTGAGTAAGTGATAGGACACACCACCAAGGTCAAGGTCATCTGGAGTCAATACCGTGTGTGGCCTCCGCGTGTGTTGACAACTGCCTGGCACCGCCTGCCCATTGAAGCAACCAGAGTACGGATGACGTCCCGGGGGATGGTGGCCCACTCGGCCTGCAAGGCTGCTGCCAGCTCGGGCAGGGTCTGGGGCTGTGGTTGTCGCTGTCGGAGGCGTCGGTCCAACTCGTCCCATAGATGCTCAATTGGGTTCAAATCCGGTGATATCGATGGCCAAGGAAGGACATTAATGTTGTTGTTCTGTAGGAAAGCCGTTGTGAGACGTGCTGTGTGAGGCCTGGCGTTGTCATGTTGGAACACTGCGTTGGCGTTGGCCATAACTGGAACGATGTGTGGCCGGAGGATCTGGTCAATGTAGCCCTGTGCATTCAGGTTGCCCTGCACGTGGACCAGGTCAGTTCTGCCAGTGTGTGAGATGGCTGCCCACACCACGACACTACCCCCGCCGAATCTGTCCACTTCCTGCACGCAGTTTGCCGCATAACGTTCACCACGACACCTATACACGCGACATCTTCCATCATGACGTCGGAGCAGAAATCGGGACTCGTCACTGAACCACACCTGTCTCCATCGCAGTTGAGGCCATTGTCGATGAATCTGGCACCACTGCAGTCGGAGTCGACGGTGTTGTGGTGTTAAGATGACACCTCGAACTGGACGTCTGGCACGAATTCCTACCTCACGTAGGCGGTTCCGTACGGTCTGGTCGGATATCCTGCGCAAACCTGGTATTGCTGCGGCTGTGGAGGTGGCAGTAGTCAATCGTTCCCGAAGGTGGCGTACCCGGATGTAGCGGTCCTGCCCGGGGGTAGTGACCCGTGGTCGACCGGATCTAGGGAGGTCACGTGTTGATCCATGTTGCTGGTAACGGTCCCACAGTCTGGAGATGGTGCTTGGGGACACATGGAATGCCCTGGCAACGGCCGTTCTGGATTCGCCTGCGTCTAGTCGGCCGATGGCATTGTTTCTCTGCGGTTCACTGAGACGTGGCATGTCCTGGATTGTCAACAGTCGGCCAGATATAGAGGCCAGGCAAGCGAACACCCTGCACTTTTATACTGTCGGTGTTCATGTTGCACGTGCAGACAACGCACGTGCAGTGGTGACATGGTTTGCACGTGGCTGCGTTTTTGCGAATATTCACATTTTGGAACTTTATTGTACAGTAGTTGCGTTTTATCGAATGTAACCGTGGGAATGTGTTTGGGACATGCAATGACCTTATATTCACAAAGCATGAACCGGTAGGAAACATAAAATCGGAGTTATAACCCATTTGTACCCTTTTGCGTTTCTTTTTTTGAAGAGTATATATACAATCTAATTAAAATTAGCTCCACTATTACATGTGGATCTAACACCAGCCAGTTGGAGCTCATGTCCACCAATCAAAACCTTACTTGCAGAATCCTGCCAGTGATTTAAAAATAATTTGAAAACATTCCGAATTATCCTGAGGGTATACATGTTTCGTGTGAATTACGAATGCCTTAAAACACATACACATACACATACACATACACATATATATATATATATACATATACATATATACACACACACACACACACACACACACACACATATATATATATACTATCAGTATGTGTTGGTAGTAAGGCCTACATTAAATCAGGGGCGACTTGGGTCAAGCAGTCCATTTGCGCAGGTCACTTGGGTTCTTCGTTCTCTTTGTACATTTAGTTGTATTAAATAATTAAATGAATTGACAATGATATGTTCTGACAACATAAAATTGCAAAACTATCACTTAATGGTGTTCTTGCATAGCTTAGAACGTTTTATGGTTATTAAAATAGAGGTACTACACAAAATAAAATCAATTGGTAAAAATATGCAAAAGGTAACTACCACTTGCGAAGTACTATTGAATTGTTACATATAATATTTTTGACAGTTTTATTATTTAAGATCATACTTTTAGGGATCATTTCTATAGTATGTATCGCCAAGACGTCAAGTAACACTGACGAACGATCGAGACCACGAGGACGAGACACAGCCTCCCCTTCTGAGCGCAAAGCGGGCTGGGAGTGTCGCCGTTTTCTCGGCGACTCACTCCCGGTCATTGATGACCGTTCTTCTCTTCCTGTTGTGGGGAGTTGGAGGAAGGGGAGGCATTCTGAGTGGCTCATCACCTTTTTTAAAATTATAATATAATTAGGTGTAGATTTCCCCCAAGCAGGGAATACTTTATAATTACTTGAATAAGGTACTTTGGGGCACGGGCGTTTGGGTCCCGAGTCCGGTAACACAAAGAGGCAGTTTTCGATACGTGTGTGTGTGGTACGTGAACGTTTTACTCCAGTAACTAGAAGAATGCGTAGAGTACATTTTGCATGTTCGTATAATCTTGACGTGCGAAGTGGCTAAGAACGTATAAATACTTCTCTCTGCATGTATGTATGTATGTATGTATGTATGTATGTATGCGTGCGTTCTTTTCTCAGGATGTAACTATTCCATACTTATACATTTCATAAACGGAAAAACAAAACATGAATTTACCAATGTCAACACAATCCCCCCAACAAAAGAAATTTTTACAGCTGACGACAACAATCTGTCGCCAAAGATATCGGTATACATAAATGTGGTGTATTTTGGCCGAAAAATGTTAGTTGGACAACTGGGGTCATTCAAATATTAGGGGAAGCTTGGAAGTGTTGGGCCACCCCTAATTTCATTGACATAACGTTCGTGGGGGTGGTGGTTTTAGGTCCAAACGCTATGTAGCGTTACAGGGGTATGTGTGCAGGCGCGGATCCAGGATTTTTAAATAGGGGGGGGGGGGGGGGGGGGGACGAGGGCGTGAAGCACCCGAGATTCCTAGGGCGGTCCGGGGGCATGCTCCCCCGCGAAATTTTGAAATTTAAGTGGCCTGAAACGCGATTTCCTCGCATCTGAGTAACAAAATAGCTATATTAACGTATGTTTTTGGTATTGTCAAACTGTTTTTGTTATCTTCAAAATTGGGAAATAAGTGCATTTTTGTGTAATTCCACTCTAGTGTATGCTATAGTTAAAAAAAACTTGACCCCAAAAATAGGGGGGGGGGGCCGGGCCCCTTGGGCCCCCCACTAAATCCGCGCCTGTGTGTGTGTGTGTATTGACTACATATGCGTTACATAACGGACTATTTGTTATAAACACTCTCACGGCGACAATGTAGGGTCAACTCCAACAAGAGCCTTATGTGTTGGAAAGATGCATACCCGGACCACCAACACATACTGACACTTTAGAAAATGAAAAACGCGTAATTTTAGAGTTAATAAAAAAACATGATTATTCCTGCTAACTGGGGGCAGCCATTTTGTTTCGTTTTTGTGACGTCCGGTGGGATAGCTTGGGGCGAAGTGACGTCAGCTCCTGACCATCTCCTGTATGTACAGTGTAAAAAAAACAAAGTAGTAATTTTCGACAAGGCGCTTCTCTTTGATGAACCTGACTTGTAAAACAGCATAAATGACGTAATAATATAATAAACTATTTAACTAAATATTTTTCAAGTTGCATTAACGGAACACAATGGGGTTATAGTATTTTTCTCAGTTAAATAATCCAAAGGAAAAATGTACACTATTAGGCCTATTGATATGCTACGTTGGAGCAAAAATGACAACCCACGATACCCAAGTGATAATTTTCTTTTCTTTGGGACTACGTAAATGGTCAGTTCTGTGGTTTTAGATGGAAAAGACTACTTAATCAATAGTTTTACAGAACTATTTACAGTAATAAACCATGTCCATTACCATTTTAGGGCGACAGGTAATATTCCACAATACCGGTATGTATTTTTGTGTCTACACAGCGTCAATTAATTGGCTCGTCTGGTTACCAATCAAATACACAACTGCCAATCAGGACTCACAGGTAGAAGCAACTAACAGCATAGAAGCTACTCAAGTCACCCATAACAACCTGTCTGTCACGCCCCCCAATTTGTAAATAGACTAGTTTCAGTCTATTTTGTCAAGGGACGTTACTCTTCGCGCGCATGCGCAATATGAATGCGAAATACCTCTATTATGGTCTCACTACACAGATGTCATCTGCCATTGAAACCCATGTTAAACTGCCCAACTTCAAGCGAAGATTGCCCATAGAACGGGTTCTCGTTGGTACTAACAACATACACCATTGCAAACATACATTATATAAGCATTTATTTTCACTCCAAAATTGAGAACATTTCCGTCTCAGTTTTTTGCTATATGACCGCATCTGGCTGTAGTACCGGTCCGAATAGGTGGTTCATTAACCGATTCACTCCGGCTGTCACTTGCGCTGTATACCCATGTCCCAAAAGGTCGATGCACAATATTACAAAATAACATGGGCAAAATACAGCCAGAAGGCTTACCATTAAACATACATATTGTTTTAATTCTTCACCATTTGCTAGAAGTGAATATGTGACCCATAACATGTGTCCCAATTAGGAACTATAGTGGACCGTGATCAATGAACTGTCACCCGGAAGTGATCTGTGTAGTGAGACCTAACTAAGAAAACACTCCGTGTATCATTTCAGTACGTAGGTTAATGCATGGACAAAACATTGTTAATTATTTCGACTTGTGTAGCCACTTTGACAATGGTATTTTATTTTGTATTGAAACATAATATATATAGTGCTGAATATACGTATTGCTGGCTTACTGGCATGTGTATTATTACAGAACATTGCAATGTATGACTATTTATCATCCCGTAAAAAACAGGTAGATTGTGTTTCTCTAGTTCTAAGGCTCATTCCTGACGTTACGCGTTAAGTATTACGTAACCACCAGCTCGCCAGAGGGCGTACTCACTGAGATGATACAAAATGGCTGCGCCCGTTATATATAATAGCCGTCACATTTAAGTGTTTTATTAATTAACTATACGATTATACTTGTTGATATTAAGCAATAATGTGCATTATATATCGTTGAATATGCATACCAGGCCAAATGCCTTAATTGTCCCTCCCTTTAACGTAGGTAGTTTTAGCTGGTGTTCGGTCCGAATATTCGAATATTCGCTCGCTAATTTGCTATTCGAAATATTCGAATAGTATTTTCAAGTATTCGAATAGTATTTTCAAGTATGGGAATATACGAGATCAAACAAAATAGCATGTGAACTGATCTTTGTGGGTTCTTGTATAAGTTTTCAACGCATATTTTGGGGGTGTAGTGTTTTTCATAATTTAAAAGTTCATTATATAATTCAAACTATTAAAATCCCATTATTTACTTCGAATATTCAAATACCATCTTCAGACCGAATACCGAACACTAGTTTTAGCTAGACGTGTACACACAATAACGATAATAAATCGAGTTAAAATGCGAATCTGCGATGTTCCTAATCTCAAAACTACGTTAAAATTATATTAACCTATATAATTACACCTATCGCATGACTTGTTTTGGAATTGGGGGTGGGTGTATTTCCAAATGTTACACAATTTGTTTTCAAATATTTTGGGGGTGGGAGGTTTGTATAGTCTAGCATTACAGAGTGTCACGGAAAGGCAAGGTGTTTAATTTTGACAAAGATAGCGGTAAGTAACATTTGAACTGGGTTTTCGGTTTTTATTATTATTATTATTATTTTTTTTTTTTAATATATCATTCATATGATATAGTTGAGTGCGTCGTTAAATAAAACATTTTCTTCCTTCATATAGCCTAATATATACATGCTTGTGCATGTATATAGATATGTATGTATGTATGTATGTATGTATGTATGTATGTATGTATGTATGTATGTACTCAAACCCACCATGAAAGTTGCCACAAAGCGCACCCTTATTTTTGATCAATTAAGTAAAAAAAAAGAAAGATATTATCTGTTTACAAAAAACTCACTTAAATAATAAAGATAACAAAGATTTATTTAAAGATTTCAAAGGGAAATATTTTATAAATTCGTGTAATATAGGTGCTATTTTATTCAGAGAAGGGTTAGAAATTAAGGTGATTAACGCTCTTAAAGATACAGAAGGGAGGGTTATAAGTTTACTTTGCCAATTTAAGAGCCAGGTAATTAACATAGTTAATCTGTATTGTCCGGTGAACCCATGTCACAGGACTGAGTTTATTGCAAACTGTTCTTTTGTTGCCATGTTACTGCTGATAGTATTAGTACAGTTGAGACACCTTTCAAAAAAGTTCACAATACTAACCCACCCAGTAATTGTAATAGTAGCAACAACCCACTCTGTGATAATAATTCAAATGAATATGTTGAACAACCCTGTATTTCAAGTGTATATTTACCCTCGGCTGATACTCTGTCTACAAATATTAGCTCACCTTGTGGTGGTACTACAAATGTATACTTACCCAGATGTTAGCATACCTTGTGATAATATTTCAAATGTACATCCACCTGCAGTTAATGATATGTTAACACATGTTGACCCACTCTGTGATAGTATCTCAAATGTATACTTAACTGCAATGAATAATTTGCTTACAAATTATATTAGCTCATCTTGTTGTAGTACTACAAATGTATATTTATCTCCTGTTAGAACCACACATGTTGGTATACCTGGTGATAGTACATCACATAGTTATCCATATTATGTTAATACTACTACAGATGTACATATAGTTCCTATTAGCACCACAGATGTTAGCCCACCCTACTATTCAAATGTATATTTACATGTAAATCCATTTAATAATATACCTATAAATGTCAACCCACCATGTGTCAGTACTACAAATGTATATTTACCTTCTGTTATTACCCCAAATGCCGATATGTTTTGTGATAGTATATCAAATATTGACCCATGTTATACCAATACCATAAATGTACATACGGTTCCTATTAGCACCACAAATGTTAACCCACCCTGTATGAGCACTGTCAAAACTGATCAACCTTATGTAGCTGGGGAAATATACCAAAACAAGCCCAATCCACTGACTTCTTGTGACAGTTGTGAAAATACTCAATTATCTTTTATTAGTATTAATGTGTGTGGTCTGAGAAGTAAACTAAAAATCCCTGAATTTGTAGAATTTATATCTAAGTATGATATTCTTTGTTTTACTGAAACAAAAACAGATCAAACAGACTGCATGTCAACATTATTACCTGGCTATACCTTCCTTCTGAATAACAGGGAAAAAAGATTAAATTCATCAGGTGGAATAGCCATTGGTATAAAAAAATGAATTGTCTTCTACTATAGATTTCAATATCACAAATAATTCTGAATATGTGTCTTGGTTTAGCATTCCCACGGAAATTACAGGTCTTCACGGAAAACTAACCATCGGTGTTGTATACATTCCTCCTATTGGATCCCCATACTATAAAGAAAATATTTTTGACATTATTGAAAGTGAACTTATTGAACACATAGAAGAACATAGCCCACTTTTACTACTAGGTGATTTTAATGCTAGAACAAATTGTTTCCCAGATTACACTGTAATTGATACTGACATTGACATACTAAACAACATGGAAAATGACATGTTAGATTTTTTTAATGACATATACAAATTAGAATCATATAATATTCCCATAGAAAGAGCAAGTCAAGATATTGGAAAAGTAAACAGTCATGGTATTAAACTATTAAATATATGTAAGTCACACAATTTATATATAATAAATGGCAGATTAGGACATGATAAAAACATAGGAAAATTGACTTGTAAAGATAGCAGTGTTGTTGATTATGCCATTGGCAACCATCATTTGTTAAAAATAGCTAAACATTTTGATGTATGTGAGTTTGACCCACTTTTTTCAGATGTACATTGTGCTTTAATACTTAGCTTAAATGTTGATAAACATGCTAACGATAACGATACTTCTAATTGTATGGCATATTCAGCTAACAAAAAGCCAAGTAAATGAAAACCTGAAAAATCAACAGAATTTAAAAATAAAATTAACCAGGACTCACTCGAAATCATATCCACAATGCTTGATAATCAGTCTGTTGACATTCAAACACGTGTCGATACTGCAACACAGGCTATGAAAAATCTATTTTTAGATGCGGCTGAATCGACTCTAGGTCATGCACGATCTTGCACGATCAAGCGACGTGTAAAACTCAAAGGTAACCAATCGCTGTTCGGTAAGACACACAGTTGTCGAATTCTACGCGGAAAATATCATGAGGCCAAAAAAACGTATAACTCAAGAATAACTTTTGAAAATAAACAAAGATTAATTAATGCAAGTAAAACGTATAAAAAGTCCTTGCTGAAAGAACATCCGTCCAAAGATTTAATATTGAAAAACAAATGCGACAATTGAGGACAAACGACCCAAAAGCTTTTTACAAACTACTTAAACGACCTAACGAAGATAATAACTTACCACCGTTAGATGATTTCTATAATTTTTTCCAAACTTTAAACAAAGGCGAATCGGACGATAACGAAACAAAAATAAACTTTAATAACATAGACCCAGATAGTGAAAATGTTTTAAACAGTAGAATTTTAAAAAAATGAAATATTAAATGCTATAAAACAACTGAAAAACGGTAAGGCACCTGGAATCGACAATATCATTAATGAATACATTAAAACAACTGCCGGCATAGTACTACCAATCTATATTAAACTGTTTAACATAATCTTCGACAATAGTGTTTTCCCCAATGAATGGTTGACTGGAGTAATTAAACCCATTTTTAAAAATAAAGGAAATCGTTCGTTACCAGAAAATTATAGACCAATAACATTGCTCTGTTGCATCTCTAAACTGTTCACCACAATTTTAAATAACCGATTAAATGCTTTTATTGAAGAAAATAATATACTGAATGAATCTCAGACTGCTTTCCGAAAAGGCTACTCTACTACCGACCATCTATTTAATGTACATTCTCTGATAGAAATTTTAAAGACAAGAAAAAGGAAATTATTTTGTGCTTTTGTAGATTTCCAAAAAGCTTTTGATCTTATTTCTAGAACTTGCCTATGGCAGAAACTGTTAGAAAATAATATTAATAGAAAATTCTTTAAAATAATTTATCAAATGTATCAAGGAATAAAGTCATGTATTTGTACAAAAACCAAAACCTCTGAGCTATTTCCATGCAACATCGGTGTCCGACAAGGAGAAAATTTGTAGCCTGTCCTGTTTTCCCTTTATTTAAATGATCTAGATAATTACTTAAAAAGCCAAAATTGTACTGGGGTATCCCTGGATAGAGCCCCTGCGCGTGCTGTAACCTCACCGTGGTGCAGGGGTGTAACATTCTCTTTGAGAATGGCCAATACAACACAAATTGAAGTTTAGAGTAAAATTCGGTGTCCATAAAATTCTGTGATATTTGTATTTGTATTTTGCACAGTTCTTTACACTGTTTTTGTTTAAACCTTGAATTTTTATGTTGATGTTGATCATCACTTTATTTATTTGCATTACCATAGTTTGACACCCAATAGCCGATGTATTTTTCGTGCTGAGGTGTCGTTAAACATTCATTCATTCATTCATTCATTCCCTGGATAGAGATGAAACGTTCGATAAAACAGCTCTTTACTGTTTATGTTTATTATATGCTGACGATACTGCGCTTCTCGCATCAAACGCCTCTGACTTACAACAATCCCTAAATGTCTTTTCACAGTATTGCAATAAATGGAAACTCAAAGTAAATGCAAGTAAAACTAAAATAATCATTTTCAATGGCACCAGTAATGATTACAAGAAAGTTTTTACACTTGGACATGATGTGCTTGAAAACGTAAAAGAATATAAATACTTAGGTCTTACTTTTACCAAACTAAATACATTTAATACAAGCAAAAAACTACTAACTCAGTAGAAGATCGAACGTGCACATTACGTAACAATAATGATATTGGAGACGAATTTCACCATTTATTCACATGTACTTATTTCACTAACACCCGTAAAAATTTGCTTAAGCCATATTATTATAATAAACCAAGTACAATGTACGCTGAAATTTAAACAACTAATGACGAATAGCAAAATAAGTGTTCTCAAGAAATTATGTTAATTAATAAAAGAAATTATTAATAAATGCAGTAAACCCTAAAATATATGTATATGAATTATGTACAATGTCTTATTACTACCCAAGTATACATGTATATATGTGTGCGCATGTCTGATTAGCACATTTGGTAGGAATTACAATAATGTGACATTACATTACTTTATTCTAATTGTATTATATTATTCCTTATTATTCTATTGCATTTGTATTATACTATTGTCTCTATTACTTTATTGCATTTGTATTAATACTATTGTACTATTGTCTCCTGTAAACCCTATCTTGTCATTACAGTTTATATATCATGTTCCTCATATGCCGTTGTGTAACGGCCTGAGAGTAATAAAGTTCTGTTCTGTTCTGTGTAGATTACTTCTTGACGACGAATGACCAACGAACCGTGACCAACCGCATTCTGTGCGGCGACTTTAATTGCGTGGACAACGGTACGCTCGACCGGACAGGTTCTAAGAAGCAAAAGCTGTAGGGGTAAACGAAGTCAACACAATAATAGACAAACACGCATTACAGGACGCTTACATATATTTATACCTAGACAAGACCTCCTACACATACCATAGCAAAGCATACAAAACATATTCACGCATTGATCGCATTTTAATCTCAGGGCAGTTTATTTCTGGCATGAAAGAAGCTGGTGTGTATCAGTGTTTTTACACCGACCACAAGCTTTTATGGGCAGACTTTACCTTTGACAAAAATAACAAAGGACCGGGACTGTGGGCATTTAACAATAGTGTTTTGAAGATGATGATAACTAGTTTAACGTGCCCATATACCACTAGAGTTTCGAACACGCCCATCCCGAGTCCGACCTCCGATAAGATCGGTGGCCTGACTCGGGATTGAGGGGTGTGTGTGTGTGGGGGGGGGGGGGGGGGGGGGGGGGGGTTAAAGTTGAAAATGGGCAGAATTTTGAAAATAGCAATTAGTAAAAAAAAGTTAATAGAATAAATTTAAAAAAAAGAGAAAAAGTTACAAGCCAAAAATTAAAAGAATTGACTGCTCGGCCGATTATTTATATAATTTGGAGCATTTTAGAAGGACAGTCCAAAAATAAATGAGAGAAAGAAGAGAGAATCTGACTATTTAATAATATTAAAAAAAAGAAAGTAATTTTGACATAAAATTTTGAACGCAGATCTAAAAGTTTAAAGTCCGATCGATATGTCCACGTGAGCGGCCTCGTTAAGGCCGTTTGGGTGTACAGCTTATAGGGACGAGATAGGTTGCATCCCGTCAAGAAAATCACTAGATTGACAGTCAATGGACGTTGAAGGCGTAGTACTGTGCTGAAATACAGATCTCGAGAAGCCGGATCCGTCTGAACGAGAGAGAGAGAGAGTATCAGACTAGGGTATAGTCCAGTCGTCATGGGTTGGTATAGTAGTGCGGACGGGCCCGACTCCGGAGGATACGAGATGGTATCACTATAAAGCAAGGTAAAGTCTAGAAAAAGAGTAGTAGGGGCCGACCCCGCTTCCTATTTCTTCTTAGAATGGGGCGGTCAATCTTCCAGTGCTGCTAGGACAGGCTCGGACATGTAGAGACTAAACGCGAACAACCGTGGCGTTCTGCAGAATGGCTGTCATACGAGTCACGAAAAAACCTAGTCGACAGTCAGACGGAGAAATGACGTGGAGGCAAAGAATCTCGCTAAAAAAGAATCCAACCTGGTGGTGCAGGCTGTTGAAACGAGAAGCGTTCCAGCGTTCAATCAGTTCCAATGGCCGCATACATCCCAGTAGAAATATTCGACCGAGCAGTCAATTCTTTTTATTTTTGGCTTGTAACTTTTTTTCTTTTTTTTCAAAATTCTGCCCATTTTCAACTCTACACCCCCCACCCTTCCATCCCGAGTCAGGCCACCGATCATACGGACATGTTCGAAACTAGTGGTATATGAGCATGTAAAAATTATTCGCACTCGCACTCGCTAATGATAAATCACCGGGCTGTGATGGCTTGACTGCCGAATTCTACCGGAACTTTTTCGGCTTAATTGGTAGTGATCTGGTAGAAGTAATTAACGATGTTTTTAATAAGGAAAAATTAACTTTTACCATGCGCCGTGGTGTAATTGTATTAATTTGGAAATGAAATGAAAAACAACTCCTCATAGACTGGCGACCCATCTCTTTATTAAATTGTGATTATAAAATTATCACTAAAGTTTTGGCGAGTAGAATTAGAGAATTTTTACCAAAAATCATACACCCAAATCAGAAATGTTCAGTTAAAGGCAGATCAATTCATGACGGAGCGTCATTGATAAGGGACTTAATAGAATATGTTAATCGCAATAATTTACCTGGGTTAATACTTTCTTTAGATCAAACAAAAGCTTATGATAGAGTAGAATGGGACTTTCTGTTTAAAGTTTTACAAAAATTTAATTTTGGGCCAAACTTTATTAAAATGATAAAAACATGTTACACTGATATTCAGTCAGCTGTTAAAGTAAATGGGTATTGTTTCAAACTATTTTAGTCTTTCTTGGGGTATTAGACAATGGTGCCCGATCAGCCCTGTTTTATATATTTTGGTAGCTGAAACTTTGGCGGAAGCTGTTCGGGAGGATTCCAAAATTAATGGAATAACTTTACCAGATGGCTTCGTTAGTAAGTGGGTAGGGTACTCGGTCGACGGTAACGCAACTCTATTAGACCTAAACTCGGTCAAACAACTTTTCAAAATTCTACACATTTATGAACGTGCATCTGGAGTTAAAGTAAATCTTCAGAAAACCAACGGTTTCCTAATGGGGAAACTTAGATATGAGAAAGACACTCCTCTTGATATAAGATGGAATAATGAAAAAATTAAAATATTAGGATTTTATTTTGGCAACATTGACGTTTCGGCAGATAACTGGGAACCCAAAATTCAAAAAATTAAAACAATTTTAAATATATGAAGTAACAGAAAATTAACATTACATGGTAAAGTAGTAGCTGTAAATTCACTCGCCACTAGTGGCCTGTGGTATCTATCAAACGTTTTGGAACTTCCGGAAAAATATGCTAAACAAATTGACACAATGATTTGTTATGTTATTTGGAGTGATAGAAAACATTTTATATCAAAAGGAGTTAGGTGGTTTGGGGGTTGTAAATATTCGGCTAAAAATAAAAGCACAAAGAATTAAATTTGTAAGTCGACTTTTGAGTTTAGAGTGGGAGGGAAATTGGAAATCCTTAGCAGATTACTTTTTAGGCCAAAACAAAAACTTAAATGTTGAAAGACACATTTTAAAATGTAAAATTATAAACAAAAAAGGCAATTTTAACCTAATGTCGAGCATTTACAAAGACATATTATTAATTTGGGACGAATTTGACATTACACGCGACACGGAGAGCTATCAACAGATTCTGTATGAACCTGTCCATGACAGCCCGACGATAAGTAACACACAATACAAAAGTATACGTACATAGTGAGGCGGCATAGCTTAAGAATTGTGCACAATGTGATAAAAGCACCAAATTTGGTACACGCATAGACAATGATATTATAAACAAATTCAGATATTGAGCCATCTGAAATTTGAGCTCAAACAAAAATGGCGGCCATTTTTCAAAATGGCCGCCAAACAATAGACCTTTCTTTTAATAACGTCAGATACATGACATTATGATAACTATATACTCTTTAAATTGTCATTAAATATTTTCAAAATGAATATAAACTCTTTCTGATTCACTTTTACATGTCTGGTATGCACATATTTTTAAAATGGCCGCCAAAATGTATCGATTTACAATAATATGTGAAATTTAACTGGTATTTACAGATAAAGAATGTTGGAATGTTTACTAATTTTAGTTCTTATTTGAAATACAAATTAGTTAAAAACATTTGACAAATTAAAAACAAATACAAATGATAAACAAATACAAAATGGACCTCAAAGTATGTTGATATCAGAACCACCACTATTCATTAGTCTGTCAATAAGATCCTATTAAGTTGGCATAATGTATTCAGCCATGGCAGCTGTGTTTTGAAGTCAAATAGATCAGGTTCCATAAATGTCTATTCTAACAGCAATATGCCCTTGCTATTTTTGAATAGTCCAGTGTGGCAGCTTTCAAAATGGTCCCAAAATAATCTGATTGAAATAGATTTATGTTGGCAATTAACACAAACGATAAAACAATTGAATAATATATGTGATATGACTGGAAAAGTATGTGAATGACTTTTGTGTCCAATGTAGATGCAAACTTGTTTGCTATTCAGTGATACATTCAACCTTTTAACATAGAGCATATAATAGTATGTAGCTGCAAGATTTTAGAAACTCAGGAGTTATGCAGGCCACAAATGTCATACACATTATGTATCCAGTCATAGTCCCATATGCTGATTGGTGCGGCTGTCACACATCTCTTAACACCTCTTAAAGTTATTGGCTCTTTCAATATAATCTTGTCTGTACTCCCCTTCGCAGACACATAGAGCTGTACATTCAAGTGCCGCCTTTTTGTACTTGCAGCGTTTCACACAGTCCTTCTTACACTTGCATGACACTAACTCGTCACAAATCAGGGCGGCTTCATACTTCCCCTTGTCATTCTTTGTCCAGCCCCACTCGGAACGTGCTGGTAACTCTGGTGCCGGTAGCAAAACCTGACTTCATACGTGGCCACCTTGGTAGCCCGCTCTTTTGACATGTTCCTCTAGTGCTGCTTTGGTTGGGTGGTGGGGGGGGGGGGGGGGGGGGGGGGGGGTGGTGGTGGTCAGATTGACATTGTTCCTTTTTGCGAACAGTTTCTTTCGTGTTGTCTTGTCAATGTCTGTGGATGTCGTACAATAAGATAACAAAGCGTTCGATTGTGTGTATGACATCATCTGGTATATCACTTGGTGCTGATGACAACTTCAGTAGTGCCTTTGTGAGTTCTGTTAATACGGTCCATATTACCCAAGCAGTCTTTTTGCCATGACCAGCGAAACACGACACTGTGTTGCAGCCAGTCAGAGCGTGGAACATTGGCAGAGCTCTTGCTTTCTCTTCACCAATACCAGCTGCAAATATGTGAGCTGCGAGATACCGAAAGTGCTTCCCTGTTCCGAATGCTAGCCACAATTCATCATCCGGCTGCAGCTTTTGGACTACTGATAAGGCTAGCACCACGACGTCAGTATCAACAGTACGGACGAGTATCTTGTGGTGGCCATGTCGGTATGCATGTAACATCATGCGACTGTCCGCCTCTTCATGAGTGCATGGGGTGAGCAATTCCAGGTCTGGGAGTGGGGGTTTGCTGAAAACGTCATCTCCATCGGTGATAACAAGCTATTTGTCCAACAAATCGAACCACTGGAGTAGAGTTTCTGATAGAAATGTGAACAACTCTGTCTTGTTGCTGTCCACTCTCAGGAAGTTCTGCCAGTTTCCCGGTATTGCTGCGGCGGCCACCACACGTGGCCATTATCAGAGAGGGACGGCGGGCATGCTTGATTTTTATGTCGAAAGAATTCTTGAAGGTTTCCATCTCTTGTTTGGCAACCAATGTACATTCGGGAGAAGAGTTGCATGTAATTCTTGAGGGACGATAGTTGTTGCTTTCCTTTGTCAACAGTTCTAACAGCTGAAGAACCAAACACATGGAGCTTATTTCGATGAAGGGTATCATAAATTGGTTTGGTCCTTTCAACTAGACAGTCTGTGGTGAACGCTTGGAACTGCTCTTGGCCGATCCTCTTTGCATTGCGGACAGTGTCAGTTGCATCAGGGCATACAATTTTCTTTGTGTCAAGAACAATCAGTTCTGTACTTTCTTCATTAAATGGGTTACCGAGATCTTCTATCACGCTGACAAGAGAATGTACATCTTTGGCAAATGCAGACTGCATACTTTGTGTCTGATCATGGTGACGTGTATCTACTTGTCTTCCACAATGATGTTGCCATTATTCAAATTCTTCTATCACCCTGGCAACCATCCAACGCCGCAGGGCGCTGGGGTTGTCAGTAAGGCCCACTGCCCCACCATCCCCTTTGATACTAGCGTTATTTTGCTCACCTGCCTGGTCGATTGGGAGCGATGATAACACCTTCTTCGTCTTCTGTACTGTGAATGTTCCTGCATTGAATTCCCTGGCTATAGCTGGGTGTTTTGTAGGGAGTTCTGCCATGTCCTTCAGGTGAACAGGAATCCATCTTGCATAGTGATTATGATCTAATGCATGAAACCAGGGTGCCAGTTCAGTCAGTTACATCTCCAAAGACGCCTCTCGTAGAGAACGCACGAACACAAGTACCAACAGCTCAAGGTCCAACACGGTTGCCCAGTACTTAAATTGGGGAATCTCATCTTCTCTCTGCTGGCACCAATCTTTAAATTCAGGCAGTTCTGCTATAGTGTCTGCTTCTCTCTAACAGTATTGGTCATACGCATTGTGTTGCATGATGTAGAGTGCTACAGCAGTAATCTGGTGATCTCTTCGATCTAATATAGCCTGTCATGTCACAAACACCACACATATATTTTTTGAAACCACTCTTGATACTATTCAGAATAAAATACGGATTTAAATAGTCATCTTAATGGGTTTTCATCTGTAAATTACATTATTTATTATTCCTAAAGAGATATTGAACTTTATGAGTGATTTCAAATGCAAAACCATGTTAAAATTATTAATATTTAAGCAGGTATGTAAAATAACAGAAATCTTCTGGCGGCCATTTTGAAAAATGGCTGCCACAACAAACAGAGGCAACAATCGGGATGGCTCAATACCCAGATTTTTTTAAAATATAATTGTCTACAAGTGTACCAAATTTGGTGCTTTTATCACAAACTGCACAATTGTTATGAATATTCAAGGGAAATAAGCCATGTAATCAAATGGCACTTTTCAAACATTTAGTATATTCAAGGGTCGAAACTGAATATTTTGCCGCATTAGAACGGCTTAATAGAAGAGAAAAATTCTTGAATCACTGGTGCTTCGAAGGGGTCGTTGCCTCGTGCAATTACGCCTTCGACATTACATATCAGCTGTGATAATGGTCAAATATGCACAAAACGTAGAAAAATAGGCCTGAACACAACAACAAAACAAATAAATGTATGTGTGTATGTATGTATGTATCAGTATGTATGTAAGCACACACACACACGCGCACGCACACGCACGCACGCACACACACACGCACTTCAAATAGTTTACTATAAAAACTACTACTGAAGGTGAACCAACAGTTGTCACAAAAATATAAAATAACAGGAAAAAAAAGATGTTTTTATTACGGTAGATCAAACATTATTCAAATGTTATGAGTAACAGCTTTATATACTAAAAATTATTTATGTTTTTCTCTTATTTTATATTTTTGTGACGTTTGTTGATTCTTTCATGCATGCATTCCACTGTAGTAGTAGCTTTCATAGTAAACTATTTCATTTCTTTTTTATTTACTTGTATATAACAGCCATCTGTCCATAACGGTCCATTTTGCCGGGTCCATAAGTGACTTTTATAAACAATTTTGATTATATTCTAGCATTCTAACGGGTTTTAGTCCCCCGCTATTAAAGGGAAATTCCTGAGTTTGCTGCATTGTAAGATGTTTCCGACTAATAAAATATTTCTACGATCAAACTTACATATTAAATATATTTTCTTGTTTAGAATATCAGTGTCTGTATATTTAATGTGTTTCTTTTCGTCTTAATATACTCTTCAAAAAAAGAAACGCAAAAGGGTACAAATGGGTTATAACTCCGATTTTATGTTTCCTACCGGTTCATGCTTTGTGAATATAAGGTCATTGCATGTCCCAAACACATTCCCACGGTTACATTCGATAAAACGCAGCTACTGTAAAATAAAGTTTCAAAATGTGAATATTCGCAAAAACGCAGCCACGTGCAAACCATGTCACCACTGCACGTGCGTTGTCTGCACGTGCAACATGAACACCGACAGTATAAAAGTGCAGGGTGTTCGCTTGCCTGGCCTCTGTATCTGGCCGACAGTTGACAATCCAGGACATGCCACGTCTCAGTGAACCGCAGAGAAACAATGCCATCGGCCGACTAGACGCAGGCGAATCCAGAACGGCCGTTGCCAGGGCATTCCATGTGTCCCCAAGCACCATCTCCAGACTGTGGGACCGTTACCAGCAACATGGATCAACACGTGACCTCCCTAGATCCGGTCGACCACGGGTCACTACCCCCGGGCAGGACCGCTACATCCGAGGACGCCACCTTCGGGAACGATTGACTACTGCCACTTCCACAGCCGCAGCAATACCAGGTTTGCGCAGGATATCCGACCAGACCGTACGGAACCGCCTACGTGAGGTAGGAATTCGTGCCAGACGTCCAGTTCGAGGTGTCATCTTAACACCACAACACCGTCGACTCCGACTGCAGTGGTGGCAGATTCATCGACAATGGCCTCAACTGCGATGGAGACAGGTGTGGTTCAGTGACGAGTCCCGATTTCTGCTCCGACGTCATGATGGAAGATGTCGCGTGTATAGGCGTCGTGGTGAACGTTATGCGGCAAACTGCGTGCAGGAAGTGGACAGATTCGGCGGGGGTAGTGTCATGGTGTGGGCAGCCATCTCACACACTGGCAGAACTGACCTGGTCCACGTGCAGGGCAACCTGAATGCACAGGGCTACATTGACCAGATCCTTCGGCCACACATCGTTCCAGTTATGGCCAACGCCAACGCAGTGTTCCAACATGAAAACGCCAGGCCTCACACAGCACGTCTCACAACGGCTTTCCTACAGAACAACAACATTAATGTCCTTCCTTGGCCATCGATATCACCGGATTTGAACCCAACTGAGCATCTATGGGACGAGTTGGACCGACGCCTCCGACAGCGACAACCACAGCCCCAGACCCTGCCCGAGCTGGCAGCAGCCTTGCAGGCCGAGTGGGCCACCATCCCCCGGGACGTCATCCGTACTCTGGTTGCTTCAATGGGCAGGCGGTGCCAGGCAGTTGTCAACACACGCGGAGGCCACACCCGGTATTGACTCCAGATGACCTTGACCTTGGTGGTGTGTCCTATCACTTACTCACAATGGACTAGAGTGAATTGTGAACAATCCTGCAACATTTGGTAATTATCGGACTCACCATTCAATAATTAAATCAATTCTCCAAATGTTACGACAATGTGGTTTTGCGTTTCTTCTTTTGAAGAGTATATTTGTAAGAAGCCCAAACTGGAATTTCGTACGTAAGAAAAAACATACTTTAGGAAATAAAATGAAATCTAACCTAGTACAAACATTAGAACGATCAGAAACACGTTTAATATACAGCCACTAATATTTTATGCAGAAAAATATATTTGATGTGTAATTACAATCGCTAAAAAGTCTGTTAGTCGATAACATCTTAAAAATTGCAGCAAACTCAGATATGTCCCTTTAAAAAAAACTTCTGGATCCGCGCCTGCTTTGTCATTAATGTAATGTACTGAACAAAAATAAATAAGTTTGAGTGCTGTAGGGGATAAAACATTGTTTTCGGTCAGGTTCTTTAACAATGCATTCTGTGCTCAGATTCGTGGCGTTTAGATTTTTTATACTTCATTTCACTGTTGAAACCGAAACTTTAAGTGCAGCGGCAACACGTTAAAGGGAGGGTAAACTCAAATAAGAGCCGTATGTGTTGGAATGATGCATACCCGGACCACCAACACATACTGACACTTTAACAAATGAAAAACGCGTAATTTTAGAATTAATAAAAAAACCCTATGATTATTCCTTCTAACTGGGGGCAGCCATTTTGTTTCGTTTTTGTGACGTCCGGTGGTATAGCTTGGGGCGAAGTGACGTCAGCTCCGTCCAACTTCTCTTAAGCACAGTGTAAAGAAACGCTCTAATTTACGACAAGGTGCATCGCTTTCATCAACCTGACTTGTAAAACATAAATGACTTGATAGTATAATAAACTATTTAACTAAATATATTTCAGTTTGCATCAGTAGAACGAAATGGAGTTATAGTATTTTTCTCTTTACAAAAATCCAAAGAAAAAATGCATATTATTAGGCCTATTGGTAGGGTACGTTCGAGCAAAAACGACCACTCACGATACCCAAGTGATAATTTTATTTTATTTGGGACTACGTAATTGGTCCATTTTGTGATTTTAGATGGGAAAGTCTACTTAATCAAGGGTTTTACAGAATTACTTACAGTAATAAAGTGATAATGTCCATTACGATTTGAGGGGCGTCCGCGCGGCTAACAGACAATACCTTGTGATCTTAATAAAAGAGGCACGTCTTTAGTGTGTCTGGGGACCGTTTAAATATACACCTGCCAATCAGGAACGACTTCTCTGACAACACGCGATGAAGCTGGATGTATGTTCATGTGCTCTCGGGGGGACTGCTCGTTAGTTACGGGAAGCTGTTAGAGTACCGCGTCGCTTACACCGGGTCACAGGCAACTGTCACTTTGGTGTATGGCGACGCGGTCACTCAGAAGAGGAAGGGATGAGGAACGAGAAGGAGGAAACATCCGGCACAGGGGGAATAAAGCTGGCGGCTCAACCGCCAGCGGCGGTCCCGTCTGCGTCGCCGCCCCCACCCCCACGACCCGACAAGCCAGCTGTTTCAACGCAGACTGACCAGCTCGACGTGTCGACGCCAGTGTTGGACACCGCCATGCGCGAGACGCCACGGCCGGCGTCTTCCGTTCCAACCCCTCCGCTTGTGTCCGTGTCGAGACCCCCACCCCTGGGGGACTCCGCAGCGACCAAGCCGGATGTTGGTGTTGCGAAACGGAAGGCCGTCAGTCCTCCGAGTGACCAGCAAATATTAGTATTCAAATTAAATGCATTTTGAAATCTCCAACCCAACGTATATATATACTACTCAAAAGAATTTAAGGGTCAGACGATATTTTCGACATTATTTTCTGAATGTCAATTATATTAGCTAGACCATAATGTCACGCATGGTATTGTTCCATTTTGACGAAAGTGGGTCTAAGCAACCCATAAATGAATTAAAATCCACTGTCATTGACACTGTCGACTAGTTCTAATGGCGAAAACATGCTTACATTTGCACGTAAATTAGGGCGAAAGCGAAAGTTCTGCTAAGTGCCCATAACTTGCTTTTTCACAAAGCGCTTCATTTGCACGCTTTGCACGTGTATTCCATGTTCCCAATGCTGAATTTCCGTATAATTGGAGCTTGCGTTCGTGTGCAGTGCACACTCCAAATTCGACAATGGTACACGTCAACTGACTATTGAAGATCGAGGAAGGGCTATTGCTTGGCTTCAGGATGGCAATACGCAAAGAAATGTTGCTCTGAGACTTGGTGTCCGAGTTTCGTTGGCCGACTGTGGCAACGGTACCAAGCAACGAATTCTGTTCGAAATCGTCCACGTTCGGGAAGACCCCGAAGCACTACAAATAGAGAGGACCGCTACATCACCAATATGGCTCTACGTCAACGCACAACCACTGCACGCCGATTACGTGAAAATCTGCGGACTGCGACTGGAACTGAGTGTCTGATCAAACCATACGCAATCGTCTGAGAGCCAATAATCTACGCTGCCGTCGCCAGGCTGTTCGACCACCACTCCTACCACGTCACAGAACGGCCAGACGTCACTGGTGCACACTTCATCTGCGGTGGCAACGTGTTCAGTGGGGTCGAGTGATGTTCACTGATGAGTCCAGGTTTAGTCTCCAGTTCAACGACGGTCGGGTTCGTGTCTACAGACGTCCTGGGGAGCGCTTCGCTGACGTTAACGTTAGACAACATCACCGGTTCGGTGGTGGCAGCGTCATGGTGTGGGGCGGCATCTCTATCCACCACAGGACCACCCTCTATGTGGTGGATGGCAATCTGAATGGAATCCGCTATCTGAATGAGATTATCCGGCCGTTGGTTCTCCCAGGCCTTCAGCAGATTGGCGGCGGGGCAGTTCTGCAGGATGACAATGCCAGACCCCACCGCGCCAGGGTGGTAACGGACTTTCTCAGACAACAAGGTATTGCCAGGATGGATTGGCCAGCATATTCGCCTGACTTGGCCCCAATAGAGTACGCCTGGGACGAATTAGGCAGGAGAGTTCGGGATAACCATGCCCCTCCGGCCAACCTTCATGATCTGGGTCAACTTCTTATGGCAGAGTGGCAGGCCATTCTCCAAGAGTTCTTCAGATGTCTGATCAACAGCATGAGGCAACGATGTGTCGAGTGTATTCGCGCCAGGGGTGGATTCACACACTATTAAACGAATGTTCTAATGTGTAAAATCCATGTTTGACAACCTTCAACTTTGACAGCATGCCATGTGACTTTCTTGTATACAGTGACGTTTTATTTGTGGTTTTTTTGTAAATATGGAACAATAAATTAAATTTTTGGTGTAGTTTACATCATCAATCTAATACACTCTGAAACTTATTTGGTTATACATTTTTGACCCTTAAATTCTTTTGAGTAGTATATAATCAAATCACTTCCATCTTCGCTGTCGGTTTGGCATAGATCCCCGTCTGTGGGCCCATTGGACCATTTCTCGTTCCAGCAAGTGCATCACGACTGGTATATCAAAGGCCGTGTTATGTGCTACCGTCTGTGGGATAGTGTATATAAAAGACCCTTTGCTACCAACTGAATAATGTACAGTTTCCTTTAAAAAAAAACCCTCAAAATTATCAAACGTTTGGCATCTGTAGCAGATTAATAAATCAATGTGCTCTTATGGTGTCGTTAAACTCAAATGTAGGCCTATTTCATTCATCACACTTGGTATGAATATAAGTAGCTAGAGCGCTTATTGCTACATAATTACAAAAAATTAATTCTTAAAGCTGGTCGTGTACGAAATGGTTCTTACCGTCCGAATCTGCCGCGTGGAACCTTTTAAGTAAAACTGGGTTGGTTACTTTGGTGTCCTCCCATAAGACAGACGTCCCATAACGCAGACGCGTTAAAACAACACAAGACCCATTACTAATTACCTGCCGTTTACCTTGAATAATACATGTAGTAAATAATGGAATAGTCGGATACAATTAAATACAAAACACATAACAAAATTATATAAAATTAGATTTATTTATACACATACATATACCCGGGATACACATTTTAACATGTCTCACGATTCAATTTTCTGTCTGTTCCACAATTTATACTAATTTTAACAGATGTCCAACGGCATCCAAGAACTGAATGGGCGTTTTCTGTTCAAGGGTTAGTTGCGCCTTCAATCTCACGATTCTATTTTCATTCTGCTTATACACTCTCTTTCTTGTTGGTGGGGCAGCTCCAAGGTTTATCTGTCTCAATTTAGCACGTTCGGAGGTCTCTATTCCTTTCATTAATTCTACAAATCGGTATATGTTTGGATGATGAACTTGGATTGAACGATTCATTCTGGAATGAAATCCCTCCAGATTATTATTTGTTCTTGGGCCAGTGGTCAGATGATGGTTCCATACAATCAAAGGGAATCTGGAGTCATCGTCTACCCATGTTAAAACAACATAATCATTAAATGCCTCCGCCTGTGGAACATCAGGTCCGTCATTCATGGCTTCTAACCATGCATCCTGTACTTGTGTAATGGGCAAAAGTGGTAGTCCAGCAGCCCTCCGAATCCATGTCTGTACAGCTGGATCTTCTTTGTACAAAACAGCAAGACCCAGTTCTTGAGTTTTCCTCCAAATGGCCTGTGTAAAGTGAAAAAAGCACCCTTTTACTTCAGCTTGCGGAAACTCCGTCTCAACTGCCTGGATTGCAGCCATCTCAAAATCAGTCTGAACTTTACTTGGAGCAAGGGGTTGGTTTAATAATTGTTGAACTTCATTTTTCAACAAACTGAACAGTCTAATGTATGTTATCCTCTGTTTATCGGGAAGAAGAGCAAACACAAGGGGATACATAGTGGTTCCGTCCATAGCATGGATGATGTATAATTGGTTCCATAATGCTGGACAAGAAGAGAAAGTTCCGTCCATAAAAATGGATTCTGCAGCCTGTAGAGCTACGATTTGCTCATCTGTAGAGAACACAAGCATGTTATCTTCATTTCCATCGCTAAATAACAGGTAGCGTCTTCCGTCATTTGTCTGTGTCCATGGTTCTTCTAGGATGACATCGGCTCTAGTCTGTGGTAGGGCAGGTATCAGAACTCGTCTCTGTCTGTACAGTGCACTGCTCATACTGGGAAAGGAAGGCAAATGAGGAACAGTTTCTAATGCTTGCTTTGCAACCTCATCATTGTATATTTGCTGCATAGGTGTTGTTTCTTCTCTTGCTCGCTTCCGTAGTATGCTGATAAACCGAGCAACATTCGGATCACTTGGAAGATGGTTGTGTTCCGATGTGTTCCGTACAAATTCGCCGACAGTGGTGCATTTCCCGGTCACGTTTTTGTCACGCATCTCCAGTGAACACTTTCCCCTCTGGTGCGATTCTTTGCAAATAAAAATCCATCCAATATTACTTGTGGTGAACCTTTTTGTGATTGAACAAATTCTATCCTTCTAAGACCAGCCATGACTAAAAAAATTGAATGACTGTTTTTGGTAGCTACATGCAGTTAATATATAAGAACTTTTATGTTATCTCTGTGCTTAGCTATGGTTTAAATGTATGGTCAATGAAATACAAGACATTGGTCGTCAGAGACATAATACTCATTGATATACAAACAATGTCTATCTGAAGTGAAATGAATTGTATACGGATGTTGCTAAACTCTAAAAACACGGACATCATAAAACACAGTATCTTTACATTTGTTAATTCTGTTTAGCAGATTACAATTAACTTCTCCTAGTTGCCTGTGTGGAATTGGTAGATATAACAATTTTTTTAAATAGGTACTGTCATAACTGTGCGGTAATCATTGATATAAAAACAAAACATTGTCAATCTGAAGTGAAATGAATTGAATGGAGATATTGCAGTGGAAAATCCACCAAGCACTGTATCTTTACATTTATTAATTGCATTTACCAGATTACAATTAAGCTCTCGCTGTTGTTTGCATGAAATCAGCTCATTAATTAAGACTGCTGTTGCACTGCAGCATAGCTTGCTGAGCAGATTGGAGCAATACCATTAACGCAGTCAGGGGTGTACAGGATACATTACATAACCCAATAAAGAGTTTTGTCTATCAAATGGCATGTCTGCCTTATGGGACGTCTGTCTTATGGGAGTGAACCGTTACTTTCAGGCCGGTCACGTGAACGATCTCGTTCAGCTCGACAAAACCATCTCCGTTCACGTCCAGATCATGCAGAACTGTCGGCACATCGGCATCCTGGAAGCAAATGGTGGATTTAGAATAAAATAGTCGACCCAAAGTCATTTCTCTTTAAGTGAGGAATTATATTTGCTAAGGCCGTTAGTTTCTCTTTACTATACAGCGACATCCGACAACTTTCAGGGAGGATGCAATCTTCCTATAAAAATCCAGCAACATTTAAACAGTACTTCCGGTATTAGTATACCCATATGCTAAACAGTTTATGGCAATATGCTGAAGAATCGCCAGGTCAGCTTAAAATACATTTAGTAGAAGGGGGGGGGGGGGGGGGGGGGGCATTCGTTGTACTCATTTGCTGAAAAATGGTTGGGTGGCGATTCGCCAAATATTAACTCCTAGTGACCTCTCCACCTTGTATACCGTTCTACGATGCCCGTTTTACGAGCGACTTCAAAAAACTATTCTACCTACATAGACATTGTTAAGATGAATTGTTTTAATATACAACTGCGAAATTAACTAGTTGGGTTGTTTGACAATTAAAGCACATCATTTACTTAATTATAGAGTCCCGAGAGAAAACCCGCTAAATTGGCCATTAGTACTCGCATGACAGTACTTAACACGACCTTGATATAGCAGTCGTGCACTGGTTGGGACTGGGAAAATCGCCAATCAGAATGGATACAAGACGATTGGATCCTTAAACGCAGACAAGCGTATGAGGCAGGGGCGGGGGTGGGAGGGGCAACTGCCCCTAGTGCTGGAGCAAAATGTGCTAACCTAAAACCTTTTTACCATGCATTTCCATCGTTCAACCCTCGAAATTTGTTTTATTCCATGTAAAAATGCGTAGTCTCATTAGTTTGCAACCTGTATAGCCGTTTGCTAGTAAAGTTTTATTTAACGCCACTAGAGCACATGATTTTTCATCTTATCGGCTATTGGACGTCAAACATGGTCATTCCGACACGGTTTTTTTTTTTTTTTTTTTTTTTTTTTAGAGGAAACCCGCTGTCGCCCCATGGGCTACTCTTTTACGACAGGCAGCAAGGGATCCTTTAGTTGAGCTTCCCACAGGCAGGATAGCACAAACCATGGCCTTTGTTGAACCAGTTATGGATCACTGGTCGGTGCAAGTGGTTTACACCTACCCACTGAGACTTGCGGAGCACTCGCAGGGTTTGAAGTCTGTATCTGAATTAAAAATCCCATGCCTCGACTGGGATCCGAACCCAGTACCTACCAGCCTGTAGACAGATGGCCTAACCACGACCGGTCCGTTTGGTAGTAATGCTAATATGAATGTCCAGATTAGATCATTGGGTTTAATTCACCAATTGACAGCTACATCCCGCGCCAACTTTGCTCTTGCGGGCGTGTTCGTTCAGTCCCCTAACATTAACCACTATACAGTCCCCACCCCACCCCAATGTAAAGATACTGGCAACGCCAATAATCTAAGTTGCAAAATAAGTTTAAAATGTTAATGAGGTATCCTAAATACATTCCTTTCGTAGACGGGTCTGCAACTAAAGGGTGGGGCGGTAGAGTCATACCTACAGTATAAAACCTGGTATTTCCCTGCACTCTAGCTACTAATCTAAATAGGTTTACCTACGATTTTGGTAAGAGCGATAAATAACTGGAAAAATAACCAAATTTACCTGACTGGTTCTGCAGCATCGGCCCCCACGTCGAGTCCTCTCTTCCTTTTACAGACCTTGCACGCCCAGCTTCTGGCCCACTTGCAGGCCGCCATACAACCTAGCTTGTGGTAGGGATTGAAGCGAATTCTGCGCACAGACCGAAAGAACCAACCGTCCACGTGCTCGGGAACGAAGGTCAAGGACAACAAGAACAGCATGAAATATGCAGTCTTCATTCTGTAAAAAAAAAAATATATATATATAATATCCATCTACTGCAGCGGTAAATCAAGTAGGTTTAGGAAACTGAAGTGGGAGGGGGTGCGGGGGGTTTCCCCCCATATATAAACAAAGCTGAACAATGGGGGGGGGGGAGGCGAACAATTGGGGGGAGGGGTAATCTGCAACATACACTTATTACACTTATTTCCTTATATTGAAATTCATAATCTAGTGCAATTAAAAAGGGACATTCCTGAGTTTCCTGCAATTTTTAAGATGTCATCGACTAACAGACTTTTTGACGACTAATTACATATCAAATATATTTTCTGCATAAAATATTAGTGGCTGTATATTAAACGTGTTTCTGATCGTTCTAATATTTGTACTAGGTTAAATTTCATTTTATTTCCCAAAAAGGATTTTTTCGTACGTACAAAATTATTTGAAGACAAAATCCAGTTTGGGCTTTTTACAAATATTAAGACGACCAGAAACACATTGAATATAGAGACAATGATATTCTAAACAAGTAAATATATTTAATATAAAATATTTCTACGATTAAACTTACATAAGTCGGAAACATCTTACAATGCAGCAAACTCGGGAATGTCCCTTTAATTATGTATACCTAAATTAAGAAAATAGTTCTGTGGCAAATACATTGACAAATGTTATTCAGCTTTATTTCTTTGTTTGCAAATATATTTAACTCGCTAAAAGAATTTTAGAATAATAATTATAATTATAATAATTTCTGAAAAATAAAAACTTAGTTGAAAAATGACTTCTTTTCCAACAAAAGGTAACAACACAACGCAACTGTTACACGATAAAGTGACTATTAGGTGAGTTTCGGTTATTTATCCCTGTAATGTTATCACATGAGTCTCGTTTTGCACGTTCATTCCATACCAATACTTTTACACGTGCCCGTTTTTCACCTAGTGCTATGTGTGAAATATGTACATTTTAACACGTGTGCCCACTGTCGTAATGTGCGATTGTAGTCATCTCAGTGTCTTCTTATATGTTTTAGAACATGTTGAGCCTAGTACTATGAAAACTCACAATACCTGCCATGTGTCTATGAAACCCGTAAACTTTAGCTACCAGCACTGCGAGGATTCATGACAACTGAAGAGCATAACTAGCTACTAATATACGTTTGTGTTTGTATTGAGTTATTGTTGTTGTTTGTTTGGTTTTGCTTTTTGGGGGTGGGTTTTTTTTTTTTTTTTTTTTTTTGTTGGGGGGGGGGGGGGGGGGTATTGTGTTTTTTGTGGGTTTTTTGTTGGGGGTTTTTGGGGGGGCGGGGGGGGGGGGGGGTTGAGGTGTCACCAAAATAGCAGGATCTCGCTCAGTCAGTAGAACGATCGCCTGAGGTCCTTGTGTCCTAGGATGGAAAGGTATCGGCCCGGTAAGTAGAAAATCCTGTTTTGGGTAGTACCGGTAAGCCGAATAATAAATGTCCCGGAAAGTAGAAGGGTCTAAGTAGAAAATCCTGTTTTGGGTAGTACCGGTAAGCCGAATAATAAATGTCCCGGAAAGTAGAAGGGTCTAATTGATTTGCATGTTCTTCATTGCTGTATGAGCCGTGTTTTTTTAACGACGAAATGTGGAAGCGTATTTGCATAGGATTACAAAAGTGGGTGCCCGTACGCCCGTGTGACTTGTGTTGTTTTGTGGTGTGTGTGTGTGTGTGTTTGTTTTGGTTTTGGGGGAGGAGTTTTAGGATTACCGTTTGGGGTATCATTTGTGTTTGTGCGTCTTTTATTTTATTTTATTGTGTTGTCCTTTCATTTAATTAGGCTCTACTATTTCTAACTGCAACTAATTCTGTGTAAAAATAATAATTAAAAAAACCCTTTTTGAATGCGAAATGTTGGTGTTTAACAGCTTAGTTACTATATAATGTTCTATATCTGTCACGGGACAAATGTTCGAACAACCGTTGCATATAGAAGCAACCTTACTCAATGTTACGAGGAGGATGAAAGTGAAGATGTTGAACACACGACATCTTTATCATGAGTACCGGCCTCGGTGGCGTCGTGGCAGGCCATCGGTCTACAGGCTGGTAGGTACTGGGTTCGGATCCCAGTCGAGGCATGGGATTTTTAATCCAGATACCGACTCCAAACCCTGAGTGAGTGCTTCGCAAGGCTCAGTAGGTAGATGTAAACCACTTGCACCGACCAGTGATCCATAACTGGTTCAACAAAGGCCATGGTTTGTGCTATCCTGCCTGTGGGAAGCGCAACTAAAAGATCCCTTGCTGCCTATCGGAAGAGTAGCCCATGTAGTGGCGACAGCGGGTTTCCTCTCAAAATCTGTGTGGTCCTGAACCATATGTCTGACGCCATATAACCGTAAATAAAATGTGTTGAGTGCGTCGTTAAATAAAACACTTCTTTCTTTCTTCTTTATCATGAACAATCTACTGTTAGGTCATTGACCTTTCAGTCATTGAGGTCATTGATCATTGGGTGGTGTATTTTCAAAATAAAGTATTTTTTATCTGTCAAAAATGCGTAGTGATTCGTTTGCAACCTTATGTAGCTGTTTGGCAATAATAGTAATATGAATAATCATTGTTATCCAGAATTGGACATTTTCTTTCAATTCGGGCAAAAACCAGCCTGCCTCCTACAAAAATGGGAGCCCGTGCGCTTATGGTGGGGCCGACAAGTCGGTGCAACTAATCGCATAATGAAAACGCCCTTAACCAGTCCGCTCATAATGCTAACTTAAGACTACCAACTGTCACGCCAAAGTTGGCCAACCTTCTGCTCCCACGACTGTCTGAGCCAATCATAAGATATCCCATTTGTTCTGTGTGCAATAACCGGACGTGATATAATAGGCTTTTTCATAAGGTTCCGTTTGTAGATTTAAAAATTCCTCAATCATAATTTTACCAATATCAACTTTAAAAAAAAAAAATTATCTTTCTACAGAGCGCTCGCCTGATGCGCAATCGGTCTGGGATCGATCCCTGTCGGTGGACCCATTGGGCTATTTCTCGTTCCAGCCAGTGCGCCACGACTGGTATATCAAAAGCCCAGTCTGATTGAAATCAGCTCTACTGGTCTACCAGTAGGTAATTGTTATTAACCAGTGGAGCTAATTTTAATCCAGATTTATCAAAGGCTGTGGTATGTGCTATCCCGTCTGTGGGATGGTGCATATAAAAGATCTGTCAGTATGTGTTGGTCGTCCGGGTATGCATCTTTCCAACACATTTAAGGCTCATATTTTACCTGATTAACTCTTTAATTACATAAAATAATTCAAGGACGACTTAGGTCAAGCAATCCATTTGCGCTGGTCATTTGGGTTTTTCGTTCTCTTTGTACATTTAGTTGTATTAAATAATTAAATGAATTGACAATGATATGTTCTGACAACATAAAATGGCAAAACAATCACTTAATGGTGTTATTGCATAGCTTAGAACGTTTTATGGTTATTAAAATAAAGGTACTACACAAAATAAAATCAACTGGTATAAATATGCAAAAGGTAACTACCACTTGCGAAGTACCATTGAATTGTTACATATAAGATTTTTGACAGTTTTGTTATTTAAGATCATACTTTTAGGGATCATTTCTATAGTATACATCGCAAAGACGTCAAGTAAACACTGACGAACTGTCGAGATCACGAGGACGAGACATAGCCTTCCATTATGAGCGCGAAGCGGACTGGGAGTGTCGCCAGTCTTTCGGGTTGGACTATACCAATTCAAATCCCATAGGCGACCATGTTAACGTTTGTGTTTAAAAACACTATATGCAATATATCAACCAAACTGTGACCCATAAATATCAGTACTACAACCCCTACCTCAAAGTATTAACTGCAGAAAATGGTACCTTTCATGGCTCATTTTCGGTATAACCAGATGTTTCTGCAACACCCCTAGTTTCGCACAAAATTTGAGTACTTTTTTTTACAGGTACCCTATACATGTTCCAAGCACAAGGCTACTTGACACGGTGGTACTACATCAAATAAAATTGCATACATTTTTAGCCCAGATAAAACTAATTTTTTTTACAACCAACACACTCACATTTATAACCAATTACAGGACTTGTGGTGTTAACTTCTCTATCAAAAGTTCGGTGCACCTCGAACTTCGACCCAGCCGGAAATTAATTGGTATAGTGCAACCTTCGGTGACTGGCTACCGGTCATTGATGACCGTTCCTCTCTTCCTTTTGTGGAGAGTTGGAGAAAGGGGAGGCATTCTGAGTGGCTCAACACTTTGTTTTTTTAATCAATGTCTAATAAGCTGTTGCAATGACGCAGTTAAACACGTCTTTTTTTTCACTGCCCAAAAACAAAACAATTCATTAACGATACGGACTGTTTTTCATAAACTTTTTTTTGGGGATCTAATTTCAGGTTAAATGCATTTAAAATTGTATTCGGTAGAGATGGGCGGTATTATAATTTGAGGCTCGGTATCGATATCGGTATTTTTGAGGTGATTTACGTCGGTATCGGTACGGTATTCGGTATTGACATGATATCGAACGTTATTTTCAGCATACTCGGCTTTAAATGCATGCCTATGTTATGGCTCACCCGTTGATTTCATCTAAATACAATTAAATTCCGTACACAAGGCTCTCGTCTGATTTATACCAAACCATTTTGCGTTCGTCAGATATATTATTAGTGCTTTCCGGGAAATATTTTCAATATCGAAATTTCGGTATTTTGAGAGAGAGAGAGAGAAAGAGGGAGAGAGGGAGAGAGAGAGAGGGAGAGGGAGGGAGGGAGGAAGAGAGAGAGAGAGAGAGAGAGAGAGAGAGAGAGAGAGAGAGAGAGAGAGAGAGAGAGAGAGAGAGAGAGAGAGACAAACAGAGACAGACAGAGACAGACAGAGACAGAGGGGCAGAGAGTACCCTTTTAACATGCCCCTATACAAGGTATTTTGAAATTTACTCGGTACGGTAAATCGGTATTGCCATAATACCGATACCGAATGGTACATACGGTATACCGCCCAGCTCTAGTATTCGGTATATTAGGAATTTTTCTCCGTCGTAAAATACTGGAAGAAAATAAGCCATGTAATGAAATGGAACTTTTTAAATGTTTTAAAAATCGTCTAGAAACTGAATATTCCGCTGCAGTTGAGCAGCCACGCAGCCACACAGAAGAGAAAAACATCTTTAAATATTGGTGCTACGAAGATATCCATGCAACGTGCACGGATACCTTCGAATTACAAATGTTATCCTAAAATAATATTCATGTTTCCAAATGGATTTTATCTGTATATACTGAATTTTATTTACTCATTGAGACCCGGTTAATTTCGTCAAATAACTCGCTAAATGTATACTGAATGTGTGATCTTTTGTAAATATATTTTGGGCACATTCGGCATGTTCGGGTGTGCCCCATATATTTAAGAAAAACAAACAAAAAAACCCAACCTTTTGAATTACAAATATTATTGTAAAATGAACATATTTAATTAACCGATTATATACATTTATGATAATAATATTTTTAATATGCACGAATCCAATTTTTTTTTATCGGTATATTACATTTGTATTTATTCAATGATACCCGGTTAATTGTTGAAGTAATTAACTCAAAGTGTAAACGGTTAATAAAATTGGGTACCCGACATGTTCTCGTGTGCCCGAAACGTGAAACAAAAGAAGAGAATCCTGTAAAGAATTGGTTTAGTAGAGAACGACGATAATGATATTTTATATTTAAATGAATACAAAATTAGATATGTACAAATAGAATAAAATACTTTTGGAAGCATCATCATAGCTTTTCATACAGGGGCGGGGTTTAGTTCAGTCGGTTGAGTGCTCGCTTGAGGTGCTTGCGTCGCAGGATCGAACTACCTCGGTGGATCCATTCAACTGATTGGTGTTTTTCTCGTTCCAGCCAGTACACCACAACTGGTCAAATTTCGTGGTATGTGCTTTCCTGTCTGTGGGAAAGTGCATATAAAAGATCCTTACTGCATTAGGAACAATGTAGCGGGTTTCCTCTATTGACTACGAGTCAGAATTACCAAATGTTTGACATCCAATTTATTATTAATTATTCAATGTGCTCTAGTTGTGCCGTTAACCAAAATAAACTTCTTCTTCTTCTTCAAGAATTCAAGTTATTGCCAAATTTATGTGATCTACCAAATACAATTTAGAATGCATTTAATATGAGATCAGAGCCAAATAGTTTTTTAAAAAGATATTCCATATCGTTAATATCGTTAATAAATAAGTTAGCAATAATACGTCGAACTTGGAATTTTTCTCTGGAGTAGCCTGAAGTAATTAAAACGATTTGGGCCTTACATAAAATGTTAGAAGGAAATAAGCCATGTAATGAAATGACATTTTTAAAATGTTATTTTTAAAAATCGTCCAGAAACTGAATATTCTGCTACAGTTGAACACTAAAGAACTGTTCCTAAAATACTGGTGCACGGATGTCTTCGAATTACAAATATTATTGTAAATGAATTTTTTTTTTTAATTAACCCATTATATTAATTATTACTTTTATATCATAGTCATGTATGATAAGTTAATTTATTAACATAAAACTTCTAAAACTAATTGGTATTAATTTTTAATTCTTTAATTGATTAAGTAATTGATTTAACGCAAACAAACTTGTAAATATTTTCTGTAAATAAATGGGGTACCCGGCATGTTAGGGTGTGTCGGAAATGTAAAAAAACAAAAACAACACCCGCTTGTACAGCACATTTAACGGTAACCCCACCCTATTCAATGATATTTACGGTAGTATTCACCTCGGGATTTGTGTACAAAAGTAAGTAGCCTATATGTTAGCGGACATCGTTTTCTTTGAATAAGCCAGCATTATACCAGTCATGGAACATTATACCTGAGTTTATGCATGGAAATATTCATATCCAATGTCGTTTTTATTCTTGCAGTTCAATATCGCTTCAAGGCGCTTGCTAATAATTTGTGTTGACAAAGCCGTTCGCGTCTTGATCTATTAATAAACCCGTGGACAAAGTCGATATTCAATTACTGTATTTAATCTAATCCACGCAGGTCTACTGGAAATCCTGCTCGAACACACTCTCCCTTCCTTCCTCGCTTGATTGATCGATATATGGAATACAAATGAATATCATAGCCTACCATTTAGGCGCAAGTTCTGTTTGTCCGGTATTCGTTAGCGTATATATACGAGCGTCTGCATATATACGCATGGGTCCGCTTACATATACACGTAAACGTTTTCGTCAGTCAAGTCTTTTTGCGCTTAGGGCCGGAAACATCGACAGCTAAAGATATGTTGATTTGGTCTACGTTACATTTTAAAAGTGACGATGTTGAGGAAGACATGTTACTATTGCTTGTAACTTTGTGGGACTAAAAATTTCGAAATGTTGCTTATTATTTATTTTAATCACGTAAGAAAATAATCAATAACCTACCGGTATGTGCCCAATTCCAAAAAAAAAAGAAAAAAGAAAGAAAGAAAAAAACAAGAGATGAAGTATACAATGTTCTGAGGAGTGGCGAAACATGGGAGTAGATTTCTACGACCATGTCGTTTAGGCGTAGATTCCATTTATCCGTAATCCGTCAGCGTGTACGTAATCCAGAATGCATCACCCGAATACAGATTCCCGATAACGGTAAACACTTCCCATAATCAAGTATTTGGGGGTGTAGGGACGCCATTTTTGATAGTTGATTTGAACATAATCTATGAGCCTAAAACCTAAAAAAAATAATGTGTTTCTGGGAATCCAGCGGTAAAATAAAAGAAATTTCAGTAGGCTACCTAACATTTGTAGAGGATAACAATTGAATAAATAGATATTTAAATTTTAAAATTCTGCATTTACTATACTATACCTAATTGTTTTAATCCCGATCCCGTCCCTGCCCACCCATCCATCTTCTCACTGTCATCACGCAAAACTAGAATTCACTATTTGTAAGCTGTCCGTATAATGAATGAATGAATGTTTGTTTAACGACACCCCAGCACAAAAGTACATATCGGCTATTGGTTGTCACAAATGGTAAGTATATGGAAATATTAGCTGTCCGTATAATAAACAAGTATTTTTTACACACGTATTTATATATCTATGTATGTATGTATGTATGTATGTATGTATGTATGTATGTATGTATGTATATTATAATATAAGAAAGGGGCGGGACGTAGCCCAGTAGTAAAGCCCTCGCCTTATGCGCGGTCGGTCTAGGATCGATCCCCATCTGTGGACCCATTGGGGTATTTCTCATTCCAGCCAGTGTACCACGACTGGTATATCAAAGGCCGTGGTATGTGCTATCCTGTCTGTGGGATGATGCATATAAAAGATCCCATGCTACTAATGGCAAAATATAGCAGGTTTCCTCTCAGACTATATGTCAAAATTACCAAATGTTTGACATCCAATAGCCGATAAATCATTGTGTTCTAGTGGTGATGTTACACAAAAACTTTAACTTTATTTGTATAGAAAGTGATTGTTACTGATTACAGTGGCGGATCTAACGGGGAAGGGGGAGGAGCCCCCTCCTAAAGTTTGCGACAGTTTTATATATATATATATATATATATATATATATATATATATATATATATATATATATATATATATATTATTTATTTATTTATTTATTTATATATTTTTACATTGGAAAATCCGAGGAATCCCTTCGGGAACATTTGTGGCTTTCGGCCACATGTCATTTCCCCACCGCCACCGCCACCGCCACCGCCACCGCTACCGCCACCGCCCACACACACACACACACACACACACACACACCACCTTAAATGGATTTTCTGGATCCGCCACGTATACGTATACGCATATTTCAGATATACACGTTAGTTTTTCAGGGTTACAGCTTATAAATAAACTGTATTTGTTTGTTTGTTTGTTTGTTTAAAGCAGTCAGCAGAATGTTTCTTCTGGTCATCACAGCTGGGTTGTTAATTGGATACTGCACTCTCAGGTGGTTGTTGGGTTTGTCGACGATAGATAACTACGAATCCAGATACGTGTTCATCACGGGCTGTGACAGTGGGTTCGGCAACCTCCTGGCAAAGCGCTTGGACTCCATGGGTTTCAATGTGTTTGCGGGCTGCTTGACGGACGAAGGAGCCGAGAGTCTTAGGAAAGAGGTATCTCCCAGACTGGTCACCGTGGATATTGACGTCACGAGCGAAAAGAAAATCCACGATGCTTTCGTGTTTGTCCGTGACACATTACCGGATAAGACAGGTGCGTATTAAAATTAATACTGGAATATCACAGTGACATATTCAACCAATTTTTTAAAACAGCTGTTTTTAGCATTGTAACTATATGTATTCAGGCTTTGTAAATCCAATCCATTTTGTCTAGCGATATATTTTAAAACATGATTGAAATACATCTAGAGAACCAATTTGCGGGTATTGAAAAATAATCGTTTAAAAGACATAGATGTGATGTGTCTATACCTGTTCTTACTCATCCACTAATACACTCTCCATGGTGCATATATCAGATCCTTTGCTATTAATAGGGAAATGTAGCGGGTTTCCTCTCTAAGACTTTATATGTCAAAATTACCAAAAGTAATTTAGTGGCTGTTCGGGCCGCTTAGCGCCCATGCAAATCAAGGGCAGATAAGTATGTTTCTAATAGAGGCTATAGCCGATGATTAATAAATTATGTGCTCTAGAGGTGTCCTTAAACAAAACAATACCTTTTTTTGTTTACTATGACTGTAGGTTTGTGGGCTGTGGTGAATAACGCTGGTATAGCGTGTGATCCCGGCCCAGCTGAATGGTTCCCCAGGTCGGAATACGAACGTCTAATGGCCGTCAACGTCTACGGCATGATTGACGTGTGCAGGACGTTTCTGCCCTTGATACGAAAACAACATGGCCGAATTGTTAATTGCTCCAGTTTGTCCGGACGATTTGCTGTTGGGGTTGCTCCATATTGTGTTTCTAAATACGGAGTCGAGGCGTATTCCGACTGCTTGAGGTGCGTATTTCACATAATAAATATGCAATATTGTCATATTTGATCATACCTTAGATAGAGGTTAGAGAGGGTATGGTTCAGTGTGTTATGTATTGAACTATATTCTTAATACCAGATGATGGAGCTTTAATAATATTGTTTGTATGCAATGGTGTCATAACTACGTCAGTAAATCAATTTCTTACAACATTGGTACACATTTTGAAAGTTACTGCACGAAACCAAGGAAGCGTCTCATCCCCGCCTTTGTTGGTGGAGTTAGCATTTCCTTCACTGCCTTTACTTTCGCTGGATCTGGACGCAGACCATTCACCAACACAATGTGACCTACATGGGGTACTTCACTCTTACGGACCTTGACATTGTTAAAGTTCAGTTTCAAGTTATAGGCTTCCACTCTTTTTAAGGACTCTTTTTAGAACTTAGAAGTCGTCAGGTGAATCTAACCCAGACGAAACAGTACAGGTATGTGGCAAGAATTTGAACTGTCAACTAGACACAGGAGCACAGGCAAGTGTCGTGAACACTAGTCAGTTTTGGGGAATAGAACCGAATGCGAGGATTAGAGACACAAGTCAAAGGTTGATGTCATACACACTACACCAAATTGTTCCTAGAGGATGTGTTGTCCTACCAGTGAAGTACAAAAGTCGAGAATGCAATGTGAAATTCTATATTATCGATTTAAACCACAAATAAATCAACGCCAAACTAATAGCAGATTATGTTTAAATAGGTCAGTGGTCTGTGACTATGCCCTTAAAGCTAATTGTAATATATAATACGCAAGGCCGTTTTAACCGTTTCCGATCGTTCTGGTCGCTTCTCTTTTGATCTACCATGTACATATCGTGCTATATATTGCGTACCCAGATGAATTCCATAAATACAATCAAGTGGACGCCGCCATCTTTATTACTTAACATAGAAGTGGCTATATATATTACTTAACATAGAAGTAGCTATATATATATTACTTAACATAGAAGTGGCTATATACACGACAGCCGTGGATACTGCCTACGTTAATGCGGGATGGCTATCTATATGGCGACCGTATTTTTTAAAGGAAAGCCTAAAGTAAGACCACAATACCCATCTAAACTATTCCGTTGATAAGCACGGATTACATATAGTTATGTTATAATAGTGGAGTTTTTTAAAATGTATTTTACAGGCGAGATTTGTATGTTGAGGGAATTACCGTGCATATGATTGAACCTCTGACGTTCAAAACTCCAATGATCTCCAATCTGCCACAACGTCTGCGCTCTGCCTTCGAACGAATTAGTCCCGAAATGCAAGCGTTTTATGGCCAGACATACTTGGAACAGTGTAAGTAACCGTTATAATATATGGCTACTTCTTTGAAAATGGTACCTTGAAGTTTGTGACAATGGGTGTTACATAATTCAGACCAGCCGATCACGTGTTTAATACAAGGTCGGAAAATATGCTGTTTAGAAATAAACATTCGTAGACGCAGATGTTCCAAATTGAATGAAACAAAAATTACATGGGGTATATTTTTTTAAAATATTTTTAATTCTATGACGAGCATTAATATGAAAGTCATGATTCTTCAACGAATCGACCGTTGTAGCACAATAAAGGTACCATACCATTTTTAAAGAAGGCCTGATACCCAGAGAACTTATTGATGTATTACAGCGACCACTAACGCTAGAGATGTCCTGAACAGACAGCCCAGATAGCTGAGATGTTGTCAGAAGGGTCGTATCACTGGCCGCCGTGCACAGTTGTTGTCTTCTTTCGGTCAGTTTCTTAGTTTGGACAGTGATGTGCAACAGATGGGAAATAATAGTGGCTGGTTGAGATCGGTTTCGGAGGGTTGTGGTTCGAATATACCGATACTGGCCAGCCGAAGTAACTCGTGGTTTACCACTATGAGGGTGGTTATTGGTAGATTCAGTGACGTTTAATCTATTGATAAGTCTGTGTACAGTCTCTCTTGTGACATTAAAACGTCTGGCAACGTCACTGATGCCTGCTTGAAGCATTCTAACTGCTCTCTCACGGTCATTTGGGGTCAACCATGGCATGGTTAAAAGGAATGTTTTGGACGTTATTATTTTTTTTTTTAAACAGTATTGAACCTCTAGTGAGTATTCGATTTGGCACATGAACTCATTCCCAACATGTAGAAATCGTGCATTTGTTCTGCTCGTGAAACCGTGATATCGTCAACGATATTCCGACCAACTTGCACGTACAATATATGTTGAAGTGAGGATAAGGTACAACAATATGTAAAAATACTTTTCTCTAATATGTATACTTTTTTCTTCTTTTTTTTGAGTATATAAACAGTAACTAATATTTTATTTGAAAAGTAAAAAGGCAGTATAATAGTTACATGTAGTTTGTTTTCTCAATGCATACATAATCATTTGCGCGATTTTGTATGTTTGTGTAAATCATGTTTGGGTCCTCTAATAGTGGTAATGCGCTCGCTTGATGCGCGGTCGGTTTGGGATCGATCCCCGTCAGTGGGCCCAGTGGGCTATTTCTCGTTCCAGCCAATGCACCACGACTGGTACATCAAAGGCCTTGGTATGTGCTATCCTGTCTATGGGATGGTGCATATAAAAGATCCCTTGCTGCTAATCGAAAAGAGTAGCCCATGAAGTGGCGACAGCGGGTTTCCTCCCTCAATATTTGTGTGGTCCTTTACCATTATGTCCGACGCCATATAACCGTAAATAAAATGTGTTGAGTGCGTCGTTAAATAAACCATTTCCTTCCTTCCTAATGGTCCACGTAAGGTGGACTCTAGGTTTTATCTCCGTCTGTCTGTCGGACGTTGTTTTTGTTTTGTTTTTTTCTCAGTGCCTCGATACTCATCTAAAATTTTAGTGTATATTTTTATCATGTAACAGGTAGAATTAAGATCAAATTTGACTTTCATGGGAACTTGCACTTTTTATAGTTATGGCCCTTGAAATATCAGTACTACCGAATGTTTATTTATTGTCGTTTTGCAGGTGAAGTCGTTGTGCGTAAGACGATAGACACCATGGTAAACCCCAACACGTACCTTGTGGTGGATGACTACGTGCATGCCATCACGTCACGATTTCCACGCGCCAGGTACATGCCCGGGAATTACACCAAGTACTTGCTCTGGGTGGTCTGGAGTCTTCCAGAATGGATCGTTGACTGGATGCTGTCACTGATGTTGCCCAAGCCCGCTGGAGCCAAGTGAACTTGCTTATCCAGCTAAAACGTTGCTTACCTCGACAAAAATGCTCATAAATACCGATTTTTAAAAAATTGTTTGGTTTTTGTATACAAGGGCAGCTTGATTATTCATTTTTTTCTACCAAATAAATACTATATAATTGGCAGGTTCTACTATTTAATTAACACACCAATGTCTTGAAATCAAGAAATAAATTGCCTTCTATGCAGCGTGCCCACGACCGGGCTCGATGGTTAAGCCATCGGACATAAGGTGGGTAGGTACTGGGTTCGCCTCCCACCCAGAGCGAATTTAACAACTCAATGGGTAGGTATAAGGCCAGAATACCGACTTTTCCATCGCTAACAAGTAACTAATCCTAGCCCAGATAGCTAAGGTATGTCCCCAAGACAGCGTGCTTGAATCTTAATTGGATATAAACAAGATAAAAATTATAAATGAATGAATGAAAAACGTGTCCACGTTCCTGAAATTTGTATCCCTCGGGTCAGCGTCTTTGAATCAGAACCATTGGCGGATCAAGACATTTAAATACAGAATTACTTGTCCACTCCTAGAATGTGATATCTACCATAGTGGAATACAGGCCGCTGATTGTGTTTAATTGCATGAAGTTGGAAGGCATTCGGGTCATAACATTGCTAAATGAACTCATTGGGTTCTTTCAGATCCCCATGATTTGTATTTTTAACGTTTTGGTATGTGTTGTTCTGTGTGAGATTTGCCAACAGTTTCTGTGGCAGTAGCAGGGTTGAAAATTGAGTTTCCCAAGGCCACCAATTAATTTTACAAAGAGAGCCCGTCAGGAGATCTGATTCGATCATTATTATTATTATTTTAGTTTCTCTTTTTTTTCTTTTCTTTTTTTTACATGAAAACCATCAATAAAAACATAATAAATGTTTTATTGGTGTAAAATGTACATTCGCACTCGGCTTAAACAGGTACGAAACATGTTTTTGCACTGCTGTCTACATGTTTTTGAACTGGTAGTAATGAACAGCAGCATGGAGAACGGACCCGACCCCTCCATTGCGACTGTTTAGATACGGCGTCGGCCTCTTCTCGTAGTCCTCTACACAAGTCTGGATCCCTGAAACAGTCTCAAGACAATACATGTTGAAAGGGGAACAACTCTAATCCATCGAGGGTGGTCGATCCTACGACACATCGCACCTCAGCCGAACCAATGAACTACGTGCCCGTTCCCTGAAACATTGAAGATCAGATCACTGAACCGCCATTTACTTACATCTACATTAGGATTAGTAATACACAGCGAATGTTCTCGTTTTGTAAATTTAAAAAAAGAAACATTCCAAGGAGGCATGACCCGATTCCTCCTTGTAAACCTCGCTTGCCAGTCAAGACCCCCCCCCCCCCACACACACACACACACCACCACCACCTGTCCCCACATAATTTCCTGGACATGCGCTTGATAATACTGAAAAATTGTCATTTAAAAAACAATAAAAGTATATTAATGTTACTGGTTAGTACACATTGTTGTGTTTTTTTAGTTGTTGTTGATAAATGTTTACACAAATACAAAATGTACTAATTATCTTACCTGTGCCGGTGCACACCCCATCAACCGTACCATCGGCTTGCAGAACGCCCTGCAGACCTTCCCACGCCAAGTCTAACTTTGGGCCATACTTTTCTTTATCCAGCCAACCCTGTGTGACTGCTCTTGATAGTGCGCTCAAGGTCATGGCCGTAACGGACGTCTCCAGATAGGTGCTGGACTCGTTGACAACCTGTCGCCACCGCCCGTCAGTCGACTGGTACCGCAACATTCCGCTGGCATGTGTTTGAAAAATTTTCAACACACCTGACCACTTACTGGGCATGATATCTTTGAATTCCTGTAGAGCCAAGAGAACCTCCACGGAGGCTGTGATACTCCACCCATTAGCTCGACCCCATTTGCAACAAGAATGATGCTTATCAGCGTCGTTGTAGCCGTGATAGACGAGTCCGTCTTCGGAATCCTGAAGATAATGGTTGAACAACAAGCACTGATTGGCTACAAATTCTACGTATCCCGTACTCCTTAGCGCGCGCCCCAATCGTGCCATCAGGGTCAAACCCATGTATTGGTCGTCTGCCCACACAAATGTGGGGCCAGTCAGGGGTTCGCCGCGCCAACCAATCGAACGAGTCACCGTTCCATCAGGAAGCCGCTTCGGCCACGTGACCACATATTTGTCAGCAACGGTTTTAGCAATGTAGAAATCTGGTCCCGTAAAATTGTGCTTGAACTGAGCACGATAAAGGTATGCAATTGGGAACAAGCCTATTTCGTCTCCAATAGCATAGTAGCGTGGAACTGTTATACCGTGAAGAACTTTGTATCCATAGGAGGACGGGTCGGTTTCATAGTTGTCTAAGTATTTGTCCAGCAGCAACTCATAGTCCAGTCCAAATGTTTTGTTCACCTCGTATAGACCGTCGAAAACCAGAGCTCCGCCATAATCCCACGCAAAGAAATCGCTGGGATTTGCTGTTAACTTTTTTGACGCAAGTCTGTAAATACAACATATACACTATTAAAAGAAGATTTAGCTCCACATGTTTGTCTATTTCTTTTGTTTTGTTTGGTGGGGAAGGGGTCTGGGCAGGGCCGGATTTAGACCTGGGGGGGGGGGGGGGGGGCACTCCAGGTTCGGTGGCCCCTCAACATAGAAATAAAATTACATGACAAATAAAATAAAAAAAACTAATTTTATATAATTATATATATATTTTTTTATAAAGTCCTTAGTCGGGGGGGGGGGGGGCCTCTGGCGGGGCGGGTCAATCCCACCCCCCCTTTGCCCCTTATAAATCCGGCACTGGGATGGGTATTCTTATTTCTTATTACAGTAGCTTCATGAGTTTATTCAGCAGACACGTTTTACAGTGCCAATATGAATAAATGTTATCCAGATTCGGGCATTTTCGTTTAATTCGGACAAAACTCAGACTGTCCCCACCCCAATCCCACCCTACACAAATGGGAGCCCGTACACCTATGCAGCAAGACACCAAAAGCCGCAGTTTAAAAGGTTCTGATATTTTAAATTCCATATAGGATTCCTACCTCGCAAATTCTTCTGGAGAATACGCTGAGATGTTCACACTGTCTGCGCCATTCAGAAACAATAAACTAATGCAAACAATATGTGCAAACGATCGTCCACCCATTGTATACTTGTTTAAAGTACATTACCGTATTTAAACCAATAACGCCGATCTCTAAATACAATATAAACATAGAGAAGTTGAGCAACACTAGTTTGGGCTAGACGGTATAAACAGATGCTCGCATTGGGGAAGAGAGGGTTAATGTTACGTGGCGATCGGGATGAACGTGCCTGAACCTTCAGTGGATATAGGCACATAAATAGTTTGGTTAGAAAGTCAATATTTTTCACGATGTTGCTATAATGCTCATGACCTGTTAAATCCCGCTGTCGCCACTTCATAGGCTACTCTTTTCGATTAGCAGCAAGGGATCTTTTATATGCACCATCCCATAGACAGGATAGCACACACCACGGCCTTTGATGTACCAGTCGTGGTGCACTGGCTAGAGCGAGAAATAGCCCAATGGGCCCACTGACGGGGATCGACCCCAAACCGACCGCGCATCAAGCGAGCGCTTTACCACTGGGCTACGTCTCGCCCCCTGTTAAATCAATGTCAGTATGTGTCAGGGTTTTATTTTAGGTGATTACAAAAGGTCAGCCTAATCTTAGATCCGACCTTGCTTTTAGTACATACAAAGGACTCCTTTGTTGCTAATGGTTTAACCGGCCTCCGTAGGTAGTGGGTTCGCATGTTGGTATCGGCTCCCACTCTGACAGTTTAACGACTCATTGGGTATGTGTAAGGCCACGTTGCACTATACCGACTTATCTCTCGTTAACCGGTAACAACTGACTACAGACACACTGTCCTGGACAGACAGCCCAGATAGCTGAGGTGTGTTCTCAGGACAGCGTGCTTGAACCTTAATTGGATATAAGGACAAAAATAAGTACATGTATAAGCAAAATGGGTGATAAGCATAGCCTATAACGATGGCAGTTGATTTCGTCCCCCACACTGTCCATAGCCTATAATGATGGCAGTTGATTTCGTCCCCCATACTATCCATAGCCTATAATGATGGCAGTTGATTTCGTCCCCCACACTGTCCATAGCCTATAATGATGGCAGTTGATTTCGTCCCCCACACTGTCCATAGCCTATAATGATGGCAGTTGATTTCGTCCCCCACACTGTCCATAGCCTATAATGATGGCAGTTGATTTCGTCCCCACACTGTCCATAGCCTATAATGATGGCAGTTGATTTCGTCCACCACACTGTCCATAGCCTATAATGATGGCAGTTGATTTCGTCCCCCACACTGTCCATAGCCTATAATGATGGCAGTTGATTTCGTCCCCCACACTGTCCATAGCCTATAATGATGGCAGTCGATTTCGTCCCCCACACTGTCCATAGCCTTATAACGATGGCAGTCGATTTCGTCCCCCATACTATCCATAGCCTTATAACGATGGCAGTTGATTTCGTCCCCCATACTATCCATAGCCTATAATGATGGCAGTTGATTTCGTCCCCCATACTATCCATAGCCTATAATGATGGCAGTTGATTTCGTCCCCCACACTGTCCATAGCCTATAATGATGGCAGTTGATTTCGTCCCCCACACTATCCATAGCCTATAACGATGGCAGTTGATTTCGTCCCCCATACTATCCATACACTTTAATCATCTGCCTCTATATTTCAGGGGCGGGACGTAGCCCAGTGGTACAGCGTTCGCTCGATGCGCGGTCCATCTGGGATCGATCCCCGTTGATGGGCCCATTAGGCTATTTCTCGTTCCAGCCAGTGCACGACGACTGATATATCAAAGGCCGTGGTATGTACTACCCTGTCTGTGGGATGATGCATATAAAATATCCCTTGCTGCTAATCGGAAAGAGTAACCCATGAAGTGGCGACAGCGGGTTTCCTCTCTCAATATCTGTGTGGTCCTTAACCATATGTCTGACGCCATATAACCGTAAATAAAATGTATTGAGTGCGTCGTTAAATAAAACATTTCTTTCTTTCTATATTTGAGGTCATAGCTTGTCAATTTAGATCGGATGATTTCCCTTGGTTATGATAAAAAGGGATTTACGGTAATCATCTTATAGGCTACTATCTTATCTAGTCAGACATGATAATATAAAAAAAAAATAGGTCATTGATATAAAAAGAATTGTTTACGGTTCTTAAATATTAAACATTGTTGGTTGCTATATACGGCCGTCTCTCATTTCAGGGGAAAATGTATCAAAGAATGGGGCTGATTCAGGATTTTGTAAATGGGGGGGGGGGGGGGGGGGGGGGGGCGCACAAAACTCTGAAAAGGGCAATTTGAGTTTGTTGAAGACAAATGATCCGAGCTCCCAAATTGAGAGCAGGCACGTGTGCAGGCCGGTGAGTTTTGGGGACTGAACCCTCCTCCCTCCCCCGCTCAAGCAAATTTTCTACATTTCCGGGATCATAGTAGACCCCCCCCCCCCCCCCATTCTAAAATCCCAACACACGTGCCTGGAGAGAGATCTGGAATGGGTTCCAGTAGAATTTTGGAATGAAGATGCTCAGGAAGGAAAGAAGGAAATGTTTTATTTAACGACGCACTCAACACATTTTATTTACGGTTTTATGACGTTAGCCATATGGTTAAGTACCACACAGATATTGAGGGAGGAAACCCGCTGTCGCTACTTCATGGGCTACTCTTTTCGACTAGTAGCAAGGGATCTTTTATATGCACCATTCCATAGACAGGATAGCACATATCACGGCCTTTGATGCACCAGTCGTGGTGCACTGACTGGAGCGACAAATAGCCCAATGGGTCCACTGACGGGGATCGATCCCAAACCGACCGCGCATCAAGCGAGCGCTTTACCACTGGGCTATGTCTCGCCCTGAAGATGCTCAAAGGCACATTTTGAGGGAAATTTAGTGAACCATTGTAAATTGTAGTTGATAAATTAATTAAACAAAGAAAAAAAATCATTTAAAATGAGTGCATTTCAAACGGGCGGTGGGTGAGGCCACGGGGATCCTGTGACACCCCCACTAACACCCCGATCCACCTCCACCCCCTACTCACGATCCACTAATGGAAGGGAATGCTATTTAGTAAATTTGCCACAAATTAGTTTTTTGTGTCGCTGTTTTGTGTAATTCATTCATATTCACTCACTCACTTATTCATTTAATTTCCATGCAGGCCTACTATCCTGTCTGTTGGATGTTGCATATAAAAGAACCCTTGTTGCTAATCGTAAAAGAGTAGCCCATAAAGTGGCGACAGCGGGTTCTCTCTCTCAATATCTGTGTGGTCCTTAACCATATGTCTGACGCCGTATAACCGTAAATAAAATGTGTTGAGTGCGTCGTTAAATAAAACATTTCCTGTCACCTGTTACCGTGGTGCCGTGGTTAAGCCATCGGACATAAGGCTATTAGGTATTGGGTTCGTAGCCCGGTACCGGCTCCCACCCAAAGCGAGTTTTAACGACTCAATGGGTACCGTAGGTGATAAACTACCACACTTCTCTCTCACTAACCACTAAAAACTAATTACTAATCCATTGTCCTGCATTCCCAATCTGGAGCTCGCCGCGGTCAGACGTGTTTGTTTCGCCTGTGCACACTGCACATGCTTTCGGTTGCTCGACTTGGGAATCCTCCATTGGTGTTGTTTTATCAGCAAAGTGGGTTTTGTTTTTTACTGGGATGAATGTGGCCACTGGAACTGATTTGAAAGCTAGAACGCTTCTCGTTTCGACAGCCTGCACCACCAGGTTGGATTCTTTTTTAGCGAGATTCCTTGCCTCCACGTAATTTATTGTAGACAAGTTTTTCCGTGACTCATATGACGGCCATCCTGCAGGTAGCAGCGAAGTAAATCATAACATACTGCCCACTATATTAACATAAATTTTAAAAAATAGAAAAAGAGAATTTTCCCAGGTGAATCACACATGTAGTGATGATGGCCAGTCCTTGTTTTGTGCAGCAAGTATGTCTGAACTGGGTGATTTCAACCTAAATCTGGAAATAATCTCTTATTTTTGGAGGCACCCCCCATTTTGCCATTTCACGGCTGCTAGGAAGTCTCTCCACCCCGACCATGTATTCATACTCGGTATGTACAAATCACTCATGGAAAGTGAGATCTCATTCAACACAACTGTGCACCATAAATGTAGGTGCAATTCCTGTCAAAGATCCAATTTCTTACCTATTTTCAAACTCATAAATTATTTTATTCAAATAGGGGGTGTATTTTACAAGCACTATCTTCGCTCATTGGTCAATTTACTTGTCTGCAACCTGCAGAACGCCACGATTGTTTGTGTTTAATCTCTACATGTCCGAGCCTGTCCTAGCAGCACAGGAAGATTGACCGCCCCACTCTAAGAAGAAATAGGAAGCGGGGTCGGACCCTACTACTCTTTTCTGGTCTTTACTTTGTTTCATATTGGTACCATATCGTATCCTCCGGAGCCGGGCCCGTCCGCACCACTGGACTACATCCTAGTTTCATATTCTCTCGTTCAGACGGATCCGGCTTCTCAAGAACTGTATTTCCACACCTTCCACATCTAATGGCCGTCACTCAAGGGATTTTCTTGACGGGATGCAACCGATCTCGTCCCTACAAGCTGTGTACCGTGACAACCTTAACGAGGCCACACAAGTGGACAATTGGGTCAAAATTTTATGTCAAAATTACCTTTTTTTTCTATATTATTAAATAGTCCGATCTTCTCTTCTTTCTCTCATTTATTTTTGGACTGGCCTTCTAAAATGCTCCAAACTATATAAATATTCGGCCGATCAGTCAATTCCTTTTTAATTTTGGATAGTTAACTTTTTAATTAAAAAAAACAACAAAAAAACAACAAACAAATTATCTCTTTAATACACAGTGGCATAATTTCATTATTTATGATGTATCACAATCCAATTTGACATGAGTATGTGACAATGTTTTTGCTATGGACTGACGGCAGTATGAAGGCGTTTTCGTCACCAAACAGCGTCGCACGAGGGCGCTGAAATCGGTACCTTGTGTGGCCACCAGCAGGAGCAATCACTGCGCGACATCTCCTTGGCATAGACCGAATGAGTCTCTGAATCCGGGCACGTGGAATCCTAGCCCATTCTTCCTGCAGTGCATGTGACAGTTGTGGAAACGTCTGGGGCTCCGGGTCGCGCTGGCGTACACGTCTGTCCAGTTCGTTCCATAGATGTTCAATGGGGTTGAGATCTGGCGAGCTTGATGGCCATGGCAGCACATTAATGTTCTCATTCTGTAGGAAATCCATTGCTACACGTGTCGTATGCGGCCTGGCATTGTCCTGCTGAAAGAGTTCTCTCCGTCCATCCAAAATGGGAAGCATGTAACGGCGGAAATTTTCATCCCGGTAGCGTACAGCTGTCAGGTTGCCTCGTACGAACACACGTTCACTTCTGCCGGTGTATGAGATACACATCATGACACTCCCTCCACCGAATCTGTCAACTTGGGCGACGCAGTTGTTAGCAAAACGTTCATTACGGCGTCTGTAAACACGTTGTCGTCCATCACGTCGCTGTAGAAGGAAATGTGACTCGTCGCTGAACCATACTCGCCGCCAGTTTCCCAATTTCCACCTCTGTACATTCGTGCACCAGCGAACGGGCCAACATATACGGTCTCCTAGCCCGTAAACCAGAAGTCGATTCCGAATGGTTTGTGCAGACACCCTTCTCAAACCAGGTATGCATCCAGCAGTGTTCGGTGACTCAAGTGCAGAACCCGGATGTAGCAATCTTGTGCTGCAGTTGTTATGCGAGGTCTTCCACTTCTGGGCCGGTCTTCAGCTGATTGAAACTGCTGGTACCTGTCCCAGAGACGTGAAATGGTGCTCTGATGGACGTTCATGTGGCGTGCGACTGCTGACTGCGATTCATCTAACTGGAGGCGGCCTATTGCAATGTTGCGATTGGGCAGGCTTAGTCTTGGCATCTTGTAACTCATCTACGTCGAAATGGAAATGAGGCATCATTGCGAGCATTGCAACTTTAAAGACCCATCACTACCCCAATCTTTTCCCCCGAGTTTCACGTGCATTCGCCAAAATCTGACCATTTCACGCCGATTTCCTACAATTGTTGCACAACGTGCCACAACGTGCGTTAAATTTGTTTTATGGTGCATTTGGGCAATGCTGTCCCATTCCAGGAACATTAACAAACATGGTCATTCAGAAACATTGTACAAAAAAAACTATATTTTGTAAAATTAAACACTTTTCTTCTTTCCTATGCGTTTCTTTTTTGTCAGAGTACACACACACACACACTGTGTGTGTGTGTGTGTGTGTGTCTGTGTGTGTGTGTGTGTGTGTGTGTGTGTGTGTGTGTGTGTGAATATCTATATATTATATGTATGTCGAGTTGACTGTTACATACATAGATATTAACGCACTGACGAAGGGAATAATTAAATCCTTTCTGGCCTCACAAATTGTCCATTGCCGTTGCTGGGACTCGAACCTGTGGCACCGAATCGCCCTCAAATGGCAGACTAACCATGATGCGCTCTGAGCTATTGAGGTATCCATAAAAGGATGCGCTTTAACTCGACTATATGCATGGACTACAGTCTACGCGGTCGATCCCGCTTACGTGCATGAAACAGTGGGCAGACCTGACACTGGCTAGTATGTATTTATGTATGAATATAAATCTATATATTGTATGTATGTCGAGTTGGCTGTTACATACATTAACGCACTGGCTAAGTCAGAGATTGTGCCCGGGAGAGACGGGCTTGAACCTTAATTGGATATAGGCATTAATATGTTATCCAATCCAATCCAATCCATTGTCCTGGACAGCCAGATAGCTTAGGTGTGTGCCCAGGACAGCCTGCTGAACCTTAATTGGATATAAACACGGAAATAAGTTGAAATGAATGAATGAATGAATCGGAGTCGGTTTGAGTTTACCAGATTTTGAATAAAGTCGAAATGCATTTAATAGACTGAGTTCTTGAAACGTTTACGAATTTAGAGTTGTCTGTCCATGTTGTGTACGTTTTAGAAATTCTAAGAAAGTTGTTACACTTTATAGACCGTCACTGATTTATTTTAATGTTTTTTAAAAATCAGCAAACATGAGCCGATTACTTTTGAAATGTCGTCGATTGAAACTGAAGAGTACTTTTCCATACATTGCAATTTTTATAATCTGTTTTTATTTTGTGTACACAAACTGGTTCACAAGTTGGATTTGGAAAGCCACGAATCGTCGAGGAATACAGGTTTCAGACGACATTCTTGCAGTTCGCAACAAGAGGTTTGCAGATTACCAGAGGACGGAAAAGAGCAGATCGGGGCCTGGGGAATACGGCACGGCTGTGCTCTTAGAAGGAAATGAAAAAGTTGAAGCTGAGAAGCTTATGCCAAAAGAGGCTTTTAATATAATTGCAAGCGACAAAATTTCATTGGAACGTTCTTTAAAAGATGTCCGAGAATCAGGGTAAATATAAACCACTTTGTGGATGAGTGTTAGTAGTGTTATACTCGAGTTTTGGGGGATGTGGTATAATTTCTTGCAAGTCTTCACTCCCATTTTCACCAATTTGACTGAAGTTTGGCACTTGTCAGTTCACATCTAGTTTGATCTCTCTCATCAGGCCTCACGGGAGATCAACATCATAGTGCGATATCACTTTTCTCTCAAGCATTTGAGAGGTAGAAGTTTTTAACAGTATTGTCCAAGTTGATTAATCAACCAATGTTAAGCTCAGATTACCCAGACGCAATTAAATGCATTCTACGGCCACACATTTGTTTCTCTCTCTTATTTTTGTGATTATATCCAATTAAAGTTCAACCACGCTGTCCTGGGCACATACCTCAGCCATATGTGCTGTCTGTCCAGAACTTTGTGGTTAGTGGGAGAGAAGAGGGTATGTGTAGACATTAAGGCTTGCTCTGGGTCGTAGCTGGTACCGGGCTGCGAACCCTGTACCTACCAGCCTTATGTCTGATGACTTCACCACAACACCACTGATGCCGATTTCTTAATTGATACACAGTGGAGATGTGAATGGGTGCTAATAACCGTGAAGGTTAGCCCAAGTACTCCTGACTGTAAGAGTGCTACTGCTAGATGAACATTTGGAAGGTTATAATACGCTCTCATTAGTCGGAGACCAAGCTATGTAATTTTTTCTCTATTGCTGCCCACCAAAGAGTAGTCAAAGATTCCCGCTTCAGTACCACAACAATCCTATGTTTGATGTCAAATACCTTTACATTGATCATTTTCAAGTTCCTGCATTGAAAAAAGTCCAAATATTAATCACTAATACACACACTAAAGAAAGAAACCCAACAGCACCACTAGAGCACATTGATTTATTAATCATCGTCTATTGGATGTCAAACATATGGTAATTTTGTCGTAGTCTTAGAGAGGAAACTCGCTACATTTTTCGATTAGTAGCAAGGGATCTTTTATATGCACCATACCACAGCCTTTAATATACACCGGGTAGGCAAACATTTGCGGTCTAACATAACAGTAATCCTATATTTAACATTACATATCTTTACATACGTCTAATGTATTGCCGGTCTAGGATCGATCCCTATCACTAGGCCCATTGGGCTATTTCTCATTCCAGTCAGTGCACCACGACTGGTATATCAAAGTCTGTGGTATGTACTATCCTGTCTGTGGAATGGTGCAAATAAAAATCCCTTGCTGCTAACTGAAAAAATACAGTGGGTTTTCTTTCTAAGACTATATGTCAGAATTACCAAATGTTTGACATAGCTCACCTGATGCGCGATCGATCTAGGATCGATTCCTGTCGGTGGGCCCATTGGACTATTTCTCGTTCCAGCCAGTGCTCCACAACTGGTGTAACAAAGGCTGTGGTATGTACTATCCTGTCTGGGATGGTGCATATAAAAGATTCCTTGCTACTAATCGAAAAGAGTAGCCCATAAAGTGGTGACAGCGGGTTTCCTCTCTTAATATCTGTGGTCCTTAACCATATGTCCGACGCCATATAACCGTAAATAAAATGTGTTGAGTGCGTCGTTAAATAAAATGTTTCCTTCCTTCTTCCTTCCGATAATTAATAAATCAATGTACTCGATGGGTGGTATTGTTAAACAAAAAAAACAAAATATGGTATTCACAGATCTTGCAAGATCTGCAACCAGACATTGAAAGTATTAATTTGTGTAACCCATTTTTCATTTAAACACTAAATTTACAACATTTATATGATTGTAAATGTAATGGGTTATACAAAATAAAATGGATTGCTTAAATTTTTCTTGTAGCTGTAAAAAAGTGTCGTATCCAAAAGATTTGCCTTCAGCCAGCGTGGTAATAATATTTCACAATGAAGCTTGGTCGCCACTTCTACGCACAGCACATAGTGTGGTGAACCGATCCCCACCAGAATATCTCCACGAGGTCATACTGCTGGACGACTTCAGTGACAGAGGTAAGTGGGAAAAACAAGCATTCTGAGAGTACTGCTAAAGCAATACATGTCCCTTGCCAGACCCATTAACTTTTCGTATCCTAAATTCAAAGGCCATAACTCTGTGACAAATTGGTAAATCGCCATGATAGTTAAATTTGATCTGTAACATCACATGATAAATGCACATAAAATTTCAGCTTAGTATTTTTAGGCATTGCAGAAGAAGAAAAAATAGTACAGAAAACAAATGCTATAACCATTATTTATTATTATTTATTAATATTTATTTTAATTTTTATAACACCAAACTAGTTTATGGTTGGTGGGACATTAAACTTCATGGATTTGTATGTATTTTTTATATTGTACTTTTAGAAGATATTCGATTGCTTGCTTTTACAGCTGGACTTGGGTCAAAGCTCACTGACTATGTCAGCAAGACCTGGCCTGATGGAGTGGTCCGAGTGGTGCGAACCAAAGAGCGCAGCGGTCTCATACGAGCAAAGATAGCAGGAGCTAAGGCAGCTCGAGGCGATGTGTTGGTGTTTCTCGATTCACACTGTGAGGCTAGTCCTGGGTGGTAAGTAGTTGGTGGAGGGAGAGGAGAGAGTAGAGAGAAACAGGAATTGAAAGATAACAAAGAGCACAGTGGTCTCATAAGAGGAAATGATAGCAGGAGCTAAGGTAGCCAGGGACAATGTGTTGATGTTTCTCAACACAAACTATGAGGCTGCTCTGAGGTGGCAAGTAGTGAGTGGGAGAAAGTAGAATAGAGTATGGTGTAAAGAGAGACAGGAAGGGAGATGAATTTTACTTGTAGAAAGAAATGCTTTATTTAACGACACACTCCACACATTTTATTTACGGTTATATGGCATCAGACATATGGTTATGGACCACACAGATTTTGAGAGGAAACCCGCTGTCGCCAATTCATGGGCTACTCTTTCCGATTAGCAGCAAGGGATCTTTTATTTGCGCTTCTCACAGGCAGGATAGCACAAACCATGGCCTTTGTTGAACTGGTCGGTGCAAGTGGTTTAAAATTGAGCCTTGCGGAGCACTCACACAGGGTTTGGAGTTGGTATCTGGTTTAAAAACCCATGCCTCGACTGGGATCCGAACCCAGTACCTACCAGCCTGTTGACCGATGGCCTAACCATGACGCCACTGATGCCGGTTTTACTTGTAGAATGCAGTAAAATGCATTTTAGAACATCTAGATTTTAAAATGTTATGGTGGAGCATACTTCTTAACCCCCCTAGAAACTTTGCTTTGCGCCATCGATCATCAAGTGTTTTTTACTTTAAACATATAAAGCAGTTCCAATTCATTTTGTTTTGTTTGTTGATTTTTTTGCAGAATATTTCTAATTTAACATACATGTATCATATAATTCCAAACAACAGTGTTTTGATGTATGTATTTTCTATTTTCATATATATTAAATACTTGTGTATCATTGTTTGCATATAACACATATAATCACATTGTTTATGTATTTATATAATTTTTAAAACGTATAACACACTTGGAGACCACATTGTTTTGGTGTGTCTATGTTGTTTTATATACCAAACACTTAGAGGCCACATTGTTTTGGTGTGTGTATGTTGTTTTATATACAAAACACTTGGAGGCCACATTGTTTTGATGTGTGTATGTTTTATATACAAAACACTTGGAGGCCACATTGTTTCGGTGTGTGTATGTTGTTTTATATACAAAACACTTGGAGGCTACATGGTTTTTGGTGTGTGTATGTTTTATATACCAAACACTTGGAGGCCACATGGTTTTTGGTGTGTGTATGTTGCTTTATATACCAAACACATGAAGGCCACATTGTTTTTGGTGTGTGTATGTTGCTTTATATACCAAACACATGAAGGCCACATTGTTTTTGGTGTGTGTATGTTGCTTTATATACCAAACACATGAAGGCCACATTGTTTTGGTGCGTGTATGTTGCTTTATATATCAAACACATGAAGGCCACATTGTTTTGGTGTGTGTATGTTGCTTTATATACCAAAAACATGAAGGCTACATCATTTTTGGCGTTTGTACAGGTTAGAGCCACTATTAGCTCGTATAAAGGAAGACCGAACGGCCGTGCTGTGTCCGATGATTGACCTCATTGACAAGAACACACTAGAGTATGGTGTCACCGGCAGTTTCTCAGTGGGCGGGTTCTGGTGGAGTCTGCACTTCTCCTGGAGACCTATCCCCGAACATGAGCATGTGCGCCGCAAGTCTTCGATCGATCCAATTAGGTAAACTTCAAAATCATAGTTTACTGGGGTGTCGCTAACCATTCATTCATTCAGTCATTTGTTTATTCATTTATTCAGTCAGTCAGTCAGTCAGACAGACAGACAGACAGACAGACAGACAGACAATCGATCAGAATCTAAAATCACAGAACCATTCATTTATCTTTTGTTAAAATGAAAAGAATGCTTTTTTAAACACTAGCTCATTGCTAAAAGGAATAGTCCGGTACGGCTTCTGGACTGTTTAATTAACATTCTTGCTTAATGCGAATAAGTACATAATATTATATATATTTGTTCAATAATATACTAAAACGTGACTGCTATTATACATGCTCCCATCACAAATGGGCCACAAGCAGTTGATCACTGTCCCAGTGTGAGCTCCAAATGCAATGGATAAATCTACCTCTGCTGATGGGATTTGAACCACAAACCCTCTAATAGGGAAATTTTCCTTATCACATTATACCGACACTGCTACATGTATTTTCAGGTCTCCTACAATGGCTGGTGGCCTTCTCGCTGCAGACAGAAAATTCTTTTTTGAGATCGGCGCATACGATGATGGAATGGATGTCTGGGGAGGCGAGAACTTGGAAATATCTTTCAGGGTTTGTGAATATCAAACACTATACTCCGCTTTTTTAAACAAATAATTGGAAAATAACTTTAATTATTAAACTGTATGACACACTATATAGGCAAACATTGATGCATTCTCACTGGTGTTACACAGGGAACATTTTGCTATCAAAATCTTGTTTAGCGATATTTCTAGTCAATTGAAAATTTATTAGCAACTGCTGTTTATTGTTTTAAAATTGTGTAGTGATCTCTGAAACTTGTTTAGTGAATCGCAATGCAATACTGAACAAAATGTTCCCTCCCTCCCTCAATCACATTCTCACTACCTTTTATATTTGCCAGTTTCACCCACCTCGATTATAAAATTCTAGTTGCATCAATGTGCATTCATTGCACACTTGTATTAAGAACATAAATACAAAACTGCAAAAATGCAAAACCCAATTATTTTCCTACAAAACACCAGTTATTTTCCTACAAAACACCAATTATTACTTGAAATTTGTTCACCAAATTAAAATAAAATTTGCCAATTGTTCCTAAAATTCGCAATTAGCGAATTTGGTGAGCTAGCCCTGATTTAGCATTTAACTACTTTTTTTTTTTTCTTCTTTTTTTTTTGTGTTTTTTTTTTTTTTTTTTCTTTTTTTTTTAAATAAATGTTTATCAATTATACACAGAATATACCATAGGAGCAACGAAATTGTTTTCCTTATTTATATCACCAAATAAAATCATAGTTTTGTCAAACTGGAAGGATTCACCTGTTTGTTGCAACCATTGTTCTATAAGATTCCAGAGTTCGACGACTTTGGGTCAAGCATAAAACAAGTCACTTAGTGATCCGATGTTTCTGGCTGGCGATGACAGAAATTGCAGAGATTTGAATCAACATTTTATTTTATATAAGAAAGTATTCGTTGCTGTAATTCTTTGTAGGATTTGGTATTGGAACCATAACAGTGTTGGGTCTTTCAACATCTTAAATGGCAGGCTATAATACTTTGCCCACTCTGAAGGGGAAAAAGCAAATCCTTAGCAGAGTATTTAATCTGCGAAGTAGGAAGTATATTCGTGTCGTTGAGTAGTTTATAGATTTCTTTACTTCCAGATTTATTTTTCAAAACGGGTTTTATTTAAACTGGTAAAATGGGATGCTTTGGAACACCAACTGTTTGGATGTTAAAAGTAGTTTTCTTGCGTATAAAAACTTGTATAGCCTTTAATAAAGAAGCTAATTCTAGAAAATTTGATTTTATGTTATACTTTAAGCTGAAAGTGTCATAATCTATAAACTGTCCTTGGTTATTAAGTAAGTCTTGTATAAATAAAATCCCTTTTTTGATGTAATTTCTATATACTGCAGGCTTTTCATCTATAATAATATTGTTATTATACCAAATGTTTGAACATAGAATGTCTTCTGTATAGACGAATGTTTGTTTACGTTGCAGTAAAATCCAATTATTTAGTACATCTTTCCAAAATAAGTTTTTTTATTTGTCTTGTCTTTAACTGAATAAAGTGATCCCCATAAATTATTGAATCTTTCATTGTTAAACCAGTCAAAGAATAGAAGAGAGTTGCCCATTTTGAATTCGATATCAAAAGTCTTCTAATCCAGGTCAGTTTGAATGCTATTGCAAAATTTGTAATATCTACCATCTTGATACCTCCATATTTATAATCTTGCACTAAAACTGCTCTTTTAATTCAAGCTGGTTTGTTTTGCCATATAAAATTGAAAAACATAGTATTTATTTGTTTTAATAACTTCTCTGGGGGATTGGGTAGTGAAATTAATAAATGAGTGATTTTGGGGATTACTTGTGTTTTCACTACAGTGATTCTACCCAAAATTGTTATCTTCCATGTTAACCATTGATTTATCAAATTTTTCATTTCCAAAATTTTAGGTTCATAATTTTGAGCAACCACCTGTTCCATATTCAGCATAAATGTTACTCCTAATAACGTGAACTGATCAGCACCCCAAGCTAGCTTCCACTTTGCTGGATGGAAAACCTCTTTTAAAAACTTTTTACTTCCTATCCAAATAATATGTGATTTTGAATTAAAAAAATTTCAAGCCAGAAACATCAGCATACATATCTAGTATTGTTAAAGTACTGTCCAGGGACTCGGGAGATCTGTCTAAAATAAAGGTAGTATCATCTGCGTATTGAGATAAAACATATTCTTCCCCATTAGAGTTTCTAATTAGTGTTGCTAAGATTTCTGCACAAATGATAAAAATATATGGAGAGAGTGGATCACCTAACTGACAACCTCTTTCTAATTTAAAACTGACAAAAAAACATTTCTTTTCAACATCACCTGTCCTCATAACTAGTGCATATTCCCTACGATTAGTAGACTGGTTCGAACATCCCAACAGCCAATGGGATGGCTTAGATTCTTCCACTGTGTACCCCTTCCTGTTCCGGTCACGTGACTATAACTTCCTTCTGTTTCCTTCGCTTCTAGCGGTTCGGACGTTCTTTATTTTGCTCTGTTGTAATCTGAGCCATCTGTTTTATTACTTTGGTTTATGTTTCGATTATTGTGGTGACACATTCTTTAATGTTGTTACTTGCTATTATACCATTATTTACACTTTATTATTATTATTTTTTGTCATGTGTGCCGGTTACCTTGTCGGGCGCCATTTTAAAATGGCGTCTAATTTGTTTACCGGATTTGTGCATTTTTATGAGTTTACTTTCTCATTACAGTATTGTTGAGAGTGTCGGATACTAGCTCTTCTAGAGTTATGCGTTCCTGTACCAAATGCAGGAACTTTCTGGCAGGAGGAGACCCGTACGTCTGTCCCGGGTGTCGGTCACCCTGTGATGTCAAGTCACGTTGTCTACTATGTCTTCCTCTCTGACCGGCTGAATTGACAACTGTTTGAAGGTCTTGGCTCAGCGGGCTAAGAAATCGGATTCTGTTTCCCAGCTACGCCGACTTTGGAGTTTGTGGCTGAACAGCTCAAGTCACTATTACCAAGTATGGTTCAAGAAACTATCGCTTCGCTACAAGCCACTACTAGACCTACGGCTACCGTGACGGTACTGGTTACTACTCCAGTGTCTACTACGGTGTGCGCTACAGTGACCACGGCTACCGCACCAACGGATGCTACGGATCCTAGGGATTCCACTGCGATCTACGGCTTATTCCAGTCGCAATCATCGGTCGCGAAGTATACAGAATCATGTCTCATGGTCACCCTTCGGTTCCCGTTTCGGCCGTTCACGGTCTCCACGACCTTCAAGTACTGCGGATCAGCATGCTTGTGCTAGACTTTTGCGGGACTTCCCTGAGAATGAACCACATGGTTCCGTCTTGGATGATACAGATACTGCGGATAATATGACTATGAAGGTCTGTTTATCCATTGTTACGAGCTTCTACCATCGCTACCTCGGCCACCGGTGCCTACCCGGAAGGGACCGGTTCCCATGATTGCTACCGACGCAGCCCCAGAGGATGTTGTGATTAAATCTTCACAGGCTCCATGGATTATCGTCGCCAATTTTTGGCTGAAGCGGCTTCCAGAGTTTCTGAGGGTTCCAGACGGGACCGTTTATGGTTCGGTTCGGTTTGGTTCAGTTACGGCTTCCACTATTGACGATCACCTTGCCGGTGTGCACATTATGAGAGCAGATGCGTCTTCGACTGCTTCCGTTATAGATATGGATTTGCGGACTACATGACGATGAGGGGTTGTCTGGCTGCAGTTTACGACATGTTCCGCCACGTCTACCTCCGCCGACGCATTCCAAGATGGGCCCGACACCGATGATTGCTTCAGGTGTTCATTGACAGCCGGTACTTTGCAGGTCGGTGCTACCAACGATGTTGCAGAAGATGTTTGTTTCCATGACTGCCACGGAAGGCGGGTTCAGTGACATTTCCAGTGACACCTGTTACCGGCCCTATCTAGACTTCGCCTGTCTTGATGTTTCCGGATGCGTTCCATCCTGCGGCTTTACTTTGCTGTTTACATCGCCTGCGGCTACTGTGGAAGGGACTTCAGCGGTTTCACTGGGTTAGCGTTCTTCATACTCTTCTCGTGACCAATCTGAGTCGTCTCACCAGAGCCGTGCACGCAGTCGGTCTTTATGGCCTATCACGGGTCTCATGGACCATTGTCACCGATCTTCGTCTGATGTTCGCTTCCAGGTTCCTGGGGGATTCCGACGTGCCTTTTCATGGTCTCGTCTCCAGCGACTGCCTTTCTGTCTGTTGGTCTGCTTATGCGCACCTTATGACGAATTTCCACATGATTTTCCAGTCTCATCTGTGGTTGAGGATACGGTGTTCTTACTTCATTTGACTATGCGTGTTTGCCTTGCTGCTGTTATGAAATATTAGTCGCATGGAACCTTCGACGATATGTCTCGCTCCGAGGTTGATATAGACATTCCGCCTGATGACAAACTGTTTTCCAGTTTCCTGTCGATTGTTGGTTTGCCGCTGTTGCTGTTGGGCCACACAGTCAGTTGTGCTACAGCATCGATTCGACGTTACATGCGTACCGGGTTGGTGTTGACGACAGAATGCGTCGGTCCGGTGGTTGTTCGACTTTACCAATATATTTGGCAGATCGATTGCTACATCCGGTGGTGTTGCCAGTCAGTCGCTACTTCCTCTGGCTCCGGAAGTTATCCAGTCGCTATTCCACAACTATTTTACTATGGTCCAGTGCGGTTTATCCTCTTACTGTGTTCACTGTTGTTTCGCCAGAGTTGTATCTCAGGTTCGTACTGCAGGGAGTGCACTACGAGTGGATGGTTTTGCCGTTTGGCATTTCGGTAGTTCTTTGGCTGTTCACAAGAATAACAGCCTCAATGGCGGTGTTTTTCATCAGCAGGGTATATCATTTTACCCATGCCGGGACGACTGTCTTTTGAAGTGCCAGAACGAGACGAAGTTAGCGGGCAAAGTCAGCTACGTACTTCAGTTCTTGAACCGTCTCGAATGGATTGTTGACCAGGAAAGGTCTCTACTGCTACCAACACAGAATCTCCAGTTTCTTGGGATTCACTTGCATACCAATCTGGGACTCCTTCAGGTTCCTGCAGCCCGATGGACCAAGATTCAATCTGCGGTATCCAAAGTTCTGGCCAAACTTGTGACTTTCCATGCGTGGCAGAGCCTACTGGGTCTTTTGACCTCAACCCACGTCTTGACTGGAGTACCTGTCACGAGGCAGCCATCATTGGGCCTCGGGGGGAGCTTGTCGTCCACTAGCGGATGGTCTAACGATCTACTGGTCACGAACCTCGGTGCAGGGGGACTTGCGGCTGGGGACGCCCCGCCAAACACACATCCGTCCAGCTATGGGGTCGCCTGCAGTTACAGCGTTTACAAGTCTTCCTCATTCCGTACATCACGTTGAACAACCCCCGACTGATGATAACCCTTCTCGACAACCTTTGACCCTGTCTGCAATGGTAGCTTATTTCGTTGAACGTCTTAGGCAGAGTCTCTTTGATGCCATCCAAGCAACCGACCATCTGTTTGTGGACGCCTCACGAGAAGGTTGGGAAGTCATTTCAACAGTCAGACATAGGGGCTTTGGTCTGCCATCGAAGCCAGTTTCCACATCAACGTGTTGGAGCTTCTGGCAGTGTTCAATGCGATACGTCATTGGCGTAGGCACTTGCTCCATGCAACAGCGGCGGCCTACATCAATTGTCAGGGCGGAGCTCATTTCAGCAGTCTGCTCGATCTCATCTATCGTCTGTTCAAGCTGACAGATGCAATCCCACTGTAACTCAGAGCATGTCACATACCAGGGGACCGGCCTCGGTGGCGTCATTGCAGGCCATCGGTCTACAGGCTGGTAGGTACTTGGTTCGGATCCCAGTCGAGGCATCGGATTTTTAATCCAGATACCGACTCCAAACCCTGAGTGAGTGCTCCGCAAGGCTCAAAGGGTAGGTGTAAACCACTTGCACCGACCAGTGATCCATAACTGGTTCAACAAAGGCCATGGTTTGTGCTATCCTGCCTGTGGGAAGCGCAAATAAAAGATCCCTTGCTGCTAATCGGAAGAGTAGCCCATGTAATGGCGACAGCGGGTTTCCTCTCAAAATCTGTGTGGTCCTTAACCATATGTCTGATGCCATATAACCGTAAATAAATGTGTTGAGTGCGTCGTTAAATAAAACACTTCTTTCTTTCTTTCCATACCAGGGGTGTCGAATGTTCTGGCAGACACGTTGTCAAGACCGTCTGCTCCACAAAGCACCGAGTGGATGCTCAACCCAGAAGCGTTCCGGTGGGTGTGTCACAGGCTGTGGACACCAACTGGTGATCTTTCTGTGACGTGCTTCATTCGTCAACTCCGATCGTACGTGTCACTGGTACCGGATTCCGACGCATTGGATCTCGACGCCTTGGCCATCAGTTGGGACAATCTGGATGCATATGCGTTCCCATCACCAGTGTTGCTACTGAGAGTCCTCCAGCGGTTTCAGGAGTTCCATTGTCGGATACTTCTCATCACTCCAAAATGGCCAAGCGGAATTTAGTATCCAGACCTTCTACGTCTTGTGGCACCAGATCCTCTACCGCTACTTGATTGGGATCGCCTCTTGCTTCATCCCACATCGAGACAGCACCATCCACATCCAAGCTTGTACCAACATGTAGCGTGGACCTTGTCTCCGACGGTTTAAGGAAGAAGGGGTTTTCTTTGACCACATCGGCGATTTTGAAAACTCCATGTTCAAGGGTTTCAAGCACAAGGATCAGATTCAATGGTTTCGGCCACTGAAATGGGACCTTAATCTAGTTCTGAGGGCCTTGTCTCAAGCACCTTACGAGCCTGCTGCGAAGGCCTCTTTAGAGGTTTGGACAAGGAAGATGGTGTTCTTGATAGGGTTCACTACAGCGGCAAGAGTGTCAGAGATACATGCTTTGGATGACGACATGGTGCGTTTTAATTGAGACTACTCTTCATTTTCACTTGGTCTTTTGATGAATTTTGTTGCTAAAAATCAGTTGCTGGGTCAATGTCCTCGAACCTATGATGTTAAAGCACTCTATTCCATTGTGGGTTCACATGATGTGGAAGATTTGTCGTTGTGTTCTGTTTGAACTCTTAAGCTGTACCTGGAGAGAACTGCCACCTTTCGCAAACATTGACAGATAATTGTTTCTCTCTTGCATCCAGAGACATTTGAAAGACATTACTAAAAACACAGTGTCTACTTGGATATGATCCACGATTTTGTGTGCCTACCAATCAGCAGGGTTACCTCCACCGTCGGTGTCTTAACCCACATGAACTGCGTGCCTTAGCTGCTACTATGTTGCTGCATTGTAACATTCCGGGTTCCAGCATCGTATCCGGGGTGTTATTGGGCCACCGATTCCATCTTCGCGAACTACTATCTGCGAGATGTATTGACTGAAGATGTAGAGGGATTCCATCATCTGGGTCCGGTGGTTGCAGCTCAAACTCTGGTTAACTCTGGTCGTCGTTGATGTCGGATTCAGGACTGTACCCCAAGATGTCCATTGAATCGACAAGTGAGGACTTCATTTGACAAATTGTTTTTGCACACCTTTCTGAAGTTTTGCACTGGTTGGTGTCGGAACTTTTTGTATGGATAACACTAGTTAGTTAGTCAATGCACTGCACACTAACAACCTGTTTTCCTATTAATTGAACTAACTTCTCCACCGTTTTACTAGTAAGAAAAAATCGGGATTTTGTTGGTTTAATGTTCTGATGGATGCTTCCACCATATTTGTTTCCGTTTGGTATACAATTATTGGTTGGTTGGTTACCTAACACCTGCATCCGCGGTGGTGACGCTTACCCACCATTCAGAACTTCCTGGTTGGAGAACGAATTTCTGACCCTTTTCGTAATTCACGACTTCGTTCATCCACACCACTGACGGATGCCACCTTTCCCACTGTCAATACTAACAGCATGGATATTGGTTGTTATGCATCGCTTGGAGGATGGGCTAATTTTGGTTGGCTTTCTTTCTTCCACTGTCAGTTTCTTACCGGTCCATGGGGAGAAGACTTGTGCATCTTCGGAGTAAGGAACCCACCACCATCTGTTGAATGCTGCACTAGTTATGAGGACAGATGATGTTGAAAAGAAATGGAGAAAACTTGAGGTGTTTTCTCTTTTATAGATACATCACCTGTCCTCATGGGATGATTCCCACCCTTCCTCATCTCTTCCTGTTCTCCGTGCGATTCGCTCAGGGAAAAGTTATAGTCACGTGACCGGAACAGGAAGGGGTACACAGTGGAAGAATCTAAGCCATCCCATTAGCTGTTGGGATGTTCGAACCAGTCTACTAATCGTAGGGTATATGCACTAGTTATGAGGACAGGTGATGTATCTATAAAAGAGAAAACACCTCAAGTTTTCTCCATTTTGTAATATACGCGACACTGAATTATTATAAAGAGTTCTGATCCAATTTTTAATTGAACTTTTAAAGTTAAATATATCCAGAGTTTGTTCAATAAACCCCCAGGAAACTGAATCAAATGCTTTTTCGAAATCAATTAATACCAACATTCCTGGTATTTTTTGTACCTCAGTATAATACATTATATCATATATTAATCGTATATTTTCACCTATGTACCTACCTTTAATAAAACCGGTTTGATCCTTAACTATAATTTCATCTACTACCTTTTTAATTCTGTTAGCAATACATCCTGAAGCTATCTTATATATACAATTTAGTAAGGTAATTACATTTGAAAGACATTACTAAAAACACAGTGTCTACTTGGATACGATCCACGATTTTGTGTGCCTACCAATCAGCAGGGTTACCTCCACCGTCGGCGTCTTAACCCACATGAACTGCGTGCCTTAGCTGCTACTATGTTGCTGCATTGTAACATTCCGGGTTGCAGTAACGTATCCGGGGTGTTATTGGGCCACCGATTCCATCTTCGCGAACTACTATCTGCGAGATGTATCGACCGAATATGTAGAGGGATTCCATCATCTGGGCGCCAATTTTTTAAAAACTGTTTGGGTTTATTTATTTTTGGTATACACGTAATAATACCTAGTTTTTGTGTATTAGACATTTCTCTTATCTCATAACTATAATTTAGTGATCTAATAATGAAATGGCCTAGGTCTATCCAAAAAAACTTTAAAAATTCAGCTGAAAAACTGTCTGAGCCAGGACTTTTGTCATGTTTCATGTTTTTAAGAAATTCCCATGCCTCACTGTATTAAATTTTTCCCTCTAGTTCTTCCGCTTCTGCATCTGTTAATTTATTTACAACAATATTATTAATATTTGTAATACTAATTTTTCGTGGGTTTCTTTTTGAGTATAATTTTCATAAAATTGCTTTGTTTCTTCTAAAATTTTATTTTGTTCTGTTACTACATTGCCATCATCTAATTCTAGTCTAGAGATAAATTTACTATAATAATTTCGGTTTTCCAAATTGCAGAAATATTTAGTGGGCTTTTCACCTTCTTCTATCTATTTTGCTCTAGATCAAATGAGTTTGCCCTTTAACTTATTTCTTCTTATTTCTATTAATTGATTTCTCTTACTTTCTAACAAGTCTGAATTAATATTATCTTCATTTTCTTTTAATATTTTTATTTCGTCAATAAGATTCAATTCCAGTTGTTCTTCAGATTTTTTTTTTTTATAAGTAGATTACGCAATAGTTTTCCCTCGAATTTCCACTAGCAAAACTTCTAAGAAAAGCTGATCATTAACCGTGTATTGAATACTTTCATTTGGAATATCATCTATATTTTCGAGGTTATATACCAGTAGAGCGTACTGACATTTAACATTTTGTATTGTTTCTTTAATAGAATCAACGTAACATTTGTCCTTAAATAATGAATTATTGAATTTCTATAGTCCTTTACCTTTGACATAGTTACGAATTTTCAAATATAGAGTGGTCCAACCTGTACCTACTATCAATCGACACTTTGTTTTCAAAAGGCATTGAATTTTCAGATCTAGTCCAATCTAGCTTTTTTAAAGGGATTCTTTTTTCTCCATGTATATTTCTTTACGCTTTATATTTCCAGGTCTGGATGTGTGGGGGTAAGCTGGAATTCATTCCATGCTCCAGGGTGGGCCATATATTCCGATCAAGTCATCCCTACACATTCCCAGGTAAAGCTTTGATAAAGGATATTTTTCCTTTGTAATCGGTGCGTGAAATGTTTGACAGATGATAAAAAAAACATACCCCGGTATATAATGAATTATATAACCACCAGTATGATGGGTGATCTTCCATATTCACATAAATATAACTTCTCCTTTTTTTTAAAATTGAATCTGTAACTCCACATGTCACTATTTTGAACTGCTCAGAAGATGACAAGACATATACTGCACCATTCCTTTTCTGTATCTTTTTGCTCATCATTATCCACAGCTGCCATACTCTGAAAGTCAAAATTCATAATGGGTTGAGATGCTCTGGTTGCTATGCTGCAATTCTACAACTGTTACAAGATAAATATCATATTACTATTATTATTATTATTATTATTACTACTATTACTATTATTGGTTGGTTTGTGTGTGTGTTGGGGGGGGGGGGGGTTGTTGTTTGTTTGGGGTTTTTTTTTTGTGTTTGGTTTTTTACTCTTTTTTTTCTCACACATTATTTGTGAGATTTAGTTTTGGGATGGGACGTAGCCCAGTGGTAAAGTGCTCACTCGATGCGCGGTAGGTCTGGGATCGATTCCCATTGGTGGGCCCACTGGGCTATTTCACGTTCCAGCCAGTGCACCACTACTGGCATATCAAAGGCCATGGTATGTACTACCCTGTTTGTGGCATGGTGCATATAAAAGATCCCTTGCTGCTAATTGGGTTTCCTCTCAATATCTGTGGTCCTTAACCATATGTTTGACACCATATAACCGTAAATAAAATGTGTTGAGTGCGTCGTTAAATAAAACATTTCTTTCCTTCCTTCCTTCCTTGTGAGATTTAGTTTACATCATTATTTAAGATTGCTTTTATTTACACAGGCAATAAGGACACACATGGAATAAATTCAATGCGTCTTGCTGAAGTATGGATGGATGAATACAAGAGGTTATTTTACACACACAGAAGAGCATTACTGGTATAAAAACATTAGTTTTGTGCATGCAAAAGATCCATTGTTGCTAATGGAAGAATGTAGTGGATCTCCTCGGACTAAATGAATGAATTGAATGGTTTAACGACACCCCAGCACAAAAAGGTTCATTGGCTATTGGCTATCACAATGACCAAATGTTTCACTTCCAATTGATAGTTGGTGATTACTAAATTAAAATGCTCTAATGGTGGTGTTAAGAAACTAAAGCTTCAAAGGAAATATGTTAACTATGGAAAATTTAATTTCTGCATAGTGAATTTCATAAAGGTTTTGATGTTTTATTGTAATAAACACTATCAAGAAGCTATAAAATATGGTACCGTAAACTATTGATTGAACATTTTGTTGTTGATGATCTCTGGAAATGTTTCCAAGGTTACTTTTGTTGTTGTTATGTATAATAATGTTTAACCTGTAGTTTTAAGAAACAAGTGCACATAATACACAGGAAAATATGATAAACGTCAAGGTAGTGGTAATGATGGAAAATGTTCTTCAGATTAAAGTCTGAACCAAATTGTTAACAACTACGATAAATTACTCTCCTACCTTTATTTTTCGTTAAGATTTCACCCACATTTTGTCTAGACAGAAATCTTGAAAAATACATTACAATAACACAGATTCCACATACTAGATGATAACTATGTCACCTATATCGACTTTGCTGAGATCACATAGGGCAAAAGGCAATTAATTTTGTGCTGGATGCCATTTTGCCTGTTTATGGAATACTCTCCAAGAGGGGTGGAAGGATATGACTTAATCTAACAATGTCATAACGTGTTATGATATAAAAGCAAACATGATTACGTCATATTAATATTTTTTAAAAGTATGTTTTGTTTAAAGACACCACTAGAGCACATTGATTTCATATTAATGATTTCGCATACTTCGGAGGCTTTCACCTCTCTTGAAGAGTATTTCATAAAGTAAAATGGCTGACGGCAGAAAACTGCATGTATTTTGCCCTATCCGATCTCAACAAAGTCGATATTGGTGACATAGTTAATCTCATATATAGAATCTGTGTCACTGTAATGGTTTTTTCACAACTTGTGTCTGGACAAAATTGGGGGGAAATGTTACAGTAATTAAAGGTAGGAGAGTAATTTATTGTAGTTGTTAACAATTTGGTTCTGACTTTAATTAAATTTCAGATATATTGACTCAGTTACTGCTATGTATTTTTCTTTGTTTTCAGGGTAATGATTATGGTGATATATCTGAAAGAAAAGCTTTAAGAGAAAAATTAAAGTGTCACAGTTTTAAATGGTATCTCGAAAATGTGTACCCAGATAAATTCATCATTGATGAAAATGTGCAAGCATGGGGTATGGTAAGTTATCTAATTTACAAATCACATCTTGTTAGTGTATTAGAATTGTCACAAGTGATTGAATAACTAAAAGAAACGACACTAATCCAAATAAATTATATTACATTTATTTACAGCACACAAATAACAATCACATTCATTCTCCACTCCTACTTACTAACCCTAATTATATCCCTCTCACACACCACTAATCACCAGCACTCCCTCAGGGGGGGGGTACTCACACTCCACTTCTCATATATATAAACAACATACATTATCACCACTTTACACATAATTTCATATAAAAATATCACGTATCACAACACAAAAATAATATACTAAAACCCACACAGTTCAATATACAATGTTTCAGTTCATAGCACAATCCTTATGATTCACTTCCTCGTGATCAACTTTTATATACATATATTGTTCTAACTAATTATGTACTAACATTGAGTTAGCACCCTCCATTTCAGATCAGCTCTAAATACTACAGCCATATTTACACAATATGTTTCTGCTGCACAATAACAATACAAATTGTTATTCACCGAGATGCTGCACGATAACAATACACTTGTTATTCACCACCACAACATCATGGCTAATAAGTAGCCCACATGTGGAACTTCAATTTCCACTTCAGCTGTACCCAACTTCCATGAATTAACATCAACGTCAGTTTCCTCGTCCCTTCTTCACATACTTCCGCAGCCCAATCACCTGGTCAAACTCTAACATTGCCCCTCGCTGCTCATCCCCGTTGTTGGTCTCAACAGATACCACACAAGCTGCTGTAAACAATATACCTCCCATTACTATCATGCAAAACCTCAATATTAAAATACCCTTCATACATCAATCATTTTCATCATTTCACACATGTCCACATTATACAGGTTTCACAACGTATACGTTAATAACACGTACAACTTACTTCATGTGCATAAATTCAATTCACATTATACATTTTAATAAACACATACATACATATAGCAAAAACAATTTCATTACTTTACACAATGTCCGCATTTCACAAGTTACACTGAGCATTTGCTAAATATATACATTTAATATAGCAAACTAAATACAGACCAAAATAACATTCAAATGTCACACCTCTGTAACACAATACATGTGAAAATATTTAATTTACTTACGGTTAAACAATAACCCGAACTTCCACAAAGTCTCTTACACTTCTACCAAGTCTTTCCCAAACTGAATGTTCAATGATTCTCTCTCAGCGATTAATGACAAATCATCCACTCAATAACCCAGTTCCACACTATATTCACCCAGTCAGCTTATCACTCATCTATCACTCACCCATACCACAAGCTACAATAATACAAATTGCTACCTTGCTAATTAAAGACAGCTTCACGTGTGAGATACAAGCTATGACTCATACTTCATGCTTCTCTCATTCGTATAAATTAAAATACCGTATAAATGATAAAAAATGTTATAAAATATATAACCACATATTCTCTTTCATACAATTAAAATCAGATTACCCTTGACTTGTGACAAAAATGTTTAACAAAAATAGTTGTGTATGCTTTTATTGTGCTTCCATTAACGTAAAAAGCAAAAACAGACAGTTTTTGTTATTAAATTTATGATATCAGTCAAATTGAGTAGGTCATTTTAATGACTTGTAACTTTATAGCTATCAGGGGCAAGATGTAGCCCAGTGGTAGAGCGCTCGCTTGATGCACGGTCGGTTTGGGATTGATCTCCATCAGTGGGCCCATTGGGCTATTTCTCGCTCCAACCAGTGCTCCACGACTGGTACATCAAAGGCCGTGGTATGTGCTATCCTGTCTATGGGATGGTGCATATAAAAGATCCCTTGCTGCCAATCGAAAAGAGTAGTCCATGAAGTGGCAACAGCAGGTTTCGTCCCTCAATATCTGTGTTGTCCTTAACCATATGTCCGACGCCATATAACCGTAAATGAAATGTGTTGAGTGTGTCATTAAATAAAACTTTTCCTTCTGCTTATAATGTAGAGTGGAACAAGATGTTTGTACAAAATGCTTTGGTTGCACCAAATATCTTAGTTGATTCTTAAACCTGAAATCTGTTTCTCCATCATTGGTTTACTGTACAAATAAACTTGTCAGACATGTCTCACCTTCAGAGTGTTGATGTGGCAAAAACTGCAGTTACTTGGATTACACACAAGAGTGAACAAAGTTTTCACCATTGATGCAACATAATTACTTTGAAGTGACTGTTTTAAAAATATATAATATATTGTTCATAATTTATCATATGAAACCCTGTGAAATTAGTTTTTTTCATTTAAGTATTTTTTTAATGATTGGTTTAGAATTCATAGATTTGTTTTGTTGAAAGATTTCCTAATTTATTGCAGCTTCGAAATCCAGCCAGCAACTTGTGTTTAGATACGCTTCAGAAAGATGAGAAGATGGTGTTTGATGTTGGAATGTATTTCTGTCAGAACAGTGCCAGTGCAAACCAGGTAATGTACACTCCAGTCTCTTCCAAGATTTAGCACTATGGTATTTAGTGTTTTCCCTAAATATTTGGTGAGGCAAAACACTTTTCACCATTTTCAGGGCACTCCCCCCCCCCCCCCCCCCCTTAAAGACACAAAAAATCAATTGAAATAAAAATTTATTAATTTAATGTGCTTGCTTTAAAAAATGAATGGCAAAATATATAATAAACACATGCTATTAATTGATAATACATTTTCCACGTGTTTTATACAAGCAATTTTATAATTAATTATTGAAAAAGTCTTCTTTAATCTCAGGGCAGCATGGCACTGATTAAGACAAGATGGTGCTAGACTATTGAGGCATGGTGCCACACCATGCTAAAACAAGCTCTGGGAAAACACTAGTATTGTAGGAACCCTGATTAAGAAAATATATGTATTTGAACATTGTAGTTAAGGATTTGGTCGTGTAGTATATTGATATCTAGAATAATATGTGCCATTTGCACCATTTTCCAGATAGTCCTTTTTAAAATTTATTCCCAATTTAAAATCAGAATTAATAAAGTGAATTTAGATATTCGTTTTCTAAAATAAACACAAAATTATAGTGAATATAAAGGGAACTGACAAAATGCATAGGTATAATTATGCAAATATTATATGTGGAGTCAGTTAATTTGTAGTTATTTATTACAGCTATTGTAAACATATTGAAATATGAAATTTGCAAGTTTGGGAATGTATTTTCTAGCTTGTTTTCTTCATTAACATTTAAGATTCTTGCATAAAGTACAGATAATTAAATGTTAACAGAATACAAAGAACAAATCTAAGAAAACAAGTTTTCAGTAATTTTTTAAGTCTCCTACCAGTCCAACCATCTGTCTATCAGTCTGTCCCACATGTAGTTTTATGGACTTTTTTCACAATGCCTCAAGATGATGAGCTGACATTTTGTGTATGGCTTTATCATGTAGAGTTACAAATCATCTTTTACTCTTATAGACATTTACCCATTTGTGACAAATTTATGGCCCTTGAACTTAGGATATATGATTTTTTTATTTTTTTTGCTGTAGCAGTACTCTCAATATAGGTGATACGAAAATAGACGTGACAGACGCGAAAACTAAAGACATATACGCAGTCTTGTTATTAAGAACTTACAAAGATGCATCATTTAAGACCAGGTGGAATATAGCCTTTAATGAAACCATAAATTGGCAAAACATTTGGAAAACATTAAACTCAGGTTTCATTGAAAATCCCGACTATGATTTAATTTATAAAATGATTAGAAACGTAATTGCAGTTAGAAAACATCTATATGACTGGAAGATTGCGACCACTCCGGAGTGCCTTGTGTGCAACGGAGTGGACTCAGTCTTGCATGCCTTTTTTCACTGCAACAAAACAAAACTATTTATAAAGCAAATTGAACCGATCTTTAAAAAAAACTTTTTGGCAACAATTTCCGTTTGAATCCATATGCCATGATTTTCGGCATAAAACATAAGCCTGGAGATTATGCATCGCAATTGGGAATTTTTCTCTGGAGTAAAGCGATAAGGGTAATATGGACATCCAGAAAACTTTTAGAGGGAGATAAGCCATGTAATGAAATGGCTCTTTTCAAACACTTAATATATTCAAGGGTTGAAGTAGAATATTTCGCCGCCTTAGAGTGGCCAAACAGAAAAGAAAAATTCCTAAATCACTGGTGTTTCAAGGGAGTCATCGCATCGTGCAATGACGCCCTTGATATTACATATAAATTATGATAAAGATTGGCAAAATTCATGCACAAACTGTAGAACAAAATAGACCTGGACCCCCCGGCTTGTAGCTTTGGAGGCCAGGTCCGTCAACCAGGTTAAGATATTATAAATACACACCACCTAAGTCACACACACTAATAATATAAAGAAAACAAAAACACAAACATGCACTAACTAAAATGTATATTATTTTGAAACAAGCACTTACACTCATATGTAGATTTTTATTGGTCACATTCAAGGAGAACCTGGTTTATTGTAAATAAGGAGGCTTTATGAAATAAATGGGGCACCCGGCATGTTCGGGACCTGCCTGAAATATAAAAAAAAAAAAAAAAAAAAAAAAAAAAAAAAAAAAAAGTACTCTCAAAATGCTTGTTTGTTTCATGTATATTTAAAGTGACAAAACCTAGTTTTTAAACACTACAGCAGCATATTTTTCACTATTAGAACCATTTTTGAAAATTGACAATGCTTATATTTTATTGCTTAGATTATTCATTTACATACATTAAAACTAGATTCTGTGACTTTAAGGCTTTTTCTTCACATGTATTGAAGGTGTTTTCCTGGAGTATGGATAACGAGATTCGAAGAGAGGAGGGCTGCCTTGATACGACTGGAAAGGACGGCGATACTGTTCAGCTCCAGCCTTGCAGTAATAAGAAGACTACAACTAAATGGAGCCACAACATGGTGCGAATTTCACCGAATTTAGTTCTAGATCAAGAATAAGATGTTTGTTTTGTTTAACAACACCACCAAAGCACATTGACTTATTCATCGTCAAACATTTAATAATTCTGACATACTATAGTCTTGATGCAATTCCACACGATTATGAGTGCCTCATACGAGAATAATTAAATTTTCTTTGCATCTATACACTTTACGGCTATCTGATTGGTCCAGAGGTGCTTACTTTTTTTTCGTTCATATCTTGATGAACCGAAAAAAGTTAAGCCATGCCTACTACACCCCCCCCCCCCCCCCCCCCCCACTGACTTACACTACTTTTGTGCACCTAGCCATTTGTTATTCAGGCAACCATATTTAGATATTTTGAAGAAAACATGTGAAAGCTACAAAAGCAATACAAAAAATGTATACAATAAATTAATAGATTATTCTATAGCAGAGTACACATGAAGATCTATACGCATTGATTTAAAAAAAACACTGAAAAAAACCTCTTCGCTAATCATGACATGAGGCTCGGTCGGTGGTCAGAAATCATGTAGGAAACTTCACGCCTGTAACTTACTTGTAAGCGATGTTCTATAGCTGTTGGCAAAAATTAAACAGTTCCACCGACAGCATAAATGTTAGACACGTTCTCTTCATTCACTTTCATAAAATATAAACTAAACATGAATAGAATAATTCCTTCCAATATAACTAAATGATCCGTAAAAATGCACAGCAGCTAGAGGAAATGGTGTTGCTTATCAAAATTATGTCATTTACCAAATGATGTCATCACCTGATTCAAATAATAGTGAATGAACGTTTGCATTCTTATGCGACATAAGTATCAATGACGTTTACACAAACAATATTACAGGCGTATTTAAAGCTGAGTCATATAGTGTGCACAGTGCCTACAAAGCGAGTAAAATGCTCGCCATGGCGACTGTCCAATAATGTTACTTTAATCTGTAAACAAAACTGGACATCGGAAAACACAGTGGACCAGTAGCAATTTATCTTCTATAAAACTTGATTTCTATCGGTAATTTGTTTGAAAAATAAAAGTTTGAGACAAGTTATATCGGACTATGAACACAGGTATCCCCAAACATTAACGTCAGATATGTTATAGTAATGTTATATAATAAAGAGTATATATGTAACTATAGTATTTGTTTGAGGGAACCTGTGACTATGAATAACGATTTTCCAGTGTTCAAGAGTAAACACTTTAAGGGAGGTAATACTTCGTTCTGATGTTATCTCCCTTAACTTGAATTTCAAGCGTTTGGAAATAATTCGGCGCCAGTTCAGTTTTGGACAAAGTTGGTCCTGTCCCATTTAGACACAGAAAAAAAGAAAAGTGAAGTAACTATTTTTAGTCTTGATTAAAACTATTTCCATGTAGAAAAATAGCAGGAAATATGAATTAGTGAATGCATTTCATGCAGCATACAGTGTGTCGGCTTGCGTGATATCAGACGAGATATCTCACCTGCAGTCATCAGAAAGTTCAAGTGGCATACATCCTCTGATGCATTTGAGCATTACTTAACATAGTACAAATCTCCAGTATTATGTTGGGGGTTTTAAAAATATTTTTAAGAACAATGTGGGGTTGTGTGTTTTTAATGATATTTGTTACTACATGTATTTTACAAATTGTCTGAAATTTTGTTCATGTCATTTGTCACCTGCAGTCGTCAGAAGGTTCAAGTGGCATACATCCTCTGATTCAAAGATAACCCTGAAATACATGTCTGTGATTGTTTGTGTTTCAGGAATCTGGTGAAACGAAGCACGTATCTTCTGGGAAGTGCCTCGACCGTGCCGACATCAAGAGTGGTGGCTTTGTCGTGGTTAAAGCCTGTTCTGGAGCAGACTCACAGAAATGGGCGTTTGAGCATTACTTAACATAGTACAAATCTCCAGTATTATGTTGGGGGTGTTTAAAAATGTTTTAAAGAACATTGTGGGGTTGTTTTTAATTATATTTTGTTACTACATGTATTTTACAAATTGTCTCAAATGTTGTTCATGTCATTTGTTACAGAATTTTAAGAGTTCAGATCTCACTGCATTGGTACATTTCATTTTTATTCATTCCTCCATACTTTGTTTTTAAATTAAAAGTTGAAATCAAGATATCTGTCCTGTCTATTTTTTTTTTTTTTAATAAAATTTATTTTTACATACATTTTCATAGTTTTAAAATGTTAAAGTTTATATTTTTAAATGAAAATGAAATATTGTTAATTTTTATAAGAATACTGTTAATTTATGAAATGTGGGCCAGAGATAACTTTTATATTTATAAAACATGATCTTTATGTCGAGTATTGCAGTTTTCAGATTTTTTAATGCTATTTCTTTTATTTTTAAATGGACATCTTATTTTATGTCTGTACGAGTCGCTATGCATTAAGGGAAGCTAACTCAGGTGAAACTGTTCTGTGTATGCTTCTTTTGTGAACATGTTGCCTACTTTCACTAACAATATTCATCCCTCAGCTACTTTTTTCTCTTTTTGTTTTACTTGGTAATTTTCACAGTGGTGTTATAACATTTAATTTTTTTAAAGAAAATTTACTATTTCCAGAAAACCACAACCGTAATCATGTTATTGGATAATTATTGTACAAAAATAATATAGATACATGTTTTATGTTACAACAATTATAATAACATTACCAGAAAAGGAAAGAAGACAACATAGAAGGAAGTAAAATAAACAATTAGATAACAAATAATGAAGAAAACAAGTTTAAAACAAAACAAAATGTTTTATTACAAGGCTAGAATTATAAAAGATTTTTGCCATAGGCAAAATGCTATGGCAATTTTGAGCATGCCATGGCAGTTTTAAACCCATAACATTTGAAACAAATAAACACAATTAAAAAACACAAATTATCCTTAGAGCCGATGGCAATCATTTTTCTCCAGCGGCAAATAAATTGCCACTTTTGCTGTCATAATTAAATTGAAGCCCTGTGTTGTCGGTAAAGAGGGGGAAAAAACACCACAGTGATTTCTCAAGACCTTTTATGTCTGAGTTGACCAATTATGTGTGCATTGTAGAGTTTTAAAACCTGCTTGATGACAGTTAATTTGCAGATTAAATTGTCTGATTAAAAATGTTTCTTTTTCAAGCTACATAGACTCTCTAAAAAACATATCAATTAAAATCAACCCATGTAGACCTATATTTGTTTAATCCACAACCCTAAACTACCGGGTAACCTTTTATTAACATTAACTTTAAACTTAGTTATTAATTTACATCATATTTTGTATATTTAAAATACAGTTTGGTTATTACTTGTGTTTAACATTGTGAAGAACGATACGTATATGAAGAATGTTTCATCCTCTGGCATCAGTTTTTGGCAACCTAGAATAATTTCTTTTTTTAATGGAATTTACATGTATATACTTTAGTTTTTCAGATATGCTGGTTAAATATGCATAATTTGGTGGGTTTTTGTGTTTTTTGGGTTGTTATTTTTAAAAATCACTATTTTATTCATCTGTACATGTAGCTTGTTTTGTACATTGTATGCCAGGTATGGTATTTTACACTAGTCACCTAGACTTGGTCAACACGATCTTTACCAATATTACATGAACAAAGATAGGCAACAGCTTACTTCTTCATGATCCATCAATCAATCAGCTATGGGAAACATGCTTACATGTACAGCATTTGGGAACTACCGCCAAGAGTGCTGAAGAAAATTTCTGCCCAGGACATTTTAGAATAAATTGTTCTATCATGAACAGAAAAATACTTTTAAAAATTGGTAGTCTGAAACTGGCAGCTGTTCTGCCATGTGTATACTATGTATAGTCTGTGTTTAGGGTCGTGTCTACTCTCCCTCTCCATAACAAAAAAATTAATGTGCCTTGGGTATTTATTTATTTTTACTTTTACGACCCCCCTCCCCCCCTCCATTATTTTAGGGTAGGTAAGACCTGATGTGAAAAAGCAGATGCAGGGGCAGGGTTTCGGGGTCAAAACAAATGTTCTTTGTTTCTCAATACATTTTTTTTGGGGGGTGGAGGGGGAACTTGACTCGGACCCTATAAACTTTGCTTGCCAGTCTAGGCCTCCCCCCCCACTAAAATTCCTGCACACGTTCCTGAAAGATGTTTAATTCAGATTACTATTAAGTTCTGAGAAATGTGCTGTCAGTAACTGAATGCATGACTTGTGAAAATGGCTGTGTGCTAGTCATTCCATTTGTTGTTATTTGTTAATCACAACAACTCATTTTAACTGATACATGTTACACAGCCTAATTCTGTATATAAGTGTGTGACTGTATTTTGTGTTGAGTACAAATTAATATAGGTATAAACTATTTTTATTATAGAACTATTTTAAACAGTTAAATATAAATCAGCAATAATTTTATTAATGGTTGTCTTGCTCCTTTTTCATCCAGCTAACAGCCAGCTAAATAACCAATTACTGTGTCACCAAATTCTGTTGGTGAAGATTATTATCACTGCATATTGAGACACTAAATGAACAAAGATGAAATTATTTATGATACTTGGTTGTCTTTATACTGTAACATTGTCTGGTACTTTTATCTGTTATTTTGTTTCTTCCTTAAAATAGATTGTTGTTGGGTTGTTTTTTTCTTTGGGGGGGGGGGGGGGGGGGGGGGGGTTGTCGGGTTTAAAAAAAAAAAATCTTAGTTTTTTCTTTGTTTTCTTCACATGTAGACAAATTTATCCAGCATTGATATCACAAGCCAAAATGTTCACAGGTTATCTGGAATCGAGTAAATGCACATTCCTGATGAGATGAAGTGTTCTGAATTGTCACATAATATGTAAATGATAACATTTCCTATGTATGAGTATATACAAGTCAGAGGGAAGTATAGATTTTCATATCCATCCTTCTGTCTGTCTTGCATATATATATATATATATATATATATATATACTCTTCAAAAAAAAGTAGGGGAACCTGAAATATTAATGTTAATATTAACTACTAGACTGAACATACATTTTGACCACAGACATAGTACAGAACGTTTAGGTCTGTTTATCAACACACCGAAACACATTCCATAGTTTGTGCATGCATCACGCAGTTGCACCGTACACATGCATGGGGTGTCATTCTTGATTTTGACAATTTCCAGGAAGGTCAGTTGAGTGCTCACTTGAGGTGCTTGCGTCGCAGGATCAAACCACCTCGGTGGATCCATTCAGTTGATTGGGGTTTTTATCATTCCAACCAGTGCACCACAACTGGACAAAGGCCGTGGTATGTGTTTTCCTGTCTGTGGGAAAGTACATATAAAAGATCCCTTGCTGCATTAGAAAAAATGTAGCGGATTTCCTCTGATGATTACGAGTCGGAATTACCAAATGTTTGACATCCAATAGCCGATGATTAATTAATCAATGTGCTCCAGTGGTGTCATTAAACAAAACAAACAAACAAAAAATTGTAAAAAATTTAAAGAATTTTCACCTACTATACATTTCTAGTAATATTATTAAAATCTGTTGACATTTTAACATGAAATTATACAGACATACCGTATCATACCAAATAGATCCACCTATGTAATGATAGCATTTTGTTCTTTGGAAACAGTTTATCAGACAACAATATTTAAATGAAAACAATGCTAAGTGATGACTCTTGATGATTATACAGGATATGGGTTGACGATTATACAGTATATGGGTTGACGATTATACAGGATATGGGTTAAGCAGCCACCTGTTTTAAGAGGACACATTTTTATTTTCACAAATCATTTTAATATGGTATAAGCTGACCTGTATTAAGCAGTAATCTTTAAAAAAAAGCCACTTTTTAATACTCATTTTGGTGGCTTCTTCACACAGCTTTGTATAAGAATTATCATGTTGTTTTTGTTGGGGGGGGGGGGGGGGGGGGGGGGGGGGGGGGGTTTTTTTTATTTTTTTATTATTGAATATGTGTATTTTATTAAATGCCCAATATATCATAATTATAAAGCAGAAATCCATAAATTATTATTCATCCCATACAGTTCATTATCATTTTAGTGTGAATTGTTTTTGTTTTTTCATTTACGGTAATGTCATAATAATAAGTAAAAAATTACAATTTATTTTTACAGATAACTCTTTAATCATATAGTTTCTTTTCTGAAAGGTTTTTCATGTATTGGCTCTTAAAAATAAATTAAACGGTATAATATGTGTATCAAAAGTCACAAAAAAAAGATTTATATAGAAAAAGAAGGTTTTCTTCATATTTGATTGAACAGGACCATATCCAATGTGTGGAGGGGGGTGGGTGGGTATTTGTCTACTGCAAGAAAAATATAGAGAACGTGCCTTTTAGTTTACAAGTGCCTTGGTTCTTATAGTTGCATAAGATCCTCTTGTTACTTAGTAATAACTACTGTGCACCAATTTTGTAAACCATCCACACACACACACACACACACACCACACACTTATTTGTTATTTAGGCTAGATACATATACAACCCTGGAAAAAAGTTACGTTGCCAATGTGTATTCACCAAATGCTTTCAGTAATCTTTAGTAATTTTACTCACTAGTCGGCTGCCAAAAGTTTTTATTGAGTGTTTTGTTTTTAGAAATATTAGCATGAGATAATCACACTTGTTATATACCAGTACGGGTTTACCCAAACTGATCACGGGACGGGATGTAGCCCAGTGGTACAGCACTCGCTTGACGCATTGTCGGTCTGGGGTCGATCCGCATCAGTGGGCCCATTGGGATATTTCTCACTCCAGCCAGTGCACCACAACTGGTACATCAAAGGCTGTGGTATGTGCTATCCTGTCTATGGGATGGTGCATATAAAAGATCCCTTGCTGCTAATGGAAAACTAAATCGGGTATTCTCTCTAAGATGTTATGACAGAATTACCAAATGTTTGGCATCCAATAGCTGATGATTAATAAATCAATGTGCTCTAATGGTGTCATTAAACAAAACAAACTTTAAATCAATAACATGGGGGATTGGGGCTGGCGGGGGGGGGGGGGGGGGGGGGGGGGGGAGTGGGAGGCAATGCAATGATTATTATATGCCTAGTGGGTCTGCTGCAATTTATTTCTCTCTGCATACTTAATTTAAATAAATTTTGTAGGTGATGGGATTATTTTTGTTTAAAATGCCTTCCACCTCACTACCCCCGATCATTTCTGGAGCAGCCCTACCTGCTTAATGCCATCTTTTCAATAATTATATAACCCAAACCAATGTCTATGAATTGTGATACTCTGAATCAGAATTTTTATATGATGTCAGGGACCAGCTTTTTAGAAAGTTGTTTGGAGAATGTCATGGCCTATTGTTTGGTTATTGTTAGCCATTCTTTTTAAAGTAGAAAGTTATTGTTAATTGCTGATCAAATTTAGATCACAGCCACAAACATAGAGCTACATTTACTTGCATCTGTGTTGCAATTAAATTGAAAAAAATCTTGATATTGGATACATTTACATGACTATCATTTTTTTAAGATCATGCCCCATGCTTATAAATCATTTAGGCCTGAATTTACCAAGCTTGTTTTTCTTAAACACAGGTGTTTAATTAAGTGTTGAAAATGCACGTAGTTGCATGTGGGTAAGACAAAACCAGGCTTTGTAAATTTGGCACTTTCAGTCTACACTCAAACTCTCTTAATAGTCTTAAAACACCACAATTAGTATATCAAAGACTGTGGTATGTGCTATCTTGTCTGTGGGATGGTGCATATAAAAGATTCCTTTACCAAATTACCAAATGTTTGACATCCAATAGCCGATGATTAATAAATCAATGTGCTCTAGGCTTTTATTAAACAAAACAAATTTTCTCAGTAGTCCGATACTTTTTATGTCATGACAACGGCCATACTAATTGTATGCATGTGATGTCCTTACAGATTTGAGTCTAGACTGTAGCATTTTATAAGCACAGGATCTGGGCTCAGTTGTTCAAAGCATCGTTAAAATAATCATGGGTTAGTATAATATTTTTATTTTAAGTATTTTCGCATTAATACTAAAAACAGTTGGAACAAATTGCATATGGTTAACAGGTTATTTTAATTGCCTTGTAAGGGGAGCCATCATTACTCACCTGAGTCTTGTTCAAGGAGAGTAGTTTTTAGCTCCCCTTAGCATGTGAATTTATAAGGTATTAATATGGTAATATCTTAAATAGCTCCCTATAATCTTAAGTCAAGGGAGCAATTAACCACTCCCCTTATTGTTTTTTTTTTATATTGAGGTCATATCATGCCTAGAATGGACTAGTTTAATCTTAACTGGATATGGGTCAACCATCCAGTCTTCAAGAGCTTTCCAGTTAATAATACTTTAAGTTAAACTTTTGGATAATTTATGTCTTTAATTTTAATACCAGTGTTCTTATAGATTTAGATTCTCTCTCCTCCATATAGGTGGAATGGTTGGTATTGTATCTCCAATGGATGTCTCTGGATTTAACCACTAACAAATTTAATCACACAAAGCCACATGGAACTTGAACCAACCACTTTACTAAACTTCTGCTTTCGACTACACTCTGCGCATGCATATTCATATGGTATAAGTGTCAACTACACAGTCAGAATCAGAGGAAGCAGCTATTGTTTTTAAATATATAGTCCGTTACTACAGTTGGCATTTCACCATACTCATTTTCAAAATGTCCTAGAATACACTTGACCAGGGTCCCGTTTTACGAAGCCATCTTAGCACTAAGATCGCCTTAAGGACATGCCGGTAAGTACCGTATGCACATCAAGTGATCTTAGCGTTAAGATCGCTTCGTAAAACGGCCCAGAGGATCAACATTGCAGAAACCTTCCAGAGGAGCATGTCTATATTAGTCAATATCAGTCATATTATATATTTATATACATATACATGTGCATCACAGGCAAACACATCCTTTGATGAGCTGGTTTTAGCTTTATGTTGAAACCACTTGTCTATTGTAACTAGTCTCGCATACGTTTTCACATTTAAACTTTAGGATAAGCATGTCTGTTTTCTACACTGATGTTTGCAGTGAATATTTTGTTCAGTGTCGCATTGTGATTCGCTATGCAAGATTCAGATATCACTACATAATTTTAACACATTAAATATTAGTTGCTAATCGATTTTTAATTGACAAGAAATATCAGTAATCAAGATTTTGAAAACAAAATATTCCCTGGTTTGATTTATTTGGTTGCATTTTGTATGGGCCAGTTTAAATGGTATGAGATTTGCTTTGCTGTATGCATGCTATAATGCAGTCTGTAATTTGAGCAAATGTAGCCTGTTTTTTTCTCAATGGTACAGTTAGTCAGCATTATAATTTTTATTTATTCATAACTTATATACAATTTTTTTTTTTTTTTTTTAAATTTAGAGTGGAAAGACTAACATTAACTCTTTCAGTCCTGATGTTTTTAAATTTGAATAAGGCATGGCCAAAAATGAATTTTACTTCTTTTTAAAAAAAAATTGCTACATGTAAACAATTTTTTTTTTAAATTAAAAAAATCTTATGCTGAAGAACCATTTTTGGCCATACCTTATTCAAACAGGAAGAAATTAGGTCTGAAAGGGTTAATGTTAGTCTGTGAGAATTGTGGGCATCTGGTGTTGGTATTTTACTACTCAACTTCACTATGGATATTTGGAAAAACATGTCACGGAAAGAACCTGCATTTTATTGTGTTCAGGGTGGGAATTAGCTCAAGCTCAGTCGATGAGTGTTTGCTTGAGGTACTTGCGTCACTGGATCAAATCACCGTGGTGGATCCATTCAACTGATTGGGTTTTTTCTCGTTCCAACCAGTGCACCACAACTGGTCAAAGGCCGTGGTATGTGCTTTCCTGTCTGTAGGAAAGTGCATATTAAAGATCCCTTGCTGCATTAGGAAAAATGTAGCGGGCTTCCTCTGATTGCTCCGTGTCAGAATTATCAAATGTTTGACATCCAATAGCCGATGATTAATTAATGTGCTCTAGTGGTGTCGTTAAACAAAACAAACTTTAATTTTTTTGTGTTCAATGGATGACGAATCTAACTGTAGTCGTGCATTATGGTGATGTGTGGAATATACAGACCGTATAGTCTCACTGATCATATGTCGCAAAAATTAAGGATGTGCACAAATTGTTTACCATGACATATATTTGGTGTATCCCTAGATGAAAAAAGGTTTGAGTAGTATATTATGCTTCGGTCTCTTAACTTTATATTCATTGCCAGGGTTATGGGTCAATAACAGAGATGCATGAGGTTTTAAGTTTTATACTATTTTATTTCTGTGGTCTAGTTCAGTGCTTGTTTATTTTTTGTTCAGTAGTCACCGAGAAAATCGGCATAAAACATTTATTCAACGATTTTCATGCTTAACATTAAATTATGTGGAAAATGTTAGTATATATAGCAAATTGTTATGTTTTATATTCTTGTACATTTTCTGTGTATTTTTGTTTTTCAATGGTGTGATTTGCCATAACTATCAAGTAATATGTTATCTAGTTAAACTCCACCGAGGTCAAATAATGTGTCTGCCATGTAACGTTAAAATATTGTAAAACAATTTCCAAACTTGAAATTAAAAACTGTCCGTTGACTTCTCTGTTACTCCTAATACATGTGTATTGACACTCGTGGGCGGGGTGTAGCCCAGTGGTGAAGCGCTCGCTTGATATGCGGTCTGTCTGGGATCAATCCTTATCATTGGCCCCATCAGGCTCTCTCTCATTCCAGCCAGTGCACCATGACAGGTATATCAAAAGCCATGGTATGTGCTATCCTGTCTGGGATGGTGCATTAAAAAAAAAGATCCCTTGCTAGTAATGGCAACATGTTGCAGGTTTCATCTCTAAGACTATATGTCAAAATTATCAAATGTTTGACTTCCAGTAGCCAATGATGAATAAATCAGTGTGCTCTAGTGATGTTGTTAAACAAAACAAACTTTTTTTTTTCCATTGGGATTGGCATATTTTTAACAAAATAATGGCCCTTGAACTTTGGTCCCAGTTGGGGACATGTATTACTTTAGCAGTACTCTCATTGTTACATTAACTACTCATTTCCGTCCTGTTATGCAGAGCTGTCAAAAGTTGACAATCCAATTATCTTAAAACAAACTAATCTGAAACGACTTCTTATTTATTATATAAGGTAATGGTTGCAGAGTTTCATTTGTTTGAAAGTACCACACAACTGCAAAAAAAAAGAAGGGAGAACTAATACAGAAAGTATTTTTGTCAGCATAATTACTAAATGGAATTTTACCTGAATTTTAATGGAAAACATGCCGACGAGTGAGAAATCCACGTTCGGACTGATTATCACTCCATTTACGTACAAGGGCAGTCTGTGTGCTACATATTTGTGACCTTTTGTAAAACTCTTTTATTTACTTGGATTTATGGCAAATCACAACTGTTGATTATATGTAGTATATATGTGGGAAATCCTGTCTTAAATGTAATAAATTATTTTCAGTTAAATAGACTTTGTTTTAATTAATCAAATTAGTGATAGGACAACTGTTTCAAATCCATATAATTTTGAAACAGATTCTGGAAGACACCATACTTGAGAGGATCACAACTAGAGTGGACAGAGAACGTTTTCTATGGTTGGTGATGCAGCCATAAAATTCATATGTATGACAGTGTATCCCAGCCAACTGGGATCAGGGCTTCTAGAATTTTTTATAAAATCCACTAGCCATGTGATCAATGATCTTTAAAATATACTAGCCCTATTTCAAGTTAATACAATTGAACAGTTCATGCGCAAAACGTGATATAAACCATTTTCTTTCTTTTTTGTAGTTAAAGCCATTATTGTATGTCAGCAAGGGCTAATCGTAGGCCTGCTGATTTGCCGCAAAACGCGATTGAAATTGTATTGGGTAAATCCCGGTTTTTTTTAAATCAAAACACGATATAGGCCAATTAAAAAAATCACCATTACTGAAATTGAAAATGGATATATCGCGTTTTGCGCCTAAACTCTTCAATTTTACTAAATAATAGTAATAATCAGATAAATCACCCAAAGAGGGAGATAGAGCTTAAAAACACTAATATTGGGGGTTGGGGTGGGGGCAGGATGTTCATATTTACAAAATAGACTTGCATGTAACTGCAACATTTGACTTTTTGTTTTCACTAGCCATCGGGCATGATGATGGTAGTTCTCTACTAGGCCAACATTGAATATCACTAGCAATGGGAGTGGGGCTACAATAATCTAGAAGCTCTGCAGGATACTACACACAAAGTGACACTTAAAACCTAACAGTGTAGAATAGAGTTAAAGGGACACGCCCTAGTTACGGCTAGTTGTTAACCATTATGGCATTGTTTTTCGCTATTAAACCCATTTTTTCACAAATAAAATTGCACTTTACTTACATTTTATTATTTAGAATACACATTTCCATTCACCTAAAGTGCTTTTTGGTAATCCTGGTAATCCTGATGTTTGTAAAACCACGAAATGCATTTTTTTGTATTTCTTAAAATGCCGCGCGCACTCAAGAAAAAAACGTTAAGCAAGTGAGGTCCAATCTATTTTTAGAGGGAATCTTCCTGTGTAAACGTCACAGACATTGGTATACCACGTGACCGTTATCATTTTGGTTTGGTTTGTTTTCTCGTGCACGGTTCGCGCAATCAACATCCGATTTGTTGTCGTTTGCTTGCTGTTCATTTGCGAGATATTTCTTCACAGTTCGTGAACATTTTCAGTAACAATAAAGTTCAGACAAGTAAGTGTCTCAATACAAAACGTTACAAACCCTTAAAACCAATAATTTTGCTAAGTCTTACGATATCTGGAGAGGGGATACAACCAGGACAGAACAGTTGGAACATGTCCAGAGAGGTGAAAGGAACGCACCCAAAGTCTGTGAAATTTGTCGTGACGTAGGCATTGTTGTGCTTCGAGCAACATCTACCGGTGACATCAGAATACTAACTTTCAAAATTATTTCAAGCAATTGGGACATGGGGATTCCCATGGTATTTATCGATATAAAACCTGCTTTTTCACTCCATTTGATAAAAACGTGATCTAAGTGTGTTACAGGTTTGTAGATTAACCAAATTATAATTTATTTTCGCTGGATGGAACTAGGGTGTGCGTCTAAAGCTGCTTTAACAGCCATTTCTAATAAGTAGCCTCCTTAAATAAAACATTTCTTGGTGTCCTAATAAAATGTGTTGAGTGCATCATTTAATAAAACATTTCCCATTTCCTAATAAAATGAAGCTGAAACTACTCTACACGGATGGTCAGAAATAAAATGAAATGTACAAATACTGATATTTTAAACAGGAAAATGTATTAAATATTTAAATTTAGTCACTAGTAGTTTAGCCAGCTTCATTAGTTGGTAACATGATGATAGTGCATGCCACTTTGGACAGTCTTGAAACAAAAACGAAAATGTTATAAAGCAGAATATGTTTATTTTCAAAACAGTATTCTGCATGTGTGAGATGGTACATCGATGAAACACATGGCAAAGAAACACGGTCTCCTTTTGTTAAGCACAAATTTATACATTTTACAAAACAAAACAAAATGTACATGAGATAAACAGATGAAACCTACAAAATACATGAATGATGTACATGATAATATGGTAAGTAATCCTAGTACATGTAATATACAAAAGTGAATGTTTTTATACACAACATAATGACAATGACTGTACCTGTAGCAACTTTAGAAAATTCCCAATTCCAGTGGCAGATCCAGAAAATCCATTTACGGGGCCCCAATGACTGAATTCAACAAGCTATGCCAATTTTAAAGATTTCTTTTTTCCTCAACAAAATGCAAAAGTCCATTTTGTAAACAAATTAATTTGTGTAGCCTCAAATGGGGAAGTAAGCTACCCCAATCTACCATCCCCACAAAAGTACAATTTGAGTTTTGTTTTAAGTACCAATAATAGAATTAAGAAAATTTGCTTGATTAAATATTTTTGTCCAGCATGACAGATATTCTGTTTGCCATATAACTACTGTGCAAATGAATAAATAAAAAAAGTCAATCTTTTTTTTTTCGGTCCAACATATTTATTTTTAAAATGCTTCTTTGTTATATAGCTTGTCATATTTTATCAGTTTCCACTGAGGATTAAACTATATGGCAAGCAATATTAGGGCATGGCTTTTATAAGCTTTATTAAACCACCGCTGTGAAACTTGGATTCTAAAATATTTTCAATAAACTCTTGTGTCTGTAGACTGCACTTTGAAACACAGTCAATCCGGCATTAAGCTTAATTTCACATTCTTCATTACCATTAAGAATTTAGAAGCTACAACAACTGCCATTTCCCCCACTTACCATGTTGATGTATTCTCTTTACATTTTAAAATGAATTCACAGCATAGTAATAGTAGTGATTTTCATAGTTTTTAACAAGGCAAAAAACTATATTAACTTCGGACTGCTTTCCATTAAGGTGATTTTGTGCACCAGTTTATCGATATTGTGCATATGCACAGAACCTTTTCCATTTACAGATTTTCACACATGGGCAGTTGTCATAATGTAAAGTATTTAATAACGGCTTAAAATTACACTTCAACGAAGTCGGATTTTGTATAGTAATCTGTGATAATGCAGATATAGAAATGCACAATAAATCTCGCATAGAATTGCATTTAGGAAAAGCTGGTCTAAGATTTTATTTTAAAAAACAAGAAGAGAAAAATGTATGTGGCCAAATTAGCTACAGTAGATGGCAATTTAGCTGGCTGCTGGATGTATAATGAAAAGACGGATTTTATTAAAAATATATATATATATGTGTGACCAAATTAGCTACAGTAGATGGCAATTTAGCTGGCTGCTGGATGTATAATGAAAAGACTGGGATTTTATTAAAAATATATATATATATATGTGACCAAATTAGCTTCAGTAGATGGCAATTTAGCTGGCTGCTGGATGTATAATGAAAAGACTGGGATCAATATGCATAACGATTGAATAAGGGCCCTTATCCGTATTCAACTTCTATCTGGTGGATAAATCTGAAAAGTTGGCATAGGAGCTATCATTGTTTTAACTTGATCCAGTTGTCACACACATGGGCCTGATGTACACGCACATTAACTATCTGGTAACAAACTAAACACAGGTTCTAGTCTAAGTGTTGCGTATCTGGAGAGCCTGCTCCAGCTCGGTTCGTCTCTGCTGCACCTGAAAGTAACAAAATAAAATGTTTAACTTAAAACTTGGTACAGAGTATCACTTTTTTGTATATAACAAATATCATGTCACTATCCACAGTGGTCAGTGATGGTCAGGCCTAACAAGTAATATTAATAAAACTTCTGCCCAGTACTGATATTGTCGATCGATTTGCCATCCACCATTTATAATATACTGTCAGTACATAGTGTTTTCCCTAGCTTGTTTTAGCATTGTGTGGCACCATGCCTCGACAGTCTAGCACCATCTTGCTTTAATCAGCACCATGCTGCCCTGAGATTAAACAAGCCTTTCTCAACAGTTAATTCTAAAGCTGCAGTTATAAAACACTCGGAAAATGTATTATTAATTAATAAAGTATCCCTGTTATAATATTTTGCCATTCATTTATTAAAGCAAGCACATTATTTACATTTACTTTTTATTTCCATTATTTTTTTTTTTCTTTAGTGAGAAAACAAGTGCCCTGAAAATGATGAAAATATCCCAAAAGTGTTGTCTACAATGCCTAAACAAATTTCTAGGGAAAACAGCAATTACAGTAAGACACAAATTTTATACCTCGACCAGTCACAATATATATTTCAAGAGAGATGACACTTGTTTTCACACCCTCAAAGTGAACCACATGTTGATTTTATTGCAATAGTTTGTTTTTTCCCCTCAATTATGATGATTGCTATAATTTTTTTAATTATCTGCAGCTTTTAAAACTTAAAACAACTTGCATTCTTGGTCAAAAATATTTTATAGCATTATATCCTCATTGTCACCACTTAGCCACAAAAGATTCCAAATAAAGGCATATCATTTCACCTTGCTGTAGAAATAGCGACAAACGGCCTCCTGCGACCACGGCTGATAGAAGAAATCTGCTCGTCTCTCTTCCTCTGGGTTCCCAACCACATCAGTCATTGTCTGCATGGAAAAACAATCACCATGAAAGTCAGACTGATTGGTAACAGAACATTATAAAGCTATACATGTATGCAAAATTTCAGCTTAATATCTCGAAGCATTGGAAAAAATAATTTTGGAAATTTTGTTTTCATATCTCCTAAGTGGAACAACCAACTTAATATTTTGTCTTTACTACTGTTTGACACCCAATAGCCAATGCCTTTTTCATGCTGGGGTGTCATTAAACATCTATCTATTCTCTTTTAAAAATGGGTAAATCGTTGTGAAAGTCAAACTTGGTTTGTAATAGTATATGATAAATAGTATAGTATATACAAAAAAAATTCAGTTCAATATCTTGAGACTTTAGAGGAGAAAAAGTCCGTAAAACTAAATTTGATGTCTCCTACTAAATTCAAGGGCCATAACTTTTGTCCAAAAAAATTGGTAAATTGCTATGAAAGTCAAACTTGATATGTAATAGTATATGATAAAGCTATGCCTTGTAAAAAAAAAACATCCGGAAAACTATATGTGGGATAGACGGATGGACAGGCAGACGAACAGAAGGACAGAGACGAAACCTAAAACATCCGTGACATTAGTAGCAAGGGATCTTTTATATGAACCATCCCACAGACCAGAAAGCACATTCCACAGCCTTTGTTATAATAGTCCTGGTGCACTGGCTAGAACGAGAAATAGCCCACTGACAGGGATCAATCCTAAACTGACCATGCATCAAGCAAGTCCTATACCACTGGGTTATGTCCTGCCCTGATATCTCGGATCAAGTCCCATGAGTACAAAGATTTGTTATAAATAAAGCACACGAGATAGTCCAGTTCACATTTTATTGATAATATTTGACTACGAATTAAGACTTACTAGGTAAAAAACAAGTAAGATGAGATGTAGTTTACCTTGAGGTCTCGGGTCTGAGAAATGAGCCAGTTGTTGATGAACTCCTGCGGATCCTTGGCGAAGCTGAGGAAGAACTCGCGGTTAGTCTTCAGTTGATTGATCGTCTCAACCGTCTCGTGGATCTACAACGTAAACAAAGACACTTTATATCATTCACCATCTCGTGGATCTACAATGTAAACACAGACACACTATTATATCATTCACCATCTTGTGGATCTACGACGTAAACACAGACACACTATTATATCATTCACCGTCTTGTGGATTTACAACATAAACACAGACACACTTTTATATCATTCACCATCTTGTGGATCTACAACGTAAACACACACTATTATACCATTCACCGTCTTGTGGATCTACAACATAAACACAGACACACTTTTATATCATTCACCATCTTGTGGATCTACAACGTAAACACAGACACACTATTATATCATTCACAGTCTCGTGGATCTACAACGTAAATACAGACACACTATTATATCATTCACCATCTCGTGGATCTACAATGTAAACACAGACACACAATTATATTATTCACCATCTCGTGGATCTACAACATAAACACAGACACACTTTTATATCATTCACCATCTTGTGGATCTACAACGTAAACACAGACACACTATTATATCATTCACAGTCTCATGGATCTACAACGTAAACACAGACACACTATTATATCATTCACCATCTCATGGATCTACAACATAAACACAGACACACTTTTATATCATTCACCCTCTTGTGGATCTACAACGTAAACACAGACACACTATTATATCATTCACTGTCTCGTGGATCTACAACATAAACACAGACACACTTTTATATCATTCACTATCTTGTGGATCTACAACGTAAACACGGACACACTTTTATATCATTCACAGTCTTGTGGATCTACAACATAAACACACAAACTTTTATATCATTCACCGTCTCGTGGATCTACAACGTAAACACAGACACACTTTTATATCATTCAGTCTCATGGATCTACAACGTAAACAAAGACACTTTTATATCATTCACCGTCTCATGGATCTACAACGTAAACACACACTTTTATATCATTCAGTCTTGTGGATCTACAACGTACTTTTATACCATTCTCTGTCTTGTGGATCTACAAGGTAAACACAGACACACTTTTATATCATTCACCGTCTCGTGGATCTACAACGTAAACACAGACACACTTTTATATCATTCACCGTCTCGTGGATCTACAACGTAAACACAGACACACTTTTATATCATTCACCGTCTTGTGGATCTACAACGTAAACAGACACACTTTTATATCATTCAGTCTCATGATCTACAACGTAACCACAAACAAACTTTTGTATTCATTCACCGTCTCATGGATCTACAACGTAAACACAGACACACTTTTATATCATTCAGTCTTGTGGATCTACAACGTAAACACAGACACTTTTATATCATTCATCATCTCGTGAATCTACAATGTAAACACAGACAACTTTTATATCATTCACAGTCTCATGAATCTACAACGTAAACACAGACAACTTTTATATCATTCATCATCTCGTGAATCTACAATGTAAACAGATAACTTATATATCATTCAACGTCTCGTGGATCTATACTACTCAAAAGAATTTAAGGGTCAGACGATATTTTCGACATTATTTTCTGAATGTCAATTATATTAGCTAGACCATAATGTCACACATAGTATTGTTCCATTTTGACGAAAGTGGGTCTAAGCAACCCATAAATGAATTAAAATGCACTCTCATTGACACTGTCGACTAGTTCTAATGGCGAAAACATGCTTACATTTGCACGTAAATTAGGGCGAAAGCGAAAGGTCTGCTAAGTGCCCATAACTTGCTTTTTCACAAAGCGCTTCATTTGCACGCTTTGCACGTGTATTCCATGTTCCCAATGCTGAATTTCCGTATAATTGGAGCTTGCGTTCGTGTACGGTGCACACTCCAAATTCGACAATGGTACGACTTCAACTGACTATCGAAGATCGAGGAAGGGCTATTGCTTGGCTTCAGGATGGCAATACGCAAAGAAATGCTCTGAGACTTGGTGTCAGTCAGTGTCGTTGGCCGACTGTGGCAACGGTACCAAGCAACGAATTCTGTTCGAAATCGTCCACGTTCGGGAAGACCCCGAAACACTACTAATAGAGAGGACCGCTACATCACCAATATGGCTCTACGTCAACGCACAACCACTGCATGCCGATTACGTGACAATCTGCGGACTGCGACTGGAACTCAAGTGTCTGATCAAACCATACGCAATCGTCTGAGAGCCAATAATCTACGCTGCCGTCGCCAGGCTGTTCGACCACCACTCCTACCACGTCACAGAACGGCCAGACGTCACTGGTGCACGCTTCATCTGCGGTGGCAACGTGTTCAGTGGGGTCGAGTGATGTTCACTGATGAGTCCAGGTTTAGTCTCCAGTTCAACGACGGTCGGGTTCATGTCTACAGACGTCCTGGGGAGCGCTTCGCTGACGTTAACGTTAGACAACGTCACCGGTTCGGTGGTGGCAGCGTCATGGTGTGGGGCGGCATCTCTATCCACCACAGGACCCCCCTCTATGTGGTGGATGGCAATCTGAATGGAATCCGCTATCTGAATGAGATTATCCGGCCGTTGGTTCTCCCAGGCCTTCAGCAGATTGGCGGCGGGGCAGTTCTGCAGGATGACAATGCCAGACCCCACCGCGCCAGGGTGGTAACAGACTTTCTCAGACAACAAGGTATCGCCAGGATGGATTGGCCAGCATATTCGCCTGACTTGGCCCCAATAGAGTACGCCTGGGACGAATTAGGAAGGAAAGTTCGGGATAACCATGCCCCTCCGGCCAACCTTCATGATCTGGGTCAACTTCTTATGGCAGAGTGGCAGGCCATTCCCCAAGAGTTCTTCAGACGTCTGATCAACAGCATGAGGCAACGATGTGTCGAGTGTATTCGCGCCAGGGGTGGATTCACACACTATTAAACGAATGTTCTAATGTGTAAAATCCATGTTTGACAACCTTCAACTTTGCATGTCATGTGACTTTCTTGTATACAGTGACGTTTATTTGTGGTTTTTTGTAAATATGGAACAATAAATAAAAAATTTGGTGTAGTTTACATCATCAATCTAATACACTCTGAAACTGATTTGGTTATAAATTTTTGACCCTTAAATTCTTTTGAGTAGTATACAACGTAAACACAGACACACTTTTATATCATTCACCGTCTCGTGGATCTACAACGTACAGCTCCTCTCATTTCAAAACAACAGACTACTCCCCTCAGCCCATCTCATTTCAAATCAACAGAAAGAAAGAAAGACATGTTTTATTTAACGATGCACTCAATACATTTTATTTACGGTTATATGGCATTGGACATATGGTTAAGGACCACACAAATATTGAGGGAGGAAACCCACTGTCGCCACTTCATGGGCTACTCTTTTCGATTAGCAGCAAGGGATCTTTTATATGCACAATCCCATAGACAGGATAGCACATACCTCGGCCTTTGATGTACCAGTCGTGGTGTACTGGCTGGAGTGAGAAATAGCCCAATGGGCCCACTGACAGGGATTGATCCCAAACCAACTGCACATCAAGCAAGCGCTTTACCACTGGGCTACGTCTCGCCCCTTCAAACCAACAGACTCCTCATCTCAGCCCCTCTCATTTCAAACCAACAGACTCCTCCCCTTCAAACCCCCACCTCAGCTGCTCTAATTTCAAGCCAACAGACTCCTCCCCTCAACCCCTCTCATTTCAAACCAACAGATTCCTCCACCTACCCACCCCCCCCCCCCCCCCCCCCACCTCAGCCCCTCTCATTTGAAACACCAGTGTCAAGTACTTGTCCTGGTATTTTCCTGTAACCCAATACAGGTCACTGATTTTGTGTGACATCCTGGTTATATTCCAGTACAGCCATTAACCCAGTATTTCAATGCCCAAAATAGCAGACGCTGTACTGAGCTAGAAACAGGACAAAAATGTCACACCGCCTTGTTCTGGTAACAGCCACTGTTATGTCACATGCTGCAAGTACACAAATGTCACAATACCTCCTGACAGATGTTACATCACTTAATTTGTCAGTGCAGATAGGTCACTTATTGTGTTAGAGCGAGAGAGCGAGAGAGAGAGAGAGAGAGAAAGAGACAGACAGACACACAGAGAGACAGACAGAGACAGAGACAAAAAGAGAGAAAGAGAGCCTCAATGGCTGTACTACAAGAAAAGAGGCCCATGGTTACCACCTGTCAGACTGATGTACAATTTGAGTACACAACATCGATTTTCTTTTGGGGTGGGGTAAAAATTACCAAATTCATTCTTTTGTTTTTCATGAGTAAAACATTATTTATTTTTTTCGCAATCCCACAAAATTTAGTTGGACCTGGTCTGATAATTGTGAATTTTTTTAGTTGAAATGCATTTCTCTATACACCTAGTAAACTTCCTGCTGTTCCGAATGTAGAATGTATACATCTGACTTATCTTTATCTTATCTTCATCCCTCACCAGATAAGCAGGGGACCCAACATTAAAAGGAAGGAAATGTTTTATTTAACGACGCACTCAACACATTTTATTTACGGTTATATGGCGTCGGACATATGGTTATGGACCACACAGATATTGAGAGAGGAAACCCGCTGTCGCCACTTCATGGGCTACTCTTTTCGATTAGCAGCAAGGGATCTTTTATATGCACCATCCCATGGCCTTTAATGTACCAGTTGTGGTGCAATGGCTGGAGTGAGAAATCCCAACATTAGTAACAAAAACAACTTTCATAACCATCTAATGACGTTTATATATATGAAGATTTTTAAATGGCAAATTAAAGAGATACGTAATTTGAATGTAAGTTTGAGGTAACCAATTTGGTTAAGAAAATAAGTCACATAACTGAACAGTCAGTTACCTGGGTAAGCAATCATATTTTGAAATATTGTCCACTGTATCATCAATATTACCTTCTGCAAAATTTCGGGGGAAAAAATACATTTTTCAAATGCACTGTCCCTCCAGACAGGACAGCACATACCCCAATGTTTGATTTTAACACGAATATTACCTTGTTGTCCAATGATCCAATCTCCTGCTGACTCTGTGTGGACAACAAGAACGAGTTCATCTGCTGTTTCAGGGTATCATCCTGGGTAAACGAAATTAAAAATCACTTAGAATAATGTAAATAAAATAAAACAATTAGAGATTTAAAAATCAGAATTTAAAATTAAATATGTATTTAAAAAAAAATATTCACCTATTATAAATAATATTTTATATTTTTAAACTGGTTTTTTATGTGGTTGTCATGGTAACCAAAACAATGTCTATAGCTAAAGTGTGTTAAATAATTCACACAGAAATTATAAGAGTATAAGATTTGCAAATGACCTTTGACCTGGATGGAAAAGAAAGAAATGTTTTATTTAACGACGCACTCAACACATTTTATTTACGGTTATATGGTGTCAGACATATGGTTAAGGACCACAGATTTTGAGAGGAAACCCACTGTCGCCACTACATGGGCTACTCTTTCCGATTAGCAGCAAGGGATCTTTTATTTGCGTTTCCCACAGGCAGGATAGCACAAACCATGGCCTTTGTTGAACCAGTTATGGATCACTGGTCGGTGCAAGTGGTTTACACCTACCCATTGAGCCTTGCGAAGCACTCACTCAGAGTTTGGAGTCGGTATCTGGATAAAAAATCCCATGCCTCGACTGGGATCCGAACCCAGTACCTACCAGTCTGTAGACCGATGGCCTAACCACGACGCCGGTTTGACCTGGATGGAGCAATTTAACAAACCTGTTATTAAATAAAAGTCTATTTAAAACACAACGTACCACTTCAACATCGATGTCGTAACATGCGGTTTTCTTCGCATCTGGCCCTTCAACACTGAAGAACAAACAGCAGAAACAGAATTGTTATAAATATCTGTACTCACATTATTTACCGTTACAATATTTGTTAAACATATCCTGTGTTTATTACCTAACATGGTTTATAATTCATGATTCCATAAGTATCATATTATTTCATGCTATCTTTATAGCATGGGCCATAACATTACTATTATGGCACACTTCTGACAACACAAGTCTGTATAGAACCTGCAAGCTTGCGGCAGTTGTGGTTTGTGAAACTGACATCATCAATGTATCATCATCATTATCAATGTTTGTGAAACTGACATCAATTTTTGTGAAACTGACATCATCATCAATGTTTGTGAAACTGACATCATCAATGTATCATCATCATCAATGTTTGTGAAACTGATAGCATCAATGTATCTCCGACACTGTAACATGCATTGAACAATGAAAACGTATAATTTAAATTGAATGCATTAATAAATAAATGCTAGCTGGATTTATGTTGTTTTATTCTTATAAATGGGAACTATTTACTGTGAGTGTAATTAATTATTTCTGTAACTGAACTTGTTGAATGCTAATATTCAGTGGGTAGCAGATTACAATTACCGTATATGTAATGTTTTTAAAAAATCACTCATTTGGAAACTGTTTTATATCCCTAGCTATCACTCAGGGAATAAAATAATTCTTAAACTTGCTCATGCAATAATGTATATATTTTTCAAAGATACCATTTAAATGTCCAGCTTTAAGTAAAAACATATCTAATAAAGTTTATAGCTTTAACGATGTTGTGTAAGTTTAAACTTATGTAAGAATAAAATATATCACTTAGTTTTTCCTCTTACGTAATGATGTGGTTGATAACGATTGGATCTGGAGGCATCAACAACGGGTGCAGCTTGGAGGGAATTTCAGCAAACTTCATTCGCTTGCATTCAAAAATCTGGATTACAAAGCAGTGATATTGATACCACATTAAAATGAGGTAAAAATATAAAGTCAGTTTAATGAACTTTGATAAAGTATCCTCTTATCAACATTTCGTAAGATACATCGGATGACAATGACAAGACCATTCAAAGTTATTTTGAAAAATTCAGACTGTCGCTAAAACAGTCCACAATATATATTAAACTAAGAGTGGGGGTGAGAATGTTATAAATATAGCTAATGATTACTAGTGATAACGAAGGCATTAAAATACCTAAGGAACCAGGTGCATATTCCCATCAGGTTTTCTATAATCAAACATACCACCCACCCTGGACCCAGGCCTTTAGCACTCATAGTCATGGTTTGGAAAAAGATAAAAAGCTTCTTTTTCTTTAACACAGATGTTTATATATCGTAGGTGTATATATTACATGAGTATAAGACAAAAACTGGCTATTGTATATTAGGCCCAATATTTTTGTTTTGATTGAAAACATATTTTATTGCATAAACAACAAAAGGATTGGGCACAAGTTTGCCAACTTACTAGGCCCTCTCCTATTTACTACGTGTACGTCCATTGCAATGGAATTACCCAAGTACAGTCAGTGAATAATTTGTTTTCAAAATCCCGATTAGCGATATTTCTAATCAAATGAAAATTGATTAGCAACTACTGTTTAAAAGTTTTTAAATGGTGTAGAAATCTCTGAAACGTGTGTTGCGAATTGCGACACGATACTGAACAAAATGTTCCCTACCAGTAAGTTCTGGAAACTAGGGTCTCCACGAGTACTCGAGTCGAGTCTAGCAAGACTCTAGTCCATTCCCATGACTCCAGTACATGTGCCAGGAAGAGCACTCTCATTTAATGACATTTTTTACATCACTTTGCCATGTGCTTGCCGCTGGTTACATTATAGGGCTATGAGACATGGAGGGAAAACAAAAGTTTAAATGTGTGGAATGTAATACAATGGCATGATTTTTGGCATCCATATTAACTGCTGGAATTAAGATGCATAATGCTATTTCACTTTATTCCTTTGTTTCATTAATCATCTAGTGTAAGTGTCGGGTACTCGGGTCCAGGTCGAGTTGGACCCTCGAGTACTCGAGTGCAGTATTTTGGACTCGCGGAGGTCCTACTGGACACGTGTGTGACGTGTGTACTCTTGTGTTACCTGTTCGAGGTATTTGTCGCAGTTGACATACTCTCTTTCGTGAGAGTCCTGTAGGCGGTGAGTCTTGATGTACTGCCACAACGCGTTCACAATCACTGGGCGGGTCTGGGTGTGGATTCCTAGCAGACGCGCAAGTCGCGGATCCAGTTTGAACTGCATGGGCTGAAAACAGATCACAGAAATTTGTCTACAGTATTTATTTTCAGGGTTACATTCGGCAAAACATTTCGCCAAATTATCCCCAAAATATGCAAAACAGTTATTTTCCAACAAACTACCAATTATTATGTGAAATTGTTTTGCCAAATTAACATAAAATTTGGCAATTGTTCGTAAAATCTGACGAGTCACTATCTTGATAGATCTGTCTATTATATCACACACAAGGAGTGTTAACAGATGTGCCTAAATCACTTTGAACAAGACAGTTAATAAGAACAGCAACATATTACAATGATGCATGTAATTTCCCATTTACTATGATGATAGCCACCAGAAATCTCCTGCTATTCACATAAAAGTTATTATCTGCCTAGTAAAATAATAATTACATGTACGTGTATTAAAGTGTATTAAAAATATCAGTGGTTGTAAAGCTGGTAGAATATCTCGAATCCCACATCCGTAATATTTGTTTTAACTTTCCTGTTTTCTTAATAAATATGGGAATAACTTTCCTCCCTCCCTCCCTCCCTCCCTCCCTCCCCCTCCCTCCCCCTCTCTCTCTCTCTCTCTCTCTCTCTCTCTCTCTCTCTCTCTCTCTCTCTCTCTCTCTCTCTCTCTCTCTCTCTCTCTCTCTCTCTCTCTCTCTCTCTCTCTCTCTCTCTCTCTCTCTCTCTCTCTCTCTCTCTCTCTTCCTCTCCTTCTCTCTCTGTCTCTCTCTGTCTACACACAATGTTTTTTTTAATTAATGAAGTTAACAAGTTTTACCGACAAGTAGGGTTCAAGCTGTCAGTTAATCAAAGTACGTACCTGGTAATCAAGCATCAACAAGACTGTACACTTTACATTTTGATCTCCCGGTCTCTTCACCTGGAACCCGTCAGTCTCCTGAGTGTTTGACATTCGATGCCACTGAAACAAACGAAACACTGGTTTTATCATCCATGATCTAACCTTGGAAAGTTATATGTGACTGTCTCTAGGAAAACCAGGAAAAAGTTGCCAATGAGAATTCATGCATAATGTAATTTTAAGTAATTAACACCAAAATAGTTAATTTTTTCAGTATTACATAACTAATTACGGGGTAATACCACTGTGTTTCGTTGTTAACTATAATGATTTAAAACAAAATTTATAGTCTGGACCTAGATGAAGGTAAGTGCTATTATCCCTATTCTAAACTATACCTATAAGAACTAACAACACCTACATGTATAAGAACTATTTGTAAAACATTTTACTGTACGTTTATTAAAGAAATCACAAATATCTTAAAAACCTACATGTAATTATCTGTTCTCCTTTCAAATTACAATATTCATGAAAACACTTATAATAAGTAAATGTATTAAGTAATCTTTCTTCAACTCTTAACATGACGTCCCTGATTTAGGAGTGTAGCAGATTACAAATTAGTCAGTAAGCTGCTGTATTTGTTGGAATACTGGATTGCTATACTGGAATACTAAGTTTGCTATTAATTTCTGTTGTAAAAAGTGTGGATATTGTTGGAGTTTACTTAAGTGAAGCTGTGTTTGAACCTCATATTGAATTATTTTGAGACTTTGCCTGGACTTTATTTAGGGCAAAAACCACGCTGAAGAGGTAGATGATTCCACTTTCACTAAGAAAAAAGCAGAAATGCTATTATTTCTTTTATTATTAAAGGCAGAACAAAATACTTGGGCCTGTATATTAACAACATGACACAGGTGTATAATATTCTTTAAAAATTAACAATTAAGATGCAGCATATAGAAACTTTGAAAATTGAGCATTGTTTTTAAGGAACGTCTCGAGATGGGTTATGTTCATCTTCAAGTTAGTTAGTTATGTTTAACGACACCAGTAGAGCACATTGATTTATTAATAATCAGCTAATGGATTTTTCCATTAGTAAAAATTAAGGGATCTTTTATATGCACCATCCCACAAATAAGATAGTAAAACCATGGCCTTTGATATACCAGTTATAATGCACTGACTAGAATGAGAAATAGCCAATGGGCCCACTGACAGGGATCGATCCCAGACCAACTGTGCATCAAGCGAGTGTTTTACCACTGGGCTACGTCTTACTCTTCATCTTCAAGAGTCCATTTTTAAAGCACTGTGAAAAATGTGCTCCGAATACCAAACAATACATAACACTATAATCAATACTGAAGACCACATTTAACAAAAACATGAATACATGAACACAAACAAAATTGTTACAAGTTAAACATATCATTGTAACCCATGCATGCCTTACGCAATGACGATGTTGATGATGTCTGAGCGAATCTACAATTTGAATCTTTCTCTTCTAATTCAAATGATAAATTCCATTGCCTTATTACCCTACAAATCCCCGTCTTGGACACACCCAGGGGGCAATCTTGGAGAATGTGCCCAAGACAGACGTGCTTGAACCTTCAGTGGATGTAAGCACAAGTCAAATGGTTGATTGGTTGACTGACTGAGTGAAGCGTTCTTCTACAAGATATTGTCAAGCCCTTACCTCTACAAGACGGTTGTCAGGTCCGTACCTCTACAACGACGGTTGTCAGGCCCTTACCTCTACAAGACGGTTGTCAGGCCCTTACCTCTAGAAGACGGTTGTCAGGCCCTTACCTCTACAAGACGGTTGTCAGGCCCTTACCTCTAGAAGACGGTTGTCAGGCCCTTACCTCTACAAGATGGTTGTCAGGCCCTTACCTCTACAAGATGGTTGTCAGGTTCGTACCTCTACGAGATGATTGTCAGGTCCGTACCTCTACGAGATGGTTGTCAGACCCTTACCTCTACAAGATGGTTGTCAGGTCCGTACCTCTACAAGATGGTTGTCAGGCCCTTACCTCTACAAGACGGTTGTCAGGCCCTTACCTCTACAAGATGGTTGTCAGGCCCTTACCTCTACAAGATGGTTGTCAGGCCCTTACCTCTACAAGATGGTTGTCAGAACCGTACCTCTACAAGATGGTTGTCAGGTCCGTACCTCTATAAGATGGTTGTCAGGTTCGTACCTCTACAAGATGATTGTCAGGTCCATACCTCTACGAGATGGTTGTCAGACCCTTACCTCTACAAGATGGTTGTCAGAACCGTACCTCTACAAGATGGTTGTCAGGTCCGTACCTCTACAAGATGATTGTCAGGTCCTTACCTCTACAAGATGGTTGTCAGGCCCTTACCTCTACAAGACGGTTGTCAGAACCATACCTCTACAAGATGGTTGTCAGGTCCGTACCTCTATAAGATGGTTGTCAGGTTCGTACCTCTACAAGACGGTTGTCAGGCCCTTACCTCTAGAAGACGGTTGTCAGGCCCTTACCTCTACAAGATGGTTGTCAGGCCCTTACCTCTACAAGACGGTTGTCAGACCCTTCCCTCTACAAGATGATTGTCAGGCACTTACCTCTACAAGATGGTTGTCAGGCCCTTACCTCTACAAGATGGTTGTCAGGCCCATACAGATCCTTGTCCAGCTCAATAACAAGACTCTTGAAGAAAGACGAGAACTTTCTTTTCACCTTGTTAGCATCACTCAGCTTGGCTGTGGCAGCCTAAAATAAATTTATCAACATCCAATCGATGTTTAGAGCATGTCTAAATAGTCAAATTTAAAATACAAATTAATAATAATAATAATATTGCTTTATGTACTCATCAGAATCACTTATTTTGCTATTTCGTTTCTGAATAATGTTTTATACATCAGAGTAATTCAATAATAATAAAAAAGATTAGTGTGAATATAGTATGATGTGGCTAGAATGACAAAACTGACATTATTTCAGGGCTTTCACTATTGTCAAACTGTTTACAATATTACAAAGAGAACTCATTTTAGAAAATGCTAATTTTTTTCCTTGCATATTTTGATTGCCTCCTCCCTCCCACCTCCAAGAAATAAGCATACACTAGCATAATTCTGCCTAGCTATTGCAATATGAGATAACCGTGTACAAAATTAATGTATGAATTGTGGTATTAGAAAATAAACATCAACCTACATGACTGTAGTATAGAGAAATATCTTCCTGAAATACTATCACTGAGAAACAAAATCATTCAAATGCATAATAAAGGGTTTGCCAAATGAGTAAGTATCACACAAAATCATTTTCTCAAAATCATTAATTCACCACTTACTCAAGCACTCTCTTTCAAATTTGCATTAACCCCACTCCACACACGCACGCACACACACACACAACACACACACACAAATAAACACAGACCACACACACACATGCATGCATGCACACACACACACACACACACACACACACACACGCATGCATGCACACACACACACACACACACACACACACACACAGACACACAAAAGCACACCATAACATATCGTTTGTACGCTCATCAATATGCAGACATTTGTGAATGGCTTCTTATAGTCTGTCCTACTACATGTATTCTATATAAAAAAAATATATAATAATTTCAGTTTCATTTAACATAAGAAGAAAAGTCATTTAAGTGTTTTGGAAATAACACAAAAATACTATTTTCGTGTGCAATTTACAAATCAATCGGCTCAGAAATAAGTAACTGGTAGTAAATTCCATAGTATGAAAAAAGGCATTCCCTGTGGGATGGACTATAGATGTCTTGCTTACACATGTACCACAGGTCTCACTACTGGGTGTGAATTTGCTTCAGTGAAAACATTAGACTTACATCTTCCAGCAGACGACCTTCAACTCTGAGTTCCCATGATGGCACAGACTCCTCACCGTCCTGAAATGTGTTTTACAATGTCTCAATAAATTATGAATCCGTAACATTTTCCATTATTGCGGACTAAATCAATTACAAGCATTCTAAGAGTACTGCTGAAGCATTACATGTCCCCATCTGGGCAAATCCCAAACACTGTCAACACTGACAGGTAACTCTATATGATAAAGCTATACATAACATTTCAGGGGCCTAATTCACTAAACCTTTGCGATCTCGCAGTGTAATGCTAAAAGACTTACAAAGAGGATGCTTTGTTGTCTAGCAAAAGAGACCTTTGTGAATTAGGCCCCAGTTCCATATCTTGAGGCATAGTGGAAACAAAAATCCAGTAAACCGTATTATGTGGAACAGATGGACAAATGGACAGACAGACAAATGGACAGACGGATAAATGGACAGACAGATAAATGAGCAGACGGATAAATGGACAGATGGATAAAAGGACAGACAGGTGGACAGACAGATGGAGACAAAACCTATAATGCCATCTGTGACTAATAAAATTTGGAAAAAAAATCACACTTCTCAAAATAATCGGTGTTAGATGGAAAGTTCAGTTTGTTCAAATAGGAGGCTTGATATTTTACACCACTCAAGACTGAATTTAGGGATATGTAGAGGTGCAAATACATTCTTATCCATCAAAAACCAAAGTTTAATAATTACTGAAGTGTAAACAGATCTATATCAAGCAGAAACTTGTCTTAAAACAAGGCCGTGTAAATACTTATTTGACATCAAGCCCAGGACAAGTTGTTTTGGGTGTATGGCCAGTAAATGGTTCTAACAATTCGTCCGACCAGACAAGTCAACCAAACATTACAATATACTGACAAAGAGATAATTAAATTACATTCATGAATTTCACATGATACATTTGAGCTTTGTTTTAAGCAATTGGATGGCTTGCTGCCTGATAGGATAATGAGAAATGTTTTTTAATATATGTATATGGCAAGATGATTATAGTTAATGTAAAGCCCTGTAAGAAAACACATGCACGCACGCACGCACGCACGCACACACACACACACATCACTATTCTCTCAAATTATCTGTAAAGATAACAGAAAAAAGGTTTGATAGGGGGTTTGGGGGTGGGTGTGGAAGCATGTGCTCCCTGTCTTCCCCAGTTTCTACATGCCTACTGTTGACAGAGGGTTATTGTTTAGGGACTGCTTACCTCCTATTCCCCCTACCCCCCACCATATAAAATTCTGGATCTGCATTTATATAGTATATATGGATCTGTATTAAGTTGCAAAAAAAAAAAAAAAAATCAATTCATTATTTATGACTTGACTGACAAAACTGTCAAATTCTTTAAAGACCAGTTAACATTATTTTATGCTCTATAAGGTACAGACAGCAGTCAGGTCAACAAGGAGACATTTTTTAATCATGAAAGAGACATTTTCTTGTCCTACAATAACAGCTAATGGCTGGCACAAACAGCAACACGTGCCTATGACAACAACAAGAGCCTTGAACTCCAGGTAACAACAGATCTATATATATATAAGCAAACTGTGTCTATATCTGGTTCATGCTCATGATTTGCCCTGTGTGAACTCTCACTTCTTTTAGTGTTTATCAGTGCACGACAAAACCCAGATAAATATAAAGTAGAGATAAAAATAGTTGGATGTTATATTAATAATAAAAAAAGTTAATATAATTGAAAAAAAAGAGCACAGGGCACACTTGGTTGGCTAACTAGTAGTTAGTAAAATAAAAAGTGGCCATCTACAATGTATGGTCCATTTACACTTGTCACCCAGATAAATAATTTTTTTAAAAAGAGGCTAAATCAAACCTTAGTAAACAAGCATTCTGAGAGTACTGCTTAAGCAATACATGTCCCCTACAATTTTTTATATCTCCTAAGTTCAAGGGCCATAACTCTGTGATAAATGAGTAAATTACCATGAAAGTCTACATGTATATGTTACAGTCAATCTGTGAAACCAGTCATTACACGTAATGCCTAAACAAATCAGTCATTTCACAAAGTGACTATGACCACCAGGCAATACGCGAAATGACTGAAAATTCCAGGCATTTCACGAAATGACTGAAAATCATGACCAGCCATTACGCCAAATGACTAAAGTGCTTTCTATAATACCACACCACTCAAGTCCTAATGTAACGCTTTATTTAAATTCAAATTAAATCATTTCAGAAGTTGTACATGAAGATGAAGTTGAATGTTACCAAGTAGTCCGTGTCAAATCATGAAAGTAACATATTGGTATAGAAAGGTCACTTGTTTTTGCACACAAGGCTACCATGACAACGGCTGGAACATTGAATTTTGGTTTTGAAACATTTTCAACGATTGGACTCGCATCTCTTAGGACCAGCACAGTTACACCTAACATATCCCTGTCCCTGTCTCCCACTTGCAGTGGTATATTCTAGGACGGTTGGTAAATTGAATACGGCAGATATAAGATCATCCTCACTCTGCCATCATGTACTGGTTGCAACAAAAGAACTTATGGGAATGGGAACTGTTTTTACGTGCCCATATCCAATGAAGGTTCAGGCACGCCTACCCCAGACTTAGCCTCTGACTTCGCCAGTGACCAATTCCGGCATAGGATGTGTGTGTGTGTGTGTGTGTGTGTGTGTGTGTAAGTTTGAGGTGGACGGAATTTGGAAAATTTTAGTAAGTTGGGAATAACCATGTCTGGGATCAATTAGAGGCCAAACCAAAAATTAGACTGCTCATCCAAAGTTGAAGGTGACTGGAGCAATTTAGACGGACTGCCAAAAAATAAAAGGTGCCAGACTGTTTACCAAAAAAAAAATAAAAAATTTGAAATGGCGGCCAAAAAAGTTAAAGTCTGACAAAGTCCATACTCGCGGAGGTGAAGGAGGATGGTAGGTGGGTGCCGCCTAAGGTGTATCGATGAAGTCCGTGACGTCAAGCTGCGGGAGGTAACTGCCGGTACAAGGAGGCCGCTAAACTTCTGGCGATGGGACGGTAGTCTTTCCCCGACGCGGTGATATAATCCGGTCCGGCGGATGGTGACGCACATTGCGTTTCGTCCCTCCTGCAGCTTGACGCGATGAAAGGCAAAGTCCCCGTCAGCACGGCTTGTTGATAAGTGCTGGTAGGCCTCGTGCTTGGACATGCTGATGAGCTTGCGGACGTCCTCTAAGATCAGCTTGACAAGTTGAGCGTAGCTCTGTTGGAGACGGCCGGCCTGCAGTGACCATTGCTCAACTTGTCCAATGTCTGGTTTCAGCGGTTGTGATGGTTGGCTTAGTTTGGCTTGGTGTCCACTTGGTGGGGGGGGGGGGGGGGCACGGCGTGGTGTGTGTGTGTGTGGTTGCCTTCCGCTTTACAACAGCCGCCTTCCGGGCCTGCGTCTCAATGTGTGTCGCCTGTAAAATCGGCGACACAGCCGGAAACGCTATAGTAGGGGCCGGTGGAGTTGGTCGCTGGTACGGCGTGTCACAGATGGCTGTGTTCAAGTCGTCCTGGTCCAATGTGGGTGAAGCTGGAGCATCCGGGGCTGGCGCATCTTTCGATCCAGTCTTCTTCCTCGGGTGGGCGGCGTTGGGCGACGGAGCAGAAGGAGCCGCTGCCGGCAGTTTAGCCACCGGTGTTGCCCCCCCCCCCCCCCCCAACGCCCTGCATCGACCCAGGCGCACGTCTCCTCTTCCTCCACCGTCCCTTCTTCTGTACCCGGTCGCCGTACACCAAGGTCACGGTCGCCCGTGACCCAGTGTGCGACTGTACGCCAACAAGGCTCCATAAGTTTCGATCAGTCCCCCCGGGGGGGGGGGGGGGGGGGGGGGGGGGGGGGGTAATTGCAGTGAACAAAGGCACACGTTTTGACGCATTGCAATACAAAACTAGAGTGGAAGAACTTATGAGTAAACCCCAGAAACATGTTATGTTTTATAGAGATGAAAGTCATATGGTGCTGTAATCACAGATTTGTACTATGGGATTAGAAGAAGCCACTGAAAGTAGCCATGTCTTAATCCATTTGCTTATATAAATACAAAGCAAGGCTAGGTTTGAGAATAAACCAGCAAACTATTATATCTAATCAGGGATGAAAAGAAGCTCCTAGATAACAAGACATCAATAATATAGCAGATTTTGTGTTGTTTGTTTAAGAATAAACCAGAGAAACATTAATTACCAGAAACTTTTGTTAGTAATATTCAAGTGTTATTAAGCATATTTTGTATAAGATTCTTTAATCTGAAACTATAGCAAAAGTTGAATATTAAGTTATTGTATAATAATAAATAATTAATAATAAGTAGTATTTTAAATCGTATAATCAATATACTTATCCTTGTTTGTTCTTAAAATGTGGTTTTATCAATATTTAAGACCAAAAGCCTGAATACAAGTGTCAACAATAAGACTTGAATCACTTTAGTCATTTTGCGTAATGGCTGGCCATGATTTTCAGTCATTTCGTGAAATACCTGGAATTTTCAGTCATTTCGCGTATTGCCTGATGGTCACAGGCACTTCGCGAAATGACTGATTTGTTTAGGCATCACTGGTTTCACAGATTGACTGTAACATATACACAAAGTTTCAGCTCAATATCTCAAGGCATTGTGGGAAAAAGGCATCTGAAAAACTATATGTGGGACAGACAGATGGACAAACAATGGGATTTACATTTTCAAAATTATTATTCATAGATACTTTAGGTACCTGTCTCCATATTCATAAGAGGGCGGGGCATAGACCAGTGGTACAGCACTCGCTCAATGCACGGTCAGTCTGGGATCAATCCCCATCGGTGGGCCCATTGGGCTATTTCTCGTTCCACCCAGTGTACCACGACTGGTATATCAAAGGCTGTGATATGTACTACCCTGTCTGTGGAATGGTGCATATAAAAGATCCCTTGCTGCTAATCGAAAAGAGTAGCCCATGAAGTGGCGACAGCGGGTTTCCTCTCTCATTATCTGTGTGGTCCTCAACCATACGTTTGATGCCATATAACCATAAATAAAATGTGTTGAGTGCATCATTAAATAAAACATTTCTTTCTTTCTTTCTTTCCATATTCATAAAGTCAACATATGATACATATCTAAATACCTAAAGCTGATTTAAGTATGTTTATGAATACAGAGCCTGCAGTTAAGAATTAATATTCAGTATATTTCTTCAATCAATTTGTACTGACATAAAAACAGTTTTCAAAAACTGGCATTCCCTTATACTTAATCTCTGGTTAGGTTAACTGAATTTCAAAAACTAGGCCCTGGGTTGAATCCAGAACAGCTGTATTTACAGGCCAAAGTACAGGACACAGAAAATCAATTGTGGCCTGGAAAAGAGTAATGGCAACACCACACGATACAAGTGCCTCATACGAGAATAACCGACTGCATAGCAACCGATACTTTGGATCAAGTCATAATGTTATCTTGGATCAAATTGTAAAGTTACCTTGTTACAATCAAGATATTCTTGTTCAGGGCACTTGTATCGTGTGAAGTTGTCTTAACAGATATCAACAACAAAGTAAACTGGTTTTTAAAATCAGCATTGGGTGGTGTATAGTAGTGACAGTGATAAAGAGATTAGTCTTAAGGCTGGTAGGTACTGGGTTCGCTGCTTGGTACCGGATCCCTTTCAGAGTAAGATTTTAACGGCTGAATGGAGAGGTGAAAAGCTATTAGTATTACATCTACAACCCATACAATTAAGCAAATGTCCACGGCCAAAAAACATGCTGTTGAAAAAAACAACTGAATATAGTTCAAGGCAACTCCATGGCATTGCCGACTGCAGTGGGCAATTGCAGGGGTTGCATCTAGTTCTTTCTTATTAACGACAAACAACCCAACCATAAGCCAAGAAAGGAAAGGAAGAAATGGAAATGGTGGTCAGATAGGAAGATAGGGAGGTAGAGAAGGAAACAGAGAGGGATGGATGGAGGGAAAGATTACATTATGTACAGGTTTAAATTTGTACTGTGTAATTTTATAACATAATATTTAATGACATACCTCTCCTTCAGATTTCGGTGGGTAAAATGTATTTGATATAAAAATCCGAAGCTTGCGCTTTTGCTGAAATAAACAAAAAAAGGCATCAGAAAAAATATATATTCACATTAGAGACAGAAAATTATTATTGTTTCATGTTAATATTATTATTTCATGCTTATCCTTATTTGCATGTTAGTAATAATATTTAATTTTGAAATAATTTGTTTTTGATCTTGAACTGATTCAGAAAAATGTACATACATTCCTGAATACATATACCCTATATTGCTGTGTACTAGCCGAATCTGTGAATAAGCCAACCCCTTAGTTTGCCCCTCAGTATCCAGGGCCGTACCCTCCGGGGGGGCAGGGAGGGGCAGATGCCCCCCCTGAGAATCTTGTCCTTTTTTTTTTTTTTATATATCTCCAGTAATAGCATAGAAATGTTTAATCTTTATAGTATGTTAAAAATTATTTATAAAATTTAGTGCCCCCCCATGGATTTTGGTCAGGGTACAGCCCTGGTATCTGGTACAAAAAGGTTGGTAAGATATATAAGCTGACTCGACTTTTATGTAGTTGAAACAGGCAAAAATATAGATTTATCCAGCAATCACTTTATACATTGGCAAGATATGATGACTAGGATAAATCTCTATATTTTTGGTCACTGACCAAAAATATAGGTCACGTGACATAAGCCCAACTCGACTGAGTATTTCTCAAAAACATACTCTTTAAATCATTTGCTGAAGTGCAGTAAATACAAATAACTTTTAGTTTTGCGATAACAATACAAAATTTGTATATTTATTTATGAATTAGAGTTTAGAAACGCTTTTTTAATGTGACAGAATGTAGCTAGCGTCTTACAAATAAGGACGTCATGTATCTTGTATGACGTCATGCGGCAAAAGCCTTGCTAGGTTGACAATACTCAATATGCGCTCATGACCTTGAAAATGTCCAAAGAATTATGGAAATTAAGGGAAGCAGAAATCGCCCGAATCTCATGAGGTCGAACGGAGAAATTCCGCAGAACATGATCACCCGCCTTCTCATATGCCAGTTTGATGGTTGCAGCAATCCATCTCGACAAAGCATTCTTCGTAATGTCTCCTGGTTGGCGTGTGAAAGAGATAAACAGTCTCTTAGTGTTTTGCCGGAGATTTCTAGTACGCTCCAAATAGAATTTCAAAGCCCGCACCGGACAAAGAAGTCTATCAGAATTATCCGCAGAAAGCGTACGAGATAAACACTGAATGATGGCCAGAGGAAACTTTTCCTCAAACAAGCAAACATATCGAGTTGAGGACTCCCCCACAACTGAAGAACTCGATAAGCCACCGTCCGGTGCAACATCCACTCCGTCTGAACCAGGGAACGACGACTCAAAGCGTCCGCCAAGACGTTCACGGATGAAGGAATGTTTTTGGCCGATAACACCACTCCCCAATCGTCGCACCATTCCAGAATCTCCAAAGCCACAAGACTCAATGACAGGGATTTGGTGCCTCCCCACCGATTGAGGTACGCAACAACCGACGTGTTGTCCGACCTCAACAAAATTCGACGATGTCGAATAACAGTCCTGAAATGGAGACAAGCGTGACGCACTGCTTCCAGATGCGATTTCGAGATGGCCTATCAACACATGGAGCGTGAGCACCGACGCACTTTGCTCCACCAGAAGACGTTGCGCCAACGTCCTGAAATTGTGAAGTCGCGAATCCGTCGGAAGAACGGACACCTCCGAGATAAGTGAAAACCTGCGTTGGCACCAATTCCGACTTGACCCAATTGGGAATAAACCCCAATCGGAGAATCATGTCGATCACCAACTCCACGCCCACGAGACATGCCGTCTGTGACGCCGCCGGAATTAACCAATCGTCCAGGTAATTGTGCATCCGTATACCCAACAGATGTACACGCCCCACCACTGCCTTTACTACCCGAGTAAAGACGTGAGGGCTTGTAGCCAATCCGAACGGCAGAACTTGAAACTCGTAAGCTCTGCCGTCGTAGAGGAACTGCAAGTACTTCCAAAAATCCCGATGGATTGGAACATGCAGGTAAGCGTCCTTCAAATCGATGGACGCCGCCCATTCCCCCACCTGAAGCAAAGAGCAAACAGACTGAACCGTCTCCATCTTCATAGATGGAATAACGACGAAATAATTCAGCGGCTTCAGGTTTAGAATTGGTCGCCACTCGCCATTCTTCTTCTGGGCGAAGAACAGATGGGAATAAAATCCTGGAGTGCCCAAATCCACCTCCTGGATGGCTTTCTTGTCGAGAAACTCGACAACCATCTTCTCCACCAGTACTTGTTTGTCGACAGGCGGTACTGCAGGTAACCAGGGGGAGGACGTCAGTGGAGGGGGTGAAGAAAACGGAATTCTGTATCCAACTTTGAACAAAATCTGCCTCCCACAGGAAGATCTGCTAACGGAACCTCCGTAAGCAGATGTCGATTGTCCACGCACCCTCATCCTGGCCGCTTCCCACCCCTGGGCGCCTTGCCCCGAGCGGAACCATGAAAACGTGCCGGCTTCCCCCGAAAACGTCTCTGTTTCGATGAACCACGGGCATTACCAGACTGCACGCCCGAATCAGACACCACAGGGATCTGATAACTGTCAAGAAAAGTCGATTTCTTAACAGGTGGAGGCTTAAAAGTAGACGCCGCCTGGCGCTTACGAGCAGTTCGGGACGGAGCAGCAGGGATGAATTTCGCCACTTCTTGGTCCATGACCAAGTTAAAATTGGTCCCAAAAAGTAAGGTTTCCCTTACTGAGCGACTACGAAAGTAGGTTTTAACCACACCCGTCGCTCTCAGTCCCACCAGGTAGTGATCCCGATGCAGAAGTAGACTGTTGGCAAAAACACGCCCAGCAAGCTGAGCGACGTGATGAGAGGCTTTAGAAGCCGCCAACAAACAACTCTTAGCCATTGGCGGAAGACCCGTGACTGCTTTATCTAACCCAAATAGGAACATACCTAAATGGTTATTGACTTGAGAAAGAAGTTTAGATAACCTCTCCAAAGTCTCTAAATCCGTGAGTGGCACACTGACATTAGGAGATGGGTGGCAGTCTGCCTTCACCCTAGCGGAAACGACCGCTGGATGTGAAAGGAAGGAAGCTCCCAATGTCTTATACGAAGACGTGGACAAAACCTTCGCCGCAGACAAGTTTCCCGGTAGCTAACGCTGCCGGAAACTCTTCCACCACCACCCCCAAAATACGATCGCTACCCACAATCAAAGCATCAATCTCCGCAAGAGATCCTGCCGCGGTGAGCCAAACGGCAACGCGAAGCGGACTTCATTCTAGAGCTAATCGACCCCTCCACAGAAGGACCGATAACCCTGCCCCCATCAGCAAGATGGGAGTCGGAACTGAGAGAGACAGTCGTTCCATCCACGACTGCACTCCCTCCGACTGACACCCCCGTTGCAACCGTAACTGGCGCCGCCTCCACCGACGGAGGCAAAAGCAAATCCCCAGGTCGAACGGAGCCCGACCTGGAAGAAACCTTCCCTGCTTCAGCCGAAACAGGGAGCAACAGCGCCCCCTCCGCGCCAAGCGGCGCTTCGGGTTTACTGGTATCACCATGAAGATGGCGAACAGACGAGGTGGCGCCCTTGCGCCTTACCACTTGTCCGCGAGCTCTTTGAACTGGACACCGACTTGCCGACCGCCGGCAAATCGGTATGGAGCACGACCCCGGAGGTTGCCACTGTGCTCCGCCCGTCCCGTTCACGTCTAATCATCCTCTTTCGCTCGGCGTCTTTTGACAGCTTCTTAGCCTTCCCCTACGTGGAGGGGGACCAATTTACACAGATATGACACTGGCGTTCAAAACAACAAGAACGACATGTCCGACATAACAAATGCTGATCAAACTGGGGCAGTCGTTTAAGACAACCCCCCTCGGCACACACAACCAACCGGTTGGAGCCCGAGGAAGCCGTGTCAGACATTAACCCCCTGTGTAAATTACCCAAAAGACCTTGTATGACAGAGTAAAACAAAATTACAAATTAATAAACAATTTGACAATTTGACAAAAATTTTACTACAGAACTCGAACACAACTGCAATGGAGGACTGCAGAATCAAAAAACGAGGATATACGGTCTACCCATGCGCGGGTGTAGGTTAAACATCTGGCAAGGGGAGATAATTCTGCAGTGGAGGTTATAACTCAGGGTCGTATAGCATTGTTGTTGTGCTAGTACAGTAAGTTGAATAAGACTAAAGCCGATATCTAAAGACAGTAACCAGTTATACCCTATATATTCGATCGAGATAATGTCTATCTTGTGCAACAGTCAATCGCTGGAAATCTTTTTGGTGAACCGATCAAAGTACAATGTACAAAAACTATTTCAATAAAGATTTTAAGATAGCAAAAACAGAATAAAGGTACACTTAGGTTTATAAAAAAATCCCCTAATGTGGAATATCTTTGTTCTGTTCTTTTATTTCTCGACTGAATCGATCGCATGAACATTGCTAACTGACAAATGTAGTTTCACTTCTATACAGCGGTGTAAATATTATTTAACACCCACGATAGATAATTACAATGATGAACAGAACCTCTTCCGTTCTTTTTATAAGTGGTGATATCTCTAACACAACGTTGTTTCTAATAATGTATTAGGAATTGCAGAATCAACAATGACGGTAAGTAAAAATCATCAGTTCTGACCAATTAAATCTGCAATTAAGGACAAAATGTCAGCAGTCATGAAAAGACTTGATGACCGTTCCGATCATGTGACACATTTGGTGCCAACTACTTGTACTATTTGTCAGTAGCTTTTGCCAGAAATTGTCAACAATAAAAATAAAATAAATCCAATTTAATTTAACATATAAAATATAACTTTTACTGTGTGTATAAAACAATCAAATGGACATTAATAGAGGCTGTTAAAAATACTGGTTAAATAACGCAACAGTAAGGTTTTGAAGTCTAGATTGACCGACCAGTTTTCATTAGTATCATATGTCCGTACACGCCAATATTTTGTTGAACTTTCTTTGAATTTTTTGTTGACTCTGTGTATTGGCCGACCCCTCTTCTCTTGGTGGTATTTAGAACATTATTACCAGTTGGCTAATACACAGCGATATATGGTATTATTAAAATGTGTGACCAGGAATAAAAAGTACACGTCAAATATATTATGTACCTTAAGAGGTCTCTTCAAGGCTTCTTGAATATCAAGTCTTTTTCTCATGATTGTCGCATCCAGCTTACGTTCAAACGACAGCAGATCCATATAGGCTTGTGATTCAGGAACCAAGTCACGAACCTGAATAACATGGAAATATTACTACATACATGAATATTTTAGGAAAATTATTATATACATACATGTAGGAGACACTATTTAAAAATGACAGCCAACCAGAAGTCTGTTAATGTGGTTTTTACCTAGGCAACGGACTATTCGGTTATAAAGAGAGCTAGCTCTGGATGTGCAGAACATTTCGCCAATTTATCTATTTAACTTAAAAAATTACAGAAACTTACCATTATTTTCCAAAAAAATACCAATCATTATAAGAAATTATTTCACCAAATTAAAATAAAATTTGCCAATTGAGTTTAAAATTCGCAAGTGGTGAATTTGGCGAGTGGCAGAGCTAGTCCTGATAAATGTGAATTATATTTATGTAACCTGGTCATTAACATAATTATTATAACATGAGCACTACTGTTTTAGAAATAGCATACAAAATATGGCCTGCTGTTATTTTTTAAAGATAGCGTGTTAAAAGCAATAAGTCCTGCTAAGAAAAAAATATGTCCTGCTGGAAAAATTACAGATCGGGTTCAGGTGAGTGTTTGGTATAATCATACAAATATATATTTTTTTTTGTTTGTTTGTGGTTTTAGCAGGTAAAATTCTATTTTAGCTGCTAGATTTAAAAATGGACTGTCTTTCGCTTTTCACAGGCCGCTACTTTGAGCCCTGCAATGTACACAAGAGCAGTAAACAGTGCAGCTGTTTCTTTCTGCAAAACTGAAAGTTGCTACTAAACACAGTTTTAAAATCTTCTAAATGCCAAAGGTACTACAATTTTTATGTCCATTGTTTCAGCAGATCAGAAGAAGTTTCTTTTGTTTATGACACCACTAGAGAACATTGATTTATTAATCATCGGCTACTGGATGTCAAACATTTGGTAATTTGAAATATAATCTTAGAGAAGAAACCCACTACATTTTCCATTGGTAGCATGGAATCTTTTATGTGCACCATCCCACACAGTATAGCACATACCACGGTCTTTGATATACTAGTTGTGGTGCACTGGCTGGATTGAGTAGATCAATGCATTATTTAGATGAACCCGACTGGTGATCATCTGCATAATCATTACACTTAGAGTAACAGATTTTTGCATACCAGTGTTTAAAAAAAGGGCGGGATTTATTATAAAGAATTATTTCTGTCTGTTCAACTTAGATTTGAATAAACTTTAACCCATAAGAAGATTAATTTTAGAGATGGTATATATTGATGATAATTAGATTGTGAATATGAATGTGGTAAACAAAAATGGACCCATTTCAGCAGTGTTTAGTTTTTGGTTTTCTTTAGTTTGGATGGTGGGGTATTTAAAAAAAAAAAATTTTTAATACAATAAAAGTATGAACTTCCAAAGATTGTTTAAAAGTGAGATGCACATTACAGAGTCAGATACTGGTGTGTTTCGGGTTGTTTCTATGCTGTGGTAGCATTTCTGATGTGTCTGCATAGTGTCAAGCCCTGGATTGGTGAATTTAAATTTATATTTGTGTAACTGACATGCAAACAGAAAAAAAAAACCCAGTTTGCATGAAATATAAAGCCCTGCATACATTAATAAAATATTTAACAATATTTCTGTGTAACATAAAATATAAAATATTTCTGTTTAACACAGTAATATGCACTTGTATATAAATACAAGAAATACAAACTAATTGTGGATTAATATATAGACAATAACTAACGAGTTATGACAAATTACGGATTATCTGTCCCGAGTGAAATTAATTAATTTCACAAGGGACAGATAATCCGTAATTCCGAGTATCAAGTGGGTTATTGTATTTATTACCCACAGTGTAAATAGTTTAGAAAGTTAAACTTTAAACTTCTTACATGACACAAACTATATAATATACAAGACATGAAAGTCTGAGGAAACTGATGACATCACGAAAGAAAAGCAACGAGAGACTTGATAGTCGAGGAAACCAATGACGTCACCAAACTAATGTCAGATATTCACCCGCATCTCACTGCCCATATGGGTAATAAATACATATGTACATGTATGAAATGGTTTCTTTAACAACACATTCAACACATTTATATGGCATCGGACATATACTTAAGGACCACACAGATATTGAGGGAGGAAATCCGCTGTTGCCACTTCATGAGCTACTCTTTTCGATTAGCAGCAAGGGATCTTTTATATGCACCATTCCATAGACAGGATAGCACATACCATGGCCTTTGATGTACCAGTCACAGTGCAATGGCTGTAGCGAGAAATAGCCTGTATATTTGAGAGTAATTAAGATATTCACATATTTGCAAATATCTTCTTTGTTGGTAAAGTAACCATCCCAACAGATCAATCACAAGACTAGTTTATACAGTCTGCACGAGTACTCGAGTACTCCCACGAGTACTCGGGTACTAGTCGAGTCAAGCAAAGACTCGAGTCCATTCACAGGACTCGAGTAACCATACAAGTGAGACAATGTACAGCAACTATTTCAGCAGTAACTAATCAGCAATACAATTTATACAATAATTATATGATTATCTGCTAGTTGCTCTTTTTTAACCTGGCCGTCCGTCCGTCACAATACTGAATGTATCAACTGGTTTCTAAATGCAATACAATGACATGATTTTGCATTCATATTCAGTGCTGGAATTAAGATGTATAATGCTATTTTACTTTATATTTCTTTGTCTCATTATCATCTATTTTAAGTGTCGGGTACTCGGGTCTGGGTCGAGTTTAACCCTCAAGTACTCAAGTCCCAATATTTTGGACTCGTGGAGGCCCTATTTAGTTTAATGAATATACATGTAATGTACCCCATTCACTGGCTCATGTGGATTGGTATTACACACCCTGTTTTGAAATATGCTGACAAGTGAAAAACAGCTTCTTTTTTTTTCTTTTTTTAAAGGACATTGACATAAGAAATAAGGACTGTAACTTTGTAGAAACAGGGAACGTACATGTATCTGTGTACAGTACATACAAATTTAACTTATTAGCAGGGATTACTGCTTTAATCTGTGGTGCTTGCATATTATGCCAACATCTACAAAACAATATTCAACTGCATACAGTCAAGTGTTGAGTATAAATATTTATTATCCACATAGTTCAAGATATTCAATGAAATATAACCAGTATGACATATGTGTCACACGTGCACAATGAATTACATAATTTTGGGAAGCGACGTCATAACTTAATGCAGCTTCCCCAGTTTTAGCTCTGTGTAAACGCTTACCAAAATGACGTCATTTCGGAAAATGATGTTTTGACGTCTTCTTCTAGTTAAGTTTGAAATGTTTTGAAATGGTCCTAGCTTGTTATTCATAAAAATAATATAATGGATAATATGGATAATAAATTAATTATTACACTCACGTGTAAATCGTACGGTCGCTTGGGTAATACAATAATCCTGATACTCATTTTGTGAAATCCGTAGAACATACAAGCTCGTATAATGATCTTAAACAATTTAATGTCAAAACTAGTATGGCAAGAGTATATTCTAAAATAGTTTTAAAATGGAAGAGAGGGTGAAACTTTCTTAAAATCTTGATGGTTATTATACCCATTACATACAATGAATGCATTTGAGTGTGTGTGCATTAATTTTAGTTATGTGGGTATACTGAGTATTAAAAAAAACTAAAACAATTTAATGTCAAAATTCTTATTGTAAGGGTCTAATTTCTTAAATAGTAACCAGCCTCAGTGGCGTCATGGTTAGGCCATCGGTCTACAGGCTGGTAGGTACTGGTTTTGGATCCCAGTCGAGGCAAGGGATTTTTAACCCAGATACCGACCTCCAAACCCTGAGTGAGTGCTCCACAAGGCTCAATGGGTAGGTGTAAACCACTTGCACCGACCAGTGATCCATAACTGGTTCAACAAAGGCCATGGTTTGTGCTATCCTGCCTGTGGGAAGCGCAAATAAAAGATCCCTTGCTGCTAATCGGAAAGAGTAGCACATGTAGTGGCAACAGCAGGTTTCCTTTCAAAATCTGTGTGGTCCTTAACCATATGTCTGACACCATATAACCGTAAATAAAATGTGTTGAGTGTGTTGTTAAATAAAACATTTCTTTCTTTCTTAAATAGTTTTAAAATAGAAAAAGAGGATGGGACTTTTTTTTATGTCTTTCTAGCATATTACATACAATGAATACATTTGTGCAGGTGTGTATTACTTGTGGCTACGTGGGCGGATGATATTCTGCTAACAATGTGTTTTACGTGGGTGATGGACAGCATGGGTGAATGCTTGCTTTAAACCACAAGTCCCACTCTGAGTTATTTTGCTATCTTATACACACTTGATCAGCCATCATGGTAAACCCTCATCAATAGCATCACATACTGGTTTTTCAAGATATTTTACCACTAGTACTAATATAATCATAAAAACATTTATATATATAAATATATTTGGAAATCAGCATTATTATCATATCAGAAGCATTTTTCACAAAAAACTATCTTGTCCTTGTCTACATTCATAAGCCAGGGTTTTGATCACATTTTTGTTGTTGATAAAACCCAGTGATATGAAAACAGCAGCCATTGAAGTATCTGACTGGTACAGTCACTGGTACGTGTACTTACCCTTTGTGGCAGAATTTTGTCTGCTATTTTTTTTTTCTTCTTACTGAAAATAAAGATAACACATGTCTATTGCCAAGAAGACTGCTACTCAACAATTATGTTAAAAAATTAAACATTTGACATCACAAAATATTATAGTACATTCCTCATTTTATTACCCATATGGTTAAAAATATCTTCGTACATATCAAAGTGATACATCCCACTAGAACGCCATTTGGGACGTAACACTTTGAATGTCACACGATCAAGTAATCAAATGCTACACTACAACCTTACAGGAATGCCAACTAAACGAGTTGTTTGATATAAATTAAGATCGATTATGGGTAATAAATAGGATATTAAACTCGCTACCATTTCGTATTATGTTTATGTCCCTCGTGAAATAATTTTCATTGTCACTCGTTAAAGCTCGTGACAACTGAAAATTATTTCACTCGGGACATAAACATGATATGAAATGGAAGCTTGTTTAATAATTAATCCTATAAAAATGTATACTGTATATAAAGGTTCTGCTATAGGTCAAATCTTTGACATACAATAGCTGATTAAGAAATCAACGTGCTCTATTGATGTCATTAAACAAAACAAACTTTCAACTTTTCCTTCACTTATTTAATTACATATTAAAGTTTATATCCAATTACAGATCAAACTTTTGTTTTTGTTTGTTTAACGTCACCACTAGAACACATTGATTAATTAATCATCAGCTATTTGGATATCAAACATTTGGTCATTCTGACATGTAGTCTTTATAAGAAACCAACTACATTTTTCCATTAGCAGCATCTTTTATACACACTTTTCCAGACAGGACACTACATACCAAAGACTTTGATATATCAGCCGTGGGGCACCAACAGTTGAGACAGGAAGGGAGAGAGGAAGCTAGTAGGTCTGACAATCCAAGCACCTCAAGGGAGTGCTCCACTAACCGAGCTAAATCCCACCCCACTTACAGGTATTGTCATAATACATTTCATCTGCCGGGAACGGACTCATCTGTTGGGGGGCACTGCTCTGTCGGGGAAGGACTCATCTGTCGGGGAGGGACTCATCTGTAGTAGGGGGGGGGGGGGGTTCCCAGCATCCAGCATCCTTAAACTAAAACCTGATGATTTCACCAATGTGGGCAACAAAATAAACCACGAATCACTAAGCCACAAAATACAGACCCAACAGGTTAAAATTACGACACATTTAGTAAGTTAGAAAAAAAAAATTGTTGCTGTAAAAACCTTGCAACTATATTAATGAACAAAAAAAATTTGTGTCATTTTATTTCAAGTAATATATGAAAGTCAGGAATGTATTAATCGTTATTTCTTACAAGTGAAAAGAAAACGTGTAAATTGTGAACAAAATATTATTCACTTCAGAATTTTGTCAAGAGCGTAGTACCTACATGTATAGCATTCTCGACTGTACCGACTCAAGAAAACCTGACCAACTGTTCTCGATTTGTTTTCAGTGTTTGTACTTAGACCTAAAATATGTTAACGTGGGGCAGTTACTTGTAACAGGGTCTCGGTGGTGTCATGGTTAAGCCATCGGACATAAGGATGGTAGGTACTGGGTTTCGCAGGCCGGTTACCATCTCCCACCCAGAGTGAGTTTTAACGACTCAATGGGTAGCTGTAAGACCACTACATCTTGTTCTCTCTCACTAACTTACTGTCCTGGACAGATAGTTGAGGAGTGTTCCGAGCCTTAATTGGATATACGCACAAAAATAACTTGAAATAATAAATAAATATCGTGATTTCTCACAGATTGAAACGAAACATATTAAATTGTCAACAAAATATTATTTACTTCAAAATCTTGTCAAGAGCCAAGTAGCATTCTCAACTTTACTAACTCAGGATAACATGAACAACTGTTTGCCATTTATTTTTATTTATTTCGATGTCTGTACTAAGACCTAAAATCTGTGAAATTGGGGCAGTTACTAGTAACAGGGTATCTGTGAATAATAAAAAAAAATTAGTAAGGAGACTGACACTTTCATCTGCTGTGCTGCGCGGGGATCCTGCGGGGGTGGAGGCCGCTTCCTGTCCATCGACTGCATGCCAGAACCGTGAGACATCCCGGGTGACATGCCTGCACGTCCCATACCTGAAATCAAATATGGTCAGGCTTTATGACAATAATAAAATGAAACTGCAGTGTGTATCAAGCTTACCCTCCCATTAAGCTAAATGAACCAAAAAGAAAAGTCATTTTAAAAAATAAAAACTTTTAAATAGAAAATACCCCCTTAAAAAACCAACCATACATGTACAATATGCTATGAAAAATTTCGCGTTAATCCAATAAAACATTACCAGTAATTAAAAAAAAAGAGATTCTGGGACAGACAGACAGACAGACAGAAGAGGACGTTTGTTTTGTTTAATGATTTCCCTATAGCACACTGATTTATTAATTATCGGCTATTGGATGTCAAACATTTGTTAATTTCGACATAGTCTTAGAGAGGAAACCCACTACATTTTTCCATTAAAAGCAAAGGATCTTGTGTATGCACTATCCCACAGACAGGAAGCACATACCACAACTTTTCATAAACCATCCTTGGTGCACTGGTTAGAACACAAGTAAAATATATAAAACCAAAACTATAAGTACATGTATTTTTGTAGATTCCATGACCTGATACATTATGAAAATGATCTTCTGCAGAAGGTCACACGCACTTTGTAACATAATATATTGACAGGAACATAAAGTGATTCAATATTGTAAAAAACACAAAAAAAACCTTGTTTACACTGTTTAACTACATGTATAATGGTCACTATGACCTAATTATTCTACACGGATGTACAGTGAAACCACTACAAACCAGACATCCATGACAGGTAAAAATTTGTATTTTCAACATGTAATGTCACAACATGATCCTAAACTAAATTTTCCCTGAATGAAAGAAAGAAATGTTTTATTTAACGACGCACTCAACACATTTTATTTACGGTTATATGGCGTCAGACATATGGTTAAGGACCACACAGATTTTGAGAGGAAACCTGCTGTCGCCACTACATGGGCTACTCTTTCCGATTAGCAGCAAGGGATCTTTTATTTGCGCTTCCCACAGGCAGGATAGCACAAACCATGGCCTTTGTTGAACCAGTTATGGATCACTGGTCGGTGTGAGTGGTTTACACCTACCCATTGAGCCTTGCGGAGCACTCACTCAGGGTTTGGAGTCGGTATCTGGATTAAAAATCCCATGCCTCGACTGGGATCCGAACCCAGTACCTACCAGCCTGTGTGGTCCTTAACAATATGTCTGACGCCATATAACCATAAATAAAATGTGTTGCGTGCGTCGTTAAATAAAACATTTCTTTCTTTGGTTTACATAGGGTCTGGTTTTATTAAGGTTTCACTGTATAACCCTACATGTACTGTAACTCGTACCAGCCTTCATTTTAAGTGGTTTTTGATCAATAATTCCAGTTTAGCTCGAAAACAGTTTGAAGTAATAAGAAGGTCTATTTTTATGTGTAATTTGTAAAAACATCTGTTAAGATATATTTGTATAAATGAAACGGCAACAATAATCAATAGTGAAGAATGTCATCTGATAATACTTTGAAATTATATTTTCTTTAATATTTGTGGGGGTTTTTTTGTGTTTTTTTTTAATCTAACACTACATACAAAACAGATCTCCAACTAGTAAACACATTAAGAATAAAATAATCAAACAGAGTGCAACAGGATGAACTCTGATTGGAGACACAAGATTAGTATATAGTCAAAACTGTCTTAAGGGGTCTCACAGGTGAGTAGTATAATGTGACTGCTTACAGGGACAGACCCTAGTTTTTAAACACTATAGACATATTAGAGCCGTTTATGATCACTGAAGTCAAAATTTACTTATATTTTATTGTTTAGATTATCCATTTCCGTACAACTGAAGTACCACCAAATGCATTTTTTATATGTTTAAACATGCACGGGCATCTGAGAAGTAACAGTAATGGAGTCAAATTTTAGTCTATTTTTTTAACATTTCAATTTCAAAGACTCTTGTTTCATTCTCTTGTAACGTTATCCAAATGTGTTACAGGTTTGTAACTTAACCAAACTAAGTGTCCATTTTTACAGGTTAAAACTAGGGTCTGCACTTTTAAGACAGGTGGCCACTAATCACAAGCTGCCACTTTTACAGTTGTTTTTCAATCTTTTTTTCACCACTTAAACTATTCAACTACTCATTAACTATAAACACACTTTTGGGGCAGCATTTAGCTGTCGGTTGAGTGCTTGCCTGAGGTGCTTGCATTGCAGGATCGAAGCACCTCGGTGGATCCATTCAACTGATTGGGGTTTTTCTCTCATTTCAACCAGTGCATCACAACTGGTCAAATGTCATGGTATGTGCTTTCCTGTTTGTAGGAAAGTGCATATAAAAGATCCCTTGCTGCATTAGAAGAAATGTAGCGGGTTTCTTCTGATGACTACAAGTCATAATTACCAAATGTTAAACATCCAATAGCCGATGATTATTTAATCAATGTGCTCTAGTGGTGTCGTTAAAGAAGACAAACTTTAATGACTACTTCAAGTAATTTTTTTATAAAAGTGGAGTCTACAAATATCAAGCTCAGCTTAACCACAGACCATTAGATCTATTTCACAATCCCAAGTTCTTAATTCATACACAGATGACATGCCAGATTGAATGGGTAGTAGTATCCGTGAAGGTGTGAAGATGGCTTATTTTCTGCACCTTGTCATTGTGGGTCTGGTTTTAACATGCACATTCTTCACAACAAGCAGTTGTAGAACACGCCTGGTATGAGCGCAGGTGTCGACGTTCGCCAGCTCCTCCATCCAGGACACAACTGCCACTTTTAGCTCACTCGATTCAAGGAAGGAAGGAAATGTTTTATTTAATGACGCACTCAACACATTTTATTTACGGTTATATGGTGTCAGACATATGGTTAAGGATCACACATTATACTGAGAGAGGAGACCCACTGTCGCCACTTCATGGGCTACTCTTTCCGATTAGCAGCAAGGGATCTTTTATATGCACCATCCCACAGACAGGATAGTACATACCACAGCCTTTGTTACAACAGTTGTGGAGCACTGGCTGGGATGAGAAATAGCCCAATGGGTCAATCCTAGACTGACCGCGCATCAAGCGAACGCTTTACCACTGAGCTACTCACTCAATTGAGTGCTCACCTAAGGTGTTTGCATCACAGGATCGAATCACCTCGGTGGATCCATTCCACTGATTGGGCTTTTTCTTGTTCCAATTCATGCACCACAACTGGTTAAAGGCCAGTATACAAAGTCATTGTTGTTTTAATAACCCTTTTATAAGACAGTAAACATTTTCTGTGGATTCTGAATTAACACAGGTATTTTTGTGATTTGGGATCCAATTTAATAGGTGGCTGCCGGCCGCATTAGACAGGTGAGCACTTATTACGAGTCCTTTACACTAACAATTGTTTGGGAGGTGGAAAAGTGGTTGCTTATGACAGATGACCACTGATTACAGGTGGTCGTTATGACAGGTCTGACTGTATATACATGCACATTTAAAAATCACAAAGAATATTTCCAGGGTATTAAGAATGTCTATGATCTAATGTACTTATAAAATCTAGGTCACGGTAACCACTAAAAATATCTTGCTCAGTGCACTGTAGTTTTAAAAGCTGGTCAAAGCACATGTACTTGTAGACATACATTATTGCTGACTCATTGTCATGTCATAGTGCGAGACACACCAGACAAGAATATATTTTTTAGGCAATGAAATCCACATTGGTGGGCCCATTGCGCTATTTCTCGTTCCAGCCATTGATCGATATATCAAAGGACTTGGTACTGTATGTGCTATCTTGTCTGTGGGATGGTGCATTTAAAAGATCCCTTGCTACTAATGGAAAAAAATATCTTGCTCAGTGCACTGTAGTTTTAAAAGCTGGTCAAAGCACATGTACTTGTAGACATACATTATTGCTGACTCATTGTCATGTCATAGTGCGAGACACACCAGACAAGAATACATTTTTTAGGCAATGAAATCCACATTGGTGGGCCCATTGCGCTATTTCTCGTTCCAGCCATTGATCGATATATCAAAGGACTTGGTACTGTATGTGCTATCTTGTCTGTGGGATGGTGCATTTAAAAGATCCCTTGCTACTAATGGAAAAATGTAGCAGGTTTCCTCTCTAAGACTATATGTAAAAAAAAAAAAAAAAAAATTGACATCCAATAGCCGATGATTAATAAATCAATGTGCTCTAGTGGTGTCGTTAAACAAAAAAAGCCTTTTAACTTTTTAACTTTGTAAAAGAACCACAAAAACAAAAATCTGGAATTCCAACATCATGAGACACTTAAAATCAACCAAATATTTTTATTTTATTTTGAAAATTTTGAACTGATAAAAATGGTTTGGCCCTATATACATTTCAGTCACATTGGTACACTGGGGCTAATGTATGCAGGTCAGGAGGTACAATTATACACATTTGTGTGGACAGTGACTTGCAAAATCTGAAATAGCAACACGAACAAGCCACGAGTGAATCTGCAGTAACACCTGACAGCAAGAGATTCATGCACTCAATACCTGTAATAACAGGACCTACTTAAGAAAGCAACCCATACTTGATAGTAACTCGGTGAAGGCTGCTTGTGCACATGTAGTTGCACACTTTATATGCACCCCATTAGGTTTTCTGCCAAAAAGTGGTGTCGTAGTTAAGCCATCAGACATAGGGTTGGTAGGTACTGGGTTCGCAGCCCGGTACCAGCTCCCACCCAGAGCGAGTTTTAATGACTCAATGGGTAGGTATAAGATCACTACACAGACGTCTCTCTCACTAACTAGGCTACCAACCACTAACCCACTGCCCTGGACAGACTGCCCAGATAGCTGAGGTGTGTGTGCCCAGGAAAGTGTGCTGGATATAAGCACGAAAATAATAAGTTGAAATGAATTAGAAAATAATTTGAGGATAAGTAATAAAAAATAACAGATCACAAGTGTGCCTACTAGGTGGTTACGGGTTTAAAATATTTTAAAATCAGGAATTGCATTTCATATGCTTTGATAAATTTTAAAGAGCAGTTTTCTGACTATAATCTTTCTAAAAATTATAAAAATTAATCTTTTAGTTTCCAAAATTTTAGAGTTCGTAATTTTACAATTCGTCCATGTCCATGGAAAGAAGTTTATTTTTCAGCACCTCAGCACAATCTTAAATCTGCATACTGTTCCTGTTTTAGTTTAAAGTCAAAAGTTTGGTTTGTCTAGAGCACACTGATTTATTAATCATCGGCTATTGGATGTCAAACATTTGGTAATTTTGAAAAATAGTCTTAGAGAAGAAACCCGCTACATTTTTCCATTAGTAGCTGTTTTAGAGACTGGATTCCAACATGCAAAAAGGATTTTTTTTTCTGTGACATTTTTAACAGATTTCCTATATTTTTCAAACATGACCTGTACAAGTAGGATTACCTACTACTGACTTTACATTAGTGTCGCCATTGGATGAAGTTTTAATTGATCATTTCATTTCAACTTATTTTCGTGCTTCAAGCACACTGTCCTGAGTACACACCTCATCTATTTGGGCTGTCTGTCCAGGACAGGGGTTAGTTGTTAGTGGTTAGTGAGAGAGAAGTGGGTGTCGTGGTCTTACATCTATCCATTGAGTCATTAAAACTCGCTCTGGGTGAGACCCGGTACCAGGCTGCGAATCCTATACCTACCAACCTTATGTCTGATGGCTTAACCATGACACCACTGAGGCCAGTGAATTTAATTGATCATCATTTTTGTATCAACTGATCAATGATCAGTACATAACTGATTTTAAATGTGCAATGAATAAACACTGTGTTTTGTTTGTGACAGTAAAGTTGGTGTTGCTGATATCAATTAATGGGTCAAATATACAACATATTTTAAAAACTAGTATTTGTCATTTTCTTTTAAAAGTATATCGTCCGCAAAAGGTAGGGTTTTTTTTTTTTTTCTGAAAAAAATGACAACAATATGCACTAATCTATTCACCAGTAAAACACTTAAAGAAAACAACTTATAGTTTTAAAAGAATGTAACAAAAGGTGTAACATATATGCACATTATATGATAATTATGAATCTTCCATTAGCATATTCAATACTGTATTTCTGTACAACACGGGACAGGATTTAGCTGTCAGTTGAGTATTCGTTAGAGGTGGTCGCATCACAGGATCGAACCACCTCTGTGGATCCATTCAGCTGATTGGGTTTCTTCACGTTCCAACCAGTGCTCCACAACTGATCAAAGGTCATGGTATGTGCTTTCCTGTCTGTGGGAAAGTGAATATACAATATCCTTTGCTGCATTAAGAAAAATGTAGCAGGTTTCCCCTGATGACTAAGTGTCAGAATTACCACGTTTGACATCCAATAGCCGATTACTAATTAATCAATGTGCTCTAGTGGTGTCATTAAACAAAACAAAACTTGGTTATAGTTATGAGGGTAGGTGGCCATGCTTTGTCTACAGAAGAGAACTGATCTTAGTTTTGTTTTGTTTAAAGACACCACTAGAGCACATTGATTTACTAATCATCGGCTATTGGATATCACACATTTGGTAATTTTGACATTTAGTCTTAGAGGAAACCTGCTGTATTTTTCCATTAGTAGCAAGGGATCTTTTATATGCACCAATCCACAGACAGGATAGCACATACCACAGACTTTTGGTCATGGTGCACTAACGCGAATGAGAAATAGCCCAATGGGGATGATCCCAGACTGACCACGCATCAGTCGAGTGCTTTACCACTGAGCTGTATCCCGTCCCAGAGCTGATCTTAACCATGATACATTGTTCCAACAGGGACTGCCACTTAATAGCAGAAACAAAAACATTTCTACAGCTTCTGTAAACAAAGAGACATCTGAATGCACACAAGGACAAGCTTACAATAACATTTCATGGAAGGAACTCTAAGTACAGTATTCTACAGAAATATATTGCTCAAATTATTATAAACAAGCATTCTGAGAGTACTGCTAAAGCAATACAAGTCCCCTACAGGGCAAAACAAATTTTCATAACTCAAGAGCAAGAGCCATAACATTGTAAAAAAAAAAAAAAAAAGAAAAAAAAAAAAAAGAAGGTAAATCACCATCAAAGTTAAACTTGATCTGTGACAGTACATAATAATATATACAAAATTTAATCTCAATATCTTCAAGCAACTGCCAAAAAAAACAGTCCGAAAAACGAATGTTCATATTTCCTAATTTCAAGGGCCATACTCCTGTGAAAAATTGGTAAATTGCCATGTAACAAAATGTCAGCTCAATATCTTGATGCATTACAAAAAAAAAAAAAAGTCAGGAAAAGTTAATTTTATCTTCAGACATTGCAAAAAAAAAAAGTCCAAACTATTTTTTTCCATATCTCCTAAGTTCAAAGGTCATGACTGTCAAAAATGGGTACATCACCATGAAAGTCAAACTTGATATGTAAGAGTGCATAATAAAGCTATACACAAAATGTCAGCTCAATATCTCGAGGCATTGCAGAGCTAGCTCTGGCAGTCACCAAATTCGCCAATTGCGAATTTTAAAAACAATTAGCGAATTCTATTTTAAGTTGGCAAAATAATTTTAATTTTAACATTTAATTAGAAAATAACTGGTTTACTGCTATTTTTGAAGATTAATAGATAATTTCGTGAAACTTTGTGTTAACCCAAAGCTAGCTCTGCATTGTGAAAAAAAACATCCGGAAAACTATAAGTTGATGGAGACAAAATCTACAGTCACCTCCGGTTGGACCAGTACGGGACTAAACAAGCATTCTGAGAATATGGCTAAAGCCAAATAGTTCCCCTATTGGGCCCCAATAAAGTTTCATGGGAATGTAAAAGTTTCAATATAATATTTCTGAGAGGATAAATTATGTTGACTGAGAGGGCAATGACTGCATTTGCACCATTATCCTCTCACAAATGTTAAACTGATTGCATCGATGTGAAGTTACAGTGTACAACTAGTCATGCTTGAAGATGTTAATATTTTACTAAGTTTAACAGTTAAATACTAGTACCATGTATAAGGGGAATAATTAAAACTACAAAAACTAAACATGACACCATGGAAATTTTATTTCTCCAAGGCATTTATTTTGCTGTGGACTAATATATAATTGACTTTTTTCCATTGCATGTTTTTTTTTTTGCCATAGACAAATTATAGGGGTTGCTAGATATGTGATGTTCATGAAACTGTCTGAAGAAATAAGACGGGATGAAATATGTAGGGTACTTACACATGTTATTTTTTATTATTATTATTTTGAAAACAAAAACTTTACAATGACCAACCTTAGTTTACCGTTTGCAATGTTATGACATGGTAACCTGGGAAACCAACAGTTGTAAAGTTAAAGTTTGTTTTGTTCAACAACACCACTAATTAATCATTGGCTTTTGGATGTCAAACATTTGGTCATTCTGACATGTAATCCGAGAAAACCCACTACATTTTTCCCACAGACAAGAAAGTACATTCCACAGCCTTTGACCAGTTGTTGTGCACTGATTGGAACAAGAAAACCCCCAATCAGATGAATGCATCCACAGAGGTGGTTCAATCCTGTGATGCAAGCACCTCAGGCAAGTCCTCAACTGAAGTGTTATGAGTGGTGCAATTTGTTTTAGGTTTGTGAAGACAACATCTGTCTGTAAAGTCTATTAATGTGCCTATATCCAATTAAGATTCAGGCATGTCCATCTCAAGTCCTATCTCTGCACGGCCAGTGTTCAGGTTTAGGACAGAAGAAGACCAGATAAGCATGAAGCCAAGTTCCTGAGTGGGTGTTTCAGTGAGCTGGTACAATCCAGAGTCCTATCAAGTGATGCTAACATATTTTGTCTGTGGTAATTTTTTATTTTAATTAACAACACACTCAACACATTTTATTTACTGTTATATGGCATCGGACATATGGTTAAGGACCACACAGATATTGAGAGAGGAAATCCGCCATCGCCACTTCAAGGGATCTTTTATATGCACTTTCCCACAGACAGGATAGCACATACCATGGCCTTTGATATACCAGTCGTGGTGCACTGGCTGGAACGAGAAATTACCCAATGGGCCCACCAACGGGGATCGATCCTACACTGACCGCGAATCAAGCGAGCGCTTTACGTCCCGCCCATGCAGAGAGTGATAGATGAGAAAGATAAATGAAATTAACTACATTTCTACAATTTTTCAAGTTGACGAGATAATTTGGCAAAAAGTTTCTTATGCATGGTACAGACAGATAGAGGCAAAATCTTTAGTCCCTTCATTTGGACAAGAAGGGGACTGACTATTAAGTAGTTCATTGTCAGCCTATGAATAATGCATAAATGTGAACTAAATCCTTGATGCCCATATACGGTACATGTAATTCTGCTGAAGATAAATTTGTAATGTTTTACCAGTCCTTGTCATATAAAAATAATGTTTAGTGCCCCAAGAATCAATAAAGCAATATAAATAGTGTGCAGGGTGACCAAGAACACATCCTGTTATCCAAAACAAGCACTGAACTGTCTCATGTCACCTGAGGGTTTGCTCAAATATTATGTAATGCTATTTTGGTCAAAATTAAGACACTGTTCCTTCTCCCAGTAACACTAGACCACACACACACACACACACAAATATTATTAGGTAATGCAATGTGTGTAATATAATTGTAATGTACTATTTTGCAATTTGGGAAAGCGCATGCATTTAGACATTTCAACTCTATTTATAATCCTTATTGTGTGTACAGGTCTATCTATAACTAACATTATCTCGCCTTCATGTAAAATTCTTTGATCTCATTGGTTGTTTGCCGTTGGACAAATCCCTTATCCCCCTGTGGGCGGAGCCAAATTCTCTTATACCCCGTCTGTAATTTCCAACAGTTTCCAGCCGCCCCAGTTAATGCTAAAGCAATAATTAGATTATAAATAACATTGATAATCAATCAAGTATACATAATTAATTTTATTTTTACTATAAAATACAATATTTCAATACTTTTAAAAGCTGCAATGTTGAACTCGGCCACCTAATTACGGTTGTGGTGTTATTGTATTAATGCGCGATTAGCAACAGTTTTTTAAAAGTGTTTTTTTTATTCTATTTTTATTAATATCTGTTTCAGACAATTTCGTATTACAAACATTTGAAGTTAAAAACTCGTTTATCGATGGAACTATTTTTCGTCACTGGCAAGTGGTTTCGTTCGCGTCCGCGTGGTACGGCTCCATTAATAAATTGTTAACAATTATTGTCTGGCGTTATTTTGATTATTTGGCTATATGGTTTAACATGTCGGCAAGATAAATTCGTTGTAGAAGCATCTCTCGGGGTATATGGCTTTTTATGTACCCTCTGTGTGCTCTTTTACCCCCTCGCCTTCGGCTCGGGGTAAAAGAACACATAGAGGGTACATAAAAAGCCATATACCCCTCGTGATGCTTCTACAACTTATAATGTCGCCGTGACAGAGCGTTTATGAATTTTTTTTATTTTAGTATTAAATAAAGAGCGTTATGTAAGTTGTTAAATACACCCACCCATCTCCTGTAATGCTACGTAACATTTAGACCTACACTCATTCACCTGTTCGAGCATTACATAATATTTGAATAGTCCCGGAGTACTAGATAATAAATTTCTGACATCATATTGCAGGCACACCCTGGTACGATAATGAAATGTTTTCAAAGTCTAATTCACAAATAAACAGATACTGTATACAGGTTGTGCTATGTTAAATAACACACCACTATCAATGTAACAACAAATTGTCAAACTAGCCTGATGTACATGTAAAGTCAAGTCACGGTGACCTACATGTTTGTTTACCGACCGGAATATAAACATTTATCTATTCATAATATTATTATCAGTTTTTATTTGTTTTTATTCTCTCAAACCACTGCAGAGTGGGTATGCTTGCAGTGCTTTTAGATCTCACTGATTTTACCATAACAGGTTTTAGCTGTTTGTCTGTTCCGAGTGCAGCAAGGTCTTCTTAGTGCAGTAATGTTATCGACACCAGGACTGCATTTCAAATTAATGCATAACATTTCACTGGTTTTGAGGTGGCATGTTGAGGTCAACATGTTTGCACTTAATTTAAACGTGATTATTTGGGGCATAATGTATTTTGGGCACAATGTTTAATGCCTTGACTTTGGAGCAATTTAAAGCCCTGGCTTTGTTTTCTTCTTTGAAATAAACATTTCTTCACATCTGGTGATGTTCAAGTTTTGTTTGAATGCTAAGTCACAGATGAATTTGCCCCAATGAAGTCTACACAAATACAAGTACAAACACAGACATACAGTGTGCACATTGTTGGGGGTTTTTTCAGTTCATACTTGCATGAACCAAAAACTAATTGAGGTCTACTGACTAATCTTAAATGACCGTTGCCCATTGCCTGTACCTTCCAAACAAGAACTGCGTATTATAACACAAATACTTTGCATTTAATATAGACAAAATATATTAAAGTATGTAAGAACACATTAAAAAAACACACCATTTGTTAGGACATTAGTGAAAAAAAAGGAGGGGGAGAAAGTCAATTTTATCATTATTTCAAAGACTTTACTGAACCTAAAATATTGATTGCAGCTGGACTTACCTGAAGTTTCTTTAGATTTGGAGCTGCCTGTAAGAATCACACACAAATGAGTTATGTCACTTTTACCATTTTAGAACAAAGAAAAATTAAAATGTATTTCAGTATTGTAAAAATGTATCTATCACTGCACATCTACATCAAGTGTACTGCAAAACATTTAACATTTAACAAACTGATAATGGATTTTTATTTAATAATTAAATTATTTTTACATATATCACTAGTAACAAAGTATTATCTTCATTTGTGTCAATAATGATTTCCTTTGATTTATTTCCATATATTTGAATAGTACGACATGGTAAAGATTTTAAAATGATATAGAAGTTGCATATTAATTATGTATTGTGTAACTTGGCCTACAGCTACACATGATATGATAATATTTTATGTGTACATTTAAAGAACAAAAACATATATACAGATTATTTTACCATTATAGATTTTTTTTTTTAATTATGTGATATAGATGTGGACTGTACATTTATGGTCCAAATAAAAAAAATACTAACTACAATATATCTGTCATGCACAACCACAGCCGAGTGATCAAACTAAAATGGTGTTTTGAGGGTGTTTTTTGTTCAATCTACGTAAGCCAAATTCTATCTACCCTGCACATGAACCTTCCGCAAGCAGCAGCCCCTACATGCAAATCAAGACTAAACTTGTTAAACTTAAAGGGATGGTCTGGAGTTTGTTGCCATTATAAGATATTTCCGATTAATAAAGCCTTTTTAACAACTAAAATTACATTTAAGATAAATGTTCTTGTTTAGAACATCAGTGTCTTTATATCCAGTGTGTTTTTGATTGTCCTAATGTTTGTAGTAGCTTAAATTTATTTTTATTTCTATATTTTCTTTCTTTCATATCTATGAAATTATTGGGGGAAAACAATCGAGTGTAGACTACAATAAAGATTAAGTAGCAGAGCTAGCTCTGGCATTAGCCAAATTCGCCAACTACGAATTTTAAAAACAACTGGCAAATTTTATTTTAATTTGGCAAAATAATTTCATGAAAAAAATTTGATATTTTGTTTTAGATAATAACCAGATTTCTGCAGTTTTTTGAAGTTTGATAGATAATTTGGTGAAATTTTCTGTGGACCTAGACCTAGCCCTGTGTAGCCAGAAACATATGGATATATAGAGACACTAATATTCTAAACAAAAAAATACATTATGGAGTGTCGTGAAACATTTATTTATTCATCCATTAAAAAGCACTACAAATTGGTTACATCTTATAATAGCGGCATCGTTTATACATGTATACGTGATATACTCTGACAGAGCTATCAAAAAGAAAAGTTGAACAAATCAGAAACCTGTACATGAGATAAGAATATATTTATGACATCTCAGCACTAGGGGCGGGACATCGGACATATGGTTAAGAACCACACAGATATTGAGAGGGGAAACCTGCTGTCACCACTTCATGGGCTACTTTTTTCAATTAGTAGCAAGGGATCTTTTATATGCACCATCCCAAAGACAGGATAGCACATACCACAGCCTTTGATATACCAGTCGTGGTGCACTGAACGGAACGAGAAATAGCCCAATTGGCCCCCCGACGGGAATCGATTCTAGACCGACTGCGCATCAAGCGAGTGCTGTACGACTGGGCTACACCCCGCCCCATAATAAAAGAAAAATTGGTTATCTATTATGTCTAGCTCTGCAAAGTTTTGAAATAACCCATAAAACTCATCCACTCATTTGCATTACAAGTGACGGGTGCAAAAATGTGACTAATCTTCTTTATAAGAAATCACAGATATGTGTAGCACTCAGGTCTCGAAAGAGGACATGAAATATGGTCTTCTCTTATGTTGTTTTTTCCCTCCAAGGCAAAAATATGGCCCCGCTGGAAATAAGACCAGACAAGGTGAGGTGAGGGGAAGGTTTGGGATAGTGTGTGGAAAATTTAGGACCTCTGAGGTGTATTTGATTACATTATGGAATCAAAATACATGTACCGTATAACAAAATCACAAGCTAAATTTAGCAGATGAGATAATTGTTCTTAAACGACACTTCTGGTATCACACAATATTTTTGCCTGTAGATTATTTTTCACAAACCCACAGCTAATCATGCATTAACTAGAATAATGCACATCGCTCACTTAACCATGTATTTTTTTTTCTTCTGTTGGTAAATATTCCACTGCACACACACACATTCATATGATTGAAAAAAAAAGTGCAAGTATTATCAGATGAAAGCTAGGGCTTGGATTGTAACGTCAAGTGGATCACGGACAACACTGCATTTTTAATACTTATAAAGCTCATAGGGGTGTATTGGAATAAACTGAACATCTGTGGAATAAAAAGAAACAATGGAAGCTTGTGCTTTTCGATGTAATTTCAATCACATTTGTCTGCTTTGGGGTATGATTGGGGTTTTCTGAATTTAAATAATTATTTTACATGATGCATGGCCATACATACACACAATCAATATATACATTTTAATATATATTTTATATATTATAATTTAATAATTTTATACCATTTGGGTGAATACACAGTTAATTGTCGATTCTTGAAAAATAACCATCGCAGTTTATTTTTTAAAAATTGACAGTTAACCATGTATTCTGCATTACTTAAATTTGACTCTTGAAAAATGAACAGCGATTTTTTAGGTGAATTTCTATTTCACTGATTTTCAGCTGAAAAAAATGAACTGCTTTTCACTTTTTGCAGTCAGCTTTTTTCTAGCCCTGTCAGTACATGTGTAAAAGTTTTAAGTTTGTTTCGTTTAACGACACCACTAGAGCATATTGATTTATTTATCATTGGCTATTGAATGTAAAAAGGTTTGTACCTTTTTTTACTCAGTCTTAGAGGAGAACCGTTACATTTTTCTATTAGCAGCAAAGGATCTTTTATATGCACTTTCCCACAGACAGGATAGCACATACCACGGCCTTTGATATACCAGTTGTGGTGCACTGGCTGGGTTGGGAAAAAGCCCACCCAATCTGAGAATGGGTTCACTGAGTAGGGTTTGATCTTACTAAGTTAGCACCTAATGCAATCAGTCTACCAATTGAGTCACATTGTAGATTCCATTCCGTACATGCGTACTAGTATGAACCAGAGATAGGGTTATCAGCAAAACTGTGTCAATGGGTTTAACTTGGGAGGGTCAGTGGGTGAATGCTCCAAATAGAAATATCCTCAATACAAGTCAAAATGAGTTATTGATGAAAAAAGATATTACAATCATTAAATCATAAATCATGTAACACTATAGTTATTTATTCTTTAACTCTTGTTATATTGCTTATTATCTGTAGTCACTTACACTAACTGTATACAGCTGCCATGTAATACGAAATACCTGACTTAATATGCAGGACTTGTCACTCTACTAAAGTTATTGGTGTAATCATAGTAGGTTAATAATACACTGGAATGTTATTATTATTATGACTATTATACCACTGAATATGATTATTATAGTTCTTCCTTGCGGGAAGAAGTTCTTAAATACAGATATAGTTTTTTGGTGGTTGCATTTTTTTCTTTCTATTTCTATTGTTCTTTTGAATCCAGTATGGCAAATGTTGATGATTTAAAAGTGTTCCATTTTTGTACTAAATTATGTAAAGACTATTACTGGAAATATGTTTGGGTTTTTTTCTTTCTAATATACTGGCAACAGCTTGGAAATTATATATATATATATATATATATATATATATATATATATATACTACTCAAAAGAATTTAAGGGTCAGACGATATTTTCGACATTATTTTCTGAATGTCAATTATATTAGCTAGACCATAATGTCACGCATGGTATTGTTCCATTTTGACGAAAGTGGGTCTAAGCAACCCATAAATGAATTAAAATCCACTGTCATTGACACTGTCGACTAGTTCTAATGGCAAAAACATGCTTACATTTGCACGTAAATTAGGGCGAAAGCGAAAGGTCTGCTAAGTGCCCATAACATGCTTTTTCACAAAGCGCTTCATTTGCACGCTTTGCACGTGTATTCCATGTTCCCAATGCTGAATTTCCGTATAATTGGAGCTTGCGTTCGTGTACGGTGCACACTCCAAATTCGACAATGGTATGACTTCAACTGACTATCGAAGATCGAGGAAGGGCTGTTGCTTGGCTTCAGGATGGTAATACGCAAAGAAATGTTGCTCTGAGACTTGGTGTCAGTCAGAGTGTCGTTGGCCGACTGTGGCAACGGTACCAAGCAACGAATTCTGTTCGAAATCGTCCACGTTCGGGAAGACCCCGAAGCACTACAAATAGAGAGGACCGCTACATCACCAATATGGCTCTACGTCAACGCACAACCACTGCACGCCGATTACGTGACAATCTGCGGACTGCGACTGGAACTCGAGTGTCTGATCAAACCATACGCAATCGTCTGAGAGCCAATAATCTACGCTGCCGTCGCCAGGCTGTTCGACCACCACTCCTACCACGTCACAGAACGGCCAGACGTCACTGGTGCACACTTCATCTGCGGTGGCAACGTGTTCAGTGGGGTCAAGTAATGTTCACTGATGAGTCCAGGTTTAGTCTCCAGTTCAACGACGGTCGGGTTCGTGTCTACAGACGTCCTGGGGAGCGCTTCGCTGACGTTAACGTTAGACAATGTCACCGGTTCGGTGGTGGCAGCGTCATGGTGTGGGGCGGCATCTCTATCCACCACAGGAGCCCCCTCTATGTAGTGGATGGCAATCTGAATGGAATCCGCTATCTGAATGACATTATCCGGCCATTGGTTCTCCCAGGCCTTCAGCTTGGCGGCGGGGCAGTTCTGCAGGATGACAATCCCAGACCCCACCGCGCCAGGGTGGTAACGGACATTCTCAGACAACAAGGTATCGCCAGGATGGATTGGCCAGCATATTCGCCTGACTTGGCCCCAATAGAGCACGCCTGGGACGAATTAGGCAGGAGAGTTCGGGATAACCATGCCCCTCCGGCCAACCTTCATGATCTGGGTCAACTTCTTATGGCAGAGTGGCAGGCCATTCCCCAAGAGTTCTTCAGACGTCTGATCAACAGCATGAGGCAACGATGTGTCGAGTGTATTCGCGCCAGGGGTGGATTCACACACTATTAAACGAATGTTCTAATGTGTAAAATCCATGTTTGACAACCTTCAACTTTGACAGCATGTCATGTGACTTTCTTGTATACAGTGACGTTTATTTGTGGGTTTTTGTAAATATGGAACAATAAATTAAATTTTTGGAGTAGTTTACATCATCAATCTAATACACTCTGAAACTTATTTGGTTATAAATTTTTGACCCTTAAATTCTTTTGAGTAGTATAATTGTTTTAAAGTTAATGCATGAACAATAAAATGGTTACACTCAAATAAAACTTTCGCGAGCAATGCACAAATAAAACATTGTTCTCGCAGTTTATCGAGGCTTGATATTATTTTTTTAAACGACACCACTAGAGCACATTGGTTTATTAATCATCAGCTATTGGAAGTCAAAGATTCTGTCATTTTGACATAGTAGTCTTAGAGAGGAAACCTACTACATTTTCCCATTAGTGGCAAGATGTCTTTTATATGCACCATCCCACAGACAGCACAGAACATACCATGGCCCTTGATATACCAGTAGTGGTGCATTGGTTAGAATGAGAAATAACCCAATGGATATATAATTGTGAACTAGAGAGAACAACCAAACTGTACATGTATTTATAAGCCTATCTGTATATATACCAGTACATGTTTCTGCTTACATTGTAAAATTAAAAGGAATACAATGTTTTACTATGCTATACAAGTATACTTTGTATGGTACATATAATTACTTTATACATGTTCTCCATTTGATGTACATTCACTGGTAACATAAAGTTATTTCAACCCTACAAACATAAAATGTTTTAACATCTAAAACAAAAACAAAAATTAATCTAACTTTTAATGCCTGAATTCTTTTGTAGAATCCTGTAGAAAAGCAATGAAATTTGATCTTTGTGTAGCAGGGACCCATTTCACAAAACATCGTAAGTTATACCAGCCATACCAGCCATACTTTTGGATATGTTCGGCATCTATTTCATGCAGAACATTACATCATTGCAGAAGATAGAGCATTTTAAGGAAAAAAACAAATAGAAATAGGTATATTTCAAATTCAAACTCTATGTTACATACTATTAGTAGTAATAAGAATTGTTGTTTAGTTGTAAATTTACGTTTACGTGCAAAACTAGGCTTACGATGTTTTGTCAAACTGGGTCCAGAACAATTGCTCTCAGTGTCAAATTCACAGTAATTTTGAGTAAACCAAATTATGATATACCCTGAAACCTGTCTAAACCAGATCATGTCAGGGACCTAATGTGTATCCAATTTAGACAGGATCCTCTTTTTAGTAGGGTTGCATTTTAGAATAGAAGTTAGAAAATGTGGGACTATGAAACTTGGTTGGTTTTGACAGGATTCCAGTTTGATCAGTGTTCGTTTTGTTTAATGACACCACTAGAGCACATTGATCATCAGCTATTGGATGTCAAACATTTGGTAATTCTGACACACACCAGTTTGATGATGGTCCAGTTTGGACAGGTTTCACTCTATCAGCCTATCATGAGGCGATCAGTTTTTCACCCACACAGAATTTGTTTTGCACAAGCATACACGAGTGAGAGCAATGCTCGCATCAAACCAAAATTGAATGAAAAAAATATATATATTTAAAAGAATAAAACAAGAGACAGTTCACACTGTTCCAATGTACACGACTCATAAAGTACACTAACATACAAAAGCAGTCCATCTACATCCAGTGATTGTACAATAAACTACTGTATGGGTAATGTCTGAACAGCAAGCAAACTATGGCAGCAACAATGGGTCATACATATGAATACCTGCAGTAACCACGTCAAACTACATGGATGAAAAACCATGCAGCACTATGCAGAAAAAGCAGGTTAACTTACTTGAACTTTTACTAGGAGATGAAGAAGGAGGATTCGAGGCTATAGGAGTGAGAGAAAGACAGAAAAAAAGAAAAGTTTAGAAGAAAACAATATGCATAGAATGCTTCTTCTTTCTTTTTTTCATTCTGTGATAAAAATTGAAACAAAGAGAAACATTTTGGGGTACTAATATTTTTTGTGATTGGTACCTCAAATGATTGAGTTTGTTAGAAATAAATTTTAGTTGGTGTATGTATGTACCAATAAACAAGAAAAAAAATATCCCATTTGCTATGCTCTAGTCACCAGTGACCAAATTGGCAATGGATATCCATTTTCAACAGTGTAAACAGTTTCAGGTGCTTTTCAAACCTAGCCAGACAGTTTACTTCATATTTTTCATTTTATATATATATATATATATATTAGTTTGTCTCGCTTAATTTTTAAAAGATGTTTTAAACCTGAAAGCATTATCCATATTTTACATATTTTAAATTATGTGAATGAAAACACTTTTCTTATTGTGTGTGTGTGTGTGTGTGTGTGTGTGTGTGTGTGTGTGCATGTGCGTGTGTGTCTCTGTGTGTGCATGCACGTGAGTATGTGCATGTTTGAATTTAACATTAAAATTTGTTCCAAATAAAAATGAGCCTGTGTGTAATGTACACTGCATATCATGTAGATATCGGAAAGGGACATAACTCCTGACTTAAAATTTTACAACTTAATTATAAACTGAATGAATCTTTTTTTTTTTTTAATATTATCAAATAATTATGTAAATTTTCATAACAATCCACTGATACCTGTGAGAAAAATGAGACATACAAGTGAGTGAGATGGATGGACAGATGGACAGAAAGAGACACATTTTGACAGATGAAAAGATGGTAGAAGCCCAACACCATATATAAATTATATACATATCCCAGCCTCATGTGATGATGAGAGCATATAAAATATTTCTTAAGACATGTTTTATAATAATACCTGCACATTGACAATCTCATGACTACATGTGTGATAAATGTGTTATTGTGTCATCAAGATACATGTATCTGTACATTAGTGTTCTCCACCTTTCCTGAAACCAGAATGGTGCAGCAACTGAACATACCAAAACTAGCCTGGTGAAGCAGGGACCACAGAACAGGACAGGAGTGCTGTGGGTGGGGTAGTGGGAGGCATGATAAGGGCTTCCAGAATTTTGTTTTTTAATCCACTAGCCATGGGATCAGTGTTTAAAATAAATTTACTAGCCACAATTAAAAATTCACTAGCCCTACTTTACTTTAAAGTTATACAATTTTACTAAATAATAATAATAATCAGGTATGTCACTAACAAGGGAGATAGAGCTTAAAAACACTAACATTGTGGTTTGGGGTGGGGGCAGGATATTCATATTTACAAAATAGACTTAACAAAACAACATTTGACAATTTATTTTTACTAGCTGTTGAACATGGCAATAGTAGTTACTTTACTATCCCCACACTGAATATCACTGGCCATTGGGGTGGGGATACCATAATCTAGAAGCCCTGGCATGACCCATACCTTCACATGAAATTTAAAAACAAAATTTGAGAGAGCATGCACTGAACCAGCCCTAACAGGTCTGGGGCCTTTGATCCCTAAGATTTCCAGTATGTTGGTACAGCAACAAATTTATGGAATTAGAGAACACTTATGTACATGTACGTATGTCTTAATAAATAGCCTGATTTGTAATCCTGTGACTAAACTAGACTGTGTAATGGTGGTCATGCCACTTGATCTTAGAAGGCTGGCAAATGTGTAGGTACCCACTTCAGATATAGTACTGGCTTCCAATCTGAGTGTACAATTAACCTCAGTGCATCTGACCAAAGACAAGGATGCCCAGAAGAGCCTGCCCGAACGTTAAGTACTGAAAATAAAGTGAAAAGCTAGATGAGAGATTGACTGACCAGGATATCCAGGATGAGGCGACATTCCTCCGGGACCAGTCATCATCTTTGACCCACCTGCCATCTGAGGTCCTGGACCATAGACCGGTCTTGGTCCCTGAAACAACACAAAACACAGACATGTAGATCGAAGAACTTCACACAAATAGAACAAGTATTCTGAGAATAAAAATTTCCGTATCTCCTTTAGAAGTTGATCTGTAACGGTACATGATAAAGCTACATACAAAATGTCATCTCAGTATCGTCAGATATTGCAAACACATAGTTCAGAAAACTAATTTTTATATATCCTAAGTTCTAGGGCCATAACTCAAAAATTGGTAAATCAAAATGAAAGTCACATTTGATCTGTAACAGAACATGATAAAGCTGTACACAAAACTTCAGCTCAATATCTTGAGGAATTGTCAAAATAAACCATGAGGAAAACTGTATATGGGATGGATGGATGGATGCACGGATGGACAGATAGAAGGACAGAGATGAAACCTACAGTCCCCTATGGTTGGACCAGTAGGGGACTAATTATTATTACAATCAGTTGAAGTTTCTTTTTTTTAATGAAAGAAATGTTTTAAAGAAAGAAATGTTTTATTTAACAACGCACTCAACACATTTTTATTTACGGTTATATGGCATCAGACATATGGTTAAAGACCACACAGATTTTTGAGAGGAATTTGTTTAATGATGCCAACAGCTACATATACATATATTTGCTACTGAATATAAAACATTTCATAATTCTGGCATATAGTCTTCTGAGGAAATTTCCTATTTTTAACCATCAGCAGCAAGCATTCTTTTATATGCACTTTCCTATGACATACCATGGCCTTTCAAACACCAGTCATGGGGAAGTGACTGAGATGGAAAACAAAAACAATAGGTCCAACATATATAAGTATTATAATAAGTTTGCCAAAAACATTAATATGATATAATGATGTAGAAATAAAGAAATAAAGATGAAGGAAAAAAAAGAATTTTGTAATTGTTATTGCAATATATTATAAGTTGTAGAAGCATCACAAGGGGTATATGGCTTTTTATGTACCCTCTGTGTGTTCTTTTACCCCGAGCCAAAGGCGAGGGGGTAAAAGAGCACACAGAGGGTACATAAAAAGACATATACCCCGAGAGATGCTTCTACAACGAGTTTATCTTGCCGACATGTTAAACCATATAGCCAAATAATTAAAATAACGCCAGACAATAATTGTTAACAATTTATTAACGGAGCAGTACCACGCGGACGCGAACGAAACCACTTGCCAGTGACGAAAAATAGTTCCATCGATAAATGAGTTTTTAACTTCAAATGTTTGTAATACGAAATTGTCTGAAACAGATATTAATATACTTGATTGATTATCAATGTTATTTATAATCTAATTATTGCTTTAGCATTAACTGGGGTGGCTGGAAACTGTTGGAAATTACAGACAGGGTATAAGAGAATTTGGCTCCGCCCACAGGGGTATAAGGGATTTGTCCAACGGCAAACAACCAATGAGATTAAAGAATTTTACATGAAGGCGAGATAATAAATATTATGACAATGTATATATAGCATTCAGTGAAATATTAGAATATAAGTGAATTAATAGTGCTGCTAGTCATTTGTGAATTTTGGAGTTATTCCCAGTCTACAAAGTTTTATTGGTATTCCCACCATTGTACAGGGGAAAATATTTTAAGTAACTGGACGTCGGTTCTTATGATTTTCACCTAGGTAACCTTTTGGTCAGTTACATGAAGTACATGTACATTTGTGTAACCTAATATATTAAAAGCTTGTTTTATTTAATGACACCACTAGAACACATCAATTGATTTATTAATCATCAGTTATTGGAGGTCAAACATTTGGTAATTTTGACATATAGTCTTATCTAGAGAGGAAACCTGGAACATTTTTTTATTAGTAGCAAGGGATCTTTTATATGCACCATCCCACACACAGGATAGCACTGGCTAGAAGGAGAAATAGTCCAATGGGCCCACCGACGGGGATCGATCCTAGACTGACCACACATCAGATAAGCACTTTACCACTGGACTAGATCCTTCCCTATCAGTTATAAGGTAAAAGTTAAAGTTTCTTTTGTTTAATGACACTACTAAAGCCAACTGATTTATTAATCATAAGCTACTGTATGCCTAACACTCGATAAGACATATACAGTGAAACTCCTCTTAACCGAACACCCTTGAGACCAAATTAAATGTTTGATTTAGAGGGGTGTTCTGTTTACTGCTCGGTTATAACAAATAGCCTTTAAAACCATTTTTATTTCTACTACTGATATTTATGTAACCCACGTGAAAACGTATGTTAAATTGTATTTCAAAATCATTTAATTCCCAATCTCATTCAAAATAAACAGTGTTACAGGTGTTAATTAAATGACAAGTGTTTTTCATGAATTAACAGAACTCGAGGTAACAGAGACTAATTAGAGCATTGTTCTAAAGATGCCCAAACACAACCCTGACATGCTACACTGAGTATGCATGTATCATCTGGTATTGTCAACTTTGACAACTGATTGGTATAGGTCGAGACAGGCAACACTGCTTGAAGGTTTTTGATCGTTGGATTTTCAGGGGTAACATTTGTATTAAATAAAAAGGACAGGACCGGGTAGTTGGTTCAGTATTCAGAGTAAAGGGGTTTCCAGTTTTCAAGGGTTAATTTCAGTAATAAAAGCTGTGTAAAACACAGGACCCTGAAAGAAGTTCAGTTTTGTGGGAATTCCAGTTTACTGAGGATCCAGTTAAATAAAACATTTCTTTCTTTCTTTCTCTTACATGCTTGTAACTAAATACATTTAAAATGCTTAAACACACGTGTTTAAGAAAACTAGGCTTTGTAAATTCAGCCCTATATGTCATCTTGTGAAGTGTGCACTGTTATATCACACTCACTTCACAAGTATGACTCATGTCATATGTCTGCAGATTTCACCTGTTGAAATATGCATCATTACATGTAAATTTACCCCCCCCCCCACCCCCACACACAAAAATGTGCATGTGCATGTGTATGTAAAATGCAGAAAATACGCTAGCCAACAATTTTCTTTGTTGAGCATAATACTAATAGCATGCAAAATATTACACACACAAAAATACACACAATGTACATGTATATACACAATTTATACATGCACATAAATAATAATAAAAAAATTCACAACAGCAATTCACTAAATTTGATCATATTCATTAATGTACAATCTTACACTTTAAAAAAAAAAAAAAAAAAAAAATGTTTGTATGTGATCCATCTTTTGGACAGAGGCGAATGGAAAATTTACAACCTACATTGATAAATTATAATAACAATGACTAAGAAAAGTCGGTGATCACTATTTGTGACAGAGGTGAACTGGAAGTAGGTCTCTGTACTGGTTGTAAGACAGACATCTGTAGCCAGCACCCTGTGACAAGATCTCAAAACCTAGCTGTACTGAATATTATGCGCCTATTTACACTCAACACAAGAGAAGGGGAAAAAAAAGAATTCTGTGCAACAATATAATATGCTAGAAAAGTTTGGCTTTAAATGTTAAATAAAGCATGACTATATTAACAGAATAAATGCATGTAACAGTGGCCTAGAAATAACTAGTGCTTGCAAAGTACATGGGGCCTTATTCACAAAGGTCTCTTACTCGAGTCTTAGGCTCTGCTAGACAACAAAATAATCTAATTAAAATTAGCTCCACTATTACATGTGGATCTAACAGCAGCCAGTTGGAGCTCATGTCCACCAATCAAAACCTTACTTGCAGAATCATACCAGTGATTTCAAAATAATTTGAACATATTCCAAATTATCCTGAGGGTATACGACATGTTTTGTGTGAATTACGAATGCCGTAAAACATGTTTTATTTTATAAAATAAATAATTTGTAATGTAAAACTGCGGACTGATTTAGTTTTTAGGTTATATTTAATAAATAAATCATTTGTAATGTAAAATTGAAGACTGATAACCCATCCCGCGCATATTGGTATGGTTCGCTGTACTGCGGCCACTAAAATAGACTCACCCGATATTTTTAGAATTTGTATGCTCCCAAATAACGTTATAAAAGGCGAAGTGTGATTGGTCAATGTTTAAATTATTATTTACAGACGAAATGTTACTTGGACATTGGGGACTACGCAGTGTTGTTAGCAATCCGATTAAAATTAGTTCTACTGGTCTAAATAAGGCATTCGTAATTCACATGAAACATATCGTATACCCTCAGGATAATTCGGAATGTTTTCAAATTATTTTCAAATCACTAGCATGATTCTGCAAGTAAGGTTTTGATTGGTGGACATGAGCTCTAACTGGCTGCTGTTAGATCCACATGTAATAGTGGAGCTAATTTTAATTAGATTGGACAACAAAGCATCCTCTTTGCAAGTCTTTTAGCACTGCACTGCGAGATCGCAAAGTGAATAAGGCCTGCATGGTGTAGTTTTTTGTTTTCTAATACTTTCCACCAAACACACAATTAGGATAATAGGATTGTCTTTTTTTTTCTTTTTTTTTTTTTCTTTTTTTGAGGGGGGACAGGGGCTGTCATGCAATCTTTAAAAAGACCTTAAATAGCTAAAACTGCAACTTTAAACAAATTATAATAAAGGTGCTATGCCAAAGTTGCAATAATGGTGGTTTGAAACAAAGTTTATACATGTACCTTCAGTTATATGCCTATAATTAGAATTATAACTAAATAATTCCATTTACTAGTAGAATGTTTTTTGTTTTAGGAGGGAATCTTGAGTGTGTCACACACATAACTAGTGACATCACTGTTTTATGTGAACACATTCAAAACACTAAGTTTACCCAGAATTATTTGTGGTAAAGTGAAAAAATAACCACAAAGATGGTGGCTATGTTGTATGTAGCCACAAATTATTTTCGGAAAACCGCTCTTGTTATTCCAGAGTTAATTATGGAAAGATTAATTTGTAGCTATTTATTACAAATAAATGTGAAAATAAGAAAATATTGTAGTTTCAACTTATACATAGCACCTTTTAAAAGTCCCACATTGTGTGGTACTTCTGTTAACTTACAGATTCTTGCTTAGAACTTTATTTTTGTACAGCTGTTGTGGGGGTTTTGGTGTGCACCTAATGTTTATAGAAGCTAAAGTGAAGTATACTCCTCCAAAAAAGTTAAGGATCACATATTAAATATATAATATTTTCATATATAAATATGAAAAGTGTTATTTTTAGTTTCACAAGTAAAAACGAGATACCGTACTTTGTGTGTAGATTGTTTTACACGATTATGCACAATTTGCATGTGTGCACCTGGGCCTTGAATTGGCTAGGGTGAAAATCAGAATGAAAATGCACTGTTTTGAAATAGCAAATTGAAAGCTGTGGTGAAATTGAATGTCGTCAGTTTGAGACTATACATCGTTTAATGTCAAAGTTCAGTTACAATGCCACCACGACACCATTTGACAATTGAAGACCGAGGCAGAGCAATCGGAATGGTTGAAAGTGGTCAAAGTCAAAGACTGGTGGCTAGAACACTTGCAGTATCACAAAGTGTTATTTCCAGATTGCAAACACGTTACAACAATACTGGACAATTGTGTGATAGACCCAGGAGTGGAAGACCGCAAGCTACAACACAGCGTCAAGACAGATTTATGGTGACATTGGCTCGTTGAAATCGTTTTGATGATGCTGCAAACCTGAATAGACAATTCTACCAGGCCACTGGAATCTGCATCACCCCACAAACATTGAGAAACAGACTCCATGCAGCCAATTTCTGAGGCCGTAGACCAACAGTAAGGCCAATACTGCTCCCACGTCACCGTCAAGCTCAATTGCTGTGGACGCGAAACCACGTCAGATGGCATCGTCGTCATTGGTGTCCTGTTCTGTTTACAGACGAGTCAAGATTTTGCTTGGACTTTAACAATGGCCGTAGGCGTGTTTGGCGTCAACCTGGAGAACGATATGCTGACTGTATCATATTGCAACACAATCGGTTTGGTGGGGGGTCAATTATGGTATGGGGTGGAATATCTTTGGATGGTCGTACAGACTTATACGCCATCAGGAATGGAGCTCTTACCACAATTCGGTACAGAGATGAGATCCTTCATCCATTTGTGAGACCGTTTGCAGGTGCCATTGGTCCTGAGTTTGTGTTAATGGACGATAACGCACGGCCACATAGAGCACGAATTATGAGGGATTACCCTGAAGAAGAGACAATTCAAAGAATGGATTGGCCAGCTGTTTCTCAACTTCAGACACGCATTTCAAGACTTGATAACCTACCAAGAACCATAGACGACCTGGCAAATGCTCTGATTAGAGAATGGCAGTACATTCCATTGCAGAACATTAGGCACTTGATACAGAGCATGCAGCGACATTGCAGAGCAGTGATTAATGCTCGTGGTGGTCATATCTGCTATTAAACAGCAATTAGTGAACTGACTTTCACACATGATGAAAATTTCTGTTCCGCTGATCATTGAAAACCAGTATGAATTTTGTACGTGTTTTCGTTTTTATCAGAATTGTTTGTTTAATCACATTTTATACAGATAACCACATGCACAAACAATTAATGAATAAACAACGATAGTTGAAACCAAATTTAAGCATTTTATCTTTTCTGGTTCTTATGTTATGTTGAAAGTAAATACCGATCCTTAAATTTTTTGGAGGAGTATACTTTGATGTGACTGTTTAGTGCATCTTAGAATTTAATGTTGAAGTTGGCACGGATATGTCATTACCGATTTGCCAAACACAAATTTTCTCATCAAATTCACCAAATTGCTAGTAATTTTGGGCATCCAGTTTAAACACAACACATTTGTGCTAAAACACCCACAAAATGTCAGTATTATAAAGAAAGGAGCCTCATATTACAACTGCAATTAAAAAATACATCATACTGATCACAAAATGCCTTATTTTGGGGGGTGATGGGGTTAGGGTGGTATAGACATATACAAGTGAACTGGAATCTGATTAAGTAGCAAGATGGGGCAGGACATAGCCCAGTGGTAAAGTGCTTGCTTGATGCGTAGTCAGTCTGGGATCGATTCCCGTCGGTGGGCCCACTGGGCTATTTCTCACCTCAGCCAGTGCACCACGACTATTAATATTAATTATATCAAAGGCCGTGGTATGCGCTATCCTGTCTGTGGGATGGTGCATATAAAAGATCCCTTGCTACTAATGAAAAAATGTAGCGGGTTTCCTCTACGACTATATGCCAAAATTACCAAATGTTCGACATCCAATAGCCGATGATTAATAAATCAGTGTGCTCTAGTGGTATTGCTAAACAAAACAAACAAACACTTTAAGTGGCAAAATAGAAAAACATATTTTAGCAACAGTACATGACTTGTTCCTGACCCTATTTATTATTGTGACTGAACAAAACATTTCAAATTTCTGAGTGGTGCAACAGCTTTTATGGATATGTCCAATAATCAGAACAGTGATAAAGGTCAAGGACACAGTACAATACTTGTCCCAAAACCATATCCAAGTTTAATGTCAAGATAAATCAGTTAAGTATGCAAATAAAAATAAATAGGTGTAAACAAATTTATTATTGGCAAAGTGATTCAGTGAATGAAAGAAAGAAAATGTTTTATTTAACGAGGCACTCAACACATTTTATTTACAGTTATATGGCGTCAGACATATGGTTAAGCACCACACAGATATTGAGAGGAAACCCGCTGTTGCCACTTCTTGGGCTAGTCTTTTTGATTAGCAGCAAGGGATCTTTTATATGCACCATCCCACAGACAGGGTAGTACATACCACAGCCTTTGATGTACCAGTCGTGGTGCACTGGCTGGAATGAGAAATAGCCCAATGGGCTCACTGACAGGGATTGATTCTAGACTGACCATGCATCCTGCCCCCGGCAAAGTGAATGAAGAAAACGCTTTATTGTTCCACAGCTAGTTGCACCCCACCACACACACCCAATATTCACTTCAGATCTATGTTTGCCAAAAGTAAAAGGTACACTTTTTTTTAATTCCAATATTTTTCAACTACAATTAGATGCAAATAAAAATATTAATCCAATAGCAATTTTACACCGAAAGTTTTCCAATGTTCTAAAAATGTAAACTGTATGAAATAGTAATGGACTAGTTTAATATTATCCTTGGGATATGCAAAGATGTCATTTGAATAGAAATGTAATGCAAAGCAAACTGTTTGATGGGATGTGGTGGCCTTAATCTGGACTTTCCACAAAAACTGTGAACGCCATGTAGATATCCAGCCCATAGCCACTTCTATGTTAAGAGACAAAGATGGGGGCCTTCATTGCCATTGAATGTATGGAATTCATCTTTCAATGATGTGTGTACTGTAGTGAATTGGACATGAACACAAAAAGATGGCAGTGTGTATTATATTACAGATTAAAAGAAAAAAAGTTCATAAAAGTGTGTTTTGTTTAACGACACCACTAGAGTTCACTGATTTATTAATTGTTAAGCATCGGCTATTGGATGTCAAACATTTGGTAATTGTGACATCTAGTCTTTGAGTGGATTGCACACACCACACCATAGCCTTTGATATACCAGTTGAGGTGCACTGGATGGAACGAGAAATAGCCCAATGAGCCAATCTGAATACAAGATGACAAGGATTTACTGTTATGTGCAGTAGACTGTGAAAAGTAGGTCAAAGTGACCTAGTAACAGTACGCGACACACCGCCATCCCAAGTTGTTCTTACATGTCAGGTTTGATGGTCCTGTATGTATCTGTATGCAAGATAAAGTTAACAGACGGACGGACTGACAATGCCATACCACAATACGACCCATCATAGATGGGCATATAAAAATGGATATAACTTTTTAAAAATATTAATACTAACATTTTAAAAATTAATTCTTGTATGAAAATTCAAAAACCTTTAAATGTATTCCCATATATAATATGGTATAAATTGGAGTGGGATGTAGTCCAGTGGTAAAGCACTCACCTGATGTGCGGTCAGTCTAGGATTGATCCCCATTGGTGGGTCCACTGGGCTAACTCTTGTTCCAGCCAGTGCACCACGACTGGTATATCAAAGGCTGTGGTATATGCTATCCTGTCTGTGGGATGGTGCATATAAAAGAGCTCTGGCTACTAATGGAAAAATGTAGCAGGATCCTCTCTAAGACTAAATGTCAAAATTACCAAATGTTTGACATCCAATAGTCATTGACTAATAAATCAATGTGCTCCAGTGATGTCATTAAACAAAACAAACTTTTTAGCGTACAAAATATACATTCAAGAGTTTAAAAGCAGTTAGGGACACTTTAACTGAATTTTGTTAAAATGTGAAAAGTGTTAAAATGATATGACCCGTCGGTCAAATTCATAATTAGAATCAATTTAATATAATCATGTAAGAGTCATCTGACATGTTTAAGTCAACATCATGTGATCACCATCAACAAAACTGCCAGGACTCTACCAAAGGCAACTTTGCTAACTGATCCAACTTTAACTGACCCAGCTCTCGGATAGAGGTGACAAGTAAGAATGAGGTCTCTGTCCCATTTGCTGGACAGTGTACCCAGTACACTATGTATCAAGTGTATGTGTGTGAAAAGCTCTCAATGAACTTGGTCAACAGATAGTAAACAGGCAGGAATGGGACCATGGGCTACACCCAATAGAATTAAGAGGCAAGGCACAAGGCCAAGGTTAGAGACAGTTTCTTTGCATGAATTAACTGAAGGCAACAGAATGGAATAAAAAAATTTTTTTTTAAAGTCAGTCACACAGCATGTCAACGCGACAAGATCCAAAAATAGTAATCACTCTGGGGTAACTGCAGTAATCATTGCCATGTAAATTTGCATGGTTGTGCAATCATGTGACAATTGCACCCAGAGAAACCTCCCACCTTTGGCGGCTTCTCCAGCCCACAAAGTGTCAATCAAACGGTGATTGACAACACCAAACATGAATAATTTTCAAATATGAAGAAGCCCACATATATAAAAATATTACAAGAAACTTGTATCGCACACATTGGTACACATGAACACGTTGAGTTAATTGATTTGGTAACGGAACATTTTAAGAGTAAAATTAAAAATGATTACATCCGTCTCTAAAGCCAGATATGACTGGAATCCAAGCCGAAACCAGGATGATGACTTTGTTCTGGTTTCATCCTTCAAGTGGATAATACAACAGACAGTAAGTTATATTCAAACATTAATAATTTGTGACAGCAAATAAATTGTCTTGCTTGTTTAAAAATACATCAATATCAACAAAGCCAAACCGGACTCAGATCTCACCAAATTTGGCAACTGCAAATTTAAAAAACTGGCAAATTTTATTTTAATTTGGTGAAATAATTTCAAGTAATTGATTGATACTTTGCTGGGAAATAACTGTGGGCTTCTGCAAGTTTTGAAGTTGCTCAAGATAATTTGAAAAATTGTTTGCTCACTCAAAGCTGGCCCTGTTTAAATGGTTCATTGACTTTCATATATAAAAGTATATTAACCAAACTTTGAAAAAGGTTTTTACGTGGGTTTTGTGTTCAAATATTTTGTTATTGTTGTTTTATATAAAACAGCCTCCTACTGTGTCAAACGTTGAGGGGAGAGGTGTAGTTCAGTGATAAAGAGTGCTGCCTAGGGTGCAATGGCTTGTAGGATCAATCACCTCAGTGGAACCATCATGTATTTTGTGGGGGGTTTTAAATAATATATGTAGATGGTTTATTTAACGATGCACTCAACACATTTTATTTATAGTTATATGGCGTCGGACATATGGTTAAGGACCACATAGATATTGAGGGAGAAAACCCGCTACTCTTTGTGATTAGTAGCAAGGGATCTTTCATATGCACCATCCCATAGACAGGATAGCACATACCACGGCATTTGATGTACCAGTTGTGATGTATTGGCTGGAGTAATAGTATATATCTCAACCAGTGTTGTGCCATGACTTAACTTGTAATATTAAAAATAAACCAGATAAAAACCCATTTTTTATTTTGTGTGACAAGTACCAAATGATAACATGATACGGGTATATAGTACTAGCAATGTTATTAGTGAGTTATCCAAGAAAAACTATTTTTTCAGTTTGTTTAAAAAATGGAATATATATAGATGTAAGACTGTGCTGGGATAAATCAAGTGAAAACCCCAGCTGTCTTTATTGTGGTCAGGTTAAATACTTCTTATTCTTAAGTAACAAATGAATTGATTGTCTCAAGTCAGTTAGAGACAATGAATTCAATCTTGAATTTAAAAAAAAAGAAAAGAATTTAATACAAGAGGCCTGTAGAACTCTGCTATTTATTTTTCAATTTTGTCAGTAATAGATAATTATTTTTGTAAAGACCAGCTTAGAATATCTAGTTGTCAAGTTTAATCATTACTGAATTAAAACTGTACGAGACATATTGTGAGATTTGAAATATCTTAATATCATAATAACTTCTTTCAGAACTAATGAAAATGTTCAATGTTAAATTTATATTAAATTTTTTAAATTTAATAAAAAATTAAAGTGTCTTTTATTTAATGACGCCACTAGAGCCGATGATTAATAAATCAGTGTGCTCTAGTGATGTCGTTAAACAAAACAAAACTTTAAGATCAGTTCTCTTCTGTAAACAAAGCATGGCCACCTACCCTCATGACTATGATAAACATCTTTTGGAATCAGTGTTGTACAGAGGTGTTTTTTTTGTTTAACGACACCACTACTGCACATTGATTAATTAATCATCGGCTATTGGAAAAAGTAAAATTTGTTTTATTTAACGATGCCAATGATTTAATAAATCAGTGTGCTCTAGTGATGTCGTTAAACAAAACAAAACTTTAAGATCAGTTCTCTTCTGTAGACAAAGCATGGCCACCTACCCTCATGACTATGATAAACATCTTTTGGAATCAGTGTTGTACAGAGAAGGTTTTTTTTTGTTTAATGACACCACTAGTGCACACTGATTTTTTATCTTATCATCGGCTATTGGACGTCAAACATATGGTCATTCTGACACTGTTTTTTAGAGGAAACCCGCTGTCGCCACATAGGCTACTCTTTTATGACAGGCAGCAAGGGATCTTTTGCACTTCCCACAGGCAGGATAGCACAAACCATGGCCTTTGTTGAACCAGTTATGGATCACTGGTCGGTGCAAGTGGTTAACACCTACCCATTGAGCCTTGTGGAGCACTCACTCAGGGTTTGGAGTCAGTATTGGATTAAAAATCCCATGCCTCGACTGGGATCCGAACCCAATACCTACCAGCCTGTAGACCGATGGCCTAACCACGCCATCACCGAGGCTGGTAAATTTAATAAAAATTAACAAATTCAAAATACATGTACAGTTATCCCTCTATTAGTTTCTGAAGACTGCCCCTGGGAATACGTATACTATGTTTTAGAACTATCCAATCAAAATCTAGGAGAAAATAGACTTAAATTTTCAATGTTAAATTTCTATTTAAAATGATTAAATTTAATAAAAATTCACAAAATATAAATGTCCAAAATACATGTATCTCTCTGTTAGTTTGTTAAAACTGACCCTAAGAATACTTATGCCAAGTGTCAGAACTATCCAATCAAAATCTAGGAGAAGATAGACTTAAATTACTTAAAGTTTCAATGTCACATTTCTATTTAAAATGTTTAAATTTAATACAAATTCTAAAATTCTAAATTTCCAAAATATGTCTCCATTAGTTTATGAAGACTGCCCTTGTGTAATATTATACTAAGTTTCAAAACTATCCAATCAAAACTCTAGGAGAAGATAAGACTTTTCAATTTTCAATGTTAAATTTCTATTTAAAATGCTTAAATTTAATAAAATGTCAACATTAAATTTTAATTTTTTTAATAAAAATTCTAAAATATGTCTCTATTACAAGTAGTTTGTGAAGACTGCCCTTGAGAATATTTATACTAAGTTTCAGAATGATCCAATCAAAACTCTAGGAGATGATAGACTTTAAAAAAAATTTATTGTTAAATTTCCATTTAAAATTTGATAAAAATTCAAAATTTCCAACATATTTCTATTGAGAATCATAGTATCAAGTTTCACAACTATCCAATCAAAACTCTAAAAGATACTTTCACATTTTCAATTTAAATTTTAAAAACCTTTTAATAAAAATTCAAAATATATCTCTGTTAGTTTGTAGGTGTCCTAGAGAATCATTGTACAAAGTTTCAGAACAAATCAATCAAAACTGTAAAAGAAAGACTTCAAAGGAAAAGTTGATGGACAGACGGATAAATGACAGACGAATTGGTATCAGAAAAGCTCCACTGACAAATGTTATAGAGGAGCTAAAAACTAAATAATTATGTTTCCAAGCTCTTGTTTCATCATGAGTCTAGAAGTCATTAATTCACAACAACTTCAGATTAGTAACTGCCTAGTTTAAAAATGCTCAAACAAAGAATAAATACATCCCAATCAAATATTGATATTTTCACAATCTAATTTGTGCATATTGATAATCCTATTATAAGCATTTGAAAGCTCATTCCAGACTGGTATTTAAATAAATTAGCTGGAAATTAATGTTTAAGATTAATCAATGATTTTGTCACATGACATTCATAACAACTTTATCCTACAGTTTGTTCTGCACTTTACAACACTGGTTGACATCCAATAGGCGATGATTATTAAAGAAATGAGTTCTAGTGATGTCATTAAGCAAAAAACCCCAACTTTACAACACTGGATCTGACTTCCCTAGATCACTACTGATGATTCTTTTTTAACTTTTAACTTCAGGTCGGATGGCCTATGATAGCAATTTTTCTAATCGTCATGACTGCAATCATCGGCAGCCTTGTCCGGGATGTATACCGAACAAGATGGCTCCGTCTGCCTCCTGGACCGCTGTCGTTGCCCTTCATTGGAGGACTCTACCTCCTCAGTCGGAAGAAACCACACATCGCCCTCGAGTCACTGGTCATAAAATATGGGAAAATATTCACCATACAGATGGGTGTCGAAGGTCCACTGATATTTGTCAACGAAGTGGAAGTAGCCAAGAAGCTGCTCAAGACCAGCAAGATGGCCGATCGTCCCATGATGCCCATTTTTAAGCATCTCAGCGCCGATGGTAAAGACTGTATTGGCTGCATACCATATGGACTCCAATGGAAAAAACAACAGAGGTTGTGCCACGCTGCACTGATGGATGTTCAGAACCTCTCTCTGGAAGATCATGTATCCTATACCATGGACATCCTTTTCAAATGGTATTTGGTTAATAAAATATTTATAATCATTATATGCTTTGTTACAATCAAAATATATATACATACAGGTACATAGTAACATACATGTACCTGTGTATAATGGAATGACAAAACTTAATATGTAGATCAAACTACATCTTTTTTTTAAATCTGTTGGGGGGGGGGGGGGGGGGGGGGGTGGTGGTGGTGGTTCTGTTTGTTTTTTTAAATAATTTATTATACAGCCATACAAAAAAATAACATTAAATATTAGTATTTATAAAGCAATTTATAACATACATACATGGTAGCAATATGTTAACAACCATAGCAGTCCTATCCTAAGCAACCACATTGGAGTTGTTTTAACAAAAATAACCAAAGATCTTTGACATTTTTACCTTTTTTCCTTCAAGAAAAAACACAGCAATTAATTGTATATATGCTGGTCGTGTTCACCGATAGGCGATTTGAACAAAGCCACTAATATCCTACCAAAATATTGCTGGCATGAACCTTCCAGTAACTGTTTATGATGAAAAGTAACTTGTAGATCTATGAAATGGCAATGGCTCGCAAATATCCTACCAAAATATTGATGGCAAGAACTTTCCAGTAACTGTTTATGATGAAAGTTTACCTGTAGATGAAATGACACTGACTCACCAATATCCTACCAAAACACTGCTGGCAGTAACTTTCCAGTAACTATTTCAAATGAAAAGTCTCTTGTAGATGAAATAGCATTGGCTCATTTATATCCTGTCAAAACTTTGCTGCCATGAACCTTCCAGTAACTGTTTATGGTGAACAGTCACTGGTCGATGAAATGGCACCGACTCATGCCGGATCATTTAACAAAGATCTCTCAGGTAGACTGGATAACAACACTGGAATTCACATCTAAAGCAATGATAAACATAAAATTGCAGGTTTGACAAGCAAGGTGGAAAACCATTCGATCCAGCTGAAGTGTGTGAGCAAAGTCTGGTGCTGTTTCAGCATTCCTGTATATATGGGCTGCGGTACGAATCCATGAAGGACCTGGACTTCATCCACCAAGTGAAGACCTTTGCCAAGTCAATCAAGTGTCTGGTGCCCGATCACCCGCTTAACCTGTTTCCATGGCTGTGGTATCTGCCATCCGAGGCATCAAAGAACTTCAGGAGTTTCGTCAAGGTAAGAGTTCATTAAAGGTAAAGAATATTTGAAGGGTTTAACATATCCTTTGCCAAATTGTTAGATGCAAATAAAAGTTGAATTAGGCAAATACATTTCATTATAAAATTGCCAAAACTTTACAACAAAAAATCAAATAAATATAATAAATCTGTAAAGATGAAAATGGTATTTAGATAATGGGGTTGTTAGGGTTTCACCATCTTCAGCAAAGATGGAATTCCTCCCTTTCACACTCACATAACTAATTTGGAGAACAGTTATATTTGGATTATTACATTTAATGCCCAAAAGGGGTGTTGCAATTTATTAATACATGTTTTGGGGTTTTTTTTAAATAAAAATAAACCCTACAAACTGGGAGCAAAAACATTTGTGTAAACAATCGCAATAGTATACGTTTATATACAACTGTCTTGATCATCGGACCATAATACTTGTAACAGAAGATATTAATAATTATAAATTTCTTATGAACAGTGCAAAATAAACTGTCACTTCTGTGTTTGGTGACAATACAAGTTCTGAACAGTCAATACCAAGTTCAACTGGGTCAGTGGCCTGTGAAATACATGTGCCATTAACATTGTTTGATCACACCAATACAGATAACATTCTGAATATATCTTTGTATCATGCACATAGTTTTTATACTAGTCTTTATACTAATCTAACAGAAATAAATGAAGTATGCCTTATGAACATAATTTATTTTCAGCAATAAAGAAAAGAAAATGTAATAAAAACTATGAAAGTCTTCCATGCCAAAAAAAAAAACATACTGCAAAGAATTAAAAACACCACAGTAATCTCCTAAATATTTCCATTTGGTGTGGTTATTTGCCAGGGCTGGTAACCCAGGAATAGGTCACTGGTCATGAACTACAGACATTGTAAACTGTGAGTTACTGTATGACATACTTATCAAGAACATAATTTTATTCCAATTACTTTAGAACCCCTTCAGAATTAACACACCGATACTTTGGGGTTTTTTCATTCAGATCACTTTTCTGATTATACTGATACTTTGTGTGTTAGCCCTATTTTATATTTAAATAACACCCAACTGATGAAGATTTAGTGATATTGTTTTAATCGTTTTTTGTTTAGTATGATTTTGTGAAGAAGGAAGTAGCATTTTCGACTTTCTTGACTTGAGATAACCACCTGGACCAACATGAACGACCATTCTCAACTTAATTTGATGTCTGGCTGCACCAATTTACACAGTATTGAAATTATTGGTTTCTTTATTTATACTTATTTTCATGCTTAAATCCAATTAAGGTTCAAGCATGCTGTCCTGGGCACATACCTCGGCTATCAGGGTTTTTTGTCTAGGACAGTGGGTTAGTTGTTAATGGTTAGTGAGAGCGAAGAAGGAGTAGTGGTCTTACACCTACCCACTGAGTCATTAAAACTTGCTCTGGGTGGGAGCTGGTACCAGGCTGTGAACCATGTAGCTACTAGCTGATGGCTTAACCACTACACCACCAAAGCCAATGGTACTGGAATATATGAAGTCTACATTTAAATGTAGCCGGACTAGGCTGTATTGTAGGCTTCCAAGAATTGAAAATTGGCATAACTCATTTATAGGTTATGCTAAAATAAATTCAGATAACACATTTCCTTTTTGCATAAATCTTTATGTCCATGTAAATGATGTCCTAAATTTACTGTGCAGATAATAATAAAAAAAAAGGTTTTGTAAAATTAAGACCATTTTCACACCCATACATCAAAAATCTATTCAGGATGAGTGAGCTAACATTTTACTAGAGCTAATATTTTATTCAATATGAGTGCATTAAAACACAATATTAATAATAATAAAAAAACCCCACCTAAAATGACCACATACAAATATTAAGGATGAACAGGTTAAATGCAGTTTCCTAGTTGGCTATAGATACAATTACATGCATGTTTATTTTGTTTTATATTACATGCATTCTGAAAATAAAAAAGGAAGAAAGAAAAAGGAAAAAAGAAGGCAAATTACTGCTGATTAACAAACCAATGTAAGTGAGGGGGATTTCTAAGAATTAGTCAAGATTACACTAAAGAATATTGTTCATTTTAGGTTGGCCATAATGCTATGTTTTTGTTGTTTTTTCTTGAAGGAAAGAAATGACTTCCTGGAAGAGCAGGTTCAGAATCAGAAGAGTGGCAAATGCTTCCCGAATAATGTCCTCAACCACATGCTGAAGACTGAGCAAGACAGTGTCGATACCATGGAAATCAAGGTCTGTGCGTGGACAATGAACATTGGTGGTGAGTATTTGGGTTTTATAATGATTGTCTGAAGAACCTATTTAATGGATTGATGTGTTTTTAATTAACCTATTCACCAAATAATTAAAAGTTTGTTTTGTTTAATAACACCATTAGAGCACATTGATTTATTCAACATCGGCTACTGGATGTCAAATAAATGGTCATTCTAACAGAGTCTTAGACAGGAAATCCACTACATTTTTCCATTAGTAGCAAGGGATCTTTCACATGCACCATCTTACAGATAGGATAATACATACAATGGTTTTTGATATACCAGTCATGGTGCACTGGCTGGAAAAAGAAACAGCCCAATGGGTGCTCCGACAGGGATCGATCTTAGACTAATCGTGCATCATGCGAGCACTTTACCACTGGGCTCTGTCCCGTCCCCCCCTGTGTGTGCTGTAACCTCACCGTGGTGCAGGGGTGTAACATTCTCTTTGAGAATGGCCAATACAGCACAAAATTGAAGTTTTGAGTAAAATTCTGTGATATTTGTGTTTTTGCACAGTTCTTTACACTGTTTTTGTTTAAGTCTTGAATTTTTATATTGATGTTGATCATCACTTTATTTATTTGCATTACCATAGTTTGACACCCAATAGCCGATGTATTTTTCGTGCTGGGGTGTCGTTAAACATTCATTCATTCATTCTGTCCCGTTCCTCAATTGACAGTCCTCCATTAGTGGTATAATAAAGACAATGCACATTGCATGCTGCTTAAATGTAAATTACTAAGATATACTGGTGCAACGAGGACAGTGACATGAATAAAATATTGGCAAATTTGAAAAGGGATAATAAGCTGGCACTATGCTTATTTTGATTCCTGAATAAACTACTAAAGAAGAATATTTAATTTTAGAGTGGGGAAAACTGTCAAATTACCAAAACAAAAGCCTTTGAATGCATTACTTTTGTATGGTTGAAAAATATATTTATCTGTAGCTATGGTACATAGTTTCAAACAAAATTGTCCCAAATGCTAACCGTATAGCTTAAAACCATAATTACAACACATAACATACATACTACATGTATTGTACACGCAGATATAAACATCTTAATTCCATTCACAGGATCAACAACCTTATCTAGCACTTTGAAATGGCTCCTGTTGTATCTGGCTCACCACCGTACCTTACAGAAGAGGTTGCAGCAAGAATTAGACTCTGTGACTGAACAAGGATCCAGCATGAAAAACACACATGACACACCATTCACAGGTAGTCTAAAATGCATTTTCTCACAAAGATATATGTACAGATATGTAAAGATACAGATAATATATGGGTACACAGGGCTCGAACATATCTGCGGCATCGGCAGCAATTGCCATAGATTCGATATGAAGTGCCTACGGACAGCGCCATTAATAATAATAATAATAAAATCTTTATTTATAGATGGTAGCTCAGTTAGTTCTAGACTATTCTCACTTGAGGCCTTTTTACTAATTATAACAATAATAATCATAATCATATTAATTATTAACCCCCCCCCCCCCCCAAAAAAACAAGAAACCCAAACTAACAAAACCATGCATGTATGTACAATATATACAACCATAAAAGATATTAAATAATTATGTAGAAGAACAATCATGTTTCTGAGAAGTGTTTGAAACATTTTTTTCTTAAATATATTTAAACTAGTAAATTTTTTAACAACATTAGGTAAACTCTTCCAGATACCAACTACAGAAAATTGAAAGCTTTTCTTGTAGTGCTCTATTTTTGGTCGGGGAGCTAACATATTTCCATCATCAATGGAGCGAAGTTCATAAATTGATGATATTGGATTGAACAGGTCTCTGTGGTACTGAGGAGTAAGTCCATTTAGTGTTTTATATACAAGAATGGCTTTTTGATATTCAACTCTTCTGTTTATTTTTAGCCACTTTAGTTCTAGAAAATGTAAATAAGTTGGATCATCATACTACCAATCGCAGTTTGTTGCTACTACATGTACTACTAGATCACATTGCTATCAGAAAAAAGGATAATTTTTGGTTTTTGATTTTGAGTTTATTTGTTGCAAAAATTACAGGTTTAAAATTGCTGTAGATCAACTCAAAATTGCCTTAGGTGTACATTTTGTATATGTTTGCGACGAACATTTCAAAATTGCTGTAGATTACTAATTTTTTAAGTTTGAGCCCTGGGTACATGTGTGTATACATCCAGTAACCTTGCATTATTGGAGGCATTAAAAAAAAAAAATTGGCAGAATGATTACAATATCTAGAGCTCTTCTTTTAAGAGATCCAATACTCAGAATGGTTACAATACAGCTCTTCTAGCAGGAAATATAATATCAGAATGATTACAGTGTTTACAATGAAGCCTTTCTTTTGGGTATATTAGATTGAATTGAAACACTTACAATGAAGCTAAACCACACGGAGATTAATAATCAGAACAATTAACATAATTACAAATGAGCTTATAATCCATATGGAGATCTAATAATTAGAATGATAATACAACATGGATATTTATGGTTACGTTGCTAGCAAATCCAATAACAGGAATGATCACAAAAATAACCATAATAATCAGATTCAAACTGATTACAATAAGGTTCCTCTTTAAGCCGTCATGCTATTTATTCTGACCAACAACCCCTGCAATTAAGAATATGTCCACGGCAAAGAACATGGCATGGAAATAATTTTTCTGATATAGTCCACAGCAAAATAACGTGCCATGGAGAATGAAAAACTCCACGGCAATCTCCACAGCATTGCCGACTGCCGTGGGCAATTGCAGGGATTGGACCAATACATACATGTACCGGCGTACTTAATAAATTCTTTCTTTCTTTTCATCTAACTGTAGATGCAGTAATTAAGGAAACAATGCGCATATCACCACCTAATCCATTTGGAATCCCACACACAACAAATGATGATATTCATGTGGAGAACTTCGTGATTCCTAAAGGTAAGTAGAAGTTGTAACAGACTGAAGAATGTGCCCAATGGTTCAAACTCTAAATTACTCAATATAGTTCAAGTTTGTTTTAACGACACCACTAAAGCATATTGATTTATAAATCATCGGCTGATATTTCGTCATTCAGACTTATACATGTAGTCTTAGAGAGGAAACCAGCTACATTTTTAAATTAGTACCAGGGGATCTTTTAAATGCACCATCCCACAGACAGAACAGCACATATATACCATGGCCTTTGATATACCAGTCATCATGCACTGGCTGGAAAGAGAAATAGCCCAATGGACCCCACTGATGGGTATCAATCCTAGACCAACCGTGCATCAAGAGAGCAATTTACCACTGGGCTATGGCTACCCACCCAAATTACTCAATAAATGAGTATGACAATGATGAAGCTGCAAAGCTGTTTTCCTTCAATAAGACTCAAAATTGACATGAAGAATACAGCAAATGCCACTCAAGATACACATGTTTCCTGAAAATCAATCCAACACCATATATCACCATAGTTAAAATGTGTTTAGGGCATCATTAAATACTAAAATATGTCTTTCTGTTCCTGATAATCAACTCCACACGCAGATTTTGCTGTCCATCTTGTTCTTGACTGACAATTCCTCATTTTCAAGAATGATAATAAAAATCATAAACTTTACTTCATACTCATCCACAAAAAGAAAGTGGTGCGTCTTTCTGGACTTGCCTTTTTCCAGTGTTTGACACTTGTCTGAGGCAGTCACTAGCCCTCACAGAAGCTTTGGCTAGTGCCCAATGTATTATAGTAATATGGTTGATAATTTTCACTAGCCCAAGCCAAACATTTACTAGCTGGGACGGAGGGTTAGTGAAATTATCGAATCCTGCTTTTACTTTACTATTAGTTTTTATGATACTTATTTTATTCAGATGTGTAGAACAGCTGTAATTATTGCCGAAATGAAAAGGCCTTCTTAATTGTCTTTTCTTTTTTTAACAGGGACAAATGTTATGATAAACATCTGGCAGATTCACCACGATAAAAATGTGTGGAAGAACCCCCGCTCATTCCAACCACAGCGCTTTCTTAGTGAAGACGGTAAAACAACCAACAAGCAGACAATGAAGAACTTCATGCCATTCTCTGGCGGGGCACGACCCTGCATTGGTCGGCGCACTGCACGTACATTCATGCACATGTTCACAATCTCACTGTTTAAACATTTCAACGTCTCTCTCGAGCAAACTGATTTTGAAGACATTGACATTGAAGGGTCAATGACATTTGGTTTGGACCCTGCACCGTACAAAATAAGGATCACACGAAGAGAGAGTTCAAACATCGAATGATCACATGAACATTCAGCAGACATTATTTTAGTCCAATCAGACCACTTGCAAGTTGATCGATCTGCTTATATACGCATAATCTATTTTATGTTTCCAATACTTGTTTCTAGAACTATGTGTACGCATCATAATTATTATGTGCTAGAGATGCAGTACAACCAGTATATCAATATACTACAATATAAATTTTGAACAATACGCATCGCAATATCTTTCTACCATACTGGTATATTGCCCTTATATATTTTTTATGTGTGTTGGTGCATATTTACTATATTTTCTAACAAAAACTACCAGTTTAAGAAAAGAGACAATAACTTCACTTGTTCGCAACAAATCTTGATTGACTAGTATCTCATTTAATTAAGTTATACAAAATGTCCATGAAATTTAAGTGCTCTATAAATTCTAATAATTGAGAATTGGTCTTCGCAATATATGAGATATGTGTGACAATTTATGTTCCTGTATCATGATATGAAAAGTTTGGCAATAACTATATCTAGTATCTGCCATACTAAAATCAGAATCTAGGGGTTAAACAATTAGGGTTTCAAATGTTTTAATCTATGCAGTTAGATCAAGCTACATGTAAACAAGAAAGGGAGTGACAGAAAATAAAGAGAAATGTTGATTTTAGAAAATCCTACATATAAAACTAGGGCATCAGAAAGAAACACAAACACTAGTAGTGATTTCCCTAAAATTTTGGCAAGGCATGGTAGACCAAACACTTTTGGGGCATTTTCACCATTTTTGGGGCACTTGCTTTTCATTAAAAATACACAAAAATCAATTGAAATAAACATTAATGTAATTTATGTGCTTGCTTTAATAAATGAATGGCAAAAGATATAAAAGGCATATTTTATTAATTAATAATACCTTTTTGGGTGTTTTAATAAGGCAATTTTAGAATTAATTAGTGAAAAAGGCTTGTTAAATCTCAGGGCAGCATGGTGCTGATTACGGCAAGATGGTGCTAGACTATTGAGGCATGGTGCTGCACCATGCTAAAACAAGCTAGGGAAAACACTAACTAGTGTATCAGAACAAAGGGGTGGTAACTTATGGTGCACTTGATCAGCTCTGTCTTGTATAATATACAATACATGTAACTTATGTCAACTCATGCTTATAAAACTTTTTATACAGTCTTGACTAAACTACACTACACTCACCCAATACAAAATACAAACTAAAGGTATATTTATTTATGGCATTACAATCCTGACCCAAATGTAAGTCTTAAGTGGAAATTTTAAAAATATAAAGATAGGTTGGGAAATTTCAACTCAAGTTGAATCAAATTATGGTATGTTTCATAAAAAGTATACATAGAACTATAAGTCTTTACTAGAAATTTAAAAAATATTTAGATAGGTCAGGATATTTCAACTCATGTTGAATCAAATTATGGTATATTTAATAAAAAGTATACATACAACTATAAGTTTTGAGTAGATATTTTTAAAATACATGTATTAAGATAGGTCAGGATATTTTAATTCGAGTTGAATCAATTTATGGGCTATTTCATAAAAAGTATACATACAACTATAAGTTTTGAGTAGATATTTTTAAAATACATGTATAAAGATAGGTCAGGATATTTTAATTCGAGTTGAATCAATTTATGGGCTATTCCATAAAAAGTATACATACAACTATAAGTTTTGAGTAGATATTTTTAAAATACATGTATAAAGATAGGTCAGGATATTTTAATTCGAGTTGAATCAATTTATGGGCTATTCCATAAAAAGTATACATACAACTATAAGTTTTGAGTAGATATTTTTAAAAATACATGTATAAAGATAGGTCAGGATATTTTAATTCGAGTTGAATCAATTTATGGGCTATTCCATAAAAAGTATACATACAACTATAAGTTTTGAGTAGATATTTTTAAAATACATGTATAAAGATAGGTCAGGATATTTTAATTCGAGTTGAATCAATTTATGGGCTATTCCATAAAAAGTATACATACAACTATAAGTTTTGAGTAGATATTTTTAAAATACATGTATAAAGATAGGTCAGGATATTTTAATTCGAGTTGAATCAATTTATGGGCTATTCCATAAAAAGTATACATACAACTATAAGTTTTGAGTAAATATTTTTAAAATACATGTATAAAGATAGGTCAGGATATTTTAATTCGAGTTGAATCAATTTATGGGCTATTCCATAAAAAGTATACATACAACAGTAAATGTCATGCAGTGCCAAAGCCACAGATTATTCAGCCAATTTATGGTTTGACAGAGATCAAATAATATGTCGTTGAATAAAAATAAATAAATAAATAAAATTATTGCTAGGAGTTGAAGGAATAAAAAAATTATTCTAATTTTGTGGGGGTTTTGTTGCAAAAGTAACCGATTTACAATTGCTGCTGGCAGGCTCAAAAGGTGAGTATTTTGCCATACGTTGTTATGTTCAATTCTTAAGTTCAATACCCAGTAACAAGTTAATGTTTTATTTCAGTTGTTGCAAGAAAGTTTTATCAGCATAAAAATAAAAAAAAATAAAAAAAACCATTATTGCTTTTATTCCTAACTGTGAACATGAAGAATAGTTTCCCAGAGAGGGGAGGCTTGGATTGTAGCCCAGTGGTAAAGCACTCGCCTGATATGCAATCAATCGAGGACAGATTAACATCAGTGGGCTCATTGGTTTATTTTCTTGTTAAAGCCAATGCTCAACTGGTGTAATAAAGACTATGGTATGTGCTATGATGTCTGTGGGATGGTGTATACAACAGATATCTTGCTGGTAAACAAAAAAAGTAGCTCATGGTGTACCTACAGCTGGTTTCCTTTCTCATTATCTGTCTGTCGCCATATATATATATATATATATATATATATATATATATATATATATATATATATATATATATATAAAAACCATAATTTAAAATGTGGTGATGTGTAGTTACATTAAATATTCTTATTTAAATTTCCTTGTTCAAAATCTCTATTGATAAGAGAAAGAAAGAGAAATAAAAAGGAAAACAAATTACTGGTGATTTTTACAAGGCTTATAAGACTGTACCGTGATGTGGGCATTTCACTTGAACAAACAACAAGTATATCTAGTTAATTCCATTTAAAGGAATAAACCATACTCATGTACACGCATTATATGTTGAATATTTTTTACTCTGTTATTAATATTAGTCACCAATTTTTTATGACTTACTCATATTGAGCGAACTGTGTTTTAAAATAACATTGATTTAGTTTTATATATTTTGTAAACATAATTACTTTGGTACCTATAGTGAAGCAAAATGTTTGCATTTTACATACATGTACATAGAAATAAACTTTTAAAATTCCAATCCCAATTTTAAATTGTTATATTTTTAAAAAAAGAATTGATGGATGGATGGATGGATTGATGGATCAATAAATGAACACTACAATATTGACACACACACTGGGTGTCAAAATTAAATGGATACAATAATGGATTATTTTATTGTAATAAGAGTATCAGTGAGTGAGGAACATGATATGCCCATCAGGAATTTGATGGAGAAGCACACAAACTACTTAATGTGTCATATGAATTAAGAAAATATGACCCATACAAAAGGATTTTCTTTAATGTGCAGTAATGCATCAAAAGTAGGCCATGGTGACCTAGTTATGGTATGTGATACACCGCCATCCCAAGTTTTACTTGCATGCATATGAATTGATAAGGAAGATATGGTCCAACAAACTAATTTTGTATCTCCTAAGTTCAAAGGACATAACTGAAAAAAAATGGTAAATCACCATGAAAGTCAAACTTGATCAAATATATCTTAAAATATATCTTATAAGTGTACATGACACACATACGTAAAAGCAACAGAATTTTCAAAAAATAAATTACGAGAGAGCATGCCCCTTCAGGGGCTCAGTTTACATGCAACTATTTTGCCAACCCTCTGAACAAAAATCCTGGGGGAAACACTGGATCTGTAAAAGACTGTATGTCGACTCACATGACGTCGGGCGAGATAACTTGCCTGCAGTAGTCATAAAGTTAAGGAACATCGCATCGACATTGCAAGTTTTTTTTCACTGCACAGGGAGATCAGAAAGTTGCGAGAGTTTACTGAATTAGGCCTCTGGTAGCTTAACAATAGCAAAAACAAAATGTCCTGAATATTTATTTTTTTCCATTAAAAAAAATGGAATATGTTCCTTATAGTCACACTGTGATAAAAGTTAGTTTTGTTTAATGACACCATTAGAGCATACTAAGTAACTGATCATCGGCTATTGGATTTCAAACAGTCAGTAATTCAGACTCGTAGTCAACAAAGAAAACCCATTACATTTTCCTAATGTAGCAAGGGATCTTTTATATGCACTTTCCCACAGACAGTAAATTGAGGTGAATTGTTAAAAATTATACAGCCCCACAATCCAAAGGGTCAAAATCTACACCCACTCAACAGTAACCAGTCACAGAAGTTTGTAAGCAGGTAAAACTTGTCATAACCCTAACTCTGTCCCTGGTGGTTAATACCACTGCAACTGCTCTCAACTCACAAGGAAGTCACCGTTTGATTTGCACCTCAGTAGAGGAAACTTGACCTTTCTAATGGACTTCAGCCACTTATATTCTTGTTACAGTAACTGTTTTTAATAATACTTTCAACATTAAAAACTGACAGACGTTCATGGATAACGTGTTATGGCTTGTTACATGCATGTTATTAATTCTGAACATTAGTTTAGTAAAGCACATGAAATCATTTTACTTAGAAATGTTACATGAATAATTTGTAACATTGTATAAGGTTGACGACAGTTACTCTTCGCAACCTTGTTTTGGCTTTGTACATAATAAACATAACATCCAACAGTAATTTTTCGATATTATATATTTGATGAATGGTACTTTTCATTTATTTCATCTTTTAAATTTAAACTTAATAAGTCTCGTCTAAAATTATGAAAAATAAAAACATACTGACAAATAAACTGTGTTGTCTGATCTCAGAATTATTTTGACAGAGATCAGAGATCAGTTATTTTAATGTGGCAAAGTACTGTAGTAATATATTATACTAATTTCAAATCTGAATGAAGTCAGTAATCCATTGACATCACTTTGCATAGATTTCTTTAAAATAACAATAAACTGGGTGTATGATGTTTTCATGTTAAGAACAACACTGGAATAATTCCAATGCAAAATTGTTAATGAAAATGTTTTGTTGAACATTAGTAATACACCTGACTGTTTGATGAAAATCCAGTCTGATTAAAATTAGCTCTACTGGTCCCACCAGTAGATCTAACAGCATTGCATGGACTCCCATGTCCAGGTCACAATTCAAATATCAACCAATTACACTTCGCCTTTAATAGCGTTATTTGGGAGCATATAAATTCTAAAAATATCGGGCGAGACTATTTATGCAATTGACGAACTTGTTGGTCTATTTCAACATTGAAAAAACAGGCGTAAAAGTGCAGTAATAAACTTTGGATTGTATACTAGTATAAACAGAATTTATGGCTATACCATTACATTGTGTTTTTTTGTCTTGAAACGAATTTTATATAAAATTTTATATTGAAATTAATTTCCGGCATACTTCGTAATTCACCCGAATCATTTCGTGTACCTTCGGCATAATTCCAAATGTTTTCAAACTCTTTTCAAATCACTGGCATGATTTTGCAAGTAAGGTTTTGATTGGTCAAATGAAAGGTCAACTGGACATGAGCTCCAATGGGTTGCTGTTAGATCCACATGTAAAAGTGGAGCTAATTTTAATTAGATTGATGAAAATCTTAAGATTAAAACAAGGGTGCGAAGAATGGCTGTGTCACTGTAATTGACCTTAAAGTTCAAAACAAATTATCAACAACTACAATAAATTGCTCTTCTACCTATATTTTTCATTAAATTTTACCCACATTTTGTCCCTGTAGAGATAGAAATCTTGAGAAAAACCCATCACAATGACACAGATTCCACATACTAAATGATAACTATATCAACTATATCGACTTAGTTGAGATTGCATAGGGCAAAAAGCATGTAATTTTGTGCCAGCTACCATTCTGCCTTTTTTATGGAATATTCTTCAAGAGGGATGAAAGGATATGACTTAATCTAACAACGTCATAACGATATAAAAGCAAACATGATGTCATATTAATTCTTAAAAAAGAAGTTGGTTTTGTTTAAAGGGACCACTAGAGTATATTAATTTCATATTAATTATGTCACATACTTCAGAGGCTTTCACCCCTCTTGAAGCAATTCTATAAAAGAATCAAACGGCAGACGGCAGAAAACTGCATGTATTTTGCCCTATCTCTATCTCAGCAAAATCAATATTCATATTGGTGACATTGTTATAGTCTCATATATGGACTATGTGTCTGGACAAAATGTGGGGGAAATGTAACGGTAAATAGGCCTAAAGGTAGGAGTGTAATTCATGGTAGTTGTTGACAATTTGGTTCGGACTTTAAGCACGTGCAGTTCTACCTTTAGTTCTTTAAGCATACTGCATAACAGACAATGCAAATCAAGCTGCATGCCTTGGCTGTTGTAACATTTTGTTTTCACCCCTGTATTAAAAATGATATTTAATTTGCATATAATTTAATGGTACAGAAACATTTTTATTTATAATGGATTTCTTTTCAATTTTTTTTATTTCAGTTGGTATCGGTTTAAAACTTAATAACATGTTTTTATATGAATTTTAACTTTATTTATTTATTTATTATTGGTTTCCTTTTGATGCAAACGGATTATAGATGGTCAGTACGTAGTTATTATTTAACAAAGAATATTCTAATGTTCAATTTCAATGTGATAATTGGAGGGCTAGTTGAATTTGAGAAGGGCCAGTAAGATTTTTTTTTTAATTGGCCCTGCTGGCGACCATGGTTTTCATGTTAAATTTCAACCCTGGCACTAGTAATGTTCAAACCAAAATTGTTCAATAATATGATTTTTGCATTGGAATTTTTCCAGCATTCCTAAAACGGAAACGTCATGTACCCAGTTTATGGTTATTGTAAAAAGATGCAAAGTGAAATCATTGGAATACTGACGTCATTCAATTCAAAATTATTATAATGTTTCGATACCCTGTGATCTTAAAGGGACACACCCTAGTTACGGCTAGTTGTTAACCATTACGGCGTTGTTTTTCGCTATTAAACCCATTTTTTCACACAAAAAATTGCACTTTACTTACCGTCTATTATTTAGAATATACATTTCCATTCACCTGAAGTGTTTTTTGGTAATCCTGGTAATCCTGGTGTTTGTAATACCACAAAATGCATTTTTCGTATTTCTGAAAAACTCACGCACGTCTGAGAAAAAAACGTTGAGCAGACAAGGTCTAATCTATTTTTAGAGGGGATATTTCCATTTCAATGTCACAGACGTTGGTATACCACGTGACCGTTATCATTTTGGTTCGGTTTGTTTTCTCGTGCACGGTTCGCGCAATCAACATCCGATTTGTTGTTGTTCATTTGTAAGTTCATTTGTAAGTTCATTATTTTCCAAACCTGGAATATTAAGTTGGGTCATAGAAAGTCATGGGGAAAAGAATTTGTGGATAATTACTTTTCTTCCTGTTCAAAATAACATGAAAAGAGATAAATAGAGGATACTCCCCGAGTGTCTTGTGATGTCATAATTTATCAGCACAAGTTGATACAAGTATTAATAAATACTGCAAAGAAATAACGAAATGTTTCTTTCTATCTCCAGATTTATGTTTGCGGGTGGAACAACGTTCGGCTATTGGGCAGGTTAGTTGATACATTAAAGGGACACACCCTAGTTACGGCAGTGTTTTTCGCTATTAAACCCATTTTTTCACAAATAAAATTGCACTTTACTTACATTTTATTATTTAGAATACACATTTCCATTCATCTGAAGTGCTTTTTGGTAATCCTGATGTTTGTAAAACCACGAAATGCATTGCATTTTTTGCATTTCTTAACAAGACGCGTGCTGTCGAGAAAAAACCGTTAAGCAAGCGAGGTCCAATCTATTTTTAGAGTGAATCTTCCTGTGTAAACGTCACAGACGTTGGTATACCACGTGACCGTTATCATTTTGGTTCGGTTTGTTTTCTCGTGCACGGTTCGCGCAATCAACATCCGATTTGTTGTCGTTTGCTTGTTGTTCATTTGTGAGATTTTTCTTCACAGTTCGTGAACATTTTCAGTAACAATAAAGTTCAGACAAGTAAGTGTCTCAATACAAAACATTACAAACCCTTAAAACCAATAATTTTGCTAAGTCTTACGATATCTGGAGAGGGGATACAACCAGGACAGAACAGTTGGAACATGTCCAGGAGAGGTGAAAAGAACGCACCCCAAGTCTGTGAAATTTGTCGTGACGTAGGCATTGTTGTGCTTCGAGCGACATCTACAGGTGACATCAGAATACAAACTTTCAAAATTATTTCAAGCAATTGGGACATGGGGATTCCCATGGTATTTATCGATATAAAACCTGCTTTTTCACTCCATTTGATAAAAATGTGATCTAAGTGTGTTACAGGTTTGTAGATTAACCAAATTATAATTTATTTTCGCTGGATGGAACTAGGATGTGCGGCTTTAAAAGAGGCATGTATTTTTAGTGTGTCTAGACACATTTACTGGGGAACGTCTAAATAAGACACCTGTCAATCAGGAACCACAGGCACAGGCCACGGAAAGAAAAGACGAATTAACTAAGAAAACACTCTGATTATTATTTCAGTACATGGGTTAATTTATGGACAAAGCATAATACAGTTATTTCGACACCTTGACAATAATAGTTTATTTTGTATTGAAAAATAATACTAGTATATACTTATTGCTGGCTTACTGGGATGGATATTATTACAGAACATAGTGATGCATCCGCAAAAATCAGGTACGTTTTGTTTCTTTAGTTCTAAGACTAATTCCTGACGTGACACGTTAAGAATTACGTAACCACTGGCCCTTTGTTACTACTGAATTGTGGAGTAGTTGTCGACTAGTTATTTTATTTTTTGACGTTAATAAAGTTTTCTATTACTATTATTGTTCGTCAGATTGTGTGCAATCTCCTTCTTTTACAGAAAAGAAAATGTACAATATGTTTTGTGCTCAACAAAAATACTTAAGAACACGTTAAAATGGTACCTTAATAAAGTTTTGATATTTGCAAGTAATATGCATGTGTTTGTGTATATATCACTGTGTACGAATGGAAGTACATTAATTTAATTAAATGACTAGCTGCGATTTTCTGTACTGCTAGCTGCATTATTAACTACGACCTATGCAGTAGTTAATAATGAAACTAACGATACAGAAATTCACTTCCTCGCCTAACGATAAGGTTTCTACTGTCTGACTCGCAAACAAATCGGAACAGCGAGTCCAGTATCATTGTCAGACGGACATAGTGTAATGGACACAATTTCATGTGTGATTTAATAGTGAAGATCGACTATCTACCTGCAATTATTAATATTATGCACAACCATTAAGCATTCCATGGTGTGTGTGTGTGTGTGTATATATATATGTATATGTATATATATATATATATATAGGTTAATACCAGTGTTTTTCAGTATCGTCAATATCATATATTAGGAATAAAAATTGTATTATGCAAGCCTTTGGCGAGCACATTACATTATTTTTATTCCTAATATATGATATTGACGATACCGAAATACACGAAGGTAATAATCTCTTTATCATATAAGCTCCAGCTTAATACGTGTTTTTGTAAACTGTACATGCAACTTTAATTCCAGTCCGCCATTACTAGATATTCAAATGACGTAAGAATATGTGGCGCGGTGTATTTTTGAATGGAAATGACGTCAAACTCGAATGTCGTCATTTTGGATGTCCTTACATCAAAATAAAGTTATGCCTAACGTTTTTTGTTTTCTGAACGCTGGACAGTGTTAAATTGCCATATATACATACATACACATATAGACCCAGTAATTTTCCGCGATCGCGGAAAACGGGCGGAATTCACATTCATTGTGAAACGGAATTACGATTTTCCGCGAAGTTAACAAAATTAATATTAACTATTGCCACACACTGTAAAACTGACGATTGGCCAATGTGCAGTACTATTGGCAAACGCGTAGTGTCATATTTACCGGGGCTATAATCAGACAGACCAAGCGGGAAAACATCCGCTAGACTGGATTATACGCTTCCCAGTAAACCAAATGGCCACGTTGGGAACCAAATACTTCGCGAACATTAGCGAAACGTTTGCTAGCTGAACTTGGGACTGGTTTACTGCTTAGTCTGTTGCGCCTGCACAGATGGGACAGGTTTTTTTCCCAGGATTAAGTTCAGCCAGGGGTTTGTCACTAATGCTCGTCTTGGAAGACTGATTTTTACACTACACATTAAACCGAATGACCACTTCGGGAACCAGTCAGAATATGTTTGCAAACGTTTAGCAAAACATGGCTGGCTTAACGTTGCATTGTTACTTTATTTCCGCTGTGTCATGCGCATACTTCACATTGCAGACGACGTTAGACTGTCCAAGTGGTGATAAAAATCAATGTTTACATTTTGTTGACACTAAGCCCCGTTGAATAAAACAGTGCACTCAATTGTTGGATAATTATGCTTTATGTAGTTACGCTACTAATATGAAGGCCTACTTTGATTTAACAACAAATAGCGACGCCAGTCAATTTTCGGACCCTTGTTTTGGTTTCGTACAAAGTAAAGGTACTTCTTATTTTTTTCATCTTTTAAAACTTAAAAAATTAATACTTTGTCAAATTATGAAAAATTTAAAAGTAAACAGCGTTGTCTGCCTGTTATGTTAATTTTTCACAACTTGTGTTATTTAAATTGTTAATTAGGCCTACATATGTATTCTGAAACGGAAATGAAACAGAATTTACAAAAACATGAAACGGAAAACCACTGGGTCTACATATATACATACATGTGTGTGTATATACATATACACGTATTCACTGGCGTAGGAAGCAGGGGGGCGAGTGCCCCCCCACTTTTCAGATATTTTGCTTTATAATAGTGTAAAAATAAAAGTGTGGCCCCCTCCCCACACTTTTTGGCTATGTGTGTGTGTGTGTGTGCGCGTACATCCTCCCGCTTTGCCAACTTCATACACCACTGGTATATGTACATAGATAAAACTTTTTTTCTTCAAATGTGCGGGTTATGTTTTTGGTTGTGCGTGTGTAGGCTATTGTTTATTTGGGGGCAGATTTGTCATGTAAAACTAACATAAATATGTTCACACAGATATTTTGATGTAAACAAAACAAGTACTGTTACTATAGGTAGATGTTTTTAGGTTAAACTATATATTTAACTGTTATTACAGCACAATTTACACTATATAATGCAATGTATATAGGCCTAATCAATTTACAGTAAACGAAATATTTAGTCAAACAGGCGCGTGTGCAGGAAATTGTGTAACTGGCTAGTAGTGTTTTTAGGGGAGGGGTCGGGTCATGTGTCCCCAGAAACACACTGAAAAAAACAACAACAACATAATACAGCACGTGGTGAAGGGGACTGTTCTGATCAGAATATTATATATAATCCGTCCCATCCTACAAAAATGTTGTTTTTGTAAATAACTTAAAGGAAACATGTCACAAGACCATATTATAGCTCATTTTAAAAGCAAAATGATATAAAAATAATATACAAATAAGTTTATAACAATAAAATACGCGTAGTTAACTTAAAATGAAGAAATTACGCCAATCAGTATCAAAGTACGATTTATGCATATTTATTAGTGAGCGTTCGGAAAAAAAAGGGAAGTGACGTCAGAGCCGCTGTACTCTTCCATTGTTGTTAACTGTTTATATATGGAGTAATGGCCTTACGATCTTTTCAATCCAGCAGTGCCGTACTGCGCGGCCTTTGGGTGTAAAAATAAAAAGTTTAAACGATCGGGATTGTCTTTTTACGGTTTTCCAAAGGATTTTTTCGAAGAAAGACGTGTGTATTTTATCGCAAAACTAAAGATTGGACACCAACACCGCATAGTACTTTGGCGTTAGCCTATTTTAGTATTTACAGCCCGAACGTTACCCAGAGACAAAAACAGTACTCGGTTGCGAATGCCGAGGTGTACATTGTACATATTTGGCACAAAGATACACCTCAGCATGATGCATTTATATATGTTAAAACAAAAATGTAGATATTTTTTTATTTTTTTTAAAAGAAGAGATTTTTTATGTTAGGCCTACATAACAAAATCTGTATTCACCGTCCGAAGAAGGAATAATTAATTAAATATGGCATATACAAACATAGGATTTGGCATGAGGATACATCTCAGTACGATGTATTTAAATATGTTTACAAAAAATTAATAATAATTTTAAATAATGATTTTAATCCAAAGTAACACGAAGTTCAATACAAAATAAACCACTACTGTCGGTGTCGAAATAACTATTATGTTTCATCCACGGGCTGACTTGAGAATCGGAGTGTTGTTTTAGTTAATTGGTCCTTTCTTTCCGTGGCCTGCACATGTGATTCCTGATTGGCAGGTGTATGTTGCAGGTATCGACCAGGTAAGTGATTACCACTGTCTAGACATACGTACAAAATACTTGCCAGTTTTATCAGCCGCCCTGCTTCATTACTGTAAAACCCTTGATTAAGTAGACTTTCCCATGTAAAATTACAAAACTGACCAATTACGTAGTACCAAAGAAAATTATCACATAGGTATCATGAGTGGTCGTTTTTACTCTAATGCACCCGACCAATAGGCCTAATATACTGCTTTTTTTTAAAGAGAGAAAAATACTATAACCCCATTTCGTTCTATTGATGCAAATTGAAATATATTTAGTTAAAAAGTTGATTATACTCTCAAGTCATTTATGTTGTTTAAACTTTTACAAGTCAGGTTAATGAAAGTGAAGTGCCTTGTAAACTAGAGCGTTTGTTTACACTGTGCATACAGATTTCATTATGTACAGCCCGATCATGAAAAATGCGATATTTTATAGGCTCCGGGCTGTAAATTGGTCGACCGGTCTGGCACCATCGGTTTCTCCACCCTCCGACTCGCTATCTGTTTTTTCTTCAGTATCACTGTTGTAAGTAAATGCGTTTCTTTCTTCATTTACTAACAGCTCAAATTGATATGGCAAAACGTTTTGCGAACGAACACTCATTGTTTTGGTAAGCTGTGCAAGTCTTAGATTCTTTATGAGTGGAGAGCAGGCCTGTACGCAGGGGGGAGGTGCGAAAGGTGCGTACGCACACCCAAGTCTGTTGAGGTCCGTCCATGGATGTCTAAAAAAATTTTTTAAATAGTCTGACAATGTGACAAATTTACTTCCCAGAATGCAGGAAAATGCATCTCCTGCATTCTAGATTGAAAAATATTTCGGGGGCATGCCCCCAGACTCCCTAACAACTCCGGCCCTTTGGGCCATCGATTACGCACCCCCATATAAATTTCTGCGTACAGGCCTGCCGCACTATAAACATAATGTTTCTATTATCTATTACAACGGTGTTACTGTCACACACAATTCATTAAAACTGCAGGTGTGTTTGCATGTTTAAATAAAATTATGATAATTAATGTGAGGCAAGATTGCAGCTTTGACGCCAAAAAAAAAACAGCTGTGACAGCTCGCTAGATTCATCTCCTATATTTAACACATGATCAGTTATAACAAAACGCAATTTCATCAACTTAATTTTTACCTGTATCATTCTTTATTTTTAAAGCATAGGTGGGGACATTTATGATGCCACTACATGTTTAAAAGTTTGTAAACACTGATCGGCGACGGACGCCATTATCTTGGATTTCGATCGGAAATTTTCGTTGATTTCCATGAGCACTCGGAAATAGTCACATCGGGTTGTTAAACTTCCAAATTCAACAATTTTACGTCCATTTTCTGTATTTTTTCTGAGTTACACTAATAAAGGTATGGATGGTTGTTCATATTACCAAACCATGATGTAGAACACCTCTCCTAACTACATTTTTACCTGAAGCAAACTTTTCAAACTGGATTATTTTTTAGGCAAATGCGTGCGTAATTAACTGAAAATAGAATGTTCTAGCTGATTAATGTATTAACTTCTCTCATTGGCTATGTTCCCTGTGTCAGAACCCATCAAAAAAGAGCTTTCAGACGGAGTTTGTACCCATTAAATTAGACAAATCTGGAACCACTTTTTGCGCAGACGCAATTCATGCCGTCGCGAGTTATCGTTCCTGTTGGTTCATGCTAGCTACAGACAGATTTGCCAAAAAAAATAAAATAATAATAATTAAAGTTTAAACAAGAACTTATAATTATTATATATACCGGTATGTAATTTAACAGTATATACATTTATTGTAAAATTTTAAAATAAATAAATAAATAAGATGTAGTAGCCAAAGTATGGCAAAATAAATAAAAGTATAGAGAATGTCCAAGCAACTATAAAATTAGATTAAATGGAAAATGAAGACCACACAAATCTGATGATAAAACGAGTATACTCTTTATTCAAGAACTGGATGCATCAGTTTCTTTTTTTCATGGATGTTGATGGAAATGTGTATTTTATTTACAGTATAATGTGGAAATTTCATCACTGCACATGCTTTAACCATTTTGCTTGCTATTAAAGTATTAACGTCGGTTAGTGTCGACAAGCAACAACATTAAACTCAACGAGACTGTGAATGTAGTCACATTCAGTGTGGGAAGCCATGACGTTCCACCAGGTTTGTTACGTTTTAGTGCATCTACCCAGAAGCGGCGTCTGGTCTCATCTTTTCGAAATTTATAAAACAATATTTTTTTTAACAAAATGTTATGGTCTATGTAGCCAACTGCACAACATTCTGTAGGCATCTTGGTCGTTAAATGCTGTAAATGATCACCGAAAGTTGCCTAATTTCACTATCAAAGCTTCACTGCGTCACATGATAAACAATGGCGGCCAGGGGTTGAAGTACCCGTAGGTTCGGTTTCGAGAATTGTGTACAAAGCAAAAAGAAGGGTCCGAAAAGTGACTAGTCTTCAACCTTAGTGAAAAGTATAGGGTGGTAGATCAGAAGAATTTGCCTTTTGATAAAAAATGCATAAGCAGTAAGAGCTCGGCGAATTATTGAGTAATTCAACTAAAACTGGGTGCTGGAAAATGTTCTGTACAATTAAAGGGAGACAACCACAAAAACTAACCTCTTTGTTCACATATTTTAAAACACCTTTTATGACACTTACCGAACCAAAATTTGGTTGAGTAAACGGTGGTCTCATTGGTGGTCCCTGTGTTTGGTATCTTTGTTGAGGAGAAGGCTGCATTTTGGCGATTTACTAATGTTACAAACTCTTTTGTCAAAACAGCAGCGGAAACAACAACCGGATGTAAACTTGAGCGGATGTTGTTATTGTTGATAATTATTTCCTTCTTTGCGGTGCTCTAACAGACCGCAAGATGGCATATTTACCGGTCATACAAAGGTCATATTGGTGTCAAATGAAAGCTCTCGTCAAACCAAAGAACTTTCATTCAGTGATGTAAATTGATAGGGTCAACAATGTGGCCTCTAGGGGTCAATAAAGGTCAATAAGGGTTGTTTTTGGTTAAAAAAAAACCCAAAAACAAAACAAAACAAAAAGATGATACTATAATGATCGTGTATGGTGTCAAATGAAAGCTCTCATCAAAACAAAACACTTACACTTCAGAGTACAAATGGTGCTATCAACCGTTTGACCCATATAGGTCATGAAAGGTCATGCAAGGTCAAAACATCAAGCAGCGACTTTAGGATGGTCGCTTATGGTGTCAATTGAAAGCACTCCTCAAAACAACTTGCTGCTGGTTAAATGTCTTGTGGTTAACTATGTGGCCTCTAGATCTCTTTAAGCAGGAACATTTGCACAGTGGTGTACAGTCAAGATGTTCTTTTTTGCCGAACTGTATGCGTCCTGAAGAACAGTGTTTAGTGCTGCTACAGTGACCTGGTGGGCATACCGAGTCTTCATTGGATCTGCAGCAGTCAGAAATGATGCGGCTGTCCCGGGTGTTGCAATCCCTGATTCTGCTATGACTTCCGCCCATCCACTGTCACGAAGAATGTCTCCAAATGTATGCCACAATGCCATTTCAATTTCTGCTCACCAAGTTCATCTGGAAATGTCCACTGGAGCTTCTTCGCGATTGCATAAAGAGGCTGATCAACAGCAAGCACGGGAACCTGACCAGGATTTAGGAAATCAACGATCTGTAGGAACATTTTCCATGCCATTTTTCACCATACGGGGATCTGAAGAAGACTCATAGAAAAAAGGCAGAATACCTATAATAGCTGGGAGTGACATCGGCATATCTATGCTCCGAGATGCATGGTAAGATGATCACATAGATTTCACATCAGCCTCTGCCTCGTTTCCGCTTTGGATTATTTGGCGTACATGTTTCATCCATTTTATTTCCTCAAGGACTCCATCCTCTATAGCTTCAGGATAAGACTCGCTCCTCTTTCGCGGAGGTGGAATGTCCATTACTAGTGACCGTGTCAGCGGAGTGACTACGGTTTAACTATCAGGCAGTAGCTGTGAACGGTTCTCATCCTCATGACTGTATACACAAGTGTCTCTTGGTGTCCCACATTTAGTCATTGACCGTTGTTGGAACACGGAAATACCAGTGCCATGGAAGGAAGTCTTGGATGTGCGTGGTCTGATTATGATCCAGGTTGTCGAGTGCACCTACTGTGAAAAGCTGGTTCTGCAAGTTATGTGGGCAAACAATACGATCCATCCGAGCTTGGTGTGCCACTGTTACCGCCAATCGTTTCTCTATTGCTATGACTCTGTCGAATGAAACGGATATTCCCAGCTCACTCATGTGCTTGATGAGGTTTTTTTATTGCGGGTTTGGCTGTGTAACCAGATACCAACGTATAAGGGTGACGGGGTTTCACACCTCCCACGACTAGACAAGCTCTCCATATTAAATATAAGAAGCTCTGAAATTGTTTTCTCTGGTTTAGACATAGGCCTTTGATCCCCGCCTGCATGGTAGCCGTAGAGAAGAAGACGAACAATATGGAACAGTTGTGGGGGCACCACTTCCGTGCTGTCGCATAAGCTTGCGTCAAATTTGAACCGTTCTGTTGCAGATACTGCCCTCCGACAAACCATTGCAGCTTTCACAAGTATCATGGCATGGCCTTCGGAATCATATTGAATAGCATCAGGGACAATTAACCGCATTTCCTTTGATGCTATCAAATAAACGCAACGCCGAGCGCCTTGTTCTTGGAAATCAGGAAAACTTGCAATAATTTCCTTTTTCAGACGTGTCGGATTGATGGTGGTGGCCGTGTCGCCAAGCATTGTCTGGTAAATGTCTAACAGTTTACGCATACAGAACACTGTGATACCGGTAGCTATGTCATCCTCTATTTTACTCTGCTACCTCAGTTGTGGAAAACTCATTTGGCACAGGCTTTATCTTCCTCAAATATGCACGCTCATGATATTGGATATCCAAAGCAACCACATCGCCTTGCTCCAAAAGGCTAATCAAGCGGTGATCTTCTAATGTATGTGTCATTTGTTTCACTTTGTTATCAAGATTCTCACATTTAGGCCTATGTAGATCCTTCGCTAATTCATCTTGGCAGAAGACACACTTCATTTTTTCGAAGACAGTGGTTACACTACGAGTTGACTTTCGCTTCCTACTCTTTTTCTTCGAATCTTCGACTCGTTGGAGCATATAGGAGGAAAACAACTTTGTGCAGGATCGATGCCAGGCTGCACATTTTTCCTTCCATATACCTTATCTGCATTGTCCACATCAAATGCAATAGGTATGGCATCCAACTCTTTGAATCGCCGCGCCCGATCCAAAATATCTGTGTACACAGTTGTATGCCCTGGATGGATGTTTACTAGACATTGGACAGTTCAGTTTCAGTATCCTTCTGACAAATGCCACACAGCGTCCAGTCCATTGTAACGTGCTGATGATGGGTGTATCAGGTGTGTGCTCGCTTAGATCCGCCGTTTTGTACATGCACCATTACTGGCTGAACATAAAGGTAACACAATTTCAACCAAAGAATGAAATTAGTTGACCCTATCAATATACATCCTGGAATAAAAGTGTTTTGCTTTGAGTGTTATGGTTTGATGAGGGCTTTTATTTGACACCATACACGGTCATTATAGCATCATAGTTTGAAGTCTGTATTTTTACCAAAATTACCCCCTATTGACCTCTTTATTAACCTCTGGAGATCACATTGTTGACCTTGTCAATTTACTACCTGGAATAGAAGTGTTTTGGTTTGATGAGAGCTTTCATTTGACACCAATATTGCCTTTTTATGACTATCTGTTATCGATTTAGGTTTTTGCCCTACTTGACCTCTCATGACCTTTCAAGGTCACTGAAACTGGCCTTATTTGGAGAAAATTGTTTGTGGCACCTTCGGATTCGTGTTCTTTGGGTAAAAATCTATAGGAATGTGTTAAAAAAAAAGTAAATTTCACAAGCATGGTAACGAACTCTCAGTTTTTTGTATTGCTCTCGTCCCTACTAATATTATTATGTAACGTTCAATGGGAAAGCGCAGATACATACTGATATACATGTAGGCCTATTTCATTACATCTAGCTATTACTACATACGTTAAACATTGTCACCGTGACTGAGCTTTTATGAAAAACATACCCAAACAAATAAGCAAACTCACAAAATATTTTAGTAATAAAAAAGTGTGTTAGGTAATGCTGTTCAGTACACGTTGTTAACCGGTACCAACGCTACACGAAGAAATACTTTTCTCTACGTCACTACAGGGAAGTACAGCGCAGGTTCGTTATGCATAGGGGTGTCGGGTTTCTTCGTATAACGTTGTAGGCCTACTGTGTAACAACATGTAAGTTTAATGTCATGACTGGACTCGAGAACAATCAAACTAAAGCTTCACGGCATCAGCGTTAGGGAAAATGTATATTTAGACACAGTTGTTTGCGACCATTTGGTTGTCGATGATTACACAGTTTCCTTAAGCCTCCCCTTACATGTATATCAATAAGGGGAGGGCTGGAGGTGACTCGAGCTACATTAGCATTTGATGTTTCTTTTCTTTTTTTTTAGTCAGTCACAATTTTGCATAGGCGTACGGGCTGATTTTTCCCCTAATTAAACGAAAATGCCCGTATCTGGGTAATAACATATATTCATATTATAATATAGGGTTGCAAACGAAGGAAGGACATGTTTTATTTAACGACGCACTCAACACGTTACTTACGGTTATATTGCGTCGGACATACGGACCACACAGATATTGAAGGAGGAAACCCGCTGTCGCCACGTCATGGGCTACTCTTTTCGATTAGCAGCAAGGGATCTTTGATATGCACAATCCCATAGATAGGATAGCACAGCACATACCACGGCATTTGATGATGCGCGGTGCACTGGCTGGAGCGAGAAATAGCACAATGGGCCCACTGGTGGGGATCTATCCCAAACTGACCGCGCATCAAGCAAGCGCTTTATCACTGGGCTACGCCTCAACCCTGGGTTGCAAACGAATCATCATGCATTTTTATATGGATTATAACTAATATTGTTCGCAGAATAATGGAAATACGTGTACATGGTAAAAACGTTTCAGGCCAGCTCATTTTGCCCGAATATCTCTATTGTTTTTGCCAGAATTTGATGATTTTATCCTGCTCGAGATGTGGTGTGTGGGGGAGGGGGGTGGCTCCGTCTCGTACGCGTATGCCATTTTGAATAAAGACCAAATTTCAGTGGTCGCAGAGTTGACGGTCGCGGTGTTGACATTCCTAGATGTAAATCTTCCTATACCTAATTCGATAGGGATGATGTCACTTTAAAATATTCCCCATGTAGACGCAAGTTGTCATCTTATGTAGGTATTTTTTACAATTAGATTTTTTTTAATTAGCATAAACGTTGATTGCATTGTTGACACAATAAATATAAGCTTCAGATATGCTCAGTGTACTCTTGAGCACTCGATTTGTTGATGAGTGCAAGATGAAAATTGTTAGGCCCTATGTTACTATTCATAAAAATGACTTCCAGTAACTGTTGTCACATATGATGAGTGGTCACATGATATGTGAAAATTATAGGTAAGAATAGTCAGTCAGTTGCGGAGTTGGAACCGAATCGCCACAAATTTTACATGAATTACAACTAATATTGTGGGTAGAACCATTAAAAAACATGGTGAAAAGGTTTCAGGCCAGCTCATATTGTTTGAATATATACCGATGGAAAGAAATAAGGGAACACATCAAATTGTAGACCATATTTAATTCACTACTAGCGTAGTAATGTCTGTATTTCATATCAAGTTGTAATGTGGGATTGAATGTCTGTAGTGTTGAATGAGCTGCCTATATGTTCCCAGTCAACTTCTGACAATATCAATTGATTTTTGATGCAGTCATTATTTCTTGTTGCTATCTGTGTGATCCTTTATTTCTTTCCATTAGTATATATCTGTCGTTTTTGCCAGAATTAGAGGATTTGCTCTAGCACTAGGGGGACAATTGGACAATTGCCCCCCCCCCCCCCCCCCCCCCCCCCGTCTCGTACGTTTACGCCGATTTGTAGTCGATTTTAATTTCATTACATGACATTACACAACACTTGAAGAATGATCCTTCTATTGAAATTTAAAGAGCGTGCAAATCATTATTATGATAAACTGATAGTATGTTTTGTTATCATACAGTAAATATCCTACTACAACATTGCAATGAACAGTTTTGTTTTACATTATATTCACGTTGAAAATGAAATATTATAATTGCACTTAACAATTTTTTTGTCAAAATAATCAAATAACATTGGCCTATTGTATATGCGTTTTGTAAAGGCACGCATCCAGTGTGATACTCTAATTGGAATTTACAAAACCTGTTTCTGTCTTACACGCATATAGGCCTATCTCAATACATTTACAATGCTTAACACATGCGTTTAAGAAAAACAGGCTTCATAAATTCGTTCCTGTATGTTTTAATTTGTGTAGCCGCACCACACGCGCTGCTCCGTATCCACTGTGAATGCGACATATTTTCCTGCGAATGGTCGCATCGCATCCATGCTCTCACACCTCCCCCCACCCCACACACATCATGTTATATAGTTTCCTGTCTTCACATAACATGACTCGTAGACAATGTAGTTACCCCAACCCCCAATCAATATAAAATCCTGGTTACGCCAATGGAGGTGGGTCGGCTCTAGGATGCCAACTTGTCTTGAGCATATGCGCTGGAAGATGACTGCAACTGGGGATATATAAAAATGTGTCACCATAAGGGGAGATTTCCATTGTTTCTAGAATACGGTAGCTACTCTAGTGCAGAGGATATGTGAATGAATCGTGCATTTTGTTTTTATAAAAGCATGAAACTTGGCACACGCATACTACACATCATAGAGATTAATTTTAAGATTGGATGCATTCTCAAATTGGCCTGAGTTGGCAATGGCGGCCGTTTTGAAAAATGGCCGACATGTCAATTTCGCTATATAAAAGCAAGGTCAGAATAACCCTAAATAATATTTTATTGTTATTTTATGTTTAACTATTTCCATGAATGAACCTCTAGAATTAAAGACATAATTAGAACATTGACCTCAGATGACTTTTAGAGGTCATTTCAGGGTCACAGCTGTAAAAACAATTGAGGTTTTATCAAAGTTGTTAATGGCAGCTTCTAATCAAATGTTTTTATTAATTAATTTTTGTTTTGAAATGTGAAGATTATACCTTCAACTACATAAAACAGTACAATAAAATAATTCATTTACCAGTAAAAAAAATTATTAATTTTATTACAAAATCTATAGAGATTGACCAACAGCTTACTTCAGTTCTTGGGTACATATTTTGCACTAATGTTTCTACCAATAAAGCTTTGAAGACGAATACTTGGAGCAGATTTTTCCTCTTTTGTTTCTTTTTTTACCAGGTATTCTTGAGGATGTCACAATTTACGCTGAGTGCCAGCACATTAAAAACTACGTAATTGCGCAGATTATATACGAGATTGATTAATCTGTAGTAATCTGTTACAAATATAAAATGCAATTTAAAATTAGTTCAGTATGACACTTACATCTACGATTATTCCTTTAATTTTCTATTCCTGTATTACATTTTATTTAGCAAACCTTGTGTTAATGTGGGTATTAGGCCCATTTCCGATTCTTGGTTACACCCACCAGACTTGCAGATTTTTCTGTTACTGTGCTTGTATGCATCTGCATTGTCATATGCAGCTTGTTAATAGTGTCCATTTCACCTTCCACTCAACCGTTCTTCTTCCGAACAATGTCAAGGTCTGCTTGGTACCACGCACTTAGAACATGACGTTGGACTAGTGTATCTGGTGTTGATGAATTATTTGCAATTCGTTTGCGTTTTCATGTGAACCCGACTTTTCTGGCTCTGTTTACATTATATTCTGCTGCTCTTCCTTGGCCACAGATACCTATAATGTATCTCTGAATGGGTGTTAGTACATTGTTCAGACTATCTATCGCTTAACATTTTGTGATTGCACACAGCGCACCACTTGTCCAGTGTCAGTGCAATAGCAATTGCATCAAGGTACACATTTGTATCTGACTTTCTGTTATAGAGGCAATGTACCCACATACTTGCATATCTGATTCTGCTAGCGACTGTGCCTAACGTTCTAATCTGTATTGTTTTGTAATGTTTTGTAGTGTCTGCAGCTTGTTGGAATATGCATGTATCTGGGGTTTTTTGTTTGTACATGATGACGAATACTTTACATTAGCAGCCTCTGGTAACAGTATATCTTCTCGATATAACTATCATCAAACATTTTGATGGCTAGTCTTTCACTTAATAATACTGTGAACACGTGTTTCTTGTTACACGTGAACTCAAGGCACACTTTTTCAATCCCCAAATATGTATTAATTTGATCTTGTGTTTATTTGCCTCGAGACTTTGTACATATGAAAGATAATTTCAAACGTAATCTGTGAACTGCATTTTTATATAGAATATCAACCTAGATGCATAATTATCAAATGTGTTTGGCGATAGCTGCACCATCAATGTCCACTTCCTGGCATCACCACTGTCTTGCATAAGATGTTCCAATGAAGCACCTGGGATTTTTTTTCACTTTACCATAGTCAAGTGATAGTGGTGGATGAAATGATTGATTCTCATATAAAAGGAAGTGTTCATAGTCCATGTTACGTACCTGACAGGCAATGTGAACAAGTTGTTATCAAAACTTCTCTTGTGCATGTGGATTTGTCACTTATTGGCTTCTTTGTAAGATCAACTTATCACATAGTATGTATGTAAGAGACATTGCAGGTGTACAATAGCATGCACAAATAGAGTGATATTTCATGAATCATTCAGAATGTCTCTGAGATCAGCACATCAAACTAATTGCCACAACTCAAACTTTATATCTGTTTCTCTTCAAAATCATTGCAGTGGGATCCTTTTTAACAATGTTTACATTAAGTGTAAGTTTTATTGTGCAGTTTATACAGTGCAGACGTAATCACCTGATGTGCATAAGCTATCTTACTGTAGACTGTTTTTAAAAAGTTCCTGATGAGATAATTTCACCTAGCCAGGGATTCTAGAATTTTATAAAAAAAAATCCACTAGCCATAGGATCGGTGATTTTAAAAATGTACTAGCTATGATTAAAAATTCACTAGCCCTACTTTAAATAAATACAATTTTACTAATAGTAATAATCCGATATGTCACTTAAAGAGGGAGACAGAGCTTAAAAATCCTTAGATTAGGGGAGGAAAGGGGTCAGGATATTTATACATGTAGTTACAAAATATGTAAATGCAGCATTTGACAAGGGTTTTTTTTCAACTAGCCGTCGGACTAGTTATAGTAGTTATTTACTAGCCCAAAACTGAATATCACTAGCCATGGGAGTGGGGCTACCATAACATAGAAGGCCTGCCTAGCACTAGTGTCAGTATCCAGCCACTTTCTTCCAGAAGGGTCACCAATTACTTGTAATAGCCACATCTTGATATGTAGACCACTCATCATGACAACAGTCTTTTGCCTATGTATTTAGCCACATCTACTGGGTGTATTTTAAACCACTGTTTAATATGTGAAATCACAGGAACATATTAAGGATTAAGATACTGTATGGTTGTAGGAATATCCATATTGTTCATGTCACCGGTATTCCTTCTGAAACTGATAGAATAAAAGTATAGTTGCTTGGCAGGCCTACAACAGATTTTCCAGACTTGCTGAAAGCTGTATGTGTTTGTTCAATTCAAATATTATATCAATGACAGCATACTATTTGTTTGTTTTGTTTAACGACACCACTGGAGACACACCAGGCATGTTGTAGACTGGTAATGTCCCAGCGGGATCCCAGTTGTCGTTTTCACTTGGGTTGTCTAGTGGAGACAAGCAAACTGTTCCAAAACTGTTAGTGGTGTTACCTGGGTAAAAACACACCTAGTAGAGCTAGTCTAAGCCAAAAGAGTATGTCAGCTAGATACATTGTAGTTTCGTGATGTTTTTGAGTATGCATATATGAACCATATAAATATGGCAGTGTCGTTTATCCCTGTTCGGTGTGCCAGAGGAAGATCGCTGATGCCATACACAACTATTATCTGCAGTGACCATTGTGTTTCACTAATCTATTATATTGCTGTTAAGCAACTAGTGTCACAAGTTTCACACTTAAAAAGTAATGCCCTAATGGAAAAATAAATAAGTCGGCCTCAAAATATGAAGTGATCGAAGTGATCGATTGATGAAGCCTGAATAATATTAACAAAGAACAATTTTCTAATCTCCTCGAATAAAAGAAGGGATTGATTTATACAATTAATTATTTATAAAAGTTAATTTTTAATAATGAAGAACTAAAATTATGAATACATAAACAGTTTCGGGGAGGAAGCACTGTGCGTAAGATAATATACAAAGCAAGTCTTTTTAAAAATTTCAGGCTGGCACACGTCATAATTTATTAATACTTGTTGTTGGGTTTAATGCACATATATATATACGTGTATTAAATAATTCCTTGCAGTTTTAAATGATCGATTCAGGGTTTTGACTGAATAGTCTTGTATGTGATAAAATCTCGGTCTTCTGGATCCAAAATCCAAAATTGACCTTTTTATTACCCTAATCTGATTTATTCGAAGACCTAATAAGGTATTAAAAATTTAAATAAGTCATATTCTACTGAAATGTTTTAAATAGAAAATATTATGCACATAAAGATAATGTATATAAAATGTGATTGAAGACGGCCATTTTGGATTATGACGTCACTGGTCCAAGTAGGGTGTTGTATGGTTGACTCAATATTACATTTTATTGTGTACATGGTAATCAAAAAATGTAACAAGCAATAATATTTTATCACATACTTATATACCCATACTCAATAGAAATTAAATAAGTACTGACATGTGCGTTGTTTGTTACACAAACAAGGGGTGTGGCCATTTAGTGTTAACATACCTTTACATACTGAGTAGCCTACATGAAGTCTACATTCATTTTGTTTTTCAACTGTTAGGCTCCCCTAATGATATCTAAATTGTTTTTGAAGATATATATCTTTCATATATGATTCACTTGAAAAGGCAATGGATTAAATGTTATTATTCAGGTAAAAGTTTCATGGTTTTGAACCTAAAATTGCCCCCTATATGTCACAAGGGCCACTAAATAACAGTTTTAATATCCTTAATGTATCCTAATGTATACATTTTGATGGCATATGTCACATTAAAATGGTTCAAAATACTATTTTGGGCTACGGCCATCTTGAAAAATGTCCGCCATGGTCACATGTCATACTGAGAATGCCTCCAATCTTTAAAATATTCTCTATGATGTCTAGTATGTGTGTGCAAAGTCTCTTGCTTTTGTCAAAAAGTGCACGATTCGGTCATTTTTGTGCACATATGTTCTGAACTACTCATGTAGCTAGTGTTGTTGTTTTTGGGGGTTTTTTTTTTTTTTTTTTTGGGGGGGGGGTTTACCGTCAGGCTAGTACATTACTCTGACCATGTCCTCACCCCTACATCCGACATCTATATAAAGTCGATAATACAAATGGTATTTGGCTTTGTTAATGTTTATATACATTTTATTTGTGAAATCTGCCATTCTAACCCCTCAATTATAATGTCACTACAGTTTAAAAAATGAGCACTGTCTCAGTTACATATTATGTTGCTTGGTAAACCAACTGCAACCAATCTTCTTAGTAAACAGTCACATATATAAGGAAATACCACCTTAATATGATCAGTTTGTACTGTATTAAAATGTGAGAAAATAGAAAGGTGGCCTAAGCCTATTAAGACAGGTGGCACCCCTCTGGTTTTTAGAAAATTATGGTTTATGATTTTTTATATTTTCTTAGATTTGCGCTCGATTTTGGCCATGGACTTTTGATTTTCCGTTTGTCCTTGGTAGCAGAAGATAAGCTATCTATCGTTATCATATTTCGGCTGGCCTTGGCGCGAGATAACACCGAGTCGTCTGGTTGTTTGGGCGAATCACCCCTAGCTCTGGAGGCAGACGAATACCTGCTTGAACCCTCCCGTTTACTTGGTGATCTTCCCACAGTTTGAGTATCTGCGTTCTTACAACTGCAACCGCTTGCACTCAGTATATCTCTGATGTCAGTAGCCATTGGAGGAACGGACGACAACACACTGCCTTGTCTGGTACTGGTGCCGCTTTTTGGCAGACTGTGGTCAAACAATGACCGCGGTGTGTCGTAACATTTGAAATCTGGTGTGAGCACATCAGAAGCGACTTCTTTTATTGGGCTGTAGCGGGAAGCTGCCGAAGGATGGAAAGTAAATTCGTTTACCATTCCTAATTCCCGTTCAATGGAGTACTTCTCAAACCTCAGTTCGGTCAGTCTGTGGGTTGTCTCGTTCACACGTTGCTGAAGATTCCCGGCTTCTCTGATGAAGTTTGGTCTCAGATCCATCTCCAGCATGTAGTCTTGCCCAACAACGGCCTGTTGGTATCTCAACAGACGTATCGTCTTGTCGTACTGGTGCAGTTTCACCTCGCATCTCCTTACCTTTTCCCGCAAATCGAAGTACTTAGATGTTCCTCTTATGGTGTATGAAAACTTCTGTGCAAGTTCTTTTTGCTGGTGTTTGATTTTGTTGTACTTTTGAATGATTTCAGAAAGGTTTTGACCAAGTTTACCCCAAATTCCGGACATGGTTAATAATCGGTTTTCTCTACTGTGCATGGTGGCCTGTTCACTTGAGTACTGTTGTAACTGAACTTGACATTCCAGAAGGAATTTATTTATGTTTTTCAGCCTCGATTTCATTTCCCGCGTGTTTCTGTCAGGTAATTTTGTAAATGTTTCAGAAGTGAATACTTTAATCTGAGCTGTGGTACTGTCGTCAGAATCGCGTTTCTGGTCACCGTCATTCAACTGTAAAACGTCTGTTTTGGGCACATGACTTTTGTTCAGATGTTTTGGAGTGGGTGTCTTCGCAACACCATTCAGCAGTATTAATGGGAAACTAGCGCTTCGACTTTTTTGACGATTTGTAATGGGTATAAACGTTTCACCTCGTTTCCTTGAAATTGGAGATTCCTTATTGTTTATTGATGCATTTGATTTGTGTTTGTCTGCAAAGAATGAATCATTGCTTTTATTTCTGTCATCGTGTTTAACACTATAATTGCTTCTAGGAGTAGAAGTAGACATCGTATTTGAACGAGATGTATTATTTCTAACATCTCCTTCCGGTGTATCTATGACACGAATCTTGGGTATATTGCTAACGCCAACTTTATTAGGGTTTCCCCTCAGACTATCAACTGCAACATGTGAATCAGTGTCAATAGTGGATCCGGTGCGTGAAACACTACATTCTGATGTGATTTTAGCAGAATCGTTCGAGGTTGTGATTCTTTTTCCTCTCCGAGGAACGTCTTTATAGATTTCATGCAATATATCCCACCACTGTTTTGACAACTCAATACACTTGTAGCACTTTGCAAATATATCTGGGAAAAGTCTAAATATCGGTTCAAACTTTGAATATCCTGTTAGATGGACAATTTCGTGGTGGCTTTCAAGATCAAAATCATTCATATCGAGATCGTCATCTTGCAAGAGTCGTGACCAGCGGTTAGAAACATCTTCTAGTTCTTTTATGGTTATGTCCAGTTTATCCTTCATGTTCCCATCGATATACGAAGCAGACGAGAATCCCATTTGATTATGAGACAGCTGTTCTTTGGAAGCACGACCCTCTTTGGTAGATCTGGGTGTCAGTTGCTGTTCATCGATATCAGTCTGCGAAAAATTTCCGCTATCACATTCGTCAAAATTGTCAAGTCGTTTTCGTTTCTTTGAATTCGAATTCACAGTAGATTGGCGATCTAACGTATGATGTATCGATTTCAGGTATTCGAAGACCCCCTTGTCAAAATGTTCTTTGATTCTTTTGATGGATGAGACGTCAGCTAAGAAATGTCTCAAAGACTTTAGAATTTGGATCTGATCAGCTGGCAACCCAGACCGTTTGTCATCCTCAAGTAACTTCTTCAAAATCGTCCTCATTTGACCTGTAGATTTGATGTGTATGTCTTTCGGTGTGTGTTTGCTAGTTTCCTCTCGCGAAGCATTTTGATTAGTAGATTTAGACTCTTGCAGAGTCGCCAGATGAAGGAGATTCTGTAGAAATCTGTGGAGTCTTTCCAGTGAAAATCTCGACATGCTGTGTCGCAACACCTTTTGCAAGATACCGATTTTGGCATCAAATATGTACTGATCATCCTCATCGTCATCTTGAGAAACCTGAAATAAAGTTTTTAGTATTATTTAGTATTAACAAACTCGACAACTCATATTTTGTCTCTCAATTACATATAATTAGATGTGCATTTATGACCAGTGCGAATGTATGTTTTGCGTTGTCTTCTTCTCATTGTTCTTCTGGGGATAATATTTCTTGTTCTACTGGCCACAATATGTGTGTGTATGTGTGTGTGTGTGTTTGCACTTACGCATGGTTGTGAGTCTGTGTACCTCTGCGTGCGTCTATGTCTCTCTCTCTCTCCTCTATCTCTATCTCTCTCTCTCTCTGTGTGTGTGTGTGTGTGTGTGTGTGTGTGTGTGTGTGTGTGTGTGTGTGTGTGTGTGTGTGTGTTCCTTCCTACGTGTACGTATACGTATGTGTGTACGTACTCGGGTGTGTCAGAGTATTATATATGTTGTTAAACATTTGTCGATATTGATTTATAATCGGTGGATAATTCAGTTTTCTGTCCAAGAGTGGGGCCTACGGCAAATAACCCGACTGGTATATATTGGTACCAAATATGGGCCCAGTTCGAAGAGTACAGTTCGCAAATCCGACCATGATATTGGTTTTAACATAGGTGCTTGAAGAGGGTGAGGTGTTGGAAGACTTAGAGGTTGGGGTTGCCTTCCCCTGAGTATACATTGTCCCTGCTTTTGACATCGCGACACTGGATCCCGGGTATCTTCGCAAGCCATGGTACCATTCCGTACACCTTCTGCACCATGGCCTGCGAAGATGGATCTGGGTTGGATCTCTTCGACAGGGGGCCTCTAGATAGTCCTACTTTTGTGTTTTTAAGGATTTTTCATAATTGACGACACCGTAATTATTATTACCGGCCTCGATGGTGTCGTGGTTAAGCGATCGGACATAAGGCTGGTAGGTACCTGGTTCGCAACACGGTACCGACTCCCACTCAGAGCGAGTTTTAACGATTCAATGGGTAAGTGTAAGACCACTACACCCTCTTATCTTTCACTAACAACATTACTAACCCTCTGTTCTGGACAGACAGCCCAGATAGCTGAGGTGTGTGTCCAGGACAGCGTGCTTGAACCTTAATTGGATATAAACACGAATCTATGTTGAAATGAAAGAATTATTATTTAATACTTGGTGAATCCTATTCATGGTTTAAAGATTCTTAGAACATTTTACTTTATTTCTGGAATAGGGCATGGTCACTGCAACGCTACAAGTAAATCCTATAGTGTTTGACAAAATATTGGGGGCTGGGTGGAGGACGGAGTCATGGGTGTACGGGCTCCCATTCTTGGAGGGGGATGTGGGGGGGGGGGGGGGGGGAGAGCAGGCTGATTCTTGCCTGAATCTGGATAACGACGTTTATTAATATTTTCATTACTACCAAACGGATGGAGTTCCAAATGAATCACAATACGCATTGAATTTTTACATAGATTACAACTAATATTGTGAGTAAAATGAGGAAAATACATGGTGAGAAGTTGACCCCCACGCCCTCCCCTCCGAGCTCCCGTCTAGTACGTTTAAATGGCTATAATTGTCCATAAAAGGCAAAGATCCCAAACAGAGAACAGTCACGTTCCCCTTCTGCATATTTCGTATATAATACCCCTTTGTGTTATATACCAATTGCTGATTCAATCGAGGTTTGGGTTTGTTTTGTTGTTGTTGTTTTTGTTTTTTTTAAATTCCTCCCACCCCATTTCTAATATTTTATAATCTGCGTAATATTATTTTAAATAATTTACTGCGTACTTATGTTCACTGACGTAAACAGAACATTAATACTTATTAATAAAGTCAAGGTGATTTATAAATATACTGCAAGAGAAAACTACATTTTGCTGTTAACGACTTATGGAAAATGGCTCCAGTTCAAGTGGATTACTTTCACCTGCAGATTATACCACATGGTTCATACAGGTATAATCTATCGAGAGTAGTATTAGCGATATGCTCATTTCAACATGCGTCTCAGACCGCCGAGTTTCGACCCATTGTTGAAATTTATTTACTTAGTTTGGCTATTTCCAAAATAATGTTATCGTAGCTGAGTCTTAGTTGTTTTTGTTGGGGGTTTTTCATTGAAAGTTTTGGTGATAAGTCCCGATATTTACTTTCAACAAGCGTATCGATAGTTTACCTGGAAAGAAAGAAATTCGGGCTTTGTTAGTGGGCGGTCGAATCGGCAACAGTTCCAACTTTAATAAAGATTAACGTTGTTTTACCTATACCGAGATGAACCATAAGGACGGGTCAAATGTATTGAGAGGCGGGGGACAAGAAAATAATGCAATTGAAACAGAAAATAAGTACATTAACATGACGAAAGTAAGCGAACATAATCGGGAGAAATCAAGACATCCTAAACAAACAGAATGAAAACAATTGCATGGTGTATCCGTGCCTTTTACAAGCTTGTAAACGCTCACGAGTAGGCTTGTTGGCATTGTAGCAAACAAAGGGTGACAACATAAGGCTACCCTTTCTGGCGAGCCCCCCCCCCCCCCCCCCCCCCCACCCCATCCCTTTTCTTTAAAGTGTACGTATGTTTAGAAAAACAGTTTAAAATTAATTCTGTATGTACAGATGTAAAATTAGGTTCCAGAGTCCATATTTTTAAATTTGATTTAACTGATGTTTTAATGAGTTTTAATAGTTATTTTTCGTTACGTAAAACTCCATTCCCCAAGAAAGAATCCCCGCCTGCAAATAGGATTGTATTCTCATTCATACATTAAATAATAAAACGACAAGGTATCGTAACATCTCCACACACACACACGCGCACACAGACATATACATACACACATACGCACACACACACTCAAACACACACACACACACACACACACACACATTCAAACATACACACACACTCACACACAGACACACACACACACACAAACATACACACAAACATACACACACAAACATACATGCACACACACAAACATACATACACACACACACTCAAACAGACACACACACACACAAACAGACACACACACAAACACAAACACACATACACACACACACACACACACACACACATACATACACAACAAACATACATACACACACACACAGACAGACACACACACACACAGACACACACACACACACACACACACTCAGTTCTGTTAGTACGTTCTTGAAAATGCTGATAGAGGTTTTCCAACGTCTGTACGTCTAACATTTTTATACTTTCGTTTTCTTTTTTTCTGAACAGTTATTATAACGCAATATCTCATATTAAATGTACTAATAACCATATTTCTAATATACATGTACATATAATGTCTTCTTTATTGTCTTATTTCTACACAAATATTAACGTAGTATCTCAGTATTAACATACCAATAAAGTCTTCTCAGCTTCCTTCAAGATGTCTGGTGATAGTATGACTACCGTACGTGTTCCCATGCTATATCATTATCAGGTAGTTTTCTGGAAGAAAAACTTCTGCTGACGTTGGGCTCAGGTGGTTAGAGTGAAACATAACAAGTGTAACGTGATTGTCCACGCGTGATCGAGATAAGTCTCGCTTACTCTAGCTCTGTTAGTGTCGCAAGACTATACTGATTTTATACTGCCGAGCACACAGGTATTATTCAGAATATTAGTTAGACCAGAAAGACGATATTTAATTTTAGGAGAGAATTTCCCATGTTACAATACCCCACCCCTTCTCAGAGAGAGAGAGAGAGAGAGAGAGAGAGAGAGAGAGAGAGAGAGAGAGAGAGAGAGAGAGAGAGAGAGAGAGAGAGAGAGAGAGAGAGAAAGAGAGAGAGAGAGAGAGAGAGAGAGAGAGAGAGAGAGAGAGATTTAGAATAAAATATAACAATTTAAAAGAAAACAAAATAACATAATATGGGCAGTTCCAAAATTGTATCTCCGACGCCATATAACCGTAAATAAAATGTGTTGAGTGCGTCGTTAAATAAAACATTTCCTTCCTACATTTTCCAAAATTGTATCGAGATGACCTTTTAAAAATAAACCTACCACAGTTCAGTGAATCTATACAATATATATATAATTATATAGTGTGTAGACTTGCTGATCAATGTGCCGTAAAGACAGCTATGAGTCTCCGTACCCACCATTCATAGAATTAAATTTTAATGTAACCAAATATGCATAGACTCAAAAAGCTGAAACGAATTGTAATTAGTGTCTCGCGCACCACATATGGTTGGCCTGAAGTCAACCAGAGTTTGAAATATCACCCCTCGCCACCAGTTTAAACGGTGAACAACTGCCATTAAAACTCATGTTAGAGGTATCGTATGATATGGCATTCATTTGTAGATTGGGGCGAGGCGTAGCCCAGTGGTAAAGCGCTCGCTTGATGCGCGGTCGGTTTGGGATCGATTCCCGTCAGTGGGCCCATTGCGCTATTTCTTGCTCCAGCCAGTGCACTACGACTGGTACATCAAAGGCCGTGGTATGTACTATCCTGTCTATGGGATGGTGCATATAAAAGATCCATAGCTGCTAATTGAAAAAAAAGAGTAGACCAAGAAGTGGCGACAGCGGGTTTCCTCTCTCATTATCTTTGTGGTCCTTAACCATGTGTCCGACGCCATATAACCGTAAATTAAATGTGTTGAGTGCGTCGTTAAATAAAACATTTCCTTCTTCCTTCATTTGTAGATTAATTAAACATTGAGTTGGTCCCCCTTTCAACACTGCATAATTGAATAAGTAAAATCAGTGGCTATTCCAATTGCTAACAAAATAAAATGTATATGTCAGGATCCTCTTTCTCATATCCAGTTTATGGTTCTTGGGCCCAATATGTGACATCGCCAAATGTGGAGTCAAAAAAAAGGAGGAAATAATGGTGGTGAATTCTGAAGTGCCCCGGAATTTAATTTAGAATACAATTAGTAACAAAAATCGATTTCACGTTCTGAAGCATTGAACGCCAGAAAAATAATATTTGACTGCTTACACGTAAAGGTCTTCAGAAGATTTAAGAAATTTACTTCGTCTACTAAAATAAATTACAACGGATTACTCAAAGTTTAAGGATCGCTACTTAAGAAGATAATATTGCGTCTAACATACATATATCAAAATCTCCAAAAATGAAATCATCTCAAAACATATTTAATTAATGAGAATTCATTGTCCTATGTTAAATCAAGGCCGAAAAAAATTATAGAAATTTAAAGAAAATTCTCTTCTTAACCGTTTAAGGAATTTTAGACTATTAATTACTCAGTTGGCCCCCCCCCCCCCCCCCCCCCCACACACACACACACAAATCCTAGCTACGGCCCTGTATATACAAAATTCTGACATCACGCAAACAACTCAAAATTCTAAAATGATATTCAATTATCGCAGAAACAACTTCCAATAACGTGTATGTGCTCCACGTGTCAGCCTGTCAGTGTATGGAATATTGTTCAATCTTCTGACAGAACATTACAAAGTTCCTGTAGAGATGCTGGTTCTTCAGGACGTCATGAGACGGCGATCTGCATCATGCGTTTTTCAACGAGTCTGGCATGTTAAGGTAATGCGTTGCCACCGACGACGATAATTCCTCTTCTATCCCTCCCTCCACCACTCTCTTTCTCTCCCTCCTCCCCTCACCAACTCTCTTTCTCTAGTCCGACAGAATGCAAATGGTTCCATGTACACATTACGATATCATCAAAATGTTCAAAATCGAAGTTATTTTGTTTCAGCCTCATTGTTGAATGTAAAGTTTTGTTAAATGAGAAACCATCGTGTATATATCAGCAATGATATTTAGGCAATACCATCCTCATTATCTCGCTCATCTGCAATTCGAAATAACAAAAATCAAGATTTCCTGTCAATCGGATTTGCAAAATTGAAGTTCCGATGGTTGAAATTTTGGCATTTTTAATTCAATGTGTAATGAATCGTCTCGACAATGTATTATGTAATGTCTACGGCTTTTTACAAGCCTGTCTTTTCAGCCTTTCTGCTTACTTCTGTACACATACAATCCCACTTCTGACACCATATGAAATACACAACATTCAGAAAGGAAAGATGGTGGGATGCCATTTATTAATGCACATGTCAGGATGTGTTTACACATTCAAATGATTGATGTCGGAACATATTATGACACCTGTAGGGCTCACCTGGCATGCTTCTTTCAATAACATGGGAGATCTGGCCTGGTGCTTATAAAATGTTTAAAGTCTAGACTGAGGTTCTAATACACCATGAACATTGTATGTGTATGACGTCATTCGAGATTGAGTCTGGACTCTAAAAGCTTTATAAGCACGGGCCCAGTGCTTCCTGCCATGCTGATTCCACCCCAAATTGTTATGGAGCTTTCACCAAAGCAGTCATGTTGGCATGTTGAAACATGTGGATCGGTGACATCAAGAGAGTATCTGGATACATTGGTGAAGAGTACAGAACCACAATCCTGGAACGTCCAGTTGACATGCACTTATTAATTTACAAAAGCATACCCTACTTTAGTGCAAACTATCTTAACCAAGATGATTACGCATTGTGTGGGAGGAAATGTTCTGGCATTCTATAGTTCATTTCAGAGTGTGGTTGCTGTTACAAAGCTATAGCATCTTGCTTATATAAAAAGAAACTGGTCTTCATGCTGCGTCATGAAATGCTGTCGACCACCACAATGTCACCGAGTAGAAGATCTATACATCTGATAACAATTCCATGCCCTGCAGTTTACACTTTAGCAGAGACATGGACAATGATACCGTTGCATTTTATAACTCAAAATGTTCAGTCGTCAAACGACACCGTGCTTGCTGAGGAGTATTATTGAATTCAGATGTTGCAATTTGTACTAAAATTTTTTTACTTTTGTCTTGAAATATTGATGGCTCTAGTCATGTGACATGAAATGAAAAATTTTTTCTGTGGATTGTTTTTTTGTTGTTGTTTTTTTTTACGCTGCATGTGCATCACGTACCTCAAATGCATGCAAGGATTCGCTACTCATGTTAGTGAGGACCAAGAGGATTTACCCAATATTTCATTTGTAGATTGAAGGAAATGATTTTATGATGAAAAGTAAGTTAGATCCTTTGCAAACTTTGATTCATAGATTATGCCCCCCCCCAACCCCCCCGCAAATAAAAATAAAATAAGACATAAATTAAAACTAAACGTTTTGAGTTTAAAGTTAAACAAAAAGCCTAAGTAGAAGCCACATCAAATCTGGAACTTTTTTCTGTACAGATACAACTACAGTTATATACTTAACATGTTTAAAATATGCTTTCTTTCTTTTTCCTTTTTGTGATCCATCTTCCATAGCTATATAATTTTTGTTGCATTTTATTGAAGAATAACATTCACTTTCTAAAAACATTTAATCCAAATCCAATAAAGCAAACAATAATATAACAATAGAAAGTTTGTAATTATATTGTAAAATCTTTTTTATTAAACTATTACACTTGTTTAAAATTGATCCACAATAAATATAATTATAAAGATTGTTGTTTTTTTATCAATAAAACCAAATTTATATCTGATGTAAGTTTTTTTTCTTTCTATTAAACAGCTGTTTGTCAACTTGATGGTTCATGCTGTTCAGGTTTTTTGTATTTACACTGAATCCACACTCGGTACATTTTGAGTTGTTTCCCTCTGTTAACTTGTAACCTTCTGTCAATCAGATTCTGAACTTCAACAAGGCCAGCTTTCTCAAACATTGACTTCAGCTCGTCTGAAATGTTTAAATATAAGTTTACTCTTTTTTTTTTATAACGCTAGACTAGAAACAGAAAGTTGATGATCAACTATACAGAATGATGTTTAAAATACATTAATATACAGTCATAACATCATTATCTCGACCTCTTGTTATGTCATATATCTTGAGATTAAGAAATGGTTCGATGTCATAATTTTTCTCTAACGGCTGTTAGGCGTACATTGTGCCATTGATATCTCAAACTATTTGGCAGGGTCTCTCCAACATCAAACAATAATGATGTTTCACTGTACTTTTGTTTTACACCTAGTAATTAGTATTAAGAATTGGATGGACTTTTATCATCAATTATTGGTTTTAATTGTTTAGTACTAAGTCATCAAACTTTCGATTATACAAACAATTAGAAATTATATGGACTTAAGAAGGATTTGTATTATTAGAACAATGCACTTATTGTCGTGTTCGTCGGCATAGACCATACAAATAGCTAATTTTATCTTTAATACTTATTCAATATCTTTATGTACACATGGAAACAATCAAACTCTAGCATAGTTACATCAATTCCATGAACTAAACTGCAGGAATAATTACAGTTGACGTTTTACATGACAATTGACTGTGAATTTTTATAATCGACAATCAGACTGGAAGAGTCCAACCAACCAATTTTATATGATAAATGATCACTGAAAGATCACTTCTAAAGTAGTGTCATAAATAGAATAAAAATGATTTTCATCAATTATTTCTTTCATGACAAGTAAATTATTACTGACAAGTAAATATTTTGTAAATACCTATTGAATGATACTCTACCTAATTTAACATTTACTTTTTTGGGCTCTCATCGATGTACAAGGTGGTATTTACTCTTGAAATTGAAATAAAGATGTCAGTAAACAGGAGATTTGTGACCTTTATTGGAACAGACTATAACACATCTTGATGATATGTGTCAACTTCATTTACCTGTAAACAAATTTTTTATTTACAATTGCAAGTTAACTGATTATTTTGAATTGCAGCATAAATTATTAATTATGACCAGCATATTTAGTGAATGTAAATACAATAAAAGTACTTCAGAAATTTGATCAATCTTGCAACCACTTAAAGGTGCTATATTAGAAGTTATATGTGAGCATCTGTTTGTGACAAAGATTCTACAATAAAAATGTATTTTACACTAGTAGATAAAATTATTTCCTATAATCATTTATAGGCATATAGTTAAAGATGTAGTCTTTAAATGTTAAAGCCAAATTTAATAAAAACATGATTTGCAATAGCTGTCATTATGCAACTTTGAGATAGCACCTTTAATACTGGTATAATAGATTTAGTTTTGCTCAAAAGTTACTTATAAATGTCTACAAATATTTTGTTCTGAAGAGGGATAGGGGTAAACTGTCATCAGAAACAGTCCCTCACATATTGTAACAGCAATGAAATTGACACATATTACCAAAATTTGTTAGTCTGTTCCAATAAAGTGCACATATCACCTGTTTATTGACATCTTTCTTTTACTTTCATGAGTAAACACCACCTTGTACATCAATGAGAGCCAAAAACAAGTAAATGCTAAATTAGGTAGACTATCAGTAAATAGATATTTAGAAAATATTTACTTGTCTGTTTAATATGTAAGAAATAATCGACAGAAATCATTTTTATTCTATTTCCGACACTACTATAATAAATGATGTTACTGTGCTGGTGGATCTTAACAACTAAATAAAATCAATTCATCTAGTTGGAAGGAGTAGTCGGTATGACATGTTTTTTCCCCTCATTCTATAGACCAAGTATTATAGCATTAATCATACATTAAACACAGGGCTTCTAGAATTTTTATAAAAATCACTAGCCATCGGATCAGTGATTTAAACAATTTATTAGCCATGATTGAAAATTCACTAGCCCTACTTTTAAGTAAATTGTATACAATTTTACTAATAGTAATAATCGGATATGTCACTTAAAGAGGATATTCATATGTACAATATAAACTTAAATACAGCATTTGACAAGTTCTTTTTTTCACTAGACGTCAGGCATGGCGATAGTAACTATTTACTAGCCCAACATTGAATATCACTAGCCATGGGAGTGGGGCTACTATAATCTAGAAGCCCTCTTAAACACCAACTAACCATAGAATATGCTGAAGTGTTGTTCAACAAATATATTCCTTTCCCTTGAAAATATAAAAAATACACTGTTGATAGTGAAGTTAACTGGTCAATAATTTTTCCATCCAGTATGAAACTCTTATAGAAATAAACTCTAACCTTGAGTAAAGAAGTATACTCTTGTTCCATCTCCTCTTACGTAGAAATTTCTAGACAGACACCGACCTGATAACAAAAAACATAAACTGTATATGCATAATCAAAACTACAAATTAATGTCAACAAAATATGTATGAAAATAACTCTTTAAGTATGATAAATATAATTTTTATTTAAGCAAGTGTTGGTTGAAAGTTTTTGATCGCTATTTTCAAAGAAAAATTAACCACAAATGTCTTTTTTAACTGTACCAATTTTATTTATAATTTATAAACTAGTCTGTATTTTATATTTCCAAACTTTAAAAGTGGTTTTTTGTTGTTTTTCCCTTAAAGTATTTTTGATAATGGCTTAATATAGTAACTACATTAAAGCTACTTGGTATGGTTTGCCTGGCTAAAACTTAGTTCCTTTCTTGAAACGGTCATTTCTTCACTAGATGTGAAATTTATCCAAAATTCCCACAACCCACAAATTTTTAATCTTTTTCTGAAATGAATAAATACATTAATATGTTCATGATCAATCAAAGTGTAAACAATCCTGATATTCATTTAAAAAAACCTGGTATCATTAAAATTCTAGAGTGTGTCAAACAGTCACATTAAGAATATCTTAACCTTCTTTAGACATTAGGAAAATATTAATACACCGGATGGACAAAAATTAATATTCTAACCATGAAAATCACAAGTCTCGACCACAAATATCATACAGTGTTTTTAGAGAACTATACTTTAATAAATGTTTAGAATCAGTGGGATATTATGGCTGTAAAGCTGTCATGATGGTGATTAGAGAAACAAATCAGTTACCTTTTTTAAATCTCAGTTGTGCCAAGTCATATCTTCCGTAGTCACGAAACAGAATCAGTCCTCCAGGCTTCAAGGACTTTGCTAGATAGTCGACCGCAGCCTGCATTCTGAATTATTAAATAAATTTGTTTCAAAAACTTTCAACCACCAAAAATACTTATATAAAAAAAAATAAAAAAAATAAAAAGGTAACATTTTGTTCATTACTGCAACAGTGTAATTTATTATTAAACAATTCAGGCCTGTTGGATATTACTTTTTTTTAATGATTAATATTCAAAACAGATCAATCCATACAATTATTGCATTGAAAGGTGAACTTAGGTGTAAATTATAGATAAATCATCTGACATTTTTTTCTTAGTATATTATTTTTAAAAACTACAAGTCACGTATCTGGCTAATTTTTGTAGAATTTATATTCACCATAAGTTAGTAACGGACAACCAAGTTAAAGGCTACTTTTTGGGTATAGGGCAAACTTTCCTGTCAAACTGTTTTCAAGTACATTTTGGGACATTATAAATATAGATGTAATGGCAGTGCCTCCACCATAATGTTTCTTAGGTATGGCTCTGAAGTAATTGATTATAACAATTATAAATATAAATGTAAATGGCAGTGCCTCCACCATAATGTTTCTTAGGTATGGCTCTGAAGTAATTGATTATAACAATTATAAATATAAATGTAAATGGCAGTGCCTCCACCATAATGTTTCTTAGGTATGGCTTTGAAGTAATTGATTATAACAAGTATAAATATAGATGTAAATGGCAGTGCCTCCACCATAATGTTTCTTAGGTATGGCTTTGAAGTAATTGATTATAACAATTATAAATATACATGTAAATGGCAGTGCCTCCACCATAATGTTTCTTACGTATGGCTCTGAAGTAATGTTGATTTTATTTTTAATTGATTATAACAATTATAAATATTAAATAAATAATTAAATGTGTATTTATGAACTTTGTATAAAACAATGGCATAGCCATGTTTTAAAAAAAAAATTGGGGGGGGGGGGGTCCACCCAAACAAAGCTCATCGATGTTACGATTGTAAGACAGGCCAGTATATACGGTGAAGTGACCACCACCCCTCCCCTCCAACTGTAGCTACACTATTGGCACAACAAAACAAAGTCTTACTTTTGTGGGTTAATGGCCGACAAGACAAAGATCATAATAACAACATCGAGACTGTTTTCCGGAAACGGCATCTCCAGCCTGTCGGCTGTGATGTCACAAACAAAGGCATGACAGTGGGCGGGGTCATAGTCCAGGTGTTCCTGTACAAATAATCACAGATGTCCATCAATATGTTAGTATACAAAACATTAGAAAAAATTGGTTATCTACCTTCCCCCTAAACCTTCTGACTACTGCAAGCGAGATATCTCGCCCGACGTCACGCCAGTCGACATACTGTACACTGTATACAGTGCATTCCCCAATTCATATTTCCTGCCGTTTTGCACATGATACTCATCGGAAATGTTTTTTCTTAACAGGAAAGTTTATTTCACAGCATACTAGCTTTGTTTGTTGTTTTTAAGTGGAAAAGAGCTTGGAATTTTGAGTTTAAAAAGTGGTTTTCGGCAAGTATTTTCGTTAGACAACAATGGCAGCATGTCGTGGTCATTTTCAGGGATCAAAAGCTGATTGTGACAGCTAATTTGATAATAAATTTGATCGTTTTACCAACAATGAAAATCACAAACTATTGCAATATGAATCATAGTTCGTTTTTTGTTTTTTAAATTCTGGTCAGAAAACCACTGTTATCGGGAATAATGGACATAGATACTGGACAGCTGTCCACAAATGCCTGTAAGTAAATGCAACTTTGGAGAAAACTTGGGGTGTTTTCTCTTTTATAGATACATTACCTGTCCTCAAACAAGGGCACCTCCCCCCCCCCCCCCCCCCCCCCACGCAAGTGGTCTGGTCCAAACATCCCAACAGCCAATGGGATGGCCTAAATTCTTCTACTGCATACTGCTCTCTAGTTCCGGTCACATGACTGTAACTTCCTTCTTTTTCCCTGAGCGCATCGCACGGAGAACAGGAAGCAGGGAGGCCCGGGTGGGATGAAATCTTGAGGACAGGTAATGTATCTATAAAAGAGAAAATCACTCCCAAGTTTTCTCCATTTCTTTTCACATTACCTGTCCTCAAACAAGGGCAGCATTCAACAGATGGTGGTGGGTGCCGAGATCCGTAGATGCTTGTAATAACTCCCCAAACCTGGATGGCCACATCGGAGCAATGAGCAACAGGCGACAATGGTACAGCTGAAACCTCTGAAGTACCCTTGGAAGGAGGATTGGTGGAGGAAAAGCGTACGCGTCCATCTGTTCCCAGCTGATGGCCAAGGCATCGGGATCCAGAGCTTCTGGATCTGGCACCAGACACACATAAACCCTCAGCTGATGGTTGAATTGTGTGGCGAAGAGATCGATGTTTGGTGTCCAAAGTCTGTAGCACACCCATCGAAATGCTTCGGGATGGAGCATCCATTCTGTCAGCTGTGGAGACGACGGCCGAGACAGTGTGTCAGCTAGTACATTGGAAACCCCTGGAATATGGCGAGACCGAAGTTGCAGCGGAATCTCGTCGACCAGCTTGTAGAGACGATACGTCAACTGCTGGAGTGGGTTCCGCCCTGACGGTTGATATAAGCCGCCGCGGTGGTACTGTCTGTGGCCACCATGAGAGGGGCCCCTGTCAACATCTATCGCCAATGAAGGATAGTGTAGTAGACTGCCAACAACTCTAGCAGGTTGATGTGGAGTCCGAGTTCGCCGGGAGACCACAGCCCTGAAGTAGTCTGGTTGCTGAGATGGGCTCCCCAACCTTCCAGTGACGCGTCGACGAACAAGTGATGAGTGGCTAGGAAGGGCCGCATAGAGACACCGTCTAAGACGTTCGATCGGAGCTGCCACCACTGCAGGCTGGAGCGTAGATTGTCCGGGAGTGAGATGATCAAGTCCGGACTGTTGAAACGAACAAACGGGTTGAGAAACATCTGCAAGCGCCGCAACTGGAGACGACCTCTGAGTGTCAAATCCTGGGCGGAAGTGAGGAGACCCAGGAGACTCTGTCAACCGTGGAAGGTCATTGGAGCGGTGAGCGCTATGGCAATCATGGTCTGGATCTTCTCCCAACGGTCTAGAGGAAATTGAACGAGGCCCAGGTCGGGTCGAAGCCAAGTGCCTATGAACTGTAGAGACTTCGTGGGATCCAGTCGAGATTTCCCGATGTTGATAATCCAACCCAGATGCTTTAGAAAGTCCATGATGAAGCCCACATGTGCAGTAAGCCCTGTCTTGCTCTGACACTTCATCAGGCAATCGTCGAGGTACGGGTAAAAGGATATACCTCTGCGATGCAGGAAGCGGGACATCGGAGTCGTGATTCTGGTGAACAGCCATGGCGCCATGGATATCACAAAGGGCAGGACTGTCCATTCGTAATACCGACCCTGTAGTACGAACCGGAACATAGCGATGACAATCGGCATGCATCGGAACGTGAAGGTAGGCGTCCTTGAGATCTAGTGAGGCAAGCCAATCCCCCGGTTTGATCACAGCGAGGACATCTCGCAACGTTAACATCTTGAAGGACGGAGGAGGAAGCAGGTAGTGGTCGTTGAAAAACGCCAAGTTGTGGATCATTTGCAGCTCCGGTGAATCTTTCTTCAGCACGAGGAAGATGTCCGAGTAAAAGCCGGGTGTTAGGCATGCTTCCGAAATGTTGCGAATGGCTCCCTTCACCAGTTTGTTGACAGACTCATGTAGGACCTTGACTTGTGATACGGAATGCTGCGGTTCTCACGGTGAAGTGGTCAATGGAGGGATGGAAGACAATTGCAGACGATACCCTGTCTTCAAGATCGACGTGACAAACGGATCTTCACAAAGTGTCTCCCAGTTTCGCCAATAACGGCGAAGTCGACTTCCGACCATGGATATTTCGACCGGTGTGTTGCACACCGGAAGCGTCAAAACCGAGTCGTTGTTCTGGTTCAAAATCAGGGGTGGGCGTAGGTCGAGACAATCTGAGCAGTCCAAGATTGGTTGGCTGGCGTCAACGTCGACCAGGCTTCCCCTGGGTCCGAGCGGGAGGACCGGATGGTCGTCTGTCCGGAAACCGTCGAGAAGGTTGACCTCGAAAGGAACCTCCCCAGCGCTTAGATGGTGGTTGTGCAGTGAACGTAGACTTCGTGGATTCCAACGTCGAAATAAGTTGTAAAGCTTTGACAGTTGCTGTCGACTGTTGGTCTTTATCATTGGCCGTAACCATGTCAGAAACCTTGCCTGCAAACAGCTTTGTTGCGGACCACGGTTGAGCTAACAGCTCCTTCTTATGCTGGAAATCCAAGGTTGACTTTTTCAGTTAAGCCTGGCGACGGTAATGCATACACATCGATGACATAGAGGTAACCGAAAACGTCAGGAAAGCCAGCATCTGCGTGTAGCACCGTGCATCTTTTGCCTGGGTGGCCATCGCAGCAAGGAAAACGTCCAAATAAGACAACACAAACAAGCAACGTCTCTGGGCAGTATCCATGGCTTGGACCTGTTTGTCCTTCAAATCCACAGTTGACGACTTCCCAAGATGGTGAACATCTTCATCCAAAAATGGAGCCCCATCTTTAAATGGCATGTCAAACACCGGATACATATGGTGATTGCAAGACGGGAAGGACGCTGTCTCTTTAAAGATGCGGTCTAAATCTGTCGCCACGTCGGATATGAGTGTACCAGCTGCCAAGGAATGGATAACCACATCTTCCGGAGGGACATCAGTCGCTATCATCGGTGTCGGTCCCTTCTTGGACAGCGTTGGTGGATGTGGCAAGGACGGCAACATGTCATAGACGGCCGCCAAGCAATCCCTCATAGTCATATGGTCAGTAGAGTCAGGCTCATCAATGATAGAAACCGCTGTAGGCGCTGCATCCCCAAAGTCCCGGAGCACTCGAGCACAGGCCAATCGATCTGCCGAAATGGAAGCCGCCGGTGAACCGGATCGTGGACAGTCCCGTCGAGAACCCTCGGAGGCCCTGGAAGTCACATCAATCGAAGGTCGGCGCTGACGATCCATGGAACCCGTAGGAAGCCGTGCAGGTCATGGGGAATGGCTATGGTCCCGGCTCCGATGCGCCGAAGATGACTTCCCCGCCGAAGATCGGTGAGCCGTGGAGTCCGTGGAACGTCTATCTGCATGAGCCGGCTTCTTAGAGGGCTGCGTAGAGACTGCAGGCATGTCATCCGAAGTCTTAGGTATCGGTGGAGCTGAAGAAGCCGCACCCCCTGAAGAGGGGACTGGAACCGGACCTGACCCCGAAACCGCCGGTTTGGGTAAGGTCGCCATTGTTTCTTTCAGCATGGTCGGTAGAATTGAATGTAACACGTCCGCCACGGAGTCAGCAATCGAAGGCGAAGATTCCACCTTCTTGGTCCTCGCTGACACCACCTTCAGGTAAGCCGCGAACTCGACATCAGACAACCCCGAACAAAGGTCGCATCTTGAAGTGAGGCCACATGGAACACGACAACCCGGACATAAGTCGTGAGGGTCGCCGCCGGCAGTAAACTTCTTGCAGCGTAAACACACTCGAACTAGTCGCTGAACATCATCAGACATGATAATAATAATTTTTCAATCTTTGAAAAGAAAGAAAAACCAACCATAACACAAACACAAAGCCGGCACGACAACCGGCGATATAAACAACATTTCATGTAATTAAACGCTTGGAAAGTCAAGCAAAATACGCAAAAGACATACGAAAGCTAACGAAAATGAAGGTGAAAAACATTTCACCCAAACACGAATACAAAACCAAAGGTCTTATAAAATTTTGACTGCAAAACAGAGCCAAGCAAAAGGACGTCCAGACCCTTTAGCGAAGAGAAAAAGAAGGAAGTTACAGTCATGTGACCAGAACTAGAGAGCAGTATGCAGTAGAAGAATTTAGGCCATCCCATGGCTGTTGGGATGTTCGGACCAGACCACTTGCGTGGGGGGGAGGTGCCCTTGTTTGAGGACAGGTAATGTGAAAAGAAATTTCAATTTCTTGCCTAATTTTAATCACCATTAACTGATCTAAAATATCATAAAAATTACAAAAACCCATGAAAATAATACTTACCGATTCATATATGAACTTTATTTTATGTATTTATAAAACATTTAAGTGAATATATGTCAGTAAAAATTATAAACTTGTACCCACTCAAGGTGGTTTTTGTCAAAAAATAATCCAGTAGTCTACAAGTTAAAACTAAAACTCAAAAGATGATTTTGCCAGGGGTATTATTATTGAGAAATAAACCAGTCCTGGCCTGGCTAGTAACATTCACTGTGGCCAATATAAAGATATGAACCCAGCTTTACACCAAGGACGGCAGACGTCTTGAAGATATGAACCCAGCTTTACACCAAGGACGGCAGACGTCTTCAAGATATGAACCCAGCTTTACAAACAAGGACGGCAGACGTCTTCAAGATATGAACCCAGCTTTACACCAAGGACGGCAGACGTCTTCAAGATATGAACCCAGCTTTACACCAAGGACGGCAGACGTTTTCAAGATATGAACCCAGCTATACACCAAGGATGGCAGACGTCTTGAAGATATGAACCCAGCTTTACACCAAGGACGGCAGACGTCTTCAAAATATGAATCCAGCTTTACACCAAGGACGGCAGACGTCTTCAAGATATGAACCCAGCTTTACACCAAGGACGGCAGACGTCTTGAAGATATGAACCCAGCTTTACACCAAGGACGGCAGACGTCTTAAAGATATGAATCCAGCTTTACACCAAGGACGGCAGACGTATGAATCCAGCTTTACACCAAGGACGGTAGACGTCTTAAAGATAAGAACCCAGCTTTACACCAAGGACGGTAGACGTCTTAAAGATATGAACCCAGCTTTACACCAAGGACAGTAGATGTCTTAAAGATATGAACCCAGCTTTACACCAAGGACAGTAGATGTCTTAAATCATCTTTTTAACTGTACCTTAACTTATTTTACCATCAATAATAGGTCATATACACATGCTGCCAAAACACCTTAAAATGTCAGTAACATAAAGTGAACAGTGAAACTACTACTTTACTTACTTTAACTAACTGGATAGCAGTTGGGGAGAAATCACAGCAGTATACCATGAGGTCAGGATCACTGAAAAACGATAATCATGCTAAACATTTCGTTCTAATTCAACATATTTTTAAAAACAATTCTCACTGGTTCTGTACTGAAATCCAAGGTAGTAAAATCTAAATAGTTACACTTTTTTTTATTATGTGAAAAACTACTGTAAGCTGTATTCCCCCTCACCCCCCCCCCCCCCCCCCCCCCCCCCCCCCACCCCACATATAAACACTTCGCAACATATAAGTTTTGCAAACGATTAACATTACACACACTATCCCTGTTTACAGTATGTCATAACTTAAGCAAGGAACAGATGCTTTATTTATGTATTGATGTTATGATTTTCTTAGCACTGCCAACAAGCCAAATTTGTAACAGTAAAACCACCAATCAACATTGGCAAATTGGAAAACACAATTTCAACAGTTTTACAGTAACTGTTACTTAGGGGATAACTATGATGGATTGAACCATTTGTGGACATTAATGCTGGTTTTACGGTCTCAAATGGAGATGAAGAAACAAAGAAAACTATTTCATACTTATTGGTTTGTAAAACTGGATACACTGTATTGCCAACACCACAGCCAACCTGCAATGAAAAAAAAAAAAAGAGGAAATGAATTTTGTGAAGTGGGAAAAAACTGGAGTTCATTTCAAAACATGATTTATCTATTTAAATTTGTTTTTAAAAAACATGGTTTTGCTTTAACAGGATGTACAATTAGCGCATATTACAAGAAGCACAGTTCAGTGGATTGTGTTTTGTTGTAAACTTTGTTGTGCTGTTTCTTACTGTTAACTCCAAAATCTTGATTTTTTTTTGCTTCTCATATTTTAACCTGGAAGAAAATGCTAGAAAGTGAGAAGTTCTAGAAATTAGTCTTAATTACTCTTGACTATTTTGTGACCACCAAAAATAGTCTTTTTGACACAAAGTTTATGCAGGGTTTCTAGGATTTAAAAAAAATTCACTAGCCATGGGATCAGTGATTTTTAAAATTTACTAGCCCTACTTTACATTAAGTTAGTATAATTTTACTAAATAATAGTTATAATCAGATATGTTACCTAACGAGGGAGATAGAGATTAAAAACACTAACATTGGGGATTGGGGTCAGGAAATACATATTTACAAAACAGATTTGACTGCAACATTTGACTCCTTTTTTTCACTAGCTGTTGGGCTTGGTGATACTAGTTATTTACTAGCCAAACATTGCATATCACTAGCCATGTGAATGGGGCTACCATAATCTAGAAGCCCTGAATGGTATGATGTAAAATGTGTAACATAAAACATTGCCAAATAATGCTTGAATCAAGTAATTGCAATCTATGCCAGACAAATATCTAATGGACGAGAATACAAATAAATAAATAAATAAATGCTTTATCCAATTTTGGGTAAGAAGCATTATTCAGAGAACCCTCATGAAAAAAAATAAAAGAAAAAGAAATATGAAAAATTCTCAGCAGAGGTAGGTCCGGGAACATAATCTGATCTGGGGATAGCTGAAAAAGCCAGTAAGAGTCAGACACAGTGGCTATCTCGGGTAAGATGTGTACCACAGCATGAAATAGATAAACTAAGTGCAGCCAAACTTTATTGTCTTGATGATGAAAGAAAAATAAATGTGAGGGTTGTTGTGAAAATTATGCCACTGAACAATATTTTTTTTTACCTTTAGATATTCCAGGCTCTTGAGATTACTGAGGCTCAGTTTTTACTTTTATTGATATACCTAAGATAACAAATTTCTAAAATATTGTCAGAAATAGAATTAAAATGATTTGCATAAATTATTTCTTACATACTATACTGACAAGTAAATATTTTGTAAATATCTATTTAATGATAGTCTACCTAATTTAGCATTTACTTGTTGAAAGAAATAATTGACGAAAATAATTTTTATTCTATTTCCAACACTACTTTAGTTATATATTCAACACCTTAATAAATATACAAGAAATGTTATAAACTCACCTCAAGAATTCTAAACTTTGCATTTTCTCCAGGGAAATGGGAGATGCCTTCATTTATATGAACATGTCCCACTTTCTCAGTCATATCATTCACACCACTGTTCTCCAAATCTCTTTCACATACAGAGTTGTCCTTACCAGAGTGACATTCTGACATTAAGTGGCCACAGGGGTTATCTGAACTGTTATCTGTCTCACAGTTTTCAGGTTCAGAAAGACATGGGGTCTCGGTTTGGTCTTTGTCATTTACTGATGGCTGGCTTTCTGGCTCACATTTTTTGGTGTAGAGTTCAGGAAACTCCGTAAATAACCAGTGGCGGTCTTTGAAAAATCTGTTAGTGTGCACATTGTAAAACTCATCCCAGAATTGGCCAGCTTTTTCTTCATATAAAACTGAAACAAAAAAAAAAAAAACATAATTATATGATGATTATGGATACTTGAAGGTACCGGTACATGCAGCTGTAATTCAGAAGTTGTGTGGCTTTTAATCAATAATTTTATTGTTAATTCTGGAATACAGTTTTAAGTGAGAAGGATACAAGAATTAAAGTAATGATGTTCATAACACAGGGCTTCTAGATTATGGTAGCCTCACTCCCATAGCGAGTGATATTCAATGTTCAGGGGACAATATTTCGAAATCTGGGGTAACCGGAAGTCGGTTCACATGGTTTTTACCTAGGTAACCAATTGTTCGGTTACGTGAATTATATTTGTGTAACCCATGGGTTATTTCATCGGTTACCTCAAAATTACGTTGAAATTATATTTTAAATACATAGTTTTTAGCTGAAACATAAAGTTAAAACAAATACAAAAGAAAACATTTTACAAAAAAAAAAATGTCTTTAATGCTTGCTAAAGTTAACAATATTATAAAAGAACTGAATATTAGCCCCAGTACTGAAACAAAATACAGGGGCGTAGCCAGAAATTATTTTAGAATTACACACGCCAAAGGCGTTCCCAAGCGGGGGGATTCGGGGGGCCTCCCCCTGTGGAAATTTTGAAACTCAGGACGCCTGTAGATGCATTTTTGAAAATCTTTTTTCGAGTCAATTTTAAGGTCTATGTTATAGAACAATTACAGACAGCCTCGACCTATTCCGGATTTTGTTTTTGAATTACGCACATGCGTAATGGGCGGTACGCCTTTGAAATAGATAAATACTCATTTGTAGGGATTCCTTTTTGCGATGGCTATGCTACTTTCACTTCATCGATGGTACTTATGTAAAATTATAGCCAATCCAATAGTATGTCTACATATATTCCTTTAGAGATAAAATAGCAGCAGAAAATTTAGCCGTCCCAAGCGGTCCGAGCACATTTCTTTCAAACTGTTTTAAAACTGTAGACTGGTTGCAAGTTACAACTGTTGCAATATAACGTTGTTTACTGGTTTGCTGCGCATCAAGTATCTAAAAATCAGTCTAAAACATTTGTCGGAATACCAGTAGTATGTCTGCATGAATAAACTTCCTGTAATCGTGAAGTTTGCAAGTTTTAATTTCTGAACGTTTACAGGTCATGACATAACCGATTTGCGGTTCGCGTAAATTTAATTTTGCGTAACCAACACACGAACAGAACGGCAGTTCGCGTGAAATATTGTGCCCTGAATGTTGGGCTAGTAAACAATCACTATTGCCATGCCCGATGGCTAGTGAAAAACCCCCAGAAACAAAAGAAGTCAAGTGTTGCAGTTAAGTCTATTTTGTAAATATGAATATCCTGTCCCCACCCCCAATATTAGTGTTTTTAAGCTCTATCTCCCTCTTTAGGTGACATCCAATTATTACTATTATTTAGTAAAATTATATTACCTAAAGGGACATACCTTAGTTTTTAAAGACTAAGGCATATTGTTTATTATTAGAGCCATTTTTGATAACTGAAATCATACTTTACTTAGATTTTATTATTTAGATTATCCATTTCCGTACATTCGAAGTGTTTTTGGTCATCCTAGTGTTTTCAATATCATAAAATGCATGTTATGGAGTCGAGGTTTAGTCTATTTTAGAGGATATTTTCAAAGTCACTCAAATGTAACTTTATCCAAATGTGTTACAGGTTTGTAGATTAACTGAACTTAGTGTTAATTTTCATGGGCTGAAACTAGGGTCTGACCCTTTAAGTAAAGTAGGGCTAGTGAATTTTTAATTGCGGCTAGTAAATTTTTTAAATCACTGATCCCATGATTAGTAGATTTTATAAAAATTGTAGAAGCCCTGCATAACAATCAAGTGAAAAGTATTTCTTTAATGACACCTCTGCACATTTTATACTACAGATATTTGGAGGCCATTTCTGTTTGTATAAAAAAATCTGTGTTTTTCTTTGGTCTCACAAGCAATTATGCTAAGAAGCTTACGAAATATAATTTCAAACTCCATAAGCAGACAACATTCGTTACTATGGATAAGTATTGTTTTATTTACATATTGACCAAAGTTCTTACAAAAGGCATATAAAAATAGAACATTTTTGTTATTTCCAAAGCACTTTTCCTTTTGTTTTTATGTCAAGTCAAACTGAAATATTTGACCAAAAGACACTTAAAATGGAGACTGATACGAGGTAGAGTTAAAGTTGTGTAAGATGCGAGTGTAGTGCCTTGATAATTCTGCGTACAGAGTTGTGAACATACTCGGGCAGAGCCAGCATCAAATAATTATGTGACCATTAATTGTGCTTCACGATATTCCTGATTTTATGCCCGCAGTTCAATTCACCTTTTAATGGTGCATCAGTGTTTCTATAGCTTGCTCTCTGCTAGGAATCTGGTGATGCAGTAGTGTTTGCACCAATGACAGCCATTAATTCCACTGCACGTGACAAATCTGAGCCTTCTCCAGACCTAACGCATTATTGGTGTGGTAAAATGGAGGGGGCAAATTTTTAAACAAAATTTCTAGTTAAGATATACTTTTGTCCCTTAGTTTTTCTTTTTATAATGCATTTATTTACAATTATTTTATAAGTGAGCATTAAAAATAATGTTTGTTGCTCTTAAAATAGTTTATTAAAATGTATGTGTGATAAGTGGTGTACTTGTGAAAAGCATTGCGAATAAATTGAACCATAGATCAAATATTTAAAACTGAATTGAAAAAAAAAAAACCTGTCAAATTTTATTTTACTTTAGCGAAAGAATTTCATGTAATGATTGATATTTTGTGAAAAATAATGGTGGGTTTCTGTATATTTTAGGAGTTTTATAGATAATCTGGCGAGATTTTCTACATAGCCAGAGCTAGTCCTGCCTAGTGCCAGGATTTACACATGTGAACTCGGACTTGTTCACTGAGAGTGCAACACATGTAAATCCCCGTTTACTGTTAAACGTACCTACGTCATCTTCTGGCGCCATATTATCGGCCTGTTCTTCAGTTTTCTTCCTAGCCTCATCTTCCTGCTCACTGTCCCAAACAACATTGTCCCTACAAAACAACAATATCCATCAATATTTCACCAAGCGACAAAAACAGAAGAAAATAGAATTACAACTTCCTGTTAAAAAATATCTGTATGCACATACATTAAAATATTGTAACAACACAGTTTGGACAGAAAACACAATAAAGTTAAGATGTTAATTTAGTGCTGTTCTACACACCAATATCTGTTTTTAATATCTGGCAGAATATTATATATATATACAATGATGAAGTATTTTAATATTTCATCTAACAGAATGTCTTTCTTTTCAATGGTAATTAATTTTTATTTATTTGTGAATGATAAAAGATATTGGCAACCAAATACATATCCCACCTCCATCCCATCTGGACTGCATAACTGCATATAAAGCATAATTATGCATTAGTAAAAATTTAAATATGAATCTGCTATATTTTCATATAACATATATATTGATGAGGTAGGCCTATAGATCATGACATTTTAGATCGACAACAGTCACTTTTTCCACCCTTATTTTGGCTTTGCACACAATAAATATAACATATACAATGGTAATTGTTTTATACGATATATTTCACAAAAGGTATTTTGAAAAATAAAAACATACCGACCTGTAAACAACAGTCTGCTTGTTAAAGAATTTTAATAGGGATCAAGTTTAGTAGACCAGTTTTTATTACAATGTGGCGAAGCATTGTAATAATACAACTAATTTTGATTTTGAATGATGTCACTTTACAATAACAATAAACTGGGTACATCATCTCCTTACAATAATAATAAACTGGGTACATCACGTTACCATTTTTATAAAACTTAATAATAATATTAATGTTTTTAAATGAGTTTTAGCATTATAAATATTAGAGCTACTCATGTCAATTCATTGGTCACCTTTTGACATAAGACCACTACATGTATAACTAACCAATAATTGAACATTCTAGAGCTAGTTATGTCAATTCATTGGTCTCCTCTTGACACAAGAAAGACATGTTTTATTTAACAACGCACTCAACACATTTTATTTATGGTTATATGGCGTCAGACATATGGTTAAGGACCACACAGATATTGAGAGAAGAAACCCGCTGTCGCCACTTCATGGGCTATTCTTTCCGATTAGCAGCAAGGGATATTTTATATGCACCATCCCACAGACAGGATAGTACATACCATGGCCTTTGATATACCAGTCGTGGTGCAATGGCTGGAACGAGAAATAGTCCAATGGGCCCACCGATGGGGATCGATCACACACCGATCGTGCATCAAGCAAACACTGTACCACTGGGCTACATCCCACCCCCCTCTTAACATAAGTCCACTACATGTCTAACTAACCAATTATTGAACATTCTAGAGCTAGTTATGTCAATTCATTGGTCACCTTTTGACACAAGACCACAACATGTGTAACTAACCAATTATTGAACTCCCAGACTCGAGGCGGATCTGTAAGAGGTCGCTGTCTATTAGGACCGAGATTCTCTACAGTGGTTGAGCTAACCAGTGTTCGGAGCATTTTATCACAATACTGACGACAGCTGGCTTCAGCAACGTAAATATGTTTGGGAGCTTTAACTGCAAACTTGAGAACTGCACACACCGGTCTGGTGAGAAGCACCGACTTTTTGAGGTTGAGAATCATTCTCTTGAAGCACATCCAGTAGATTTACAGGTAGTACACACGTAAATGTATGGGCCAGTCTGAAATACCAAATATGAAGACTTCAGTTTGCTTGCAAAAATAAACTCAATAATATGAACTGGATACATTCTAGGTACAATACCCACATACATGTATGTTAATATGTTGTTATTGTACACTACTGAATTACTACTAGAACATACAACAAAAAGTACATGGTGTTTAGAATTCAAAACCTTCATATGATTCTAATTGATTGTTTAATCGAAAGTTGATCTATCACTTTGAATCGATTATAACCAATGATGAAATTCTAACCATTTCCCAATACTATAAAATTATAATTTCCTACTTCTAGACCTGAACCGTATGCACACCGTAAGCCTTGTTGTTATTGCTATTTTGTACCTCTCAATCAATGTGAGTGTTTTGTATAATTAAAGGAAATGTTCTGTTCAACGACACACTCAACACATTTTATTTACGGTTATAGGGCATCAGATATTGAGAGGAAACCCACTGTTGCCACTTCATGGGTTACTCTTTTCGATTAGCAGCAAGGGATCTTTGTTAAACCAGTTTTGGAGCACTGGCTGGAACGAGAAATAGCCCAATGGGCCCACCGACGGGGATCGATCCCAGACAGACCGCGCAGCGAGCAAGCGCTGTACCACTGAGCTACATCCCGTCCCTTGTATAATGAATTGAACTGAATTGTAAGATAATCCTCTAGTCCGGAAGGACTACACTGTCATAGATAGATCTACATCATACATGCTAGCGACCACACCATTGAGACTGAATCAATTGAACTGAATTGTAAGATAATCCTCCAGTCCGGAAGGACTACACTGTCATAGATCTACATCATACATGCTAGCGACCACACCACTGAGACTGAATCAATTGAACTGAATTGTAAGATAATCCTCCAGTCCGGAAGGACTACACTGTCATAATCTACATCATACATGCTAGCGACCAAACCACTGAGACTGAATCAATTGAACTGAATTGTAAGATAATCCTCTAGTCCGGAAGGACTACACTGTCATAGATCTACATCATACATGCTAGTGACCAAACCACTGAGACTGAATCAATTGAACTGAATTGTAAGATAATCCTCCAGTCCGGAAGGACTACACTGTCATAGATCTACATCATACATGCTAGCGACCAAACCACTGAGACTGAATCAATTGAACTGAATTGTAAGATAATCCTCCAGTCCGGAAGGACTACACTGTCATAGATCTACATCATACATGCTAGTGACCAAACCACTGAGACTGAATCAATTGAACTGAATTGTAAGATAATCCTCTAGTCCGGAAGGACTACACTGTCATAGATCTACATCATACATGCTAGCGACCACACCACTGAGACTGAATCAATTGAACTGAATTGTAAGATAATCCTCCAGTCCGGAAGGACTACACTGTCATAGATCTACATCATACATGCTAGTGACCAAACCACTGAGACTGAATCAATTGAACTGAATTGTAAGATAATCCTCTAGTCCGGAAGGACTACACTGTCATAGATAGATCTACATCATACATGCTAGCGACCACACCATTGAGACTGAATCAATTGAACTGGTTGTTTAGCACTTTTGTGTACATTTTAACAAAATGAACCTAATGCTGACAAAACATTTTAACTGAATGAACCAAATATGTATTGAAGATGTTTGGTTAATTTCAAACTATTTACAAATGTTTTGTAAATTTTGATGATAACCAGTTATATGCTCCTTGCACATTCACTTGATATTGTAAGATACTTGATCCCGTTATTAAAAAAAGAAAGCACGAGTATAAAACTACTGAGTGCATGTACATAACTACCGAGCTAATCAATAAGGACAAATAAACATAAAAGTTACAATCAAATTTTTTTTTTTTTATTAAAAAAGCACACAGTGTTCAAGTTCAAATTAATATACAACATAAAATGGCTATTTAGTAAAATATATATGTTATTCTGAATGTGCCACTAAGTTGTGTGATTTCATTTTTGAAATCGGATTAGGTCCAGAACAATATGGCGACTTCAATTTCTCAGTACTGCTAATAACTCAGCAACTTGAGCTGACTTTCGGCCAGAAAAATGCTCATTTAGCCGCCAAGATAAGTAAGCAAGCAGTGTAATTGCGCTCTGGCTCGGTATTTTTAATGTATGCATTGCAAGTGAACTTTTCTATAATGAAACTAATTATTTTACTTTGTTTTTGTCTTTTGTTATATCTTCTAGGTACTGGAGAATGGGTTGTATTCGATATGAGTTACAGTTTTCTGTCATAAATTTAAATCTTTTAAATTTGTTCATATCCTACTGGAAGCTGAACTGAAAAGTGGCATTTATTTGAACTTTTTCTATCATAAACTTAATTATTCTACTTTTGTATATGTTACAGGCAGCTGAAGTGAAGAATGGCTTGTATTCGAAACGAGTAAAGGGTGTGTGGCAGGCGACAGAATCACAGCCTCATGAGAGCGAGATTCTGATTATTTGTCAGACTTACATGATGCTCAAAAGAAAGTTCAAAAACAAGTTTCCCATAATAAGCAAATACCAAATGGATCCGAGAAGAATTGTCAAGACCTAGCATTGATAGCGTATATTAGCATGTATCCACAAGAAACATCAACACATGGCAACTCAAAGAAAGGATGTGGCAATGAATAAGTAAGAAGCACAGCTTCAACAATGGAGAACATTTCCAAAAATGTTGTTACAGAAAACCCATGAGACGTATATACAAAACTTGTCCAAGAAAACTCTATTGATGCTCCAAAACCTAAAACAGATGGTCAACCTCCAAAAACGAACCACTGCCAGAACAAAAGAAACGTTGCTGATATGTACAGACATTAATGAACATGATAAATGATCATGAGTTCATCCAAGAAATTGTTCAAATGAAAGGGAAGCCACCAATGGTTGTTCTGTATACAGAACAGCAGATAAAGGACATCCAGAAATTCTATTCATACGATAGCAATGTAATTGGAGTATGTTATTTAACTCTTACTTTTTTTTTAAACACTCACATATTACATATACAAGACAACCCAATAATGCTGGGTCCACTGTACCTACACTGGGATGGAGAATGTTCAACATATCAACACTTTTTCTCCCATATGAGGATGAAGCTCGACGATGACATCTACACCGAAATCAGCTTTGGTGAGTTAGTGATAGGTTCTGATGAGGAGAAAGCACTGCTGAAAGCTATAAAGCAATGCTTTCCAGTTGCCATGCAACTTCTATGTTATCAGCACCTGGAAGAAAACGTCAGAAGACATCCAACACATAAAGTAGGAGTAAACGACAAGATAAAAAATTAAATCGTAAAAGCAATATTTGGAAAAAATGGAATGATGGAGACAGACGAATATGAAAAATGTGTTTTGGAACTGAGAGGGGAATTATTACAGATGGCACCCGATTTCATTAGCTATTTTAATAAGCTCACACCGAGATTAAAAAAGTATGTGTTTGATCCATCTAGAGAAAAAGAAGCAGTATCCATTAACTGGACCAATAACAATAATGCAAATTGCTAAATAATATCATCAAACTGTCAACAAAATGGAAAATTCTTAAAATCCCCGATCTAATTGAACACTTATTTCAAATTGTACGTTTACAATATGTTGATATACGTCGAGCCATTCACGGCCAGGGAAACTATGAAATAGTCCAGAAACTCTGAAGTAAAGTTGTATCACATGTTGCCAGGACCCAGAAATCAGACAGTGAAAAAGATCTATTGACAAAACATTTTTCAATGGAAAAATACGAAAGCCAACAAAATTTACAAAATCAACAGTGCAGTGGAGATTCCAAAACCAGCAGCTATCACCAAAAAAAACAGGACAAAAGAAACGATCTCGAAGTGTGCGAGCTGTTGGCGCCAACAAAAAATGACAAACATTGAATCGAACCAACAGTTGTAACAGAAACAACAGATAATCCCTACAATTAAAATTTAAACTTACTTATTAATAATTAATTAATTTATAATTAAGCAGACTTTTGTGCTAAAAGTTCATATTTTTATTTTGAATTCATCTTTTGAGTTCTAGAATAATAATGCTATTAATAATACTTATCAATGTATGAATATAGTATGTGAAGCCAGCCAAAATTCTTTTTTTCTAACTCTAAGGTAATGCTGCTTTTTTTAAAAAGCATGTTGTAAAATATTTTTTGCAGTATTCAGTTATGGGTGTGCTTAGTACTAGTTTGTATTGTGTTTACAAAATTTAAAAGGAGCTTTTCAGGTAGAAACGTGCAAGTCAGGAAGGTCGTGGGTGGGTAAAACTGCATAAAAATGTAAGTACTATTAAGTTATTACTTAACAGTATTAAGTAAAATAATATATATTTCTTACTAAATAGCAGAGCCGGTTTAAGGATCCACTGGGCCTGTAGCACAAATAACAGCATGTCCCCCTTCCCAGAATATATATTTTGCAATCTCAGGGAGAGGGGGAAAAACGACCTGGAAAAACGGCCCCCTGGAGTGCGGGGTCCGTGACGTGTTACATGTGCTAATAGGATAAACCGACTCTGCTAAATAACCATTTTATGTTGTATATTAATTTATATATCACTGTGTTCTTTGTTAAATAAATTTTAAAAAATTCGATTGTAACTTGTGTTTATTCGTCCTTATTGATTAGCTCGGTAGTTTTATACTTGCGATTGGTAGTGCTATACTTGAGCTCGGTAGTTCTACACTAGCACTTGGTAATTGTTCACTTGCATTCAGTGGTTCTTGGTTGAGCTTAGTAAATAGGGAATGCAGATGATTCGTCCTCTGGACATTTCATCCACAGACAATTCGTCCACTAAAAATTTGTCTACTGTTGAACTCGAGACGATTCGTCCACAACCACAAATTGTTCTTGGACAATTCGTCCACAATAATTTATATAGTTAATTTAGAACTTGGCTGGAACTTGGTAGCGGAATGAAGATAATATCATTGTTTATTGGTTGGTTACTTCGAAAGACGTCACGTTGTGGCATTTTTGACATGAATGACGAAATTTTAGTTCAATTACTAGCTTTGTTTTCTAAATAGTATGTCAGAATTATAGGTGTAATTGAAGAGCAATTTGAATAACAACATATCAATAAAGTACTATAATGGACACAGACAGACAATAACCCGAGTTCTCTGACTGTAAGAGAGCTAGACGGACATTTGGACATAAACACGCTCTCATTACAGTCAGAGACCAAGCTATGTATTTTTTTGGCAATTGCCGACAACCAAAAAGTTGTCAAAGATTTCCGCTCTAATACCACAACAATCCTACGTTTGACGTCAAATACATTTACATTGCCCATTTTCGAGTTACTTGATTAAAAAAAAATCAGATATTAATCACTAATACACACACTACAGAAAGAAACCCGACAGCACCCACATTCAGCTAAGCTTCGGCAAACTCCGGACAGCAGAATTCTAAGTTCGCTGACCTATATTGTGACATTGCGACACATGATCGCCACTCAGCCATTCCGTCTTCCAGGGGCTGTCTCAAAGCTGTCTCAAAACGTACCGTTTGGGTACCAGTGATTTGAATGGTCATAAATTTTGACGACATGTGACAGATACCCCTTCTTGTATTTGTGGCCATCCAGTTGTTTTTGCCCAATATATGTTGCAGCTCGCAATACCCATTTACTGAACCATTATAATCTCAAGTGTCATACTTTGCTATTTGGAGATTCAAATTTAAGTGTCCAAGAAAATATCTATATTTAAATCTGTTGAGAATTTTCTTATTAATAGTAAGCGTTTCGAGATCATTTAACCATTCTAATTGTTTGCTATTTATTCTTTGTTTCTTCTACACACTCCTCTCGTCTATTCCCCCAACTATTTGTGTTATCTTTATTGTAATATTGTTCTAGCCATCTTGATGTATAACATGTATATTTGTTAAATGTAGGGAGAGGCCTTAATATAGGCACTTGCCTGTTGGCCAATCCCAAATTTGATTTGCTAATAAATATTGTTTAAACCAATGTAACGTCATTAATGTGCGCAGACTTTTGTGCCGCGCAGACTATGGTGACATGAGTGTATATATTTAAACTAGGTTTTACGGACACTACTAACAGTGTCAAAGGAAACTCCAACTCACAAGGACTTTTGTTCAAGGGCACATGCACTGAATCTGATACATTATGATAAAATTTAGGAAAGTGTACCGCCCGTTCCCCCCATTAGTTATCGATCTAAAGAGGGATTTTGGTATAATATCCGCCCGGTCCCCTCCATTATTATTTTTAGTTAGGGTTGAGGGTTAGGGTTAGGGTTAGGGTTAGGGTTAGGGTTAGGGTTGGGATTATGGCTGGGGTTAGGGCTAGGGTTAGGGTTAGGGGAAGGGGGGACCGGGCGGATATTTTTCCGGGATTTTTTGATGGGGGTATATATCCCTAACCCTAACCCTAACTAATATCATCATGCTACAAAACGACAAAAAAAAAAGAAGAGGAAACATTAATAAACTATTATAAATGATGGGGGGGAACGGGTGGAGCTCTTGCCAAAATTTATTAGTCACTTTCACGGCTTCAGTGTAAAGAGTGTTTATGATTTTACTTTACATAATACATATTTAATATTAATATTTACCAAGCATTATGTTGAAACACATTTTGTGAATCTGTCAAAAATCTAGTACCAAACTGGGGTTTAACACTAATGTTTTGCTCATCGTTTCGACTCATTCCTGAAGCCATTACTGTTTGCTAATCGTAATCATAAATAATTTTATAAACACAGTTCACTGCCTAACATGTTACCATCCCAAACAGGAACCGGAACTATAACACAGACTACTGATTACAAAAGATTTACTACACTTCTAACAATTGACGTTAGGTACAACACGAATGTCAAAGAGGGCCGTCCTTGACCCTCGAGAATATGGCTTGGAGAAAATGTTTTTATAGAAAAAAACGGACATTAATTTTACTTTGTTGTGCATCATTATTTTGGATTGTGTATTTTCTGTTGTCACTGTCTAGTCCAAAAGGTAAAGGTAAATATGGCTGTATACATATGTTAATGACAAAAATCCGAATACGAATGGAACTTGGAAGGGTTTATAGACGTTTCGTACCCAAACCCGTTCGTACCATACCGTTTCGTAACCACTAGCATACCAGTTCGTAACCAATTAAATAATGTCATACATTACACCTAACCTTAATTATTTTTTTTAAATACACAATTATAATGTTATATTACAAACATATTGTAACATTTAGCAAAACATTTGTTGTAATAATCACTCAGCATCTTTTATAAGCATTAAATTAGCAATTATGTGCTGTGCATCACTGAAGCATGCCTTTTCGTAACCAAAAAGCATACCTTTTCGTAACCAAAAAGCATACCTATTCGTAGCCAAAGAGCAATTCTTTTGTCTTGTAATTTAGTGTCGATTCCACATGCATCGATGGTGTTTATTGTACTGGTATGCTTTTGGGTACGAACCGGTATGGTACGAAACCACCTGATACCGAATAGAAGAGCCTTCAAGAGGCCATGTCGGTGGTATCAGGTCGTTTTACCCTTATTCCCGATCGCCCCTTGTTGTTTCGCCCCTTGTTGTTTCGCCCTCATGTTTATGTAGGGAATACCTACACTACATGTCGATTGTGAATGATGAATAAATTTGTTTACGTGACTCTAGTTGCAAATCAGATATAAGTTAACAATTTGTAACCCTTTATCAACCATAAACACCATTTATATGTGCAGAAGTGAAGTGCGTCAAATAATTGTAATTTAATTAGGCTCTATTCCTACACATTTGATTTCAGCTGACGCCATCAACAAATTTCTCCATTTTAATAAATTCAAAGTTGACATACCTGAACAGTGGTTGTTTTAATGTTTGCTGTGCAGACTTATGTACCGTCATGCATGCCAGTAAATACAGGGGCTGCCACTAAAAATGCACTCATTACTGGATTTAAAAAATAATAATAATAAGTTTCAGTAGTACTAGTAACACATTGTAGCAGTGAAATAAATATTTTAAAATATAACACAAATGCTTAGGTGACACCAATGTACGTGTGCTTATGTTAGCAAAAATGTATGTATATATAAAATAAACAATGATAAGGTGTAATGTTTTTTAATTATATTATTTAAAATCTTGTTTTTAATATTTTTATATTGTCATTAATTCATTTAAATGTCAGAGAGAGAGAGAAAGAGAGAGAAAATTACTGTATAAAATTTTATAAAGAGAGGTGAAAGACTAAAGTATTAATATAAAATCAATGATCTCTAGTGATATCTTTAAACAAACAAATAATAATAATAATAATAAAATAATATGACATTATTACATTTGCTTTTATATCATAACATGTTATAATGTTCCATAGAAAGTCAAAATGGCAGCTGGCACAAAATTACATTATATGCTTTTTGCCCAATGCGATCTCAGCGAAGTCGATACAGGTGACATGGTTATCATCTAGTGTGTGGAATCCATGTCAATGTAATAGTTTTTTCAAGATTTCTGTCTGGACAAAATCTGGGTAAAATCTAACGAAAAATAAAGGTAGGAGCAATTTTGTTTCGGACTTTACGTTTAAGTCTATAACCTTGTTGCCTGTTAGGTGACTATTACGACAAAATTATTTTTTATATACCTGATTTTGCATACTAGTACCACCCCCAATACAATAGGGGCGAAACGACTCATAATGGAGGACGAAACAACTCATTCTAAAGGCGAATAGGAATAAGGGCGAAATGACCCGGATTCCACGTCGGTCAGCGTAGTTAAACTTAAGGCCATTTAAAGAAACCGGAAAGAGTTCGACCCGTACCCCTCTATTTTAAGACTAAAGACTAACCCTAAACCTAAAAGTAACCTTAAACATGGAAAGGTGGGTACGGGTCGAACTCATGCCCTGTCTATCACTAACGCTATTAAAACCTAAACCTGAATGAACTGTTACTGCATGAATGCTGGAACATTATGAAGTCTTGCCAGAAATATATGGTTGAGTATTGTAAAATCGAGAGTATTCTAAGTGCGAGACTCAGCGATTTGGAGCGGTTATAGAAGCTTTCCAGACGATTCATCCTCTGGATGTTTCGTCCACAGACTATTCGTCCACCGTACAATTCGTCCACGTACAATTCATCCACCCACCTCGAACAATTCGTCCACTCGATTACAACATTTAGACCAATAAATCTAAAATGTTATTTCTTAGCCATTGAAATGGTTAATTATTTTAGTTTTGTGGTAAATTACTAGAACTAGTATATGAAACAAACTAAATTTTAGTGGCACTATCAACTTGTTATTGTCTGTCTGTGTCCATTATTTATAGTACATGTACTTCATTGATATGTTGTTATTCAAATTGCTCTTCAATTACACCCATAATTCTGACATACTATTTAGCAAACAAAGCTAGTAACAACTCTTGCTAAAATACCATTTCTACATTGTGATTGCTGTATTACCATACTCATTTCGTCGACATAATTTTTGTTGTTTCTACTAGGATGTTTGTGTCGGAAGATAATAGTCAATGCACATCGGATGAAAATTTCGTCATTTATGTGAAAAATACCATACCCTATTATAATTACAATATTATAACATTAAATTTTCGCCATCATACTTGGTAACCCCCCTTCTGCTGTGGGCAAAGTCACTGGCAATGTCATAGATATAGGCATGGCAAAGCTGTTAGGTTAGGTTACAATTTGCACTTCTCTTGCAAATCTCTGTGTCGATATTCCACTTAAATGAAAAAGTGTCCATACATTTATTTAGTCCGTGGACAAAATATATGGTAAATAACTAATAGAAAAAAATTATAGTGGACGAATTGTCCAAGAACAATTTTTGGTTGTGGATGAATCGTCTCAAGTTCAACAGTGGATGAATCGTTTGTGGACGAAAAGTCCAGAGGACGAATCATCTGCATCCCTTATAGAATCTGTTCACCACATCCTTCTGCAAAAAGAGGGATTTTTTTTTATGGGGATTCTTAAAAAAAGTAGGGGAAAAGGAAGAAAAGAAAATAATTAATTTAAAAAACTAATAATAATATCTTGGGATTTGAACCCATCTACTTTCGCTCTCAACCTTCTGCTTATCTTTCAATTTATCTATCACTATTCACACTCCAAGTAGTTCTCTTTTCAGAATCCATGAAGTTTTGTCCCCAAGGCTGTTCGCACTCAGTTTGACCTGTTCGCCCCCTAGTCGATTCGCCCATAACTGTTTGCCAGTTCACCCTTGTTACTTTTAAACAATTATTATATTGTTTCTTTAGAGGCATGTTAAAGTGTGTGTGTGTTTCTTTTCTTAGAGGGGAGAAATTGTTGTCTTTCCACGATTTGGACAAGATATATATATATATATATATACACATACAGGGATAGAAGCAAACGCTCGCCCCCTCGCCCCAGGCAAGTACAATTTAAATGGCGCTAGTCCCCCAGGCGAGTAATAGGCCTACTGGGCAGTTGTTACCCAGATTCATGATGCGGACAGTCAAACTATTTGCCAATGAAACCTGTTAAACATACACACTGTAGATGTATTTCATCAAAATGTGTCACATGTATGTGACAGATTCACAAATTCAAAAGTATCGCAGTTTCGTTTGGTCTCGATAAATCTGGATATTTACTGCAAACACAATCGTAACTTTCTGGTTTTTGTTTCCAAATTCTGAAAATTGCCGTAATATTCCTATTATAGATGAGGCATGTTCGTAAGGGAATTTGTTTTATTTATTATTATGTGTGTGTGTGTGGGTTGGTGCTTACACATGAGGGTAATACTCTCTTTATGATATAATCTCAAGCTAATACAACATGTTTTTGTAAACTGTACACAACTTTAATTCCAATCCGTCAAATGTTACTAGATATTCAAATGACATAAGAATATGTGACATGGTGTCTTTTTGAATGGAAATGACGATATATATATATATATATTCTTCCTGGTGTGGCTGGTATAGTGCTCTACCTCTTGGGGTGCCAGTATAAATATATATACCGTTACCCCTTTTGTTACTACTTAAAGTTTTACGCTATGAGCGATCGTCAGGTAACGTGTAACTGCCCTGTCGTTACTTCATGAAGCAGTGACGTCACAACAGGTGCAGTGTGTACGGGCTATTCTTTTTTCGGCTTAGCTTAGGTGGCTGTGTTAATCCATGTGGGTGGGTGTCGGCATTTGGATATACGGTAAGTTCATTTCACTTGTTCAGCGAGTTGGTCCCTATAGCTTTCAGTACGTCCAGTGTTTCCTCAATGCATAGATTGCACTGCCCTGTGCTTCTCTTAAAGGTGTTCACTTTCCTTATTATGCGCCATGTTATTGTGTACTCAGTGTTTTTTCTTTTTAGTTTCCAAATGTATTTCGACAGCTCTGTTTCCTTTTCGTACTTGCTGTGCATGAAGGACTTCGTGTGGTTGGCATACCTTTCTTTGAAGGATCCCCCTGTGAGGCCTGTGTATGTCTTGCTTGGTGTGTTAGTGGTATGCACTGCAGCTTCATATATAACTGATTTAGTGAGGCAGTTTCCCTCAAGTGGGCAATCGTCCTTATTTCTGCAGTTGCATTTGTTCTCTGTTTGCTTGTTGCTGTCTTCGGCGATGATTTTTGCGTTGTGGTGTTGTATGATCGTTTTCATGTTCTTCATACAACTGTAGCTTACTTTGACGTTGTTCCTGTTGAAGAGATTGTGGTACTTGCTGCCGGTCTGGAAGTGCTTCTTTATTAGCCAGTGCCAGGTCTGCCCACTGTTTCATGCACGTAAGCGGGATCGACCGCGTAGATTGTGGACCCCATGCATGTGGTTGAGTTAATGAGCATCCTTTTTATGGATGACTCGATAGCTCAGAGCGCATTGTGGTTAGTCTACCAATCTGCGGGCGATTCGGTGCCACAGGTTCGAGTCCCAGCAACGGCATGGGACAATTTGAGAGGCCAGAAAGGATTTAATTATCCCCTGCACCAGTGCATTAATATCTATGTATGTAACAGTCAACCTCGACATACATATAATATATAGCTATTCATACATCAATACATACATACATACATATATACATACATAAAGTGTTTCGTAAAATTAAAAAGCACTTTTACACATATAAACCACATCATCAACATTTATTAAAACATCCATTCCTGCCAGAGATAGGATCTGTTTTAAGAATAAAGAAATAATTTGAGTAAAAAGAATTATGAGTATCTACAAACTAGCACAAATAAAACGAAATAAACCTCCACCTTATTTGATTTTAAAACAATGGTTAATCACCTACATAACCTTGGTGCTGATTATGCATCTTCGGCTCACACCTAAGAGGGCTTGGAACTGCAATTTGATATGGCCTCTTCTGGTGAGCATTATTCTAATTGAGGGATTACAGCATGGGTTCTTTTGGCCACTAACTAGTAACCATGAACATCAAAAGAGATGATCATCTTCTAAAAACACTGACTGATTACAGTTAACATTCACATCGTCTCTGTGTGTGTGTGTGTGTGTGTGTGTGTATGTGTGCCCACCCACAAATGACAGGTCAGATTTCGGGAATTAACGTGCCTAAATCAATTTAATGTTTAAGCACGCTTGTTGCGAGCACAATTTCTGACTAGAGCCAGATACTACTCGGAACGAGAGGGGTGGGGGAGTGCTAAAAAAAAAGAGAAATTTTTTTAAAAGTTAAAAATGTTTATACAGATGATTAGCTAAAAATACTTAATTTATGGTTAAATAAACTTTATTTACAAAAAGAAGTTAAAAAGGGTTTAAACAAAGGATTAAAAATTCACGTCGACACAGTGGTATCTTTATGGGGGCTAACTGGTTATACACATGGGGGCGAACTGACATCCTATTTGGGGGCGAACTGACTGGGGGCGTACAGACCTGGGGGCAAACTGACTAGGAGTGAAATGTCTGGTACCCCTCTTTTCACTTGCATTCTCCATTCTCTCAACACCTATATAATTTGAAATACAAATGACATTAGTATATATATATACTCAGCGTCACTATTGAAGGGTCACTTATATTGTTAGTACTACACATGTTAACGATGCCCGTCCAACACACTAATTATGAAAGAAGGAATGTATGTCCTTCATAGATTAGGCCCAAAGTGAGGTTTCCTAAGTAGCATTTGGATTTCAATATGAGTAATGGTACTTCCGGTTAGAGGTCACAACAGAATGGTAAAAGTCATGCAAACACATGTACCTACTATCACCCCAACAATTGGGTTGTCTCAATGCACCCAAGTCTGAAATTCTGTATGGTATAAAAGTGTGCATGATTGCCATCCAGATATTCACGCACACTTCAGTTGAATATGTGTCATGTTTTGACTAATGTTGAGAAGGGCAATGGAGTAGGTCGGATACAGGTTGAATACGGTCCACGAGAAGTCGTGAGGCACTTTAATATCAGAGTGTAATTGGGTGGATGAGGCGATGACTTCAAATGACAGTTTCCTATGTACAAAGACCAGGGCCAGCATTAAGCATCATTAGTATGTAATGTATGTAATGTAATAAAATGCTCCAGAAACAAAACATTTCTTAAGTGAACTCAATTGAATGTGATGTCATATAAAGTAATGCTGTGTTTACTCTCGACTTTTCAATTAACTCATTTGTTTTAGGGGTGGTATGTTTGGAACGGTGTTTATTATATTAACATTGTTCCAGTGGACTTTATTTTCATTTGACATTACTATAAACATATTAAGTAACATTTTTATTGTGGTCAGTTTCCAAGTATGCTCCTTCAGATGAAGTCAAACCTTAGGGTCTTGAAATTACAATCTCAACTAATAATAGTTTCATTTGTGCCACCCTAACAAATATTTATAATTTTGACAGGCAGCAGGATGTAATTCATTGGGAAAGAAGTTTGTTTTGTTTAATGACACCACTAGTCTAGAACATATTGATCATCAGTAGTTGAATGTCAAACATTTGGTAATTTTGACATATAGTCTTCAGGCCTTGACCTTAACGTTTTTGAGTGGTAGCTCACTGGGCTTTCAGGTTATGAAATCTGGCAGAGAAAAAAAGGAGAGAAAATAGCAAAATCATTTAATTTTATTCAAACGTTGTTTTAGGTTGCCTTTTTAGGTGTTAATCATCTTGTTGATTGAAGAGTAACTGGATGTGCAAAACAAAATCTAGTAGCCCGGCAGACTACTGAGTTTAGACATTTGGTAGTCCGAGTGAGAAATTGAGAGCCAAAACACCCCGGGCTACCGCTAAGGTCGAGCCCTGGTCTTAGAGAGGAAAACCACAACATTTTTCATTAATAGCAAGGGATCTTTTATATGCACCATCCCACAGACAGGATAGCACATACCACAGCCTTTGTTATACCAGCTTTGTGCACTGGCTAGAGGGAGAAATAGCCTAACGGGCCCACCAATGGGGATCGATCCTAGACAGGCCGTTTTATATTTTACCACTGGGCTACGTCCCACCCCCTCGGTGGTAAAGTGCTCCCTTGATGCACTACAGTTGAAAACCATTTCGAACCCTGTGTTGTGTCACCCAAAGTCCCGTTCACCCAGGGTTGGTTTGTCCTAAATCTTATTCATACTGAGTTGTTTTACCCTAAAAGTGAGCCGATTTGCCCCCACAATAAATATAATTATTATAGTTTTCTTGTTTATAATACAGTTCATTAATTAATATAGTCCTTGCCAGCCTTCATGAACAATGATAATTTCAGTTTCGTTTTACAGAAAAAGAAAAGTGCAAGTGTTTTGGATATAACAAGAAAACAACTCTTACAAAAATGTTGAGGGGGCAGGATTTATTTAGCTCAGTCGGTTGAGTGCTCGCTTGAGGTGCTAGCATCACAGGATCCAACTGGTTGGGTTTTTCTAATTCCAACTGGACAAAGGCTGTGGTATGTGATTTCCTGTCTGTGGGAAAGTGCATATAAAAGATCCTTTTCTGCATTAGGAAAAATGTAGCAGGTTTTTTCTTTTGACTACAAGTCAGAATTACCAAATATTTGACATCCAATAGTCGATGATTAATAAGTCATTGAGCTCTAGTGATATCATTAAACAAAACAAACTTTAACTTTTAAAACCATAATGTGTTTCGTTTTGTTCATTTCAGATAAATCTGATATTATTTATGAAAATTATGGAGGATCAGAATCTCGGCGTATCTCTATGAAGCATGTTATTAGGCAGTCAACTAAGCCGTACGTGTATGCAGCAGTGACTGTAGATAACAAACATCTGGTACTGCAGGAACCTCCAAACATTCCCCACAACAATGAGGACAAATCTGTTAAAAATGTGCATGTACAGGAGGTTTCTAAAACCATCACAACAAAAAAGACACTGGTGACAAGTGCCAAGGAAGAAGAAAGCAATTTGAATAACATTTTGCAGATAGGTTTGCATATTAAGAACAAGACTTTGGAGATAGGAAAGAAGATGAAAAACAAAACAATTGAAGTCGGAGAGAAAGTGAAAAATAAAACACTAGAGCATCTGGCAGTTCTGGGCATCATCAGACAAAAGACTCCACCGAGGTTTTTGTTTGAACCACTCCGGTGGAATCTGAGCATATCATTTGATGATATTGGTGAAATTATGAAAGACACGGAGTTTCTTAATAAACTGCAGCCATTGGATTTAAAAGGTCCTACGTTATCGAGCACTAAAAATCGTACAGCAAATTTTACGTACACCATGCCATTCCACACTGGTTACTGTGACTGTTGGGAGCGCTACTGTGTGTGTTGTGCTCGTATTTCAAATAAAAGACTGCATCTCTATACTACAGTTTGCTCCAATTTTACATTCCTTTCAAAATCACAGGTACGTTCACTATATAGAATTAACAGATTTTTAGGATTTTTACTGCAATTTAAAAATGTTTTTGTTATAGCCAAAATGCTCAACTTAGTAGTTGAAGTACCTGGATGGCAATTTTGAGCCTGCTTACAAATATAACTTAAAAAGAAAAAATTATCTTCTCAACCAATGGTAATACAAGTAATGTGTTTTCATTGGTAATACCCCTGACCTATGGAGGTTGATAATTGCATCTTAGGCAATTGCCATCACTAAGTTCAAGCCATGGATTTTAATCAGGGATGTTATTTTTCAGTTATTTTATTCTGAATTCATCTCTGTGGTTTTGCATAGTTCATTTGCAGGAAATAAACTGGATTGTTGTCTGAATTTAAAATGTAAAATTTAAAAAAATATTTCAGCATTTAATTTCAAAAGTTTTAAATAAGAATTTATATGGTATAAGTTTCAATGACTTTTATGAAATATATTGTGTTTTAAAATTAGGGTTTTTTCTTCTGAAATTAGATTTTGGATATAATTGTGTTCTACATAAAAAAATTAAGTGTTAATTTATGATGCTTGTATACATGTATGTTAAACTTTATACTGTTTTTTCAGGAAATGGATTTAGAAATCCAGCTTAATGGAACTTTAATATACAAAAAACTAATTTCAGGTAAGAAATTTCTAGTCTACTGACCTATATACATGTAGATGTATGTGATAAATGGCAGATTGAAATTAAAAGGTTTCTCGCCACTTTTTAAAAAGGTAGCCTACCAGGTACATGTTAACAGCATGATTCATTATCCAAGTTTGTTAACAATTAACTGTTCTTTGGCGAACTGAAGAATTTGAAAGTTCATCCCTGACCATAAAGCTTAACTTTGTGACAAAATTGTTAACTATGTTTTAAATTGATTGTACTGTATACTTTGTATTCCCAATAATTAGTAAAAAGTGTTATTCCTACTTTTGGCTTCATGTAAGTGCTGCAAAGCACCTTAAAAAACCTTATGTTAAACATTTTAAATTTCATTTCAAAACAAGGATGACATTGTTATTCCTGTATGAAACAAAATGGAAATATGTTAATAAAGACTCACTATACCATTGATCGTTTTGTCCTGATTCAGTATCCAGATGTTGAGTTATTGCAAGAATTGGTGATGGTTGGATGGAGTTCATGAGGCAATTGGTTTTTGTATACCCACCACCAACAGAGGCACATTATCATCAGTCCCTGTTTTTAGTCTCCATCCAATACAACCTGACATTTTGTTTATAACTTTATCACATACATAGTTACAGATGAAGTTCAACTTTCATGGTGATTTGCCCATTTTTGTCAGAGTTGTGATTATTATATAGCTTTCGCAGTACTCTCAAAATGCTTTTTCTGTCATGAAGTTGAATTTACTCTTTAAAATAAAAAAAAATTGTCTAATGATTCATATTTTTCTTCATTATTTCAGCTGTGGATCCCCCTCTTCTGTGTTTGGGCTCCCATCCTAAAGTAGCTGATATTTGTATACACTTCTTCAACATGACTTTCAAAGTGAATGCTAACCACGAACACAAGAGCCAGCTGCTGGGCTGCACAGACTTCAGTTTAAATCTGTACAACAGAACAATAGGGGCACACCCGGTGGACTGTTTTCAGATTCCTGGGGACCCCAATCACCATCACAAGGACATGGGCCATGTTCACCTGTTACCTAACTGGATGCCCTGATGGTTTCAGCCGCAGCTGTTGCTGCAGGGTTTTAGCTCAAGTTCTAGTCTTACGCTAGGCTCAGACTGCCAACTGCCACAACAACGTTGGCTAACTTTCTGCTGTCACAACTTCTACGACCATCCAGTTGCTAGTCTGAGCGCTCTTACTACTCGATTCTTGTCATATAACCTGTTGATTGTTAATCTGAGCACACCTGTCGGGAGATGAGGAAATTACAACGCAACCATTTCGAGTTGGCCAACTTTGTTGTAACAGTTGGCTGTCTGAAAAAAAAGATCCTTTGCTGCTAATTGAAAAAATGTGGCAGATTTCCTCTGAAGATTAAGAGTTAAATGTTTGACATCCACTTGCCAATGATTTATAAATCAAGGTGCGCTAATGGTGTCATTACAATGAATGGGTTCTTTCAAAATGTACCTAATAAACGTAAATTAGTTTTATACATTTTTAAACACTAATAGTAAGATGTATGGTATCTAACAGACATAAGCATGGTATATTTCTTACATATCCTCAGAAAGCAAGCTTAAAAGAAATTCAAGCAAACTGAGACCTAGGTGGACGATTACGTTAGAATACCATAGCTATACATAGCCAAACTTTTATTATTATTTTTGATGTAAAATATATGCATTCCAAGCTCCAAATTATACTCAATGTACTTTTCAGTATGCCCATAAATGAGGAGAGGATGGTAATAATCAAATTTACAAAAGGAGGAGGGGTTAAAAACAAAAAATCCCAGATTTTGTACATACGTATTTTATGGATTGCCCTAGCCTGAAATAAGTGAGGTAGCAGTACAAAACGAATTGGAACAACAGACCTCGACATGAAGAAACAAAACGAGGAGTGATTCATTGCTCCTCTAACTTAGACTATGGGAAGCCATTTAAAGGGACAGTCCCTAGTTTGTTGCCATTGTAAGATGTTCCGATTAATAAACGATTTTAACAACTAAAATTACATACTAAATATTATTTCTTCTTTAGAATATAGGTGTCTGTATATTCAGTGTTTCTTGCTGTCCTATTGTTTGTATGTAGCCCAAACTGGATTTCGTCTCCTAACAATTTTGTACGTGCAAAAAATATATATATATTGGGAAACGAAATGAAGTTTCAGCTGGTACAATACTGGGACGATCAGAAACACATTTAAATATACAGACACTGATATTTTATGCAGGAAAATGTATTTAGTTCAAATGTGTTGTCCTTGAAACGTCTCTGGTAGTCTGCAACATCTTAACAATGGCAACAAAGTCAGAACTGTCCCTTTAAGATATTACCATATTGATACCATATACATTTACATTAAGCAGGGCTAAAAATTACTCTCCTTGAAGGGAGTGGTGGAAAACGAGTGACCGCAAAGTCTGGGGCACTACTGGTAGTATTAAACCAAATAACTTCCAGCTGGATCAAAGTTTGAGGTGTACCCAACTTTTGATAGAGGAGTTAATACCAAAAGTCCTGTCATTGGTGATAAATGTGAGTGTTTGTTGTAAAACAAATATTAGTTTTATCTGGGCAAAAAATGTATTCAATTTTATTTCATCTAGTACCACTGTATCAAATTTTATGTGGAAGTAGGTGCTACCCGTTATCTCTGAAATGAGCAGCTTAAGCCCTAATATTTTAAATTGACTTTAAGGGTGAGGGGTGATAGTATAAATACTGTGATGTATATATCAATTGATAACACTGCAGGTAGGAGTTTTAGCCACATATGTTACTATTGTCGTCTATGGGGTTTGATTTGGTGGTATACACCCAGTAATAGAAGGGTTTTCTTGGTACATGAAAATGCCATTTTTAAAGTAAAAATGGCACTTTTTTATTTTTCTGGCCCACTTATATTTACAATGTATGGCCCTGATAAATATACATTATATATACATATGCAATATATAGTAAAATTTTAAAATTATAAAGTATGTGTTACCACCAAGTGCCAGATGACAGGTTTTTCTTCTCTGTTTTTTTTCTTCAAATAAAATAGCTAATTAAAACTATTCAACGGTACAGAATTAGAGCTAGTTGTTTTTCCTTCTATTATTTGAAGTTGAGATTAAGATCAAAATTGTTCTCATATTAAATTTAGTAATTTGTTTCTTTAACAATTCCATCTTTAGGTTTGTATAATTAATTTTATTTTAAAGTCATGAGAATTACTGGATGCCAGTAAATGAAATATTGTTGTATTATCTCTGCACCAACATAATTATATTTATGCTTGATAATTATAGTTAGGCTAAAAGCATAAAATTACTTTTTATATTTGTTTGAAGTACTTTTGTATTGGAGGGGAGGGGAGCAAAAGTTAAACATTTTGCTAATAAGACCAAAGATAGTAATTCAGTTACATAATAATGGAAACCAGTAATTATATTAATTTTTATTAAAATGATAAAAAAATTATAAAAGAATTTGAGTCATTTTGTTTAATTTCCTAATTATACTGGTCTTGATATACTGGATTACAATACCTATAGAGAATAATGGATCTATGACAGGATATCGACTTTATCCTGAGAAAGAATGGGGAACTTTTACCTGTGTGTATTGAATCTGTTACTGTTTTTTCTCTTTATCAAACAAAAAGAAAGATAAATCGTATTTATTTCTATCTTTTGATAGTCGAATTTTCTATGATTATCTTCAGGAGCAAGCTGAGCCAAACCTGTTGCAGTATTACACCGTACAAGGTTCATGATGCCATTCTTTGTAAAGAAATTAAATTAGCCACTTTAAAGGGACATTCCTGAGTTTGATGCAATTTTTTACGTTCTTGACTAACAGCGACTTTTTAACGATTGTATTTACATATCAAATATATTTTTCTGCATAAAATATTAGTGACTATATATTAAACGTGTTACTTAACTTCACCAGTAAATGATGACTTTCATTGTTTCAGCGAAAAATAAAAATGTAGGATTAAAAAAAAAACCCAAAAAAACATTATATGGTATTCCGGTGGGATACTGGGTTATTGAAGTCTGGTATCCAAAATTAAATTCTGGTATCCCTGGGATATCAGGATACCGTTAATCTCGAACACTGATGTAAGCTTAATCATAGAAATATTTTACTTGGGAATGTCCCTTTAAAAAATAGTTTCTAAATTCTTAATTCAAAAATAAATATTATGTAAGTTTTGCTTTATTTACTACAACAAAACTTTATTTTTCTTTTGGTGGAAGTAATTGAAGGTTTTTTTTAAATGATAGCTTAGTAAGTATATAGATTGTGTGTTGGTTTGTATGTATGTATGTGAGTGTGTGTGTGTGTGTGAATGAAACTACAGTAATACATGATTGTGCGTGTCTTAATTTCCATTAATACCTGCTTGGGTATGCTTGTTGCCTGTATTTTATTATTAATATGACAGACTGGGCTTTACTTGTAAAATGTTTCATTTTATTATTTTAAGCCTTGCATACATGTATTTTTAATGATATTATTATACAAATCACTACAAAACAAACTTTGTACATTTAGTCCAAATATTTGAAATAATTTAATCTCCTCAGGTTATTAGTGTTTTCTGAGTATTGTATATTAATAATACTGTATGCATATTTCAAGTATTGAAGGTTGTGGTGCCATGTTTATTTATTTACTTGTTACCAGTTGCACACAATGTAAATAATACATACTGTACATATACGTTTAAGCCATATATTGTTTATATGTGTATCCATCAGTTGTTTTAAAGCCCACCCCATTCTAGTGCTAGCACGTGAACATTACGCCGACAGCAAATAATCACTTTCAATGCATTGTCATTTACATACCCCATTACATACTATCGCAGTGCGTCACTGTCACCTTTTTTAAAATTAAAACAATAGATACAGAAACCCCTGTTGTGATATAATGTTATAATATTTCACCACCGACAATAAAACCTTTGTTTGACTGAAAAGCAATGCCAAAACAAAATATTACGGAAGAATGGTTAATGAAAGAGGTGTAAAAATGCATAAACATCCATGCATTTATGACATCTAATCAATGGATTATAAGACACGGAAATTACCGCCAATGCTTGGTTAGTGATCAGAACAGTGATTGAAAATACCAGTGCTAGATACAGTTTGCTGGTGACATCCGTAAAGACATGTAGCAATTATGTTTGTCTTGTTGACGTGCTGTGCATGTTTGGGCTTTATTGAACCTTCACTGCTGATGTGCTGCTGACCACTGCTAGTGTGGGACGGGCTTTAGAGTAATCACTGGGCTTCCTAAAAAGAATTTATATTTGGCTTATCTTGTTTATTCTTGCACTGATGAATATTTGCTTTAAAGAAAATATCCAGAGTTGTTGCCATTATAACATGTTTCCAACTAATTACTAATTTTAAAGGGACATACCCTAGTTTTTAAACACTAAGGCATATTTTTTTCTATTGGAGCCGTTTGTGATAACTGAAATCACACTTTACTTAGATTTTATTGTTTATATTATCCATTTTCGTACATTCGAAGTGTTTTTGGTGATCCTGGTGTTTTTAATATCACAAAATACATTTGTCATATTTTTAAAAACGCGTGTGCGTCTGAGAAGTAACAGTTAAGGAGTCGAGCTTTAGTCTATTTTTAGCGGGTATTTCACAATTTCAAAGTCACAAACTCATATTTCACTCAGTTATAACTTTATCCAAATGTGTTACAGGTTTGTAGATTAACTAAACGTAGTGTGCATTTTCATGGGCTGAAACTAGGGTCTGTCCCTTTAAGTCACTAAAATAACATTAAAACAAATTGGAAGCAAATGAGTTACTACAAACATTAGACCAGAAAGACATTGTATTTTCAGAGTGGTAAAGTGCTTGTTTGATTTGAGGTCGGTCTAGGATCGATCCCCGTCAGTGGGACCAATGGTCTATTTCTCGTTTCAGCAAGTGTACCACGTCTGGTACACATGTATATCAAAGTTTGTGGTATTTGCTATCCTGTTCATACTTAGACAGTAATAGTAACAGAATACTCATAATTATATTTTGTTTATTAATTTAAAACGATACAAAGAAACTCACAAAAACAAAACAAAATATTATGGATAATTACAATTTATAATATTTAATTTAGATTTTTGTCAAAAGATATATAAGTATCATTAGACGATAAAAAGAAAGTAAAGAAAGCTAAAGTTTGTCACTGGCTAAAGCGATAAAAAGAAGAAAATATAAATATGTGTGTATCAGTACAGATAAAATATATTTAATAGTAGTTGCTTAAAGTCACAGACTCTTGTTTTACTCTGTTGTAACTTCATCCAGGTTTGTAGATTGATCAAATATTATCCATTTTCACCAGTTCCAACTAGTATCTACAACTTCAAAGGAACTGAAATGTTAGAAATATGTAAACATTAAATGACTATATCCTAACAAAAAGAACAAAAACAAAAATAGTTTTTTTTAAACTTTTTTTTTTCAGTGTCACATCTTTATTATTTAACAATTTTAATATAGGTCTAGGACTAGTGGCCGACTCAACCACCACCCAGGGGGCGGGATTTAGCTCAGTCGGTTGAGCACTCGCTTGAGGTGCTTGCGTCATAGGATCGAACCACCTCAGTGGATCCATTCAACTGATCGGGTGTTTCCTCGTTCCAACCAGTGCACCACAACTGATCTAAGGCCAAGGTATGTGCTTTCTTGTCTGTGGGAAAGTGCATATAAAAGATCTTAAGAAATATTAAGAAATGTAGCGGGTTTCCTCTGTTGACTACAAGTTAGAATTACCAAATGTTTGACATTTAATAGCCGATGATTAATATAGCAATGTGCTCTAGTGGTGTCATTAAACAAAACAAACAACCACCCCCCCACCCCCCCCCCACCCCCCCCAAAAAAGAGGAAATATATACATGTATGCTCTTTTTGTTTAGAGGGTATGGTCTAACTCATTCACTTCATAGAGGATATTTCATGTTTTTTGTCAAATATGATTTATATCTCATCTAGTGAAGTTTGCAATCATATCTCACGAGTCGCATTTGAGATATAAATCATATTTGACAAAAATACCATGAATTTTTTTTTTATTATATAATTTTTGGCAATTTACTGTTATTTTTAAAATGCCAGCAGCAAAATAGTTCCAGCTTTCTTACAGTGAAGATAAACACTTTCTACAGTGACGATTACACATTTTAAGAGTGAAATAGTGAAATTTTCACTCTAAAATGTGTTATCGTCACTGAGTGACTGATAACACTTTTATTTCACAAAATGTTATATAATAATAATGTTTATTTAACACTTCACCCAAATAGAACTTTGACCAAATGAGAGTAAACTGTTCAGTCGGTAGAGTGTTTTTTTCATCAAGATGCTTGGGTTGTAGGATCACTCACTTTGTTAACCTATTGGGCTTTTTCTGTCTCAAACAGTGCCTAATTTTTGGGGAGTATGGCAAGTGTTGCATTTGTTTTAATAACAAAAATTAGGGCACCAAGGCAAGTTGGAGGGGCAAAAAGGCAAATGTTTCCTTCAAAAGAGGGGCACAAAGGCAACTTACTTTGTATCAAGTTTCTGAGACAAAAATCATTTCACTTTGTGGTCCTGGACGCCAATGTTTCCGATAGAGATATATGCCATAATGTATTTTACAAGGTTAATAACATGTAGCATATATGCTACATTATGCTACATTAATAAAAGTACGGGTATATACAAATTTATGAAAATTAAAAAATCAACATGGAAGTGTTCAATGTACACCTGTAAGTTGAATGAGTATGATCATTGTTGGTAATTATTTTGAGTACTTGGGCACTAGAGGGTTAAACTAAATGAATGCATCAAATATGCGGGCATAGTCTCAAGACTTGTTCACGATCGCAATGTCCTAATCTTGCCAAGTCGAAAAGATATATTGGTTAATATGATATTTAAAATCACTAATGTGTAATCACAAAGAATATATTTATAAATGTCAACTTAAACTGCTGTAAATAATGTTATTTTATGGGCATTTTAGCACGTTTTGTTTTACATCCTGGGTTAACTGACCTGCCACTTTGTGTGTCAATAAGCAGCCAGACTTCATTTTGTGTCATTTCTAAATAATAAAATGCTGGGTTTTTTGGGGGTTTTTTTAATTGTGAAGGGCACGGTGGCAAACCAGGTAAGGCATCGCAGCATTTTTCTTGTCGTGGTCACCGTAAGATTTTAGGGGCATAATAGCAAGTAAGGAGGGCACCGACGGCAATTGCCATCACTGCCTTGGTGAAATTCGAACCCTGTAAAGGCCATGGTATGTGCTGTCTTGGCTGTAGGAAAGTGCACATAACAGATCCCTTTTTACTACCCTCCCCCCCCCCCCCCCCCATTTATTGTAATTTTCATTGTTTAACAACATTGTTTACTTATCTGCATAATTCTGATATTGTGTTATCGTTATAAATAATTTTGTTGAACTTAGTATGGCATTAAGCAGACTTGTTGGGGTATACTAGTAAATGCTGCTTAAGTTTTTTTCTATTTTACTGCCATGTTAGACATAACTGAGTCACTACTTGCTGAAATTAGTTACTTGTTAATTAGTATGCCGTTAAGCAGACTTGTTGTGGTATACTAATAGATGTTGTGGTATACTAATAGATGCTGCTTAAGTTGTTTTCCGTTTTTCTGCCATAAAAACCTGTTGATTTTACCGTTGTCTTAAGTAATATGTTGTGAAACTATATTTACACGGTGAAGTGCTGTGCGACTCTTCATAGGTGTCGCCAACACAGCAGTAATAATACTAATGTATATAATATATGTGTGTACATTTTATTCGTAAACATACATCTATTAGATATTGAGACAAATGTCTAACTCCCGTTTGGAATTAAAAACTTTGAAATAAATTTTGTAAACTCACATTTGTTGGTCATTTGTTAATCTGTATTTCCTATATTAGCCATTAGAACTAGCTCTTTTCTAATAAGTGTTTTATTCAGTTGTATTAAACTCGTAAAAGGGGTGAATTAAATGTACATGGGTTTGTCTTGTACACTTATATGATTATGAATACCTAATGATTGTTATTTGAATTCTTTCTTCTTTTTTCGTGTGGGTGGGGAGCAATAAAAAACGAGAAACAAAATGCACTTTAAATTGTAGTCTAAAGCAGACCTTAGTAAATGCAGGTACAGAAAACATCCCGTAACTTCCAGACATGCTCGATGGGGTTGAGATCAGGACTTTTAGCGGGCCAGTCATTAATGAAATCAATGTTATTTGTCCTAAGAAAATTTACAGTGTTTCTAGCTGTATGAGAGGTGGCATTATCATGCTGAAAAATCGAGATGTTGGTTATGAAACGGGAATGACGTGATGAGCGAGAATGTCATCGCGGTAACGTTGAGCATTTAAATTGCCATTAATGACGATTAGTGGTGAACGATAACCATGGGCAATGGTTGCCCAAACCACGACAGAACCCCCACCCCCGAAACGATCTCGTTCAAGAACACAACAGTCAGCATAGCGTTCATTTCTCCTACGGTAGACGCGCACCCTGCCATCACCACGTTGTAAAGAAAATCTGGATTCATCCGAAAAAAGAACGGTATTCTAGCGTCGCCGTATCCAACGAGTGTGTACACGTGCCCAATTAAGACGATTTAGACGATGACGTTGCGTTAAAACGCATCCAACGTAAGGACGTCGTGCATGTAAACCGTTCTCCCGCAGACGATTACGAACAGTTTGCCCACCGATTCGATTATGAAGCCCAGGTGTGTTAGCAGCAGTAGCAGTGGCAGTTTGGAATCGATTGCGAAAATGCGTGTTCATGATATAGCGGTCTTGACTACGCGTTGTAACACGCGAACGTCCACGACGTGGCAAGTCGTTGGTGCTTCCTGTCGTTCGAAATCTTACGCGAAGATTTCGTATCGCTCGACTAGAACTCCCAACATGCCTTGCAACGTCTTCTGTCGACATGCCAGCATCAAGCATGCCCATCGCCCGTTCGCGTAAATTATTGGGTATTCTTGGCATACTAAAAATGCTACAATGTAAAAAACGTTAATTTTTTTTTACAAATTTAGAAGCGTTTCCGTTCACTTGACAACAATGTCAGTAAGACAAGTAAAACAAATTGACCGAATACTACACGGGACATGTCGAACCATGCATGCACGTGCAAATTACATTTCACGTTGTCGACGATTAACAGTGCAAAAATAATCGATAAAATTCATGAATCCTGATAATACAGCTCACGGCTAATACTACCTATATAATTTCATTACACAATGATGATCAAAAGAAAGTATACCAATTATTTTTTCAAAGTATTAAAAACAACACAAAACACAAGTTGATGCAAATGTTATATTTTGAAAGTATAATAATTTGGCGATAAATAAACACGAGTATACTCAATAAAACCCATAAAATGATAATATCACAGTTCAGAACAGCACTAGGGGTGAAATGTGCGATTTCATAAAGGACCACTCATAACGAAGGTGAACAAGTTTGACCACAAAGAACATGTTTCAACAGCGTGCTTGTCCACCATGTGCAAGTATGCAAGCATGGACCCGACGTCCGTCAATGACAATACGGTCTGTCCGCTGTTGGTCACAGATGCCGCCCCAAACCATCACAGATCCACCACCAAATGATTCAGTCTCCTGAACACAGCGCGGAGCTGTTCGCTCTCCTGCACGTCGGTATATCCGAGTCCTACCATCAGCTCTGAATAACTGGAACCTGCTCTCATAAGAAAAGAGTACACGTTGCCAGTTCCGGTGTTGCCAACGTTGAAAGTAACGTGCCCAACGTAAACGTCGAAGTTGATGTTGCCTCGTCAATGTCATCCCTCTGAATGGTCGACAGGCCCTGATACCATGCTGTCGTAGTCGATGACGTACAGTGTGACGACTGATGACATGTCCAAGGCCAGTCGCTGCTGATGACGCCATAGTGAGGAATCTGTTACGTAAGTGTAAGATGCGGAGATGGCGGTCCTCGTTGGCCGTTGTGACGCGGGGTCTTCCACTTCATGGCCTGTCTGCAGTCCTGCCAGTCACACTGTAACGCTGTATCAACCTGGTGATCGTCAATTTTGTGCAATTCAGGATTCTTGCCACATGGGCGTCATTTGGTGGGGGACATGTCCCCCCCCCCATACTTTTAGCAGTGGGGGGAACAGAATATCTGATGTCCCCCCCCCCCCCCACACACTTTACTCTAAATAATGTTCTCAGACAGCCACAATGACCTTCATTTTTCAAAATGGGCATGCCCCCAGACCCCCCTAGAGTCCCTTCACGCCTAGGGCGCTCGCGATTAGTCGCACGGAATATTGTTAGAACCCAATTGTCCCCCCCCCCCCCCCCCCACCCCCCCCCACTTTTTTCCTTGCAAATGACGCCCATGCATGGGCATAACTCGCACCCAACTGCATCATACCAATAGCTCTCTCTCTCTCTCTTTCTTCAGCAGTTAGCCATGCCATGTTCTCTGGTGTTTTACTGATGACTGAGGCATGTTCTAAGCAATGGCACCCTTTTTTACACCCTTATGTGTACGAGTATCATGTTTCTCGTGCAGTATAAATTTGATGAATAAACTCATTTTGCATGTGCGGCATCGCCCAAACGCAGCAATGTGCGACTATTCGTCACTGATTGCATTATAACGAACAATACTGGAACCTATCTAACCTTCCATGAACGTGTATTGTGTTTATTTATCATAAAAATAATTGGTATACTTTCTTTTGATCGTCAGTTTATATATATATATATATATATATATATATATATATATATATATATATATATATATATATATATACTCTTCAAAAAAAGAAACGCAAAAGGGTACAAATGGGTTATAACTCCGATTTTATGTTTCCCACCGGTTCATGCTTTGTGAATATAAGGTTATTGCATGTCCCAAACACATTCCCACGGTTACATTCGATAAAACGCAGCTACTGTACAATAAAGTTCCAAAATGTGAATATTCGCAAAAACGCAACCACGTGCAAACCATGTCACCACTGCACGTGCGTTGTCTGCACGTGCAACATGAACACCGACAGTATAAAAGTAAAGAGTGTTCGCTTGCCTGGCCTCTGTATCTGGCCGACAGTTGACAATCCAGGACATGCCCCATCTCAGTGAACCGCAGAGAAACAATGCCATCGGCCGACTAGACGCAGGCGAATCCAGAACGGCCGTTGCCAGGGCATTCCATGTGTCCACAAGCACCATCTCCAGACTGTGGGACCGTTACCAGCAACATGGATCAACACGTGACCTCCCTAGATCCGGTCGACCACGGGTCACAACCCCCGGGCAGGACCGCTACATCCGGGTACGCCACCTTCGGGAACGATTGACTACTGCCACCTCCACAGCCGCAGCAATACCAGGTTTGCGCAGGATATCCGACCAGACCGTACGGAACCGCCTACGTGAGGTAGGAATTCGTGCCAGACGTCCAGTTCGAGGTGTCATCTTAACACCACAACACCGTCGACTCCGACTGCAGTGGTGCCAGATTCATCGACAATGGCCTCAACTGCGATGGAGACAGGATGTGGTTCAGTGACGAGTCCCGATTTCTGCTCCGACGTCATGATGGAAGATGTCGCGTGTATAGGCGTCGTGGTGAACGTTATGCGGCAAACTGCGTGCAGGAAGTGGACAGATTCGGCGGGGGTAGTGTCATGGTGTGGGCAGCCATCTCACACACTGGCAGAACTGACCTGGTCCACGTGCAGGGCAACCTGAATGCACAGGGCTACATTGACCAGATCCTCCGGCCACACATCGTTCCAGTTATGGCCAACGCCAACGCAGTGTTCCAACATGACAACGCCAGGCCTCACACAGCACGTCTCACAACGGCTTTCCTACAGAACAACAACATTAATGTCCTTCCTTGGCCATCGATATCACCGGATTTGAACCCAATTGAGCATCTATGGGACGAGTTGGACCGACGCCTCCGACAGCGACAACCACAGCCCCAGACCCTGCCCGAGCTGGCAGCAGCCTTGCAGGCCGAGTGGGCCACCATCCCCCGGGACGTCATCCGTACTCTGGTTGCTTCAATGGGCAGGCGGTGCCAGGCAGTTGTCAACACACGCGGAGGCCACACCCGGTATTGACTCCAGATGACCTTGACCTTGGTGGTGTGTCCTATCACTTACTCACAATGGACTAAAGTGAATTGTGAACAATCCTGCAACATTTGGTAATTATCGGACTCACCATTCAATAATTAAATCAATTCTCCAAATGTTACGACAATGTGGTTTTGCGTTTCTTCTTTTGAAGAGTATCCAGGTATTAATGTTGTTGTTCTGTAGGAAAGCCGTTGTGAGACGTGCTGTGTGAGGCCTGGCGTTGTCATGTTGGAACACTGCGTTGGCGTTGGCCATAACTGGAACGATGTGTGGCCGGAGGATCTGGTCAATGTAGCCCTGTGCATTCAGGTTGCCCTGCACGTGGACCAGGTCAGTTCTGCCAGTGTGTGAGATGGCTGCCCACACCATGACACTACCCCCGCCGAATCTGTCCACTTCCTGCACGCAGTTTGTCGCATAACGTTCACCACGACGCCTATACACGCGACATCTTCCATCATGACGTCGGAGCAGAAATCGGGACTCGTCACTGAACCACACCTGTCTCCATCGCAGTTGAGGCCATTGTCGATGAATCTGGCACCACTGCAGTCGGAGTCGACGGTGTTGTGGTGTTAAGATGACACCTCGAACTGGACGTCTGGCACGAATTCCTACCTCACGTAGGCGGTTCCGTACGGTCTGGTCGGATATCCTGCGCAAACCTGGTATTGCTGCGGCTGTGGAGGTGGCAGTAGTCAATCGTTCCCGAAGGTGGCGTACCCGGATGTAGCGGTCCTGCCCGGGGGTAGTGACCCGTGGTCGACCGGATCTAGGGAGGTCACGTGTTGATCCATGTTGCTGGTAACGGTCCCACAGTCTGGAGATAGTGCTTGGGGACACATGGAATGCCCTGGCAACGGCCGTTCTGGATTCGCCTGCGTCTAGTCGGCCGATGGCATTGTTTCTCTGCGGTTCACTGAGACGTGGCATGTCCTGAATTGTCAACTGTCGGCCAGATACAGAGGCCAGGCAAGCGAACACCCTGCACTTTTATACTGTCGGTGTTCATGTTGCACGTGCAGACAACGCACGTGCAGTGGTGACATGGTTTGCACGTGGCTGCGTTTTTGCGAATATTCACATTTTGGAACTTTATTGTACAGTAGCTGCGTTTTATCGAATGTAACCGTGGGAATGTGTTTGGGACATGCAATGACCTTATATTCACAAATCATGAACCGGTAGGAAACATAAAATCGGAGTTATAACCCATTTGTACCCTTTTGCGTTTCTTTTTTTGAAGAGTATATATATATGAAGGGGACATTTCTTCCATTTCAACAATTTTTGGGCAAATAGGCCTATAATCTTCTAAACAAGATTGCACACTATTATAGCAAGAAAATGTAATTAATATATAATTTAAATTGTTAAAATAGCTCTGCCCCCCCCCCCCCTCCCCCAAATGCTCCAAAGTCATGCAGAAATGTCCCTTCTACAGCAGCACTGTAAAACAACGCCATTCATAATCTTCCAAAACTGTAGATTAAATTGCATTCTTCATGCATCTTTGAAACCCGTCACACTTGCTCAGTGTTATACATACGTGGAATGCACTCGTAATATGTAAGAAGGCAAAACAAGAACAAAGGTCGCGTTCGCAAAAAATGTATTGTTAGATGTTCACGCGTTCTATTTCGTATCATGTATCTGTGCTAAAAAAAGAAAGAAAGAAAGAAATGTTTTATTTAACGACGCACTCAACACATTTTATTTACGGTTATATGGCGTCAGACATATAGTTAAGGACCACACAGATTTTGAGAGGAAACCCGCTGTCGCCACTTCATGGGCTACTCTTCCGATTAGCAGCAAGGGATCTTTTATTTGCGCTTCCCACAGGCAGGATAGCACAAACTATGGCCTTTGTTGAACCAGTTATGGATCATTGGTCGGTGCAAGTGGTTTACACCTACACATTGAGCCTTGCGGAGCACTCACTCAGGGTTTGGAGTCGGTATCTGGATTAAAAATCCCCTGCCTCGACTGGGATCCGAACCCAGTACCTACCAGCCTGTAGACCGATGGCCTTACCACGACGCCACCGAGGCTGGTATATCTGTGATAAAGAACTAGAAATTAATCAATCCCACATTTTAATCTTTGCATTATTAATTCGTAGGAGGCGGGAAGTAGCCCAGTGGTAAAAGCACACGTTTGATGCGTGGTCGTTCTGGGATCAGTGGGACCATCGGGCTATTTTACGTTCCAGCCAGAGCATCACGACTGGTATATCAAATTAATGCGCTCTAGTGGTGTCGTTAAACAAAAGAAAAAACTCGGCGTAAACATGCAATGATTTCCTAAAGAATTCATTGGTGAAAAATGTAAAAAAAGAATTTAAAAAAAGAAGAATGAATAGATGGTTGTTTAACTACCACGGCGTTGAAGGGACATAGGCAAAAATAATTTAAAGCGTGCTCACGAGTTATTAAAGCGTGCGCACGAGTTATTAAAGCGTGCGCACGAAATATTAAAGCGTGCGTACGAGATATTAAAGCGTGTGCACGAGTTATTAAAACGTGCACATAAGTTATTAAAGATTACGCCCAAGCTTTGACGCCATTGAGAAATGGACAAACTTGGGGAGTTTCCGTTAAATATCGCGGCATTCCAGAAGAGGATGTACAACGAATGCGAGACAAGAAGGTACGAATAATGAGTTCTTATTGTCTGATAAATAATTTATCGTCTACAGTGTTTCATCTATATCTATACACTGTATATAGTCGCATCTCCCGCCCCAAAAACTTCTCATTCTAGGCTACAGCTACGTTCAGTGACACACAGGTTGGGTAGGAATTGCTTAGCGATAGGTTTTAGTGAATGAGTTAATGGCATTTAACGAATGTGCGATAATAATTTAAATATTTGAGACGATAAAACATTTCACAATGGTAATAATCTACATTTTAATAAAATGAGGAGTCTCTCTCTCTCTCTCTCTCTCTCTCTCTCTCTCTCTCTCTCTCTCTCTCTCTCTCTCTCTCTCTTGCTTTGTTTCTCTCTTTCTGTAAACGGCGAATGATAATACATATTAGAACTTTCCAATAGGATTAATTAGTGGTGTACCGATGATCGATTATAATCGAAAATTTATCGGTTGTGGCTCTAGCGATGTGATGATCGAATATGAAATCCACAATCGATTGTCGCGGAAAACTTCTACAAACCTTCTTTAAATCCAAATTTCATGCAACAGATCACTGCCCGAGTTTAAAAGTGTTTAAACGTAAAAATTACTGAATCAGACATTTTAGATGATGAATTACGTTGCTATGTTAAAAAATCAACATGGTGAACATGGAAAGTTTGATCCTTCCCAAGATCATATACATGTATATTCAAACCGATTATATAACAAAACGTGGATCGGTTGGTACAATCCGATTACATCCGATAATCGATGATGGAATTCTAACCGATTCCCATCACTAGGGCTAATTGCTCTAAGCAATATACACTTAAATGTAAGTCATAAAACTGTCTTTCTCTTTTACAGTTTGACTGTAGTGTCCTACTCTTGCTGGATGATGAAGAACTGTCTGATTATTTGCCTTTATATGGAGATAGGCTTGCTGCAAAGAACTTTTCTCGTATTCAAGTAGGGGAATTAAATTCCGAAAAGGCAACGCGTAAAGTATATTTAAGAAATCTACGTGCAAAAATGCACAAACGATCACCAGCATCCGACGACGATGATCGTTATGGACCCTCTACATCGACCAAGTGGACAGGAAACAAAAGTGCTCCAAAGACTACTAGGCGTGTGGAACTAGGATGGGTGCATTTGGATGAGTGTAATCATCAGTAGAAACAGGTTCGGTCATAAACTGGGTGAGGAATACATCTCAAGGTGTCCAAAACTATTACAGCTGGAGAACTTCTTGACATAAGCTAAACAGCTGTTTTTCCCGGATGGCAAGTCCAGCAGAGGTCAAATGGATTAATTTAATGTTAATATCAGAGACTTTAAGCATGATGTTGTCGATACCCTCACCACAGTTGACAGCATGTACCAATGCACCAAAGTGAGATTGCTTCGCCTCTACATGAGTACATGTTGCAAAAAGGATTCACTGGACATAGCCGATGATTCATCTAATGATGAACTTCCAGCACTATCAGTTGCACCTTCAGATGAAACCACAGAGGTAAAACTGCCAGCACTATCAATTGCATTTTCAGATGAGACTACATATATCAATACTATTATCGATGGTCCGATAGGAAACGAACATCCTTTAGAATCACCAGACATGCTTGAAAATAGCACCAGTGACGTTGACATTAATTTCCAACAATTTCCCAGTACCTCAAACAAAGACCTAGATGCTACAGAGCACATGGCAGGTAACACAATGAGACTTCATCGAGGCAACTGCCTCATGGAAATGATATCATATTTCAAGGACCCGACAGTACTTTCAACTGAAATCACTGCGATCATGATTCTTCCAAATGGCAACGAAGAATTGGGATATGGTGATGAAATGTTTAGAGATTGTCTGACGGAGTTCTGGACCGACTTTTATGAAAATTGTTGTGATGGCAATGAAATGAAAGTTCTTGTCGTCAGGCATGATTTTCAGCACGAAGAATGGAAAGCAGTTAGCCGTATAATATACAAAGGATGGATTCAGACAAACTATTTTCCAATCCACATGGTACCAAACGTTATAGAAATGGCTATGTTTGGTACGAGTACTACTGACCTCATAGATTCATTTCTGGACACTCTACCAGCAGAAGACAAGACTACTCTGAACATGGCGATGACCAACTTCTCATCAGAGGATGTGAATGACCTGATAGAAGTTTTAGACAATTATAAATGCAGAACACATCCGACAAAAGACAATTTGAGGAAACTTGTACAGGAACTTACCCACAAGGAACTCATTCAGAAACCTAAGTACATAATAGACTGCTGGTCAAAAGTCCTAGAAGACATGGGCAAGGTTCTCAGTCCCGAAGACTTACAGAAATTGTATGTGGAATTGGTACCAACTAATCGGAAAGTATGCAACATACTTGTACCGTCGAATGTTATGTCTGAATCGGAGATGGAGACAGTGAACCACCTGAGACGATCTGTACGTGAAATGAGTCCATCTACATTAAAGCAATTCCTGAGATTCACAACGGGTTCAAATTTAATGCTGCAAACGCCCAATGTCATTACCATAACATTTGCCAAACGAACTGGACTTGGCCGATGCCCAGTGGCACACACGTGTGATCGAGTTTTAGAACTCCCTACAGAATATGAAAGGTACACAGCCTTTCGTTCTGAATTTAACAACTTGTTGTCAAGTGGTGTTTGGATCATGGACATTGCGTAGATAGTACTAAGGTGGATGTATGGCAGATTAACTCCTCCGAGCAAGTGAACGAATGGTTGCCTTTTAGAACTGATGCAATGCACAGATGTCGAGTTTAGATTTATGTTTTAAATAGTTTTACACAAGGGTCTGGTTTAGACAACACTACCATGATAATCATAATTAATTTTAAAAAATTTAATAACTGGGTGCTTTCCAGAATTGATGCGTTCTTTATTATTCAAATATTTGTACAACTTACAGTTTGAAGGCACGTTGCTTTAGTAGCCGATATATAAATTACGATTATGCATGCACAAATAAGCAATTATCATTTAGCTTTCACAGTTTCAGTAGTTTATTAATGTTTTGCGATTCCTAGTTTGTTACAGAAATGTCAATGCTGCAGGTATGTGCACTGTGAAATCGTTTTTTACCCCTGAATACTATATTGAACGCCTAACACTTTGAAAATTAACAATATAGCAAATTAATATTTGAACAAGTTTTATTATTATTTGTTTTAAATAGAGCTGAATGTTTAGTTGGAAATTTGTCCACCATTGGTTTTTAGTTTGTTTTTTTCGTTGTATTTTTATGAAGTTTAAAATATCAACTTCAAAAATATATTAAGTTTTTTATTTCTGTGAAAATATGTTTACATTTATGTACAGTTCTACAAAAGAAATGTTCATTGAATAAAGATGTATTAGAAACACCTAATTTATTCATGGACACATACATGTTTGTCACCGTGAATCCTCCGATCACGATGTGAAATATCTTCTTGTTCCTATCAGCTTAACTCACTCACAATATGCTAGCCGTCAGCAAGCTACATATCCAGATCTCGTCTGATGCAATTCCGTAGTCTGAAATACAGGTTGGAAGCCTCGTATGCATCAACAGGGAGTGCCAGTCCGTATTCTTCCATATACATTAATCCAAGCTCGTTCACATCTTCATCACAAAGTGGCATATTATCCATAAATGTACATTCAATCGAACATGCTTCTAGTCGGTCCAGCTCCACCTCACATAGGTAATTTCGTGTGTTGTAGATCTCTGGTACGGAGTAGAGTATGGAAGGTCGACCCCCAGCAACATACCTTGACGGTTGTATGCGATGAGCATTCCATACTTTCTTAGTCTCTAGGAGATCTTCCTGTATAAACATACACATTTTCTCGTTAATATTTAATTAAATAATATTTATTTGTCACGTACGCACGAATGAACATTGGCTGCGGATAGAATCTTAATATCAAAGGGAGGTAATACCACGATTTGCATTCTTACATATAGGGTAAATGGCTAGTATTCATTTCACTAACTAAAGCTTACAGTGTATTGTAGGACACAATTTAAAGTGAACTAAATTGAAATTATAGTGAAGCAAGAGGATGGTGTGACGGGAAAACCATATTAACGCATCAATTGTACTATATAACGGAGTGCATGTGAACGGCGTTACCTAATATACAAGAACTATTAATAGCAGCCCATATATCAATCTACTTAAAGTTTAATATGATCTTGTTTCCGCTACGTTCCAAACTAAGATTTAAGGGAGTCTACAATATTCCTGTAGATTATGAGTCCATAATATATTGTTCTTATCCGATAAATAAGTAAGCATCCTCGGAAACACATGGCCTTTGACTACTAAACATCCGCCAATGAGATGAGTTTATCTAAACCTCCGTTCTGCAGCGAACGCGATGTTGTGTAGTTTAAAAAATTAATATAAACCAGTCAAAGCCCGTGTTATTTAACGTGGGCGGGTTTTTTCACTCTCATGTCATGTCCACAATGCAGTCCAGTTTTTAAACTTAAGCGGAGCTATCTGATTGGCTGACCTTTTAATTTTTATTCATCCTGGAGCAAAATGGTCCGTATTACCTAGGGCCTTTGGTCATGTCTTTCAGAGGATGGGACATAAGCTGAACTGCTTATTTATTCCATAGTCTAGACCACCTCTTAGCGTTATATTGCCTCAGACTTAACCGAAAATCAATGGGACAAAGACCACAAGATGTTTTTAGATCTTTGTGTTGGTAAATGGCAGAAACAAACCAAGAGTTAATTTTAATTCAACTGAATATGCATCATAATGTTAAGTGACTGTATAACACACTTATGCATAGTTATTATGATTGACCTGCTGGTAAGTATAGTACCTTGATAATATGTAGAAAACAAAATTGGATTAGGCTTTTGTCCAAGAAATCTCCAGAGAAGTAACCATCGTTTTTTATGTCTTGAAACAACGACATCCAAAACTGAACATTCTGTCGCCTTAGCATTCCCCACCAGCATTCTATTCTTTGGTTGTGTTGACTTGTTCCAGTAAGGTAACATGGGTAACGATATGGTGCCGTTTCACTGAGAAACTGCTGCATGTGGGCAACTCTAACGTTTTCTGTACCCATGTCTGTTCGTACACACACCGGCCGTCTCTTCAACTTTCGACATGCTTCCACAAAATACCCAGCAATAACACGTGGATCGCTGTTGGTTTTGGCAGCCTCCAGCCATATTATCTTTCTAGAGAACCCGTCAATGCAGCCATTGATACAAATTCCATATGGTGACAGTTTGTCGTAAGAATCAATATGCCACATGAAGTTTGGTCCCCTACTAGAGTACACACCCGTCGTATACGACGCGCTGATCGAAGCTGAACACCAGCAGGGTCTAGTACTGCCAGCAATGACCGTATTGTTTCTTGTTTCACGACCAAGCCGGACTGGATACATGATGCATCCACCGATAACCATGCCTCTGTCCTGATAGTCCAAGTTGGTTTCTAATAAAGTCGATGACAAGGACGATTTGACTGTATTCTTTTCTCCGAAAGAGTGAAAGGTCTCTCAATAATCGCTTCAAATGGCGAACCGAAAGTACAATGCCATGATTTTTAGCAAGAACATATGTTATATCTACATAGGTGAAACCGAGACTGAAGTATCCTCGAATGAGATCGCATCTTCTTTCCATATTATCCACCCTCTGTACCTGCTGGAATATTCAATAGCTCATCTTTTTAATACTGTACGTGCATGTGTACCAAAAATGCGTACAACACTAGCTTTAATAACAACTTGTGCGCACACTTTAATAACTCGTGCGTACGCTTTAATATCTCATGCGCACGATTTAATATCTCGTGCGCACGCTTTAATATCTTGTGCGCACGCTTTAATAAGTCGTGCGCACATTTTAAAGTTTATTATTTTTTCCTTTGTATGTCCCGTGGTATTTAACGACATCCCAGGACGAAAAATACATCGGCTATTGGATCTCAAACAAATGTACGTACATGAATCAATTGGTGTTAACATGAAAAGCAAAATGTGCATGGTACTTTTTAAAGTAAAATTTTGCTCTGAAAAATGCTAATTGATTTTCTTAGTCGCGCGCATGTGTGTGTGTGTGTGTGTGTGTGTGTGTGTGTGTGTGTATAAGAAAGAGAGAGGGGAGGGTACCGCCTAAAACATGTGCCAACTAAAAGTAACCTTTCGATTGCTCTGTTTTGCCAACATATTACGTAATGGATTTCTTTTCGACATAATGTGTATATGTCTTTATCACTGTATTGATTGTAAAGAACAGACAACAAAAGTATATATAGTAAAACAAAAAAGAAGAAGGAAATGTTTTATTTAATGATGCACTCAACACATTTTATTTACGGTTATATTGCGTCAGACATGGTTGAGGACCACACAGATATATATGTAGAGAGGAACCCGCAGTCGCCACTTCATGGGCTACTCTTATCGATTAACAGCATCATTTCCATTCCTTTTAAATAATCGTATGTACTGTTCGTGAACCAGAATGGAATATCCTTGTCTAAGCCTACAAATGCATTCCTGCTATGCTTGCCAGACCATTCCAACAAAACGCATGTTTTCAATTATTGCCATGGTAATCCGAAAACGACCAATAGAATGGTCTTCCCGTGACTCCCACACCGGAGGTCAAACAAAATCAGGAAAATGACGAAAACGCAGCTGAGATTCTATATTTAGCCTCACCACAGACACACAATTGTTAGCGTGAGCTTTTTTCCTCAAAACATAAAATTATAAAAATTATAAAAATTGCTTCATATTTTTGGATTTGTGACTGAACTTTGAAAACATGGTAAGTAGCACACACAATGCTTGTTTTCGCATGTACGTGAACTAGTTTTGTGGTGGAATACCAGAAGCTGTCCTGGCGCCGGGGAGAGAAAGCAGCCACTGGTGTTCTAACTGTGTAGTGTAACCTGATTCCTCAGTGCCATTCTCACGCCATTAACATAGTTGCCATGTTTCCTTTGTACGGAAAAACAGGAATCTTTTATACACTATACATCGAAAATTATCAAAACAGATTCGGTATAATTATTATATATGTGTGTATGAAAGTAATAGTCTGAAGTGTGACAACTCGAACAGTATCATGCGTATGACTTCATAAACAATCCCTATATCCCAATATGGCGACTAACGTTATTGAAATGCAATTTAAGATTTAATTCTGTTTATTGTATTGAAGGGACTGTCCTGAGTTAAGATTGTTAAGATGTTGTCAAGCAACGGAGACTTTTTAATGACTAATTACATATTAAATGTATATAATTTTTCTAAATAAAATATCAGTACAGTGTATCTAAGTATTAAATGTGTTTCTGCAGCAATCTCCGAACAGTCCTTTTTAAAGATCTTATAGGCCAAACACAATAAAAGCAATGGTTGAGAATTTCAAACAAAAGTATAGTTAAGACTTAACTTAAAGGGACATACCCTAGTTTTTAATATCACAAAATGCAGTTCTCATATTTTTAAAAACGCACGTGCGTCTGAGAAGTAACAGTTATGAAGTCGAGTTTTAATCTATTTTTAGAGGGCATTTCACCATTTCAAAGTAACTCATATTTCACTCAATTGTAGCTTTATCCAAATGTGTTACAGGTTTGTAGATAAACTAAACTTAGTGTTAATTTTCTCGGGTTAAAACTAGGGTCTGTCCCTTTAAGCTAATATAAAACTTGTAGATATGTTATAAACATTTTCCATTAATAATTACGACACATCGAATATTTTGAATGTAAAGTTAATTTGAAGGTGGTTTCAGTGGAAACATTTATTAAAAAAGTTTTATAATTATTAAAGGCGCAATAACCGCAACAGGATTCATGGTTGTTGTTTTAATTAATTTGATTTACAAAAACTGACTACTTATTTGATGGGCAAAACTTCTATATTTAAATACTATCGAACAAGAGAAAGGAACAGAGCGAGTTATTTGGTCAGACATAATTATTACTACATTTGGTCTAAGGAGAGAAGAAACCCGCTGCCGCTACGTAGACCACTCTCAGATAATAGGAAGAGATCTATTATACACAAGTAGACAGCACATACCACGTCCTTTGTTATACCCGTAAGGGGAAATTGGCTGAGCAAGTAGTGAAATCAGATTTCTTTTTCAAATTATAGTGTAAACCAAAATATAACACACGTGTACTTTAAAGACGTTGACACTAGAATACAACGTACCTACCTTTTTTCTTTTGCATACAATTTTGAGTTACTACAAACACCTTGCTGTCTAACATATTGTTATTTGGTACAGAGAGAGAGAGAGAGAGAGAGAGAGAGAGAGAGAGAGAGAGAGAGAGAGAGAGAGAGAGAGAGAGGGGGGGGGGAGGGAGGGAGGGATTTCTTGGGATCTAAATTACAAAATTAGCCTTTTTATAATCGAAGAATATTAAATTGACTGACTGACTGACAGGGGGGAGCAGGGGGGACCCTAGTGCTGGAGCAAAACCTCAAATTCGGACAAAATGTGCTAACCTAAGACTTTTGATTATGTATTTCCATCATTCTACTCCCAAAATTAGTAATCCATGTAAAAATGCGTGGTGATTCGTTTGTAACCCTATATAGCTGTTTGATAGTAATGCTAATAAATATAAATGTAGTTATCCAGATTCCGGCATTTTTGTTTAATTCGGGCAAAAGCCAGCCTGCCCCCCCCCCCCCCCCCCCCCCCCCCCACCCCCCCCCCCCCCCCCCCCCCCCCCCCCCACACACACACACACACCCCACACCCTGCAAAAATGGGAACCCGTACGCCTGTGTGACTGACTGACTAAATGGCTGGCTGGTTGATTTATTGATTGATTGGTTGATTGATTGATTGATTGATTTAAATGATTTTAAACGTGATTATAAGGGTCATTGTGGTGCAGGTGGTTCCGTAGCAATTTGTGTCTGGTTCACAATCAGAAGATTTTCACTTTAACTTGGACAAATGATGTCAATTGTCATATCATTATGTGTTTGATAATGTAGGCCCATATTCATTACATTTAAAAGGTTCTTAAAGGACAATATTTATAATCGGCAATATAATTATGATTGCACACTATAGTGTAAGCTACATTTATTGTTATACGAGTGTTTCCTTACGCATTTCAAATTCTAGTTTTAGTACGGTATGATTGCACTCTAACCGTCAAGTGTATAACACAAAAAAAACCCTTAATATAAAGATTAAACTTTGACTGTCATTCTGTTTCATGGGGGTAGTGATATTGATTTTGAGATAATGATACTGATTCTGTAGGATACTGAAAAAGAGAGCTGAAACCCGCTACCGTCACAAAGCCTACTCATGATAGAGCAGCAAAGAATCGCGGCTTTTGATATACCAGTCTTGGAACATGACAGTGATTCATGGGAGCAATCACGACCATGTCAAAACTCTCTGGATTTTGTCTTGTACAGAAATGCGATTCAGTTGAGAGAGAGAGAGAGAGAGAGAGAGAGAGAGAGAGAGAGAGAGAGAGAGAGAGAGAGAGAGAGAGAGAGAGAGAGAGAGAGAGAGAGAGAGAGAGAGAGAGACATACATAGACAGAGAGAGAGCAAGAGACAGAGAAAGAGATAGCAAGAGAGACAGAGAAAGAGAGAGAGAGAGAGCAAGAGAGACAGACAGAAAGAGAGTTTAAAGTTTGTTTGTTTAACAAGAGAGAGAGAGAGAGTGTGTGTGTGTGTGTGTGTGTGTGTGTGTGTGTGTGTGTGAAAGTTTTCTTCAAGAACAATAATTATCTTCAGGGCATACCATTTATTTTATTTATTTTTCTTTACAGAGGGAATGTATCAGCGTTCACGTAGGCCAGGCCGGTGTCCAGATGGGCAATGCATGCTGGGAACTGTACTGTTTGGAGCACGGGATCCATCCGGATGGCGTGATGCCATCCGACCAGTCGTACAGTGTTTCCGACGACTCGTTCAACACCTTCTTCAGCGAGACTGGAGGCGGCAAGCACGTGCCACGGGCAGTGTTCGTCGACCTCGAGCCAACTGTTGTAGGTGTGTACCATTATTGCTATGTGGTCGTGTTGATAATTGAAATAGTATACCCACAGTGGCTTAAAGGAGACCGGATACCAAAAGACATTTTGATTGAGGGAATTTGGCGCAGTTTTGAACGTTCGACCGACCGTTCAAAATTGCGCCAAATTCCCTCAATCAAAATTGCGCACCCTTTTCTCTTTGGCATTTAACTGCTCCATTCAAATTCCATAGCACCACCACCACCCCCACCCGCCTGCTACCGATTTGATCGGGCTGCTGGTGCTCCCTTGCACCTGCCAGTGCAGGCGGTCCCTCCTCTCTCCTCACCCTGGGTTTCTGCTAGAGGGTGCGGAGGGTAAACACATGTATGTACTAAAAAATCTCAGAAATTAATGTATATATATAAGGTTTTATTTTTTCGATAGATCATAGTAACATAATTGCAGTTTAAAATTTGTAAAAGTGCATGAAATAAAATGTTCAATAAAAAAACCCATTTCCAACCTATAACCACCCAATATACTCCTTTGAATATATACTCTTCAAAAGAAGAAACGCAAAACCACATTGTCGTAACATTTGGAGAATTGATTTAATTATTGAATGGTGAGTCCGATAATTACCAAATGTTGCAGGATTGTTCACAATTCACTCTAGTCCATTGTGAGTAAGTGATAGGACACACCACCAAGGTCAAGGTCATCTGGAGTCAATACCGGGTGTGGCCTCCGCGTGTGTTGACAACTGCCTGGCACCGCCTGCCCATTGAAGCAACCAGAGTACGGATGACGTCCCGGGGGATGGTGGCCCACTCGGCCTGCAAGGCTGCTGCCAGCTCGGGCAGGGTCTGGGGTTGTGGTTGTCGCTGTCGGAGGCGTCGGTCCAACTCGTCCCATAAATGCTCAATTGGGTTCAAATCCGGTGATATCGATGGCCAAGGAAGGACATTAATGTTGTTGTTCTGTAGGAAAGCCGTTGTGAAACGTGCTGTGTGAGGCCTGGCGTTGTCATGTTGGAACACTGCGTTGGCGTTGGCCATAACTGGAACGATGTGTGGCCGGAGGATCTGGTCAATGTAGCCCTGTGCATTCAGGTTGCCCTGCACGTGGACCAGGTCAGTTCTGCCAGTGTGTGAGATGGCTGCCCACACCATGACACTACCCCCGCCGAATCTGTCCACTTCCTGCACGCTGTTTGCCGCATAACGTTCACCACGACGCCTATACACGCGACATCTTCCATCATGACGTCGGAGCAGAAATCGGGACTCGTCACTGAACCACACCTGTCTCCATCGCAGTTGAAGCCATTGTCGATGAATCTGGCACCACTGCAGTCGGAGTCGACGGTGTTGTGGTGTTAAGATGACACCTCGAACTGGACGTCTGGCACGAATTCCTACCTCACGTAGGCGGTTCCGTACGGTCTGGTCGGATATCCTGCGCAAACCTGGTATTGCTGCGGCTGTGGAGGTGGCAGTAGTCAATCGTTCCCGAAGGTGGCGTACCCGGATGTAGCGGTCCTGCCCGGGGGTAGTGACCCGTGGTCGACCGGATCTAGGGAGGTCACGTGTTGATCCATGTTGCTGGTAACGGTCCCACAGTCTGGAGATGGTGCTTGTGGACACATGGAATGCCCTGGCAACGGCCGTTCTGGATTCGCCTGCGTCTAGTCGGCCGATGGCATTGTTTCTCTGCGGTTCACTGAGACGTGGCATGTCCTGGATTGTCAACTGTCGGCCAGATACAGAGGCCAGGCAAGCGAACACCCTGCACTTTTATACTGTCGGTGTTCATGTTGCACGTGCAGACAACGCACGTGCAGTGGTGACATGGTTTGCACGTGGCTGCGTTTTTGCGAATATTCACATTTTGGAACTTTATTGTACAGTAGCTGCGTTTTATCGAATGTAACCGTGGGAATGTGTTTGGGACATGCAATGACCTTATATTCACAAAGCATGAACCGGTAGGAAACATAAAATCGGAGTTATAACCCATTTGTACCCTTTTGCGTTTCTTTTTTTGAAGAGTATATTTAGTTTTTACAGGCCCGTGGGAACGACTTTGGGAGGTGGGGGCACTGACGGACCGGGTATAAACTCTACATCAGATTTTGGTTACAATGGCAAAAATTAATGTGATAAAAAAAAAGCTCATAAGGGGGGGGGACCACTGAATATCCACTGACGTGTCATATTTACATCTATGCTGAACAAGATTTATGATGAAATATTATTACATTTTGTGTGTTTTTCTTCTAATTAAGTCCATTTGCTTCAGTTTACATTAAAAATGTCATAAAAAATTATGTTTAAAAAAATGCTTGTATGCTAGTCTATGACCGTGTGGCTTCCTCGTCTTCGTCGGCAGTTGATTCATCCGAATTTTCGTCTAAGACAACATTTCCAGGATTAGGGACAAAATCTCTGATAAGTGGTTCAAACTGATACGGTTTGATGCCATTAGCACAAGCTGGACACTCACTCGAATCGCTAAGTTCGTCCATGCTGCTTGGTAGTGTCTTCAGGGTCATCGATGAGTCAGGGGTCTAGCTCATCAATTGTCGAGAGTTTCCGGCAAATATCGGAGATCGGCGAAAAAATACCCCAACCAAGACTGGCACGCTCAACTTGATCAATAAGGGGAGCGCAGTAGTTGCGTGTTGTGGTTTATGACGGCGAACAAATTCATTACGCCGTATATATGGTTTGGTGTCCGGTCTCCTTTAAATGTGAAAATGAGTAAGAGGTTTCAGTTTGATGAAAATAAAAATGTGTGTGTGTATTGAGAACCCACAGTCGCTTATTGTTCATCCATTGAAATGTAGGCCCATGATCATGTTGATGAAATGCAATTTAGAATAAGCTGACTGTTGGCTAATGTTACAGAGTCAGCAGACAATGAGGTCAGATGATTCACGCTTTGATGACATAATATTGTGGTGTAGGAACTATACTGAACAAAAAAAGAAACTTCCGATTTGTACATATAGTATTTGTTGTGTTAAAGAATTCATTGTGTAATGAAATTATATAGGTAGTATTAGCCTTGAGCTGTATTATCAGGATTCATGAATTTTATCAATTATTTTTGCACTGTTAATCGTCGACAACGTGAAACTCAATTTGCACGTGCATGCATGGTTCGACATATCCCGTGTAGTATTCGGTCAATTTGTTTTACTTGTCTTACTGACATTGTTGTCAAGTGAACGGAAACGCTTCCACATTTTAAAAAAAAATAACGTTTTTTACATTGTATCATTTGTAGTATGCCAAGAATACCCAATAATTTACGCGAAGGGGCGATTGGCATGCTTGATGCTGGCATGTCGACAGAAGACGTTGCAAGGCATGTTGGGAGTTCTAGTCGAGCGATACGAAATCTTCGCGTAAGATTTCGAATGACAGGAAGCACCAACGACTTGCCACGTCGTGGACGTTCGCGTGTTACAACGCGTAGTCAAGACCGCTATATCATGAACACGCATTTTCGCAATCGATTCCAAACTGCCACTGCTACTGCTGCTAACACACCTGGGCTTCATAATAACCGAATCAGTGGGCAAACTGTTCGTAGTCGTCTGCGGCAGAACGGTTTACATGGACGACGTCCTTACGTTGGATGCGTTTTAACGCAACGTCATCGTCTTAATTGGCCACGTGTACACACTCGTTGGATACGGCGTCGCTGGAATACCGTTCTTTTTTCGGATGAATCCAGATTTTCTTTACAACGTGGTGATGGCAGGGTGCGCGTCTACCGTAGGAGAAATGAACGCTATGCTGACTGTTGTGTTCTTGAACGAGATCGTTTCGGAGGGTGGGGGTTCTGTCGTGGTTTGGGCAGCCATTGCCCATGGTTATCGTTCACCACTAATCGTCATTAATGGCAATTTAAATGCTCAACGTTACCGCGATGACATTCTCGCTCATCACGTCATTCCTGTTTCATAACCAACATCTCGATTTTTCAGCATGATAATGCCACCTCTCATACAGCTAGAAACACTGTAATTGTTTTTAGGACAAATAACATTGATGACTGGCCCGCTAAAAGTCCTGATCTCAACCCCATCGAGCATGTCTGGGATAGTCTGGACAGACGATTGAGGCGTCGTCCCAACCCACCCGCTAACGTCAACGAACTTCGTCAAGCGCTCATTCAGGAATGGAACAATATTCCACAGGCAGAAATCAACACTTTAGTCAATTCTATGCGCCTGCGATGCACTGCAGTTTCTGTTAACCTATGGCCATGATGTTTGCACCAAACGATGCATCATGAAACACTCTTTAAACGCATATATAACAATTATTCCCCCGGTTTGTTTTCATCAAGTTATGTTCAAGCAAAGTTAGCGGAAATTTCTTATTTTGTTCAGTATATTTGTTTAATGACACTTCGTCACATTTTAAACTGCGACAGTTTGGTGTCCCAACATCGCCCAGGGGGAGCAGGGGGGGGGGGGGTGTGTGTGTGTGTGTGTTCATGCACCTCCAATCACACCTATCCACACACACCATTTTCTTACATTTCCCTATTGCGCCATACCACCACACATAACACTCCCTCCCAGTGTGGTACTCACCTCTAAGACCATTCTTACCGCAGAATGGGATCTTTGATATACATTTTTCCATAGACAGAACCAGACGTGTATGCCACAAGGGCGGATCCAAAGAAGGGGACCAGGGGGACCTGTCCCTCCCCCTAAAACATTAAAATGCCCCTTTTTTAAACAATGTATTTACAATTTTCATTGAAGTGCCGTTTTCAGGGAGTTGCTCCATGTGCCCTTTTGCCCTTGGTCCCCTCCCTAAAATGTTTCCTGGGTCCGCCCTTGTGCCACTAATATAATATTCGTGACGCACTCATTGGGACAGACCAAAACCGACGGGTGCACAGAGGGTGACTGATCCTACGATTCACATACCTCAGACGAATGCTTTACCAATGTACCTTCCACCCTGAGTACAATAGCTCGAAACTCCTTATACACAGGATAGGGCTAGAGAACACAATCCACGTGTACACGAACGTAGCTACGACTCAGAAATTGGGTATACGGTTGGTAATCTATTTCCATCACTGGTTATACGGTTGTACTTCCATTTTGGCCACTGGGCACATGACTGTACCCCTATTTCCACTATTAGGCGCATGATAGGCCTACATGCATTTTTCTTTTAGTTCATTTGTTGTTTAAATGAACATGATAGTCTAAACTAATTTACAAAAGTGTAAATATTGATTGTCGCAATGTCATAGTTATTTGTTGCGTTGGCTAATTTCCACTCTTGATTCCACAGATGAAGTCCGACAAGGCCAGTATCGCCAGCTGTTCCACCCGGAACAACTGATCACCGGTAAGGAAGATGCCGCCAACAACTACGCTCGCGGCCATTACACCATTGGGAAGGAAATCGTCGACCTCGTTCTAGACAGGATCCGGAAGCTGTCGGACCAGTGCACGGGTCTTCAAGGATTCCTCATCTTCCACAGCTTTGGCGGTGGAACTGGATCCGGATTCACCTCCCTGCTCATGGAGCGACTGTCTGTCGACTATGGGAAGAAATCGAAGCTTGAATTCGCCATCTATCCTGCTCCACAGGTGTCCACGGCGGTGGTTGAACCATACAACTCCATCCTCACCACTCACACGACCCTAGAGCACTCGGATTGTGCCTTTATGGTGGACAACGAAGCCATCTACGATATTTGCCGGAGAAATCTCGACATAGAGAGGCCTACCTACACAAATCTGAACCGACTGATTGGGCAGGTGGTCAGCTCCATCACGGCGTCTCTGCGATTTGACGGCGCCCTGAATGTAGACCTCACCGAATTCCAAACTAACCTGGTGCCCTATCCGAGAATTCACTTCCCATTGGTAACGTATGCACCTGTGGTGTCGGCCGAAAAGGCGTACCACGAACAGCTGTCTGTAGCTGAAATCACCAACGCCTGCTTCGAGCCGGCCAACCAGATGGTGAAGTGCGACCCTCGCCATGGTAAGTTTATGGCCTGCTGCCTTCTGTACAGGGGAGATGTCGTGCCAAAAGACGTCAACGCCGCGATCGCTACCATCAAGACCAAGAGGACCATCCAGTTCGTCGACTGGTGTCCCACTGGGTTTAAAGTTGGCATCAACTACCAGCCGCCAACTGCAGTCCCCGGAGGTGACTTGGCTAAGGTCCAACGAGCTGTTTGTATGCTGAGCAACACGACTGCAATTGCTGAAGCCTGGGCTCGCCTTGATCACAAGTTTGACCTGATGTACGCCAAGCGCGCCTTTGTTCACTGGTACGTTGGCGAGGGTATGGAGGAGGGGGAGTTTTCCGAGGCTCGAGAGGATCTGGCTGCCCTGGAGAAGGATTACGAAGAGGTTGGAGTCGATTCTGTTGAAGTTGGAGATGATGATGCTGAAGATGAATACTAGACAGTAATTTCTTTTTACACTATAACAGAAAATAAAACTCATCTTTGTTTAAAGTGTAGTATCAAAAATACAATATCTATGTTTAAAAACAAACTGAATTTGATCTCATTTCAACGTATAGGCTTTAAAGGAATATTCCATGGCTGAAGTATGCCACAACGTGCGATTATCCAGTAACAGATTTCTAAATAAACAATCTTTTAATTTTATATAGTATGTTTGTTTTTTATATTTTAAATATTCAATGCATTATTTTTATGGACAACAGTTCGTTCAGTCTTATTATCTTATCTCGTCCACTCCCTCACAACAGTACTAGGGGGCCGATTTTTCCATTCTAGTGAAGTTAAAACTTTCAGCAATTGTTTCTAATTTCCCTTATTTTTTTTATAACAAGAACTCATGAATGTGTTCTAGTGGCATCGTTTAAACAAAACAAAATCTTTTAACTTTGCAACACCACCTTTAAGTAATTTATTAGTTTGATATTCTGACTGCAGCACGTATACATTATAAATATGTTACATTATATATTAGGCGTGTCATCCTGTGCCTGCTTCCTAGGTATGTTTGTTCTTTTCGCAAGTTTCAATATCCATGGCTGTTTGCAGGCTTTCGTGCCCTTCCTTCTGCCAATCATCCACCTAAGATGGGCCCAGCAGCAGAGAAGAAAGCCTAGTATGAAAAATAAAACCGAATTGGATATTAATACTGACACAGCCACAACTACTATGATACCATTACCTGTATCCTGAATCTGACAATACCGACACAGCCACAACTACTATGATACCATTACCTCTATGCTGAATCTGACAATACCGACACAGCCACAACTACTATGATACCATTACCTATATGCTGAATCTGACAATACTGACACAGCCAATACTGACAACTACTATGATACCATTACCTATATGTTGAATCTGATACCGACACAGCCACAACTACTATGATACCATTACCTATATGCTGAATCTGACAATACCGACACAGCCACAACTACTATGATACCATTACCTATATGCTGAATCAGATAAATCTGACAATACTGACACAGCCACAACTACTATGATACCATTACCTATATGCTGAATCTAACAATACTGACACAGCCACTACTACTATGATACCATTACCTATATGCTGAATCTGACAATACTGACACAACCACAATTACTATGATACCATTACCAATATGCTGAATCTGACAATACCGACACAGCCACAACTACTATGATACCATTACCTATATGCTAAATCTGACAATACCGACACAGCCACAACTACTATGATACCATTATCTGACAATACCGACACAGCCACAACTACTATGATACTATTATCTGACAATACCGACACAGACACAACTACTATGATACCGTTACTTATATGCTGAATCTGACAATACTGACACAGCCACAACTACTATGATACCATTACCTATATGCTGAATGTGATAATACCGACACAGCCACAACTACTATGATACCATTACCTATATGCTGAATCTGATAAATCTGACAATACTGACACAGCCACAACTACTATGATACCATTACCTATATGCTGAATCTGATAAATCTGACAATACTGGCACAGCCACAACTACTATGATACCATTACCTATATGCTGAATCCGATAAATTTGACAATACTTACACAGCCACAACTACTATGATACCATTACCTATATGTTGAATCTGACAATACCGACACAGCCACAACTACTATGATACCATTACCTATATGCTGAATCTGACAATACTGACACAGCCACAACTACTATGATACCATTACCTATATGCTGAATCCGATAAATTTGACAATACTTACACAGCCACAACTACTATGATACCATTACCTATATGTTGAATCTGACAATACCGACACAGACACAACTACTATGATACCATTACCTATATGCTGAATCTGACAATACTGACACAGCCACAACTACTATGATACCATTACCTATATGCTGAATCCGATAAATTTGACAATACTTACACAGCCACAACTACTATGATACCATTACCTATATGTTGAATCTGACAATACCGACACAGCCACAACTACTATGATACCATTACCTATATGCTGAATCTGACAATACTGACACAGCCACAACTACTATGATACCATTACCTATATGCTGAATCTGATAAATCTGACATTACCTATATGCTGAATCTGACAATACTGACACAGCCACAACTACTATGATACCATTACCTATATGCTGAATCTGATAAATCTGACAATACTGGCACAGCCACAACTACTATGATACCATTACCTATATGCTGAATCAGATAAATCTGACAATACTGGCACAGCCACAACTACTATGATACCATTACCTATATGCTGAATCTGATAAATCTGACAAGACTGACTGTCACGGGGATCCTATAATACCCGTAACTGAATAAAACACGATTATCCAAATATCTCTCCTAACTGTATATCTATTAGATCTCTCTGTATCGGGCAGTCTAATACCCGAGTAGCTCGGCTCTAGGTAGATCAGAGATAAGATCTGATATATATATATATATATATATATAAACAAAAACAGAAATCAAGAACGTCAACACATTATCACAACGTTCAACTTCGGGACAGGGCATCCGCGATTACATTGGATGTGCCCTTGATATGTTCAATGGTAATTGGGAATTCCTGCAGAAGAAGACTCCATTTCAAAACTCTCTGGTTGGTGGCTTTGATTCTGTGAATGAAAATGAGCGGATTATGGTCAGTAAAGACAACCACTCGATGCAATGCCGATAACACGTAGATCTGAAAATGCTTCAGAGCTTGTACCATGGCCAAAGCTTCCTTCTCCATCGTGGAATAGTTCACCTGGTGTTTGTCAAACTTTTTGGAGAAGAAACTTACAGGATGGTCCAGTCCATTTTCGTCTTCTTGGAACAGCACAGCTCCAGCTCCTACGTCACTGGCATCCACAGCCAGCTTGAAAGGCATTCGGTAGTCTGGTGCTGCCATCACGGGAGACGAGGAGAGCATCTGCTTAAGACGGTTGAATGACTTCTCGCATTCGTCTGACCACTAGAACTTCGATTCCTTCTTTAGTGCCGCACGTTTTACAGGTTTTACCCGATAGTCATGCTGTCGACTCGGTGTAGCGTTGGGTTCCAAGCGCACATCCTGGATTAAGGTATTGGTAACCGTTGGAAAGTCCTGACAAATGGAAACATTTTCTTGTATCAACGTAATCAGCTCTGCTCGCTGGGGGCTGTCAAGATGCAAGTCCGGACTCAAGTCTGCTAGAATCTGGCTGTTGGTTAACTTGATCTCTGCAGTTTTGACGTCATCACAGGAAATTGAGTGACTCTCAATTTGAACAGGTAACACTGGAACTATCGGCAGTCTGTCAAAATAACCTTTTAGCAAATTGATGTGACAATATCTACTTTTCCTAACCCTATCAGGAGTGTTTACACATACCCTGTCTCATTAACCCGTTTGTGCACAACATAGGGACCGAAATACCTGTTCTGCAATGAACCCCGTTTAATGGGAAGGTACAGCAGCACCTTATCCCCTGGTTTAAATTCCCGACTCCTAGCCTTCCTATCAAACACTGATTTTATTATGCTCTGAGCATAGCTCAGATGCTTCCTAGCTAGTTCGGTCGCCGGCCATCTCCTATCTCTAACTCTCTTATTCATTAATACTCCCTTGTCCATATAATAACATGACATCTGATCATCCATCTCACCCTCTGTTAACAATGTAGTGCGAGCTGCCAACAAATTTGGATCAGCCCCCTGCTCTAGGATTAACTCTTGTCTATTACAAGGTAAGTCCCCTCTATCAAACACAACTGGTTCATTTACCCTCTGCGGGAAGTCAACAGATTCCACCACATTTAGTTCCTCAGTTGACTTATCTACCATTTTACTGATAACCTCATCCACTCCAATTTCATGGCTCACACACGTATCAGACAAATCACAATTTTCCTCTGGGTCTCGTGCTACCCTTCCGGCCATAGCCCTAGTCATTACACACGCAGGATAACTAATCTCACCTCACACTCTTCTATTGGTAAAGGGCTGTCTTCAATTAACAATTTGTCACCTTGTGGCTGGCAACACTGACTAGTCAAATCGTTACCCAACAAAACTCCTATGTTTTCAACAGGCAAGTCCTTCACAACACCCATAACGACTGGTCCCGTCACAAACTTCGAATACAAGAAAACGTTATGTAACCGGACAACCATATTTTCTCCAGTAACCGAGGTTAAGGCCAAACTACGTCCGGTATCTGAATTCTTAATACCAGCTAAACAATCTGACGTTATAAGCGACTGGCTACACCCTGTATCTCGATAGATTGATATTGCCTTAGGACTCAACTCTTGTTTCACATCACAAACCATACCAGTGGACACATACGGGTTTACTTTCTCTGCCATGGGACTAACTATTAACTCTCTCGCTAACGCAGCTGACCTCACTAAACCGACCACTTGCGCATTATCGCGTTTCCTTTTAAAACTGTCCCCGACAAGATGGTTATCCTTTTTACAGTAACTGCAATGTGGACGAAAAGTTCGTGCATTGGCTGATAATGCAGGTTTATCCTTACTTTGCCCACCAGGTGCATTCCTAGCCCAACTAGCTGACCAACTAGATGACTCTCCCCGATAGGTACTTTCCCGGGAAAAACCTGGCTGAAATTTCCTCTTATCACCCTGTTGTATAGAGCTACCCTGTGCTGCCTGAGCTTTGTGTATTAACACGTAATCATCTGCCATTATGCCTGCCTCCTCTATTTTTTTGATATCACGATCCTCTAAATGAATACGTAAGCTAACTGATAATCCATTTTTAATGTCCTTTAAGATCAACAATTCCAGTAACTCGGTATATGACCCTACCTGATGAGAACCACCCATTTATCAAACATCCCTGCTTTCTTAGCCACAAACTCACTATAAGACTGACCCTGCGTTTTTCTCAACTCGCTATACCGTAAACGATAATCCTCAGGTCTAACTCATAAGCCCTCAACACTGCAGACTTAACTAGGTCGTACTGACTTGCTCGCTCATCACTCATTGAATTATAATCTACGCTAGCCTTCCCCTTAAACTTAGACACGGCTAACAATGTCCACTTAGACTGCGGCCAATTTAGCTGCTTAGCGGCCCGTTCAAAAAGTTGGAAGAACATATCTACCTCCTGGTCGTCAAATACAGGCACTGATCTATAAGCCTCCGACATGTTAAAACCATTTCCTGCCTCTCGTCTAACTTCTTCAGTATTCAACTTTAACTCATGTTCCACTTTTAATTTTGCTAACTGGAATTCTCTATCCCTCTCTCTCTCTCTCTCTCTCTCTCTCTCCCCTCCCTCTCTCTCTCTTCTGTCTCTAACTCTCTCTTCCTTTTCTCTATCCCTCTCTCTCTCTCTCTCTCTCTCTCTCTCTCTCTCTCTCTCTCTCTCTCTCTCTCTCTCTCTCTAATGCACGTTCTTCTCTTTCGTACTCAAGCTTTTTAAAAGCTAACTGTTGTTCCATACTCAAGTCATTTATCTCTATCTCTGGAACAATCTCACTTTCTTCCATAACAGGACTATCACCAAAAACTTCCTGGATAATAATTGTCCTTATATCTCCTAATGTTTTAGCTGATGTTAAATCAATTTCCCGCTCACTTGCGATTTCAACTAACTCGGCCTTACGTGCTCGCTTAATCTCCACTACACTGAGCGTAGGCCTATCCAGCAAATTCTTATCCATGTTTAGGTATGACGCATTTATTATTATTATTTTTCTAGTGAACAACGTTGCTACTTCTAGTTAAAAATAATTTATAAAGCCCCCATTTACAAACAATACTTTTAAATATGCATGTCCCGTTTTAGATCCGGGACGAGCACTCCAATTTTTACTCCTGTCACGGAGATCCTATAATACCCATGTAACTGAATAAAACACGATTATCCAAATATCTCTCCTAACTGTATATCTATTAGATCTCTCTGTATCGGACAGTCTAATACCCGAGTAGCTCGGCTCTAGGTAGATCAGAGATAAGATCTTATATAAAGTATATGTAATATAGCACGTTTAGTTCACTAGAAAACACAACAAAACACAATACACTTGGAATTTGTATTAACACTACGCTGACAAATGTACTTGCCGCAGTAGTTAATTAACAACAACAATATAATAACAATCCAGAACTAATCACTTAATTAGTTAATCACTAGGTGTCTAGTTTACACAATATTCTAATCACTTCATGGTAATACAACACAAACACGTGTGATAATTGAGAAACGCTGCCAGGGGAACTTAATTATTAAAGGAATTACAACTCTATTACTAACTGGTTAATTTTTAATTAACCCTTAACTACTCATTCAGTAACCTTGTAATACAGAATTAATACTGGTACCTATCACAATAAAGACAATAACATACAGTTTACCTAGGTCCTCTAGAATGACCGGCTAAGCTTTATCTTTTTAGAACAGTGAAGCCTACAATTTACTTCGTCAGAGCCGGAGACACTGTCTAAATAATATTGGTATAATACAGTATTAAAATATTTAAAGTCACATCAATCACATCAAGGTTATATAACAGAGCAGAAAAATATATTTACCACGTCCGGACTGAACGTATATAGATCGTTCAGTGGACGACGTCCGTTTCCCCTGGATATTTCCAATGTTTCTCCCCGATATGTCTAAAATCCTATCTATTTATTCAAAAATCTCAGAGACAGCGAATATCGCCTGGGGGCACAACACGGTACCTCACCTATCATGTGATATTTCCACAACTCCCAGAGACGGTATATTTTCTTAGAAGCCTAGACTGGTCGTCGCCTAGCTCGCTAGAGTTACCAGGTCGCGCGGAGGTATTATGTAACCACTCTCTACATGGCCTCCACACCTGGTCTGGGTATTACGTAACCAAGTGCCCACTTGGTCTAAGTGCATATTGGGACACAAAGACTACCACCGTCGCGTGGGGGTATTACGTAACCAAGCTGCACACAGCCCTCTAAAACAATTAGCATCGCCACAGGCGAAAAGATAAGAACATGTCCCGTCACACTGACACAGCCACAACTACTATGATACCATTACCTATATGCTGAATGTGACAATACTGACACAGCCACTACTACTATGATACCATTACCTATATGCTGAATGTGACAATACTGACACAGCCACTACTACTATGATACCTGTATGCTGAATGTGATAATACCGACACAGCCACAATTACTATGATACCATTACCTATATGCTGAATCTGACAATACTGACACAGCCACAACTACTATGATACCATTACCTATATGCTGAATCTGATAAATCTGACAATACTGACACAGCCACTACTATACCATTACCTATATGCTGAATCTGACAACACTGACACAGCCACAACTACTATGATACCATTACCTATATGCTGAATCGAACAATACCGACAGAGCCACAACTACTATACCATTACCTTTATGCTAAATCTGACAATACCGACACAGCCACAACTACTATGATACCATTATCTGACAATACCAAACACAGCCACAACTACTATGATACCGTTACTTATATGCTGAATCTGACAATATGGACACAGCCACAACTACTATGATACCATTACCTATATGCTGAATCTGTCAATACTGACACAGCCACAACTAGTATGATACCATTACCTATATGCTGAATCTGTCAATACTGACACAGCCACAACTACTATACCATTACCTATATGCTGAATCTGACAATACCGACAGAGCCACAACTACTATACCATTACCTGTATGCTGAATCTGACAATACTGACACAGCCACAACTACTATGATACCATTACCTATATGATGAATCTGACAATACTGACACAGCCACAACTACTATGATACCATTACCTATATGCTGAATCTGATAAATCTGACAATACGGACACAGCCACAACTACTATGATACGATTACCTATATGCTGAATTTGACAATACCGACACAGCCACAACTACTATACCATTACCTATATGCTGAATCTGACAATACCGACACAGCCACTACTACTATGATACCATTACCTATATGCCGAATCTGACAATACGGACAGCCACTACTATATCATTACCTATATGCTAAATCTGTTAATACTAACACAGCTACAACTATCATTACCCAGGGCTTCTAGATTATGGTAGCCCCACTCCCATGGCTAGTGATATTCAGTGTTGGGCTAGTAAATAATTACTATAAACAGCCCAATGGCTAGTGAAAAAATCCTTTGTCAAATGCTGCACTTACATATTTTGTAAATATGAATATCCTGCTGCCCCTTTCCACCCCATTCTAAGGATTTTTAAGCTCAATCTCCCTCTTTAGGTGACATATCTGATTATTACTATTAGTAAAATTGTATTTTTTTAAAGTAGGGCTAGTGAATTTTTAATCATGGCTAGTACATTTTTAAAATCACTGATCCCATGGCTAGTGGATTTTAGAAGCTCTGCATCACCTATAAGGTCGTAGGAAGAATATTTGAAATGGTAGCAGGGAAGCCTGGGGCAAATTCTTAAATTCAGGCAAAAATTATTGAAATAGTTGGGCAAAATGTGCTAACCTGAGACCTGTTCACCATGCATTTCCATCATTCTATTCGCAAAATTAGTTGTAATCAATGTTAAAAGGAGCAGATTCGTTTCTAACAGTTTGACAGTAATACGAAAGAAAGAAATGTTTTATTTGACGACGCGCTGAACACATTTTATTTACGGTTATATGGCATCAGACATATGGTTAAGGACCACACAGATTTTGAGAGGAAACCCACTGTCGCCACTTCATGGGCTACGCTTTCCGATTAGCAGCAAGGGATCTTTTATTTGCGCTTCCCACAGGCAGGATAGCACAATCCATGGCCTTTGTTGAACCAGTTATGGATCACTGGTTGGTGCAAATGGTTTACACCTACCCACTGAGCCTTGCGGAGCACTCATTCAAGGTTTGGAGTTGGTATCTGGATTAAAAGTCCCATGCCTCGACTGGGATCTCAACCCAGTACCTACCAGCCTGTTGACCGATGGCCTAACCACCACGCCGGTCTAATAATAATATGAATACATTGTTATCCAGATTTGAGCATTTTCATTTAATTTGGGCAAAAAGCAGCCCCTTACAAAAATGGGAGCCTGTACGCCTATGAGGTCATCACACACTACGTCCTTTGATATACGAGACAGGGGAAAACAATTAGAGAATGAGGTATGAATTGTTGTAGGTCAGGGATTTTACCGATGGCATTTTTTATTTTTTTTACTCTTTGAGGCTGGATAAAAATTTATATATTGCAAAAGTTACGGATTTAAAATTACCGTATTCATGCTCAAAACCACCATAGGTGCATTTAAAATGGTCTACGGTTTAATGGAGTAGCCTGCACCGATAATGTAACGTAACGCTGGGATGGTTTGGGATTTGTTCAGATTGTAACAGACTAACCATGACAGAACAACCACGCTATTACGTTTAAGCAGTCAAAGACCACTCTGGCCATGCTAGGCATCTCTCGATGACACGAGACCACTTATGGCAAACGAAACGACGACAGGTCTCAAAACTTCAATCCTGTATTTTAAGTCGTAAAATTGCCATGAATGTTTTGTAGTCGGTTTGTTTGTTTATTGTACATTTTATCACACACTCTGTTCCCAATAACTGGCCTACCTGCAAAGGCATTTTAGTTTTATATGCACATTCTCCTATACAACCTTAAACGTCATTCGATTTGACAGTCCGGTGGATAAACTGAAATAGGGCAGAGAAAGGACATCGCTTTACCACTCCCATACCATGTACATGTAAAAACAACACAAACATTTTAGTATGTAAAATGATTTATACATTTTATTCCATAAAAACAACCATAATGGTGGTCATTTTATCTCTCCCTCTCTCTCTCAACAACTAAACAACAACTGTAAGTGGTGAGCTTCTCATTTCATTTGTTTTACTTCAGTCACCCAGTAAATGGTAGCAAAACAATAAAAACAGCCCTTTATCATTCACACACACACGCCATGCCACAACCATTACCACACTCAAAACATTGCAACAAGAAATTCCCTTATAACCGAAACATACTGCATACATTTCTGAGAGATTTGTGATCATGATTTGTACATTACAGGTTCTGGCACCTGAGAGATGGTTCTCTCTAGGCATAAAACAAACCAACATTCTTTTTTGGAATAGTTTTTCTGCCACCCAGCCATTTTTAGACAATTGCATCCAAAATCCAGGGGCCAATTTTTACAAAACATCGTTAGTTTACGTCTGCGACTAGCAGTTTTACTGAGCATACATTTACACGTATTTGGCATCTATTTCATGCAGAAAATGACATCATTACGGAAGATGGAGCATTTTAAGAACGAAAAGAAATGAATTATGTGTATTTCTAACTATATTTGTTGTACTATAACAGCAGTGAGAACTGTGGTTTTGTCATAGATTTAAGTTTTAAAAAACTAGGCTTACGATGTTTTGTGAAATTGGGTCCAGGACTCTACCTAATTAGGGTGCAATGGGGGGCAGTTGCACCCCTAAAAAATAAGTTTAAAAGTGACTCTTTTTTTCTGTTGTCTACCTGGAGCAGACCTTCTATTAATGTGCACTGATAACTTTTGTACTGCAACCCACACTTACGTTAAGCCAAGTACAACCCTTAAATCATAATATTCATAAGTTAATTTTATGGTCAACAATATCCAGTTCATTGTCATTCTGTTAAAAACTGATAAAGTGAAGAAAAAATATATATTTAGCATCACCTACAAATTGATCTGCTTTTCAAGGGAAATACTATAAATATTCATAATTAAAAAATTACAGATACATGTAAAAGATATCTAAGTTACAACTGACAAGGATGATAAGAAACATACATGTACATGCAGCTTTAAAAAAAAACCCATCCTAAAATCAGAGAACTTGTTTGCATGAACATGTATAAAGCATGAAACCAGATCAGCCAATGTGCATGTAGTAGTGCATACTAGGTCATTGTACATTTACACACTAAGTATATTTTAGTACAAAAACACCCCAAAGATATTGTCCATGATGATCTTTAAGTACCAGTATTACATTCCGATCCACCACGTTAGAAGTCAATATCGCCAAAAGTTTTAACAAAAAAACTAGTTACAAAATGTATTTGGCTAACTAATTTATAAATAATAATAATAATAATAAAATATAAAATATAAAATAACAAAAAATAATGAAAGGAAAAGAACATACGACATTTTAAACTATGAATAATTGGTGTCCCAATATTGGTTGACAAAAATTTGGTAAAAATATATAAGACACACCACAATTGCAAAGGTATGGTAATAAAACTGTCTTTTGGTAAACTCTCTCCACCCCCCACACCCCAAATAAAACCAGCATGGTTTACTTCAAATATCAATTAATAACATTTTATCATGGAGGTTGGGCATTACATGTTTAAAAAAAAATTAAATTAAAAATGCACAGAATGATCTTTCAAGTGCCAATGGGTTACAGAACATGATCATTTACATAGATGGATGTGGCCCCAATATGCAAGAACAGTTTATTAATTCTGTAATCACTGGCAAGAGTGTCAGTAAATTTGGCCATTGACTAGAACATCGGATTAGTACACAACATACATGTAACAAGATTCGTCCGTATTAGCAACATGCAACGACTTTCGTCATGATCATACTATGTACTTGATGCTTATCTAAATGGTAAAGCAGTAGGGCTCTTGGCAATTATAACAGTTTATTTAAAGCTACTGCTACAAAGTCCTCTAAAAACCTTGTACGATATTCCTGATTGAAACCTAGTTTCTTGGAATATTTTTATGTGCATGCTTGATGTGTTCTTGATTGTCCAAATGCCTACAGAACTTCAAGACTGTACACCAGAGTTTTGACAATATATTAGGATTTCAACTTTCTGCCAGAGTATGATGGGTAAAATTACATACAAATTCTAAGAGATTAATGGACAGATTTGTATAAATTTCTTAAAGAAAGATTATAATAAAAGAACTGGTTTAAAATTGGTGAGAGTACATGAAACACAGTATTCAGTTTCAAAAGATTTCGAACCCATAACCATCTAGTAGGGTCACTTATTTGCTGTTTTGAGTTTATTATGAACCCTCAAATAATTTTCTTGCAGAAAGTCTGTGTACTGGGTTTTTGTCAGTACCTTTTAGAAATACATCCTGGTAAATCATCTGGATATGACAATTAAGAACATTTCTAATTATCCATATGGTTAAAAATATCTTGGTACATATCACAGTGATACGTCCCACTAGAACGCCAAGTGACGTCATCGATTGGTTGACTTTCCTATAAGATTGTAGTGCGCCACACGTGTTGAGTGATATAAATTAGATCGATTATGGGTAATAAGTAGGATATTAAACTCGCTACCATTTCATATCATGTCCTTTGTGAAATTATTTTCATTGTCACTCGCTAAAGCTTGTGACAATTGAAAATTATTTCACTTGGGACATAAACAAGATACAAAATGGAAGCTTGTTTAATATGCTATAAATATGATCAATAACATATAAACATTTACTTGTTTCTGGATAAAATTCAAGCAAGAAACAAAGTTCTAAACTGAAATACCATACAATGCTGTAAAAAAACCATGGATCTTTACCTCTTCAGAAAATTAAAGAGGCTCATGAGAGAATACATTCAATGCAGTAGATTTTATCCCATATTTAACAATTATACAGTTTACACATAGCGCAACTTGTCAAACACAAGATGTGAATTTTTAAGAGCAGCCAAGCAAGACATGATTCGATTTCCCACCACCTCATCAATAATGACAATAGCAGGCAGCACCAACTGGAATGTTGTGTTATCTCAAATCATATGTAGAGGAATCACTGTGACTAGACTATAGGCATCATGCAGTATTCGAACGGGGTTGGCATCCATATTTAATTTCTTTAGATTTGTGTGTATATGTGGAGGGGGGGGGGGCGGACACAGGTGTGCATGCGCGTGCAGCGGGAGAGGGAATGATGCACCATACTTCAATTTGTATCATTTACCAAGACTGCAATTAACTGTTCCTGCAACTCCCTCATGCCAGCTAAGCATATGAATTTGTAACTATGCATGGAAAGAATAAGATACCACCTCCCGCTTTTAACTGTGATACATATTCAAATGAAATCAATTGGTAAAAGAAAAAGGACATCAGGTTCTAAATAGTGACACATAACTATAAAAAAATTAATTTTCAAAACATCTTTCTTTCTGATGTTCTTACCACTGCGCCATTGAAATCAAAATGGGTTACCTGAATATGTTTTGTTTCGTAACCCATAAATGGTTTGTGTAAATTTTCCATTCTCAGATGCCTGCAATACCACAAACATCCCACTGTGATGCAGTACTGCCAAGTTTTATGTTGAATAACATCTACTAAATGCATACTAACATTATGATCTCTTTTTGGAATATCACTTGAAATATTTCAATGTATACAAATTTTAATGCATGGCCCCTGATTTGAATAAAATAATTAAAAAGTAATAATCTCCCAAGACATGAAAAACAGTGGGAATGTTAAAATTGCAGTGATGACATTAACTACAGAAAGATAATCACAATATTGTATATGAAATATCCTGGGTACTACAAGGATGTATTAGCCATTTAAAAATTATGTAATTTTTTTTAGCATTTCAGATCAATACGTTTGTATAAATTATTTTATTCTAAAGAAGCTGAAATCGGACAAAACACCGGAAAATCATATCCCAGTATTCCAGTCGAATAAGACCATGCATGAAATAACTTGTAACCATAAAATATAAAACCTTTGACTTTAGCGTAGTGAAATATTAAATGATTTTAAAAAATAACTTCACTAAATTCAATCATATTTTATGATTGTTACGAATTCACAATTTAATTCACAATCAGCTTATATCTAATTCAGAAAAAATTTAAGAATGCAAACCCTTTTTCATTTTACCATGATCAGTTTTTTTTTTTCCAAGGGTAGGTATATAATAATTAAAAAAAAAAAAAAAAAAAAATAATAATAATAAAAAATTCTAAAGCTTAATTACTATGCTACATAATGAAAGCAATAGTTTTGTGATTATCACTATCCATCAAGTAGTCAATCGGTAGCTTTTAGATTGATGTGTCTATATTGCTTGTCACCCAATGAACAACATTTAAATTAGCAATCAATCAATGAAGGTTAGGCAGACTGTCGATAAATATAACAAATTTGCACTCCATTTTGGTTTTGTTTGTTTGTCTCTCTCTCTCTCTCTCCAAATGTTTTGAATATCAGCAGCAACAATCTTGCAGCTGAAGTATCACATAAGTGTATCCGCATTTTGTAGTCTGCAGACATCTTGCATTCAGTCACAAAATAACAAAAAACAATGTTCATAAAACAGGAGCCAGAACACACACATCGCACACCATGTTCAGAATATTCACAATTTGAAACAACCATACACACAAGTTTTAACACAGAGCACGTTAGTTTAGCGTGCTTCGACAGACACAAAGTCGGTGAAACTTTCCAAACAGTTTTCACAAATCTGTGGTCGCTTATTACTGGCACTGATTCATGGCACTCTTCTGTACATAAATACTCCATGAATGAATCAACTGATCTTGAAATGAGTTCCTCCTGTATCTTGATTTCACAAAACAAAATCCGCATTTCGATGTTAATCTGTCGTCTTCTTTCAATTCATAACAGAACATGTCGACACTCAAAAAAGAAAACATTGAATAGTTCCGTAAGAATACTGGTTCAGGTATAACAAACGAACGAGCTTATTGCAATTCACAATTCTATCCTCTTGAGAAACTTAATAAATAAAAAAACAAACCCATTCATTTGTGTATTTAACAAATATATATAGTGTTCACCGTAACTACACTGAATAGAAAATTTGCAATAATTAACATAAAATGTTTTAATGTACAAATTACATTTCAAAAATGAAAACAAATTCAGAGATCAATGACAATGAGATTTTCATTCACATAATTTTGTTTTAAATGCTAGAATAGTTGAGGTGGGGGTTTTCCTTACTTAACTGAAAACAAGAAATAAGTAAAAACAGCCCAGCACCAACTAATCACTGACCGATTATTAACTGATTAAGCATATATTTTGCTTTGAAGAACACCTGCCGCTTATACATATTGTGATCCGACGTAAAGGCAGAGACATACAGCAGATGACCTATTACATCACCTGACTCGTATTTTTAACGAGATCTGGAGAGTATGTTATTGAAACAGTTATATAGTTAAGTTTGTTTAGTTTAATGGCATCACTACAGCACATAGATTTATTAATCAGAAGCTATTGCATGTCAAACATTTGGTAATTCTGACATATAGTCTTTAGAAGAATGCAGCCAGACAAGACAGCACATATGATGTCTTCTGACATACTAGTCGTGGCATACTGGCTGGAGGAGAAAACCCCCAGAGAAGCTCAGGCGAGAGCTCTACCGACTGAGCTAAATTGCTACCACCTCCATCCCATCTGAATAGTTGTTATACCCACATATTTTCAGAAAAAAACATAACTGCTAATTTTTCCCAAAAGCTAAATGTGTGCAAAATGGCTTATGGTGTACATTTCAAGTCACATGATATGTGTGAATCTGCGTTTAGATTGACTGCTGTGCAACCCAGACAATAAATCTGTTTACAGTTACATCCAAAGTTTTTAACATGAAGGTTTACTATGTTAAAATTATTAAATAATAAATAAAAATACAACATGAAAACCTCCCACCAAAAAACCCTTTTGCCATACAATTTTGGTGGACTAAGTAAATAAAACATTTACTCATTTCTAAAAAAAATTATGTAAACATTTTAATTTTTTTAATTATAATATATGAATTATCATTTGTTTAGTAAATAAAAATGCGGCTTCTATCTTCTTGTATAAAGAATATAAACTGATTTTACCGTTGCCTTATTCATTACTACACACAAGACCATGGAACTTATAGGAAAGTAACTTTTGCATTGTACAACTAGTAGAAATAAATTGTACTCGATTAATTAGACAAATGATTGAGTGAACAATGCCTGACCAACCTTCCAATCAATCAGAACACCATTACCCAGCATGCACTGTAACTGGCTACTTGGTGTCTAACAGAGACGACTGAGAGATTTAAGGCAAACAAGATAGAATACAAAAGAAAATAACCGATAATGCTGTATTTGTTATGTTCCCTTTTTTATTAGCACCAATTGATCTTTCAATTGCTTTTCCATACAGGACAACACATGCTCTAGACTTCTGATTAGAAAGGGGTCAAAAAAGGAAAGAAACAAAAAAAGAACCCCCTGACTGCAATGTTAAGTAAAATGCATTCAAAAGACCTCTTGCACATCAAATTGGTATTTTCACTAATTAAATACCACATTAATGGAAATAAAGAAGCATTTATAGAATTCTTAACTGATGAATTTTGTAGATCAGAAGTAAGATACCTGAAACCTCAAACTAACACCATCAAGTACTTAACACAAGAAAAAAAAAAAGAAGTAATAATTTTGCAGTACATGATTAAATAAGTAATACTTTTAATAAATGCAAGATTTGGAGCGTGTCATGATAATATTTGTAAAGACTAAAGTATATGCCACATGGTTCACTTATTTAGAACTGGTAATAATACTAATATATCTGATATGCATGTGTAAAGAATACATTATAATAAATCTGAAATGCATTTGTGAAGTCCATATATAAACCACGAGAAAAAAAAAAACTCATTGTCAACAGATGTGTTCATAATCATAATTCAGCAGTGCATCCCATACCACCTCCCAGCCTACACACACACACACACACACACAGCTGTTTACCAATAATATTAGTAATGGTTTATCGGTTTCCATGTGGATTGTAACAGGATCCCTAAAATGTTCTATCAACTTAATTTACCATGACCTACATCTCAAAGGATATTATGTTTTATTTGTCAAACAGAATGAGAAGATAACTGCAACCACAACACATCTACACTTATTATCAAGTTGCAGCAAGGGGTCTTTTATATGCACTTTCTTCACACAGACTGCACTTAAAGAGCCTTGAAATAAAGCACTGTTTGGAACTGAGAAAGACCCCCACCCCCTCCACCAAATAACTGGGTCTTCTAACTTTAAAAAAAAAAAGGAGAGAAAAGTAAAGAATGTGAAAAAGAAACAGAAACAAGATGGGGATGGGAAGAAAGAGAGAGAGAAGGAAGGACAGTTTGTAGAGCACAAGAAAGAGAATGAAATGCAACCACGATGTTGCTGTTTTAACATGTTGAATTATTGCAAATTTTCATATTAATTAAAATCCTCTCTCCACCATCAAGATGGATATCACTAGAAGGAAACTACCCTACACTCGATGTGACATAAAAACCAGCATCATCCTCATACTGTTTGCATGGATATTTTCTCTCTCTGTTGGGAAACAGAAGACACACACACACGCCATGCTAACACAGAATAGTTTAAAGCTCTCATTTCTCTGCTACCCTGCGACACATAACTACAAGGCCATCCATAGTTCACTTGAAAGTCGAGGTATTTTTTTTCTGTCAACATTCATCCACGTTTTTCGTCCACTGCAGACTATGAGAATTTTTCTCCGAAACTGAAAGAAGGCGACTGATTAAAGTTAATGGTAGGTCTCTGTGATGACTGGCTTGCACTTGTGGTCATGCTAGTTGGTGCAGGACTTCCCACGCTCTCTGCATTGTGTCTGGAAAACAAAACGAGAACACGTATGTATAATACTCTTCTTCTTGTGTGCTCAACACTGTTGTGGTGCACTGGCTGGAACGAGAAATAGCCCAATGGGTACACTATCGAGGATCAATCCTAGAACGACAGTGCATCACCACTGGGCTACGTCCCACCCCTGGGACAGACAAAAAGAAGATACAGAAGTTAAATAAAAGGCTGCAAAGACAAGAATATTGAGTTTAATACCATTGGAATTGTACAGGCTTTAAATTAACAAGCAGCTAGATTTATCTCCTACATGAGAATAGATGTATATTTAAGAGGATTAAAAAAAAAAATTATATGATTATTTTAAGTTTGGTGGGTAAGGAGAGCTAAGCAGAAAAAACCCAAAACCTACTTCGACTTGAGTTGTGGAGGTTTTAAATAATCATCTTGTGAAAGCATCAAGACGTCTGGTCTCGAGTCTTTCTTATACTGTAGACACCGCCTGATGAAGCTCTGTTAAAACAAAACAATCAGGTGAACAACATTCATTCAACATCTTCTATCAAGATACATCAACGATGTTATTTATTTCTGAGCCGATTGTTTTCTAAATTGGACAATTAACAAACAAACAAATTGTTATTTCCAAAACACTTTTACTTTTCTTTATACGTCAAACCAAATTCAAATTTGTTACAAAAAAAAAGTGGGATGAACTATAGTATGGTGGTTGGACATGATTAAGAAGAGAAAAAAATTATATGGGCATCTTTTATGCATATACTTTAAATGACCTCTAATCAGGCGAACACTTTACCACTAGGCTATGTCCCACCCTTGAAGGATGAAGGAAGGAAATGTTTTATTTAACGACGCACTCAACACATTTTATTTATGTTTATATGGCATCAGACCACACAGATATTGAGAGAGGAAACCTGCTGTCGCCAATTCATGGGCTACTCTTTTCAATTAGCAGCAAGGGATCTTTTATATGCACCATCCCACAGACAGGATAGTACATACCACAATCTTTGTGACACCAGTTGTGGAGCACTGGCTGGAGTGAGAAATAGCCTAATGGGTCCACTAATGGGGATCAATCATAGACCGACCACACATCAAGTGAACGCTTTACCACTGGGCTACGTCCCGCCCCCTTGAAGGATTAAGTCAGATCATTCCTTAGGTTTTAATGTGCACATTCATAACAAGCTGTTGTAGCACACACCTATCATGGGCACAGGTGTCAGCTCTCACCGGCTCCTTTCCAGGGCTGCAGACATGGAAAATAGTTAACTAGCCCGCCAGACCAGAACCAAGTAAATTTTACTAGCCTGATAGGATTTCTACTAGTTCTCCAGTCTATAGAACAATATATTATTAACAATGTTATAATAAACAGTGTCTTCACTTCAAATGGAATATATAGATAAATTGACAAAACTTTATTAAGGACACTTCGCAAGTGTCAAAGTGATCAACAAACGAAATAAAAAAGACAGACAGACCGTCGGGGTTGGTAGTTGCATTTTTTAAATCGTCCGTAGGAATTTTTACCTGCATTTGGCGAGCACTTTCTGCAACCCTGCCTCTCCGTCCAGGACAGGAAAGTTTTAAAGGGAGCTTTCATCTTATTTTGTTCTAAAGTCTAACCTGAACCCGACGATGTACCTTGGCACAGTCAAGTTTTAAAGGGAGCTTTCTCCTTATTTTGTTCTAATGTCCTAGCCTGAACCCCACGATGTACCTTGGCTTCTGGAGTGACTGGTGGCTTTGCAGGGAACTCCACACCTGTTGCTTTCAGGATCGTGTTCTCCTCCAATATGGCAGCCTGAGACAGATTGTGCCCAAATGGCTGAAACACAAAACAGTTTGTGAAACAAACATTTAACAGCTGTCTCAATATACTAACAACAGAGACACACGGTGCAAAATAATTAAGTTGTTTGAGACAGTGATGTGAAATAGAACAACACTGACATTTTGAGAGTGTGATTTTAATGTAAACCTGATTTCCTAAACTGGATAATACTAAATCAAGACAAACAGTAAAACATCCATGATTTATCAATGCATTCTGCGATACTAACATAAATACTAATTGGCCAGATAATCATAATTTGAACAAAGTGGGAGTCCAATAGTAGTTACCTTCAATACTTGCTTGAAATTCAGAACATGCTAAAAACGGGTATAAATTTTAATTAAGAACAAAGTATTAAATATATATAAATAAATACATTTTACTATAATTAAAAAATATATATATAACAGATATAATACTTTCATGGTACACTGCAGTAACCTGAAAAAGATTCATGGAACATGGAACCATAGCAAAACAATCCTGGAAACTGATGCTGATGGAATGATACACACAATTTTAATGTTATTCACTTACTTTTTTCCCATATAAACACTGGTAAAATATCACACCGACAGACCACACATCAACTTTGGAAGAAATCTTTGGTGGAGACTTGCCCACAATAAAACATTCTGGTGGCAGGTACCTAAAATGAAACAAGTCAACCATTTTGATTCCTAATTGAAAATAATATACAAGAGGTTTAAGATCAATCCAGTCAATTGATCCTTTATAGTTGTTGCCTATTCCTACCAGAATTAGCCTTTTTATGCTTTTATATTACCAAAGCTTCTTGACTGGTATATTAAATGCTGTTCATGATCTAATTGACAAAAATTTGATTTAAAATAATGCAAAGATGCTTTTCTTTTTAAACATACATACAAATTGAGAGAGAGCAGTGTGTTTATTCATTTTAATGTAAAAAAAGAATATTCTTACTGTAACACAATACAAGTTAGAAATGTTTTTATAACAAAATATGTATTCACTGTAACCCACTATTCTTAGACACACAGGAACTTGGGGCAGCGGGTTGTACACCCCCCCCCCCCCCCCCCCCCACACACACACTTAAGAACCAAAAAATTTACCTTTTCTTGCCCTACTACTACTATATAAACAACAAAAATACTCTTAAAACAGATAAAAGTTGATATTGAAAAACCATTGCTGTTACATTCTCCAGATGCTAAGAAATAAAGTTTGAAGCCATTGTGCCAAACCTAAAACCATTTCTCAATCCACACATTACCCACACCCAATAGCGATATCACACCAAAAGGACTGATTCTTACCAGTAAGTTCCAGCTCCTTGTGACGTGAGGTCCATCCCAATGTCCGGAGAGAAACTGTCGTCATCCATAATCTTGCTGAGACCAAAATCTGTGATTTTGATTTCACCACTCACAGACCCGCTACCAAGTAGAATGTTACCTGGAAAGCAAAAGTTCAGATGCACAACTGTGTTTGGCTTCAAATGTCAAGCATGCCATGTACATATGTATATATATTGTGTACCAAGGAAAGGAATACGTGTTTAACAGCATATCACTACATTTTAAGCAATGGCCATTTGGTTTTTCGAGAGAGGAAATCTGTTTCAGTAACAGACAACTCCTACCAAAAAACAGCAAGGAACTTTTTATATGCACTTTCCCATAAGTAAGACTACATACCACGAGATTTGAGGTATCAATTGTGGGACACTACTTGAAATGGGATGGGGAAAACCCCCAAGTCCATCAATAGCTCTGATGCTACAATACCTCAAGCAAGTGCTTTACACCTAAGCTACTTTGGGCCTCGGAGGTTGGGACTAGTTTGTCTTAAGCAGGTAAAATATTAATCAAGCAAAACAAATAATTAAAATATGTTAAATAAAAAAAAAACAGTTATTGCATCATGCATCGGTTCTTCTGCCAGAAAGAAATTTTTGGGTCTGGTGCTATGGAATTGAATGCAACCAGTCAACAGGGGGTATGGGGGGACCTCCTTTAGAGTTAGGATTAAAAAATCATACAGAAAATGATAAGAAAGTTTGTCAAAAACTTAAATACTTAAAAAAACAACAACCCTGAAACAAAATGTGGGTATGGTGCCATACCCATTTTACCCGCCGGCAGAAACCCTGTGCATATAAGGAGAATTAATAATTTTAAAAAACTTCTTTAAAACATTTTATGTAGAATTTACAAAATGTTCAAACATTTAAAAAAATATTTTTAATACCAATTATTATTTATAAAAAAAACCCCACCCAACATTATTTTAAGCGTGCCATTCCAGTTTTATGAATCTCTAAATTTTCTTCGTCAATATACAAATCCAAATTCAAGAGTGCTGATTATTTAAAAACATTTTCCACATAATATTTCAAAGTATTTTTGAATCAATATACATGTATATATATTTATTTTAATCAGTGTAGCAATACCTGGTTTTAGGTCATAATGTATCACAGCTGGCTTGATTTCATTGAGGTATTTTAGGGCGCTGACCGTCTGGCACATGATAGAGCGGGCCTCCTTCTCTGGAATGCACTTGTTCTGCTTGAGATAGAAGTCCAGGTCATTGCCCTTGGAATACTCTAGCACTGTACAAAATCTACAAGCAGATAATCAACATACCGGAATACTCTAGCACTGTACAAAATCTACAAGCAGATAATCAACATTCTAGAATATTCTAGCAGTGTACAAAATCCACAAGCAGATAGTCAAATATACTGGAATATTCTAGCACTGTTTAAAATCCACAAGCAGACAATCAACATACTGGAAATTTTTAGCACTGGACAAAACTAGAGGCAGTTAGTCAACATACAGGAACTACAAGCAGATAATCAACATACTGAAATACTCTAGCACTGTACAAAATCTACAAGCAAATAATGTCATCAACATACTCGAATACTCTTGCACTATAAAAAATCTACAAATGGTCAGATTGGGAAAAACTGAATAGATCATATGAGGATATCCTGGTAACCTATACATCTCAGGCAATCACTTAACTTAACTTGAATGTTTAAACATTTATACGGGTTCAAAGGAACATTAGTTAAGAAATTTCAGCCGTAACACATAACATTAGTCTAAATGTTAACAAAATATCAAGAGACTTGTTACATAAATATTCCAAGATAGATTTAACAATTAAAGAGTTAAGCAAACTTTCTAAAAAAATATATTTTCTTTCAATACAATTGAAAAATACTTACGAATTATTGTCAATTTCAAAAACATCATATAATTTTACTATTCTAGGATGATGCAAACTTTTATGGATGTTGTATTCTCTTAACGCATGCCTGAAAAAGAAAATACATCAATGTATAATTGTGCCACTTTCTAAAAACAAGGTAAAGCAATACATGTTCCCTTTTGGGCCCCAACACATTTTTGTAGCCCTGTAGTTAAAGGGCCATAACTCTGTGAAAAATTGGTAAATTGCAATGAATGTCAAACTTGATATGAAACAGTACATGCTAAAGCTCTACACAAAATTTCAGTTCAATATCTTGAGGCATTGTGAGAAATTTTTTGAACAAAAAGTCTGGAAAAAATTGTTTGGTGTTTCCTAAGTTTATGGGCCATAACTTTGTCAAAAATAGGTAATTCACCATGAAATTCAAACCTGATCTGTAACAGCACATGCTAAAGGTATACTAAAAATTCGATCTCAATACCTTGAGGCATTGTAAAAAAAAAAAAAAAAAATCTGGGACAGGCGGAGAGACAGAGGGATATGAAACCTATAGTCCTCTCCGGTTGGACTGGTAGGCGACTAAGAAACATGAACTTCAACTAATTACAATAAATGAAACTGTTCCCTACAAATAACGTTTTACTTACTTGATATAGTTTGCTTTTTTGTCTTCCTTCCATTCACGATTTAATTGATGAATTTTACAAGCAACGTATCTCTGCTCTTTAAGGTCAAAGCCCTGGATAATAACAATAAAAACTATAAATATATGTATAACTCAACAGAAATAAAGTTCAAGCCAAAAAAAAATGCTTTTATTAAATGATATTTACAGACCAAACTCCCCCAAAAAACACAACCAGAAGAAAAAAAACCCAACAATAATAACAAAAAACCCCAACAACAACACACACAGAATAAAAAAACCCCAACCTAAACAAACAAACTAAAACTGCAATTTAAGTTGTACAACAGAAAGCATTTTCTTTGGGGACTGCATCAGGATTTTGTGCAAATGGGCCGTTGTAAATCGCAACCTGTCTAGTGCTGTACAAATGAACACAATAGAGATATTGCAACTAGCTACAGCCACTAAGAGCACTGTGTACCAACACTACTACAATTTAAACAGATGTGGTTACCTTGTGAACTTCACTAAAGCCTCCCTTGCCAAGCATGTTCAGAAGAAGATATCTCTCATTCAAGATAGGATGATCCTTGAACCTGCAAACAAAATTTTAAACAAATTCTATTCAACAAAATCAAACAATTAATTAGTGGGCTGTGTGTGTATATGTCCATTGTGCGTGTGCGTGTGTGTGTGTCTGTGTATGTGTACATCTAATTTCATTATAATTTTTGACTGTCTCATTTACCGAGAATTATCTTCGCTCTGTATTCTTTTTATTTCACGTATATGAAGATTTCTTTCTCTTTCCAACTTCTCCAGTTCCAACTGCAGATCGGCATCTTCCTTTTTAAGTACTGCTTGCCGCAATTTGAGAATCTCATCTTGCTCATAAAATTCTGCTATTGTTAATCTGAAAATAGAGAAATACATTCAGCGATTTAAAAATATAATCAATATTATATGCAAAAAGTAAATTCACAAAAATAAATAAACAGAAATATATGTAGCATTGAAAAAGTCTTGAAAACTATACAAGGTCTTGAAACGTAGGGGGCTACTATGACTTATTCCTCAAAGAACAGGGAAAACATATCTAGGTAATATTAAAATCTGGGAAAAGTCAAAGGTTTTCCATGCCTTTTTAAATCGAAATTTAAAACTACACTGCAAAAAAAAAAATGTTTTAATTGGGAAATCTTTATCTAGCTTGGAACCTCATAACTCAAGAATGCTACCTTACTGCAAAGATTCAGTTATTTAGAAAATATGCGAATTTTTCTTATATGTATGCTTCTGTTAGTTTAGACAGTAGGTCTTAACAGAAGCAGAGATACATGTATTAATTTTTAAAAAAAAACACCAAAAAAATCCACACACTAAAAAACCATTAAACAACCACTTACGGCTTTTCTCCCGGTTTGATAAAATCGTGTTTTGCTGAATTTTTCGTCACCCCCATCGGAGGTTTCTTCTTCATCAGCATGCGCCGTTGTTTATCAATATCTTCTCTATCTGAAGCTATTCTTTCTTGTTGTCTGCAAATTGATAATAATCAGAATGAAAATATTTTCTCTGTTAACATATTACCTCTACGTAAATGCTTCATTACAAAAAGTATGAGTTAATAACATTGAAATAAAAAAAGGAAAGGAATATTTATTGACACATCAGCATTTAAACTTTGGTGTTTAAGACATGGTTATTTTGACATTTGGTCGATAGAAAGAGAGGAAACCCACTGCCACCATATAGGCTACTTATACCAATAAAGCAGCAAGGGATCTATTATAAGTACTTTCCCACAGACAGGACAGTACATACCACAACCTTTGATGTACCAATTATGAGGCACCGGTTGGGATGGATTGACCCCCTCTAACCCCCACCCCACCCCAAAGCCTGTGACACATTCGACCACAAGCAAGTATTTTACCCGTGAGCTATATCCTATCCTAATATGTACAATATATATATATATATATATATATATATATATATATAAAACATGTCTATCATCTAGTCCTGTAGTCACACGTAACAGGACAAATAAATAACTTTCATATCTTTTATTTCAGAAAATATCAGTTCACTTTAAAAAAAAAAAAACCCAGCAGTAAAGCTGTAAAAGTTAATAACATACTGTTGCAATAATTGATAATAAAATTACTTCAACAAGTCTGTGAAAGCCCATCCATCGGTCCAGTTTTCTACAAACGTCGCTCCTTGTCTTTGTGTGACAAACTGACCCAGTCGTAATCTGTTTTCTAAACATTTCTGACGAGTCGTTCTCTTTTCTAGTTTACTCTATAGACAAAAAAAAGAAAAAAGTATTGAATTATGAACTTAAAATGAATCTTTTCAATATTAAACAGCTGCAGGCCTCAGGATTTCCAATTTTATGGGATATATATTTTAATTTTATTTTAGTGCCCTGTGATCATCGGAAACTATCGGAAACTGTTGGGTTTTTTTTGTAATCATAACAGTGGATAAGTAATAGACTAATAGACTTCAGGTTCTATGATTTTTTTTCCGACATACTACCAACATTCTATTGGAAACAATTGTTTCATGAAATCCAGAAGCTTGCAGGTGTAATGATGTTCTAAACTATACTAATAAATATAATAATTATACATAATTATCAATAAAATATTATAATTATTCAGGTTTTTATATATATTTTGTTTCTAATTATATTTCAAGAGAAAAAATATTGTTCTACTGACAAATAAATTGTGAGTGGTATTTACATTTCTCTTTTTTCCCCCATTTATTTTAAAGTCTTCTATAGGCTAAAGCTTCAAAACAATGTTTCGACTGTGGTAAAGTATACAATACATTAAAAAAAAAATATTGATACATTTCATATATATATATCTATATTCAATACAATATATTTCACAGATTAACATCAATGTTTACAATTTCATTAGGTTTTTCTTTAAAATAATTTCAAACATCATTTACCCATTTCTCTTAAGAATAGTAGCCAATAAGTGTTGTGTTTTATTTTATTGCTTTAATACAAAATCGTACCTTTTCTATTAATAAAGATTTATTAACTTCCAAGCATTTTTGCAAATTTTCTTTGTGTTTTTCTAAAAGTTTTTGTTGTGCCGTTAACTGACGCCGAAGTTCGTCATTTTGCTGGAAATAAATACACGATACGTTTGGAAACAAGTTTTATCACAAAATGTAATACAAATTATAACCAGATCTAAATTTTCTAACTTTAAGCTGTTTTAGACTTTGAAAAATACACATCTAGGAAACAATAACAAGATTACAAATTAACAAACAAGATGGTACAATTACATAATCATAACATACAATTACATAATCATAACGTACAATTACATAATCATGACAGAATGAAAAACCCAAACAAACAATATAACAAACATCAATGAGGTTAGTAACAGATAGTCAATATACATCAGAGAAATTCTGGATTTGAAATTTTAAAATGATAACCCTATAGATGGATATCACCATTTTACTTTACTTTGATAACCAATTAATGTAATAAAATTTCAGATCATTCACCCGTTTGAAATGTAGCACTTGCTTTTGTGTTTTTAAATATAATAAACTGAAGAGTTACATACAGATGCTTAAGATGCTGATAGCTTCAAAGAACATGTTCAGCCTTTGTAAGGGGGTTTAATGCACAAGTCATTAAACATTGTTGACAAAAGAGAAAACTTGTTTAAAATTCTGACGAATAGGAAGTTGAACCATTATGAAGTTTGAAAATTATTATCCAGTAATCAAAACAGAAAAATGTAGAAAACTTTAAGTGTTTTTTTCTTTTATGAATACTTCACCTGTCCTCAAAAAGTGAATTAAGCCAAAATAATGTGCAATAATACTGTAGCAAAGTGTAAGAAGGTATTTCATACAATAAACTCTCAATTAAATCAAGAGAAAAGGACAGATTGCTCAGAGCAAAATGGAAAGATGTCCGAACCACAGTAGCGAGGGAAAAAGAAGGATGTCACAGTCACATGACTGGAACAGGAAGGAGTATGCAGTAGAATTTTAGGCCATCACATAGGCTGTTGGGATGTTCGAACCAGACTACTATCCTCAGGGGAATATGCATTTGTGTTGAGGACAGGTGAAGTAGAAAAGAAATATTAGTACGCAGTACTTACTCTGACTAGGTCATCTATTCTAGTGTCTTTTTGCTCTAAATCATTAGCCGACTGCGATTTGAGAGCAAGAATGTGACTTTGCGTCATATCCGTCTGAAAGTAACACACATGCGTTTAGTGAGCTTGTACACATGAACCATATTGCAATCAGTATGCTTATGAAAAATCTCACAATACATCTCATATATTAAGTGGTTCTGTTTATAATTCTGAGATACATAGTAATGACACTATCTGTGATATAAATCAAATTTTGTATCGGTCCATATGTACATAATAAAATATACTGTATTTCCTGATCAGTATATTTATTTCAAGAATCAAGCATTGAAGGAACACCAATACTCCTGATGATCGACAGAATTTGTTTTAATATTAAGAATAGTTTGTTATTGATAAAATGTTTTATCTGGACAGCCTTCAAATAAAAAAATACTTACAGCACATATACAACAAACATAACAGTTAATGAAAAGAGAATAAATAACAAAATTAGCCAAGTTTTTATACAAAACAAAGTTCATACAAACAACATTATAATACAATCATAAAATATCCCTTTGTTCATAATAAGCTTAGTAATTCTGACACTTTTAATTACACACCTAAGCTATAATTCTTTTCACACAAAATGTTTAAGATCTTCAGAACACAATCTAAGATATTTTTATTTTACTTAAGGCCACAAACCGATAACATTCGAGGATCATAGACATGTAACAGACAACAATGAATTTGTATTTTCATAATTGGAAAGGAAAGGAATGTTAAAGAACATCTCAGCTATTTGGGGTCTAAAATACGAATACTTCAAAACATGGCCAAGAGAGAGAAAACCATTGCCACATAGGTTAGCCGTACAGAAAAGTGACAAGGGCTCTTTTATATATACTTTTCCACAGATAGGTCAACAAGCACAATGGCCTCTGATGAAGTAGTTGTAGGACGCTTGTTTTAGAGGGGGAAAACCCAGTCCATTCATCAACAGCAACTGTTCCTATAACACAGCACACCTAAAGCAAGACCGGGGCTTCAGACTGCACCAAAGTCATGGCAATAATCACTGTGGCCAAAATATGTATGCCCTAAAGTTTTTTAAAGTTTGTTTAACGACTCCACTTTAGTACATTGATTAAGTAAGCTTTAAATAAGCAAAACCACAATAGGTACAAACATACTGACCTCAAAATATTTCATCTTAAAACCACTAAAATGTTAAGTTGTAATTATATTAAAATAAGTTGAAATGCATTTCTGAATATCTACATCAACTCTTTACAAACTATTAATAACACTGAAAGAAAAAAAGAGAAAAGAAATGTTTTATTTAACGACGCACTCAACACATTTTATCTACGGTTATATGGCGTCAGACATATGGTTAAGGACCACACAGATTTTCAGAGGAAACCCGCTGTCGCCACTACATAGGCTACTCTTTTTCCGATTAGCAACAAGGGATCTTTTATTTGCACTTCCCACAGGCAGGATAGCACAAACCATGGCCTTTGTTGAACCAGTTATGGATCACTGGTCGGTGCAAGTGGTTTACACCTACCCATTTAGCCTTGCGGAGCACTCACTCAGGGTTTGGAGTCGGTATCTGGATTAAAAATCCCATGCCTCGACTGGGATCCGAACCCAGTACCTACCAGCCTGTAGACTGATGGCCTAACCACGACGCCACCGAGGCCGGTATTAATAACACTGATGCACTAAAAAGGCTTCAATGTGCCCAGAAAAGCCAAAAAGCCCTGCAAGCCTTTTAGCATAGAGTAAAATCCTTTTGAAACCTAGGGAATTAGTAACTTCATCTTCATAAATCAGACAGAACCATTTTGATAAAACTGGTTTCACTGTACCTCTTTTGGTGAGCGCATACCTGAGTATACTTGGAACACCCGTATGGGTTTCTTTGAGGGTAGGGAGTCAGTGTGAGAACGTCTGAACTAGATGACGACTGAGGGGAACCAGCTAAGTAGGTCTGAAAACAAACAGAACAATTAGCATAACAATACAATACAATTACAAACTTCCCGCCATTATATATAACTTTCTCTATTCTGATTGGACGACGTCACTTATAAACTTAATACTTTCCTTCGATAAACCTCAGAAGATGACGTCGTTACATAAAACAGGTCATGGAAAGCATTTTAGAAACTGATTTTTGTGTATTTTTAACTAAACAGACGTGCAGTTTGTAATTATAAAAATTGTTTGGTGATTTTTTTTGTGAATTTTTCAATGTATAACAGTTACAAATTCAGTATAAAATTAGTGACTTTTATACTTCGACAAATTCACAAAAAATGTACAAACAATTCTTATATGCACAACGTTAACTAAAACAGAGTATGACAAATATTTTGAAAAGTCACTAGCCACCAAATTAAAGCACTAGCCCAAATTCCTGATCAATTATAACTGGATTTTTATATAATTTTTGTAACATTACACATTTACGAGTATAACAGTAAAATAAAACAAACACTTAAATCATGTTGTAACTTTCAGTTTTTTGTCGTGTTGTACGTTTTGTCTTTTGTCAAGTGTGATCCATCGTCATTGTCCCGTTTTCGTTTTTGCCCTCCCCCCGGGGAAAAATAACTGGCCCTCCCCCCGGGGAAAAATAACTGAGCAAACTCTTGGTTGGTATCTCAACACACTATCAAAATAATTAATTTAAATGAGGGTACGACAGTGTGACACACGGTAATAGATGGTTCAGTGTATTTGGTAGTTGGTTATATATTTAGGGCCTACTATTTATGTGCCAGGAACGGTGATGCCAAATACAGGGCATTATCCGTGTCAGACCAATATCAAAAGAATATAACGGCGACATCTAATCCGTTGTTAATTGATAAACAAAAAAGGTATTATCTTGTATTGGCAGCTGTGACGTATTATCCAAACCTCTACACGTAATAGGCCAAGACGAGTCATTGCATATGCGGTTACCATTAAAGTAAATTGTTTTCGTGATTGCCGATAACCACATGTTAGCGAAGTGTTAAATTAGAAAACAATAGGTAAATAAAACAAACACTGAAATTCAAAGCATGGCTGGGGTTTACTTGATTGAGATTAACCTGTCGTCGCGATTGGTGATTTCCAAGTTCTTAGCCTAAAACATATGTGCGAGATTAACTACCACGTGACGTGTCTAACCAATCAAAACACGCATGTCATTAGAATTTATTTCCTGTGCCAGAAACTTGAAAGGGAAAGGTAAACAATGCATGCTGTAACTGTGACGATGTAGAGATAACATGTTACTGCAGTTTGCAGACCTAGCTCAAGTGGATTATTATTATATACTGATTGCGTTGTTGATATTATTCGATGACAAACGTCACAATCAAATTTATTAAACGAAATTTCAGCCGAGAGAAAAAGAAAGAAAGAAAAAAAACCCACAATCGAGTGATGACGAGAGGAGGGGGGAAACCACTAGCCCGCAGGGGCTAGTGGTTTTGCGTTTCTCACTAGCCTGAACTTAAAAACCACCAGCCACGGGCATCGGGCTAGCGGATTTGTCGAACTCTGCTAAAATCCTAAAGTAATCAATAGTCGTGCACCTAAGAACAAACAGTAAAGAAAACGTGTAACCAAAAAAAGAAATAAAACAAATATTATTAATTTAAATAGTTGGTCCTTTGCTGTATATATAACACTATTTGTTATTACTATCTTCTGATGAATACATTACCAAAGTAAGTTGTTAAATAGAACCCACTTTTGGAGTACTATTTAAAACGTAACAATAATCGTGCACTTCATTCTTATTACATGTTTGATAATTTCAGTCTCTGGAACCTCATATTTGGTATTAAAGAAAACTGACTTTTCACTGATGAAAAAAACAAATGAAAATGGACCAGGAAGTGTAGTTTTATCATTTATTGATAAATGTGACATCACTTGTTCGTGCCTGCTCACAAGCTTTAGAACAATGGTGACATGTGCAACTATTGATTACTCTATGATACTGCATTTTGTTGGACGCAGTTTAAATTTGCTTGAAAATCACAGCAAATATGGTTCTGTCCATATTTGAATATGTTGCTGTCAAAAAGAGAATAAAAAAATTAAAAAAAATTAATAGTGTAGTTCTGAAACCAAATATAATCATTTCAATATTAGTGGACAATTTGGTACAATAGCTGTTTGCAGCAATGTGTGTAATTTGTAATGTACTTTTCAATGCAATACCAGAATTTAAGCTGGACTAAAAAGATTATTTACAATATAGTGAACGTGGTCAGAAAAGTCAAATGAAAATTTCATATAGTAAAATATTCAAAACAGTTATAGATCTAAAAATAGGTAAACATTTTCCAATTCGCTTTTTGGCGAATTATTAAAAAAGATTTCGCACCAAATTAAAAGTCCAATTTGCATTTGTAGATTTTGGAAACGACACCTTAAACCCTGGATACTGAAAATGTATTATTATTAATATTATTTTGAATACTATAGCCTTAACCACTGCTTAAAACTTACACTGAGCCCAATAACATCTAGAGGAAGGCACTGAAATAAGAAACAATGAAGTCAAGAATGGTACTTAGTTCTCTATGTAATTCTCAAATGAATCATATCTTTACTTGTTTTTCTTTTCCAATTCCACAGCCCCTTCCCCCAACATTCAGGTGTTTTTGTATGAAATTGTACCAATATTCGTGTGCACCAACACAGCTGAGACATGACTATAACTTGTGATGCAGATTTATCAAGCAATTAACATAAATATATAAAATATCATTACAATATGAATTAACAACAAAGATAAGAGACATTAATACTTATGAACATGGGTCATTGTGTGTATGTGTGAATGAATTTAATAACAAAATTACTGGGCTGGGCTGGGCTTGAACATAACACTGGAAATTACCTAAACTTACTGACGACAGTTCTCTCCCCCCCCACCCCCCCAACTGGATAAATACTACTGTCGCTGGTTGAATGCATTATTTTTGGATTTAAAATAATTGTTAAAATAGTTACCACAGACAGGCTTAAAATTAGTTGGGAAACATTTTGCCTGTGGAAATAAAATTTAAGAATTGCCATAGGTAACACAGTTTTAAGATCAAGCTGTGAAATTAAAGAGCATCGTAAACTGGATAAATGTGTATTTTGTGCACACCTGTACCTACGTACACAATGCTTATTTCGATGCCTGCAAATAGGCAACTAAACGTAACTTGCTAAAAGATTGTAGCAATTATTTTGTGAAAATAACTCCTACAATGCTCATGACAAGTTGCAAATGAATATAAAGTGTAAATGTGAATACTCACTAGAGGAACAGCTTGTGGTGATGGGGACTTAGCACCAGAGGTGGGCAATATATTGCGAACTGGAGACTGATTCTGCTGTAAAAAAACATCACGCAAGTTGTACTCAAATAATCACGAGTGCCGAGATTAAATTTCTTTTTTTAATATTATTTTATAGGTAACTGGCTGGTCAAAATAAGCTGGTAACTAGTACTTATTATTAGATTTATTGTTGTTTCTACCTGATATATAAATTTTAAAACTCAAATAAACCATTCAGAATTTCTGCATTAAAGTATTAACTATATATTATTCTCTTAGATTTACTTTCGGCAAACAACATCCTATTTTGAAACATAATGAACACAAGTTCAAGGACATGGACATGGACTCTGAAAACCTAGATGTAATATAATAATTTTAACTTCAGGGTTTTACTGAAGTCTAAGGTAATTACACTTTTCATATATTACGTGCATTTCAAAATGAGTACATTGCTAAGCATATGCATTTATCCGATATTATAAAGCTTACCAATAGAGACAAATGCAATGCTATTGTGCACTTTTAAAATGATGTACTCCATCAATTCAGTTTAATAAAATGATTGCAAAAATTATTACCTTAAAATACTCATTTATTTTTTTCCCATTTGCTTCCACCCTTCCAGCTTTCGCCGAATCTGTAAAAACATGTTTTTAAAATATGAATAGTACAGTCAAATATAATCATAAAATAATGTTCTACTATGTAACTCTTTTTCACATTCATACTGCATAAATTACAAACTTCATTACTGTTGAGTAATTGCATGTCGATTCACGCTGCCGCATACATATATACGACTCATCTCAGATTTGGCCGAAATCACTTTATACTTCAAAACACCTTGATATGTCAAATAAAAGAATCCCAGATTTTTGCTCTATATCAGAAACAATTTTGTAGTTACAGCACATTAAAGTTTGGGAGCTATGCCACCTTTTTTTTTTCCTATTTGCAATTAATGTTAGCATTCTGTTTATATATATTTGTTATAACTTTAGCAGTGGCTCAGATTTTAAATTAAAAAAACAAATGGTTGAATTATTTTGATTATAAGTTCACAAGTTTGATTCACAGAAAATATTTGATGTAGCTCAGTATCACCAATTCAATAAACAGGATTCAAAATGGATATTAACCCTTTAAATGCAATGTACAATCTATTCACTATGGTGAGCAACTACATCAAATTTTACACATGTATGATTTTTATGCACATGCACACCTTGACAACCAGCCTAATCTAAGAGGTGTTATATGGGAGGTAGCAAGATTTTGCATAATTTTGACATGGAATGACCTTGTTGAGTGTTAAACAAAGTAAAACAGTTATTTGTAAATGTTATTCAAGTAAAAAGCAAAATAACCGTTTGACATCATTGCTGTTTTTATTTTGTATTTGCTCAGCATTCAAAGTTATAAATGTGTAATCCTGATCTTTGTATGACAAAGATGATGCCATCTTCTTTAGCTGAAACAAAGCACAACAACAACAAAAAAGAAAAAGAAGAAAAAAAGAAGTAAATTTTTATTGCTGTGTTTACAAGACTTGATTTCTGACATCATGCCATGGTTTAAGTTTCCTAAGTGATTGCACAGGTATGTGTTTTATATTTAATGACCACTAACGTGCACAAATCTCTCGGGCAGTTTAACTTACTGCAGTCTGTCTCGGTTACAACTTTTCTCTTCCGTTTCCGCTCAGAAGGGGTTCTGCACTTCTCGGGGGTGTACTGCTGACCCTGTGAACAGTTACCAGGAAAATAAAATAAACAAGAATTCTGTGATGTTTCGTATCTCCTAAATTCAAGGGCCATGCTTCTGTGAAAAGTGGGTAAATCACCATAAAAGTTAAAGTTGATCAGTAACAGTACTTGATACACAAAATTTCAGCACAATATCACAAGGTTTTGTGAAAAATATTTCCCGAAATTGTTTTTCTTCACATCTCCTAATTTCAAGGGCCATAACTTTGTTGAAAATGGGTAAACTGCCATGAAAAGCAAACATGATCTGTAACAATACATGATAATACTATACACAAAATGTCAGGTCAATATCTCAAGGTTTTCTAGAAACAACATCTGGAAAACTATATGTCGGACAGATGGACAGACAGACAGATGGAGATGAAACCTATAGACTTGTATGAGAGTAACCGATGAATTTGTAATGTTTGTCTTGCACAATAAACTATTCTTGTTTGACCCACTACTGGGATGCAAACCTAGCACCTACCAGTCTTAATGGCTCAAACACTACACTTCTGAGGCCACATAGATTTTGTAAACCATGCATATTTAAAATGAAGAAACGGTCTTCTCTTTTCATAATTACTTAACCTGACCCCTCAACCTAACTGCATTTCCCCCTATTCCAATATACCGGTTCAACCATCCCAACAACTAATAGTATGAAAAGAAATAAGGTCATTTACTTCTAAAAAAAATTAATTTATGGAAGCCATAACTATGTCATAATAGAAGGAACGATGGAAATGTTTTATTTAACGACGCACTCAACACATTATTTACGGTTATATGGCGTCAGACATATGGTTAAGGACCACACAGATATGAGAGAGGAAACCCGCTGTCACCACTTCATGGGCTACTCTTCGATTAACAGCAAGGGATCTTTTATATGCACCATCCCACAGACAGGATAGTACATACCATGGCTTTTGTTACACCAGTTGTGGAGCACTGGCTGGAACGAGAAATAGCCCAATGGGTCCACCGACGGGGATCCATCCTAGACTGACCGCGCATCAAGTGAACGATTTACCACTCAGTTACGTCCCACCCCATGTCATAATAGATACAATCAGGCTTTCTGCCAGAAAATTATTTGAAAATACATAATAAAAACGACAACAAGTGTCCCTACTAGATGGTTATGGGTGTGAAGATGGATACAGCATTTCATAAGCTTTGATTTAAACAGCAGGTCTCCTAGTACAAATTTTTTTTTAATTATTAAAATGTCTCCACTAATTTCCAGGATTTTAGGATACATAATTTGACCCTTTGTACCCTTCTGACACAAACCCTGACAATGAAAGCAAGACATACGTGACTTCCGTCTTCGTCTCTCTCTAAGGACCCAGCAGACAGGTTACTGTTTTCTTGTGGTGGACGTGATAATCCTTGAGGTGGAAACTGAAGTGGTTCAAACTGGAACAAACATCAATATTTTATTAACATGCAACAATTCATATATACAGATATAGTGCTAAAAATATAAATACAAACTCCAGTGAGTGAGTTATTTGTGTAATTAATTATTATATCCATAAATTATGGTCAACAAGACCGTATCCAGGTATAGGGAAAATACAACCCCCTCCCCCTCACACCCAAACCAACATAAACCCCACCACCACCCTCATAATCAGTGTTCTCCATGAGCAAAATCAATACAAGGTGAGCTGCAAGGCAATCAATTTATCACTCTCCTATAAATTTGACTTTCCAGGTAAGAGTGGAAAAGAGGACTATATAATTATATTTTAAAAGTATAATTTTTGGTCCAACTGAAGAAAGACACTACCAGGGCTTTAGACTGCATCAAAGTCGTGGCGATAAACATGCCCAAAATACATATATCCAAAACAATCACACCCAAATTAAGTGCCAACCTCAAAATATTTCACCTCAAAACCACTGAAATGTTAATTTTAATTACATGAAAATAACTTGAAATACTTTTCTGATTATTGACAACTCTCCAGCAGCTATCAATGACCAAATTGGTGACATGCAAGGCCCCGACTACTATTTCTCAATAATTTTCTTTTAGCCTTCCCCACCCCTGCTATATTCAGCTAGAAAAAGCTCTGGTTAATGGGGAATAATAACAGTATCCAGGGTTCGAAACTCGCCAAAATATATGGTGGCCCAAAAACAAATATCTAGGCCATAAAAATGTAATTTTCAGTAGCCCAAACATGAACCTAACTTCATTTGTGCTAGACAGAACTGAAAAACAAATTAAAATTCCTTGGCATGCTTGCTTTTTTCCGTTGCTTCTTGCTGTGCGTTTAAGAAAATAATTCCACCCGGCAGAGGACATCATGATCGTGATTTTACTCCGAAAATGGTAACAATTAACCAAATTAACAAACCAATTAAACCCCCCAAATAAAACGAGATTTAAAAAACCAAAAACAAAACAGAAATCGGAACACCACAAAGCATGTAACAAAAACTAAGACGACATTAGGGAATGTTAGGATTTGATCACGTATTCGGCCGAGATGTTCCCAATGGTTACGAACTAGATCAGAATGACTGCATTTGGTCTACAAAATCAATGTTTATAATATAAATAAATGTTGGCAAATTACGGTAAACCGATCTGTTCAGTTCTGTGACCCACAAGCAAAATTTTAAATGTGGAATAATTACATGTCATACAATTATTAATAGTAGCTCATATATTATAGAAAGAAGATCGCCCAAATAATATTATTACTGACACCATTATTTTTCAATATTTAAGTCGCCCAAACAGGGCTTTGGTCGCATTTGGTGACCTGGCCACAGGCCGTTTCGAGCCCTGGTATCATTTGGGTTGTATTTATTTTAACCACAAAAATAGATTCAAAGATTACAATAGAATAAATCAGTAACTTCAGATGAGTAATTTGCAAACTTGATTAAAATATGTGTACAGCTGCATTGGCACTGTTTGTGTGATATACATACATGGGTGTACTCAATACCACAACACAGGCTGTATCTTTATTTAGCAACAAGTATTTATGGCATCAGCTGTTAAAGAAGCATTCACCTTCTGCATACACAAAACAGCTATTAATTTCCCTAACTTTTTCTCACCCCAATCTCAACACCCCCCCCCCCCCCCACCAAAATGATGAATCCAAATAACCAAATACACAATGCCATGTCAATGTGACGTAGTTGCAGAACTTTATAAAACGTACTGAACACAGTCTGTGTTGTTGAACAGACCGTGTGACATTCCTTTCATTTCCTTCCCTAACCTACAAGTACATGGTATATACAGATTTGCAGCATACTACATGCATGTACCATGACACGTTTTCTGCTTTACAAAAAATTACCAGTGTAGGTGGGGATAATTTCCAGGCAGGTTATAGTGTAAGCTACACACAAGTACTTCCATCCTGGTTGGGAGTGTGTAACAAGATTAAGCTAAAGATCGCAGAAAAAAAAGAAGAAAAAAAAGAGGAATGTTGAAGTAAAATATTATATATCAGGGTTTCTGCTATAGGGTAAAACGGGTATGGTGCCATACCCAAATCTTTTGATAGAATTTTTTTTTTTAAAGATAACCTTTTGACAAAATTAATTACTCTTATCATTAATGTATGATTTTCTTAACACTAACCCTAAACTTAACCCATTTTCTTTCTGGGGGAGGCTCCCAATACCCCCTGCTGATTGTGGTTGCATTTAATTCCATAGTGCCATACCCAAAAATTTCTTTCTGGCAGAAACAGTGTGTGTGTGTGTGTGTGTGTGTGTGTGTGTATGTGTATATATATATGCTTAGTGATAGGCCTACAGTGTACTGAATATTCTAGCTCAGTGCATATTAATACATTCACTTAAACCTGTCAACAAAGACCACTCAAGGCACTTAATACATATAAAGCTGAATTCACAATTTACATGTGTGTAACTATATGCATTTACAATGCTTAAACACCTGTTTAAGAAAGACAGGCTTCTAAAATTCAGCCCATAGCATTTAAGAGAAGGTGGATTTTTTTTTCTACAAAGATAAAAGAAAAACATTTCCACATCTAAAAGGACAACTGAAGTGGTCTTTCTAAACAGATGGCCATTATAAAAGGTGTTCTTTGAGTATACGGATGCAGCAAATTAAATAATACAATCAATACCATGGTATTCGATTAGCAACCTGAATCAATAGGACTTGATGTAGGCTGTATAGTCGTGCTTGTTGTATACATTGCCATTATTGCATGAAAATCAATATTGTACTTGTAGCAATGAACACCGAAGTGCATCCCCACAGGACACACACACATACACATACATGTCACTGTGTACATGTCACAGAACACAAGTGATTACTACTGCATACAGCAAGGCTAGAAATTTATCAGGAGCAGGCAGCAATTGCTGCTCAAAATGCACAATATGCTCACAGGGCAGGTGATTACTAATGCATACAGCAGGGCTCGAAATGTACAGAGCACAGTCCTCAAATGCTGCTCAAAATCTGGATCCCTGTCCCGAGTCAGACCCTCGATCCTATTGGAGGCCGGTCTCGGATAGGCATGTTCAAAACCATAGTGGTACATGGACACATTAAACCACTTAATAATAATAATAATCAAAATCAGGGTATGACACAGGGCTAGTGGGTTTGTAAATTCCACTAGTCCACCAAAATAAAGCACCAGCCTGAATTTCTGATTAATTACAACAAACTTTATATAAGGAAGAAAACTATGTTTATAGAAACCCAAAAAAAAACGGCTGACCTATTTTTCTTTTCTTTTTTTCGATGTACATGTGTATAAAAAAAAAAAAATTTTTAGTTTTTTTTATAAAGTATTATTAGTATTATTTAGTGAAAATTTATCTCAACCTGTAGAGGTAAATGACCTTTCAAAAATAAATAAATCTAAACATTTTCTTAAACTGCATGACCTACCCCAAGTAATTTTCTTTTTACTTTTTTTTCAGCCTTATTTTGTCATGTTTAATCCTAAACCATTGTTCCGTTTTCGCTCCCCCCCCCCCCCACCTCCCCTTCATCAAGAGTGGGTAAGTAATTAAAAAAATTCCTCTCCCTCTCTAACCATACTCAAACAACAAAACAATTAAATGCACAATACTAGGGTGTGTAACACAATAATGTATGATCTTTTGTTCAGTGTATTCAGTTGTCAATTGTCACCAGGAACGGTGATGTCAGTTGCTGAAATAGCCTACAGGGTAATATATCCCATGTCAGACAGATTTCAACAAATATATTGTAAGATCTAACTCGTTAATTGATAGAGAAGAAAAAGTATTATCCTGTACAGGTCTGAAACGTTATCCAAACTGCTACACACATTAAACAGGTCAAGCCAACTCTAAGCTGTTCCTTGATTGCCAACATCCCTGCTGCAAGTAAGCGGGACATTAAATTAGAAGACCATAGATAAATAAGACAAACAAGGTAATTCTAAACATGACTGGGGTTGTACTTCAGTTATACTAGCCTGTTAATTACTTGGGACTGGCGATTCACATCTTTCTTTCTTTTTTACCTTGTTTACATGTGCGAGATTTTACTACCATGTGACTAGTACAATCAATCAAAACATGCATTTTATTAAATTTATTTCCTATCCATGAATCTTGAAACAATGAAAGTGAAAAAGAAACAAAGTCTGTATCGTGTGTATTGTTTAACTGATGATGCAGAGGCTGATTGTTACTACATTTTGTAGAAATCTAGTTCAAGTTGAATATTAATATATTTGTCACTAGCCCTGTGTTAAAAAGCAGTAGCCCCAGGCGTTGGGCTAGCAGATTTGTTGAACTCTTGTCAAAATGCACAATACGTTCACATGGCAGGATATATTACTACTGCATACGGCAAGGCTCGACATTTATAGGGTGTAGGCAGCAAATGCCACTCAAAATGTACAATTTATGCTTCCTGATAATCAACTTCAGAAACAGAAAAAAATAGTATTCCAGATATATCAAGAAAACCTCATTTTAAAGAACAATAATATAAATTATGAACGTAAACTAAGTATATCTCAGGTCAGGTACTGCTATGCAAAAGTTATGGTAGAAGTCCAATTCTGAAACGAATTTCTAGAAATGATACCCATTTTCTAACATTTGAGAAGCAAAGACTTCCGACTTGACAAACTGAATTTGAAACCTTGTGGTTGTACAGTACAAGGACAAAGAGAAAAGAAAGAAATGTTTTATTTAACGACGCACTCAACACATTTTATTTATGGTTATATGGCGTCAGACATATGGTCAAGGACCACACAAATTTTGAGGAAACCCGCTGTCACCACTTCATGGGCTACTCTTCTGATTAGCAGCAAGGGATCTTTTATTTGTGCTTCCCACAGGCAGGATAGCACAAACCATGGCCTTTGTTGAACCAGTTATGGATCACTGGTCGGTGCAAGTGGTTTACATCTACCCATTGAGCCTTGCAGAGCACTCACTCAGGGTTTGGAGTCGGTATCTGGATTAAAAATCCCATGCCTCGACTGGGATCCGAACCCAGTACCTACCAGCCTGTAGACCGATGGCCTAACCATGACGCCACTGAGGCCGGTGTACAAGGACAAGGTCAGGGAAGAAGGCTCTATGTTTCCATGAAGCAAATACTGTGACAAACTGGTATTGTCAGTGTTATAAACTGCAAAGCAAAGCTTTATCCGTGAACAGGGGCAGGACGTAGCCCAGTGGTAAAGCACTCACTTGATGCACAGTCGATCTAAGATCAATCCCCATTGGTGGGACATTGGGCTATTTCTCGTTCCAGCACAACTGGTATATCAACGGCTGTGAGATGGTGCATATAAAAGATCCCTTGCTATTAATGGTAAAATGTAGCGGGTTTCCTCTCTAAGACTAGATGTTAGAATTACCAAATGTTAGACATCCACTAGCCAGTGATCAATAAATCAATGTGCTCTAGTAGTGTCGTTAAACAAAACAAATGTTTGTGAATATGTACATATATCTGCACCTGCACTATGTACTGAAATAAGTCCACAACATTTGGTCGTTTAGGTTAACGCAGAATCCTGCTGAATTGGCAGCTTGATATTGTTTATCAACAGCTATTGGCAGACCTTGTAGTGAAAAAAATTGTGGCGAGTGATTAATTGCTCCTCTAACTTAAGATTATGGAGAGCTATTTAAGATTAATAGACTCCATCATATGTGATCATGTGAGACAAAAAAAAGAGTATACCTGAGGTGGTGGAAATTTCGATCCGGGACAAGGCTTATCGAGTCCCATGGTCGTATTCCACCATCTACGGTGTACTTTTTTTTTTATCGCACATGACCGCATATCATGGAGTCTTTTTCTCCCATCCAATCGATAATTAAACCATTATTTTACACGAACAAACAAAGATGCATGAAAAAGTAACTTCTTTACTTGACCATTTTATTATAAATAAACTACCCTATCATATTTGCCGTGTCTGTTACATGTGTTAAATATAATTTAACACTACAAATTAACAAGATAGCTTTTATAATGAAGGTTTTAATAACAAAATATCAATCTAAAACTAACCAACTCGCATTAATATGATGCCATAGCCTATACAAGACAGATTTATTCCGCATGGGCTGTCATGGAATGGGTCTGTCTTGCATAGCTAGGGATGGGAGAAAATACCATATTGAATACTGGTATTAAATTTTTACCTACTTTTTAAATTCACATGCTAAGTGGAGCTAAAAATTACCTCCTTGAACTAGACTCAGGGCAGTGATTGGGAGCCAGAGTAATAGCTTCCCTTAAATGACATGTATTGGATCTCAGACATTCCACAAAAGGAAGGAAATGTTTTATTTAACAACGCAGTCGTGGTGCACTGGCTGGAGCGAGAAATAGACCAATGGGCCCAACAACTGGGATTGACCGCGCATCAAGTGAATGCTTTTCCACCCCCATTCCACAAAAAGTAAATGTTCACATTGTCAAAAGCAGAGTCAATATGTAGACTACATGTACCTGTAGGTTCTACAAATCAATCATTTCTGTTAAGAGGTTCTCAGTAGGTGGGGTGAAGATATGGCGGGTCTGTTGTGGGTGGTGAGTGTATATATAGAGCATTAATCACAGGCATTCTTTTAACCTTCTGAGTACTGCAGGCGAGATATCTCGCCCGACGTCACGTCAGTCGATATACTGTACACTGTATACAGTGCATTCCCCAATTCATATTTCCCGCTGTTTTGCGCACGACACTCACCGGAAACGGAAATATAATTAAAGAAAAAAGATTTTTCAAAATGTTGGTTTTTGTTTTGATTTTTTCAATTGAAAATACCTTGAAATTTTCGGCAAGTATTTTCGCTTGACAATGATGGCGGCACATCGCGGTAATTTTCAGGGATCGATAGCTGATTATGACAGCTAATTTGATAATAAATTTGATCGTTTTACCAACAACGAAAATTACCAAATATTGCAATATGAATCGTAGTTCGGGTTTTAAAAAAAAATCTGGTCAGAAAACCACTGTTATCGGGAATAATGGACATAAATACTGGACAGCTGGCCACAAATGCCCGTAAGTAGACGCAACTTTTTCGATTTTTTGCCTAATTTTAATCACCATTAGCCGATCTAAAATAATAAAAATTACAAAAAAAGACATGAAAATAATACTTACCGATTCATATATGAACTTTATTTCATGTATTTATGAAACATTTAAGTGAATATATGCAAGTAAAAATTATAAACTTGTACCCACTCAACGTGGTTTTTGTTAAAAATTAATCCAGTAGTCTAAAGGTTAATATGAAAAATATCAACCGAGAGTGGTGAGTATATATAGAGCATTCATCACAGGCATTCTTTTAATATGAAAAATATCAACCGAGTCTATGTCAATCGATATTTGTCAAAGTTCATATTTTACATATTAAAAAACACGAGTAGTGAATTCTATTTATCCTATAACACTTAATTTTATATTTAGTCAATTATAGTCTGAAGTCGCAATATAACGTCCTCACAATTGGCCCAAATGTAGTTTGACGTCACACTTTAACTAAATCTCATCAAAATGTTACATTCAAGTGTACATGTTTTATTAGCATGTAACAGAGGACAATATTTCAAAATCTTAGGTAACCGAAGTCGGTTCACGCGAGTTTTACTTAGGTAACCGATTGTTCGATTACATGAATATAGTTCTAGTAAATGATGAGTTAGACCTACCTAATTATAATTAACACTTGAACTACAGTTCTATGCAACATTTTAAAAACATAAACTGATTTTCATTCTGACTTCTGATAGGGTACTTTTAATTTTAGAAATTTGTTGTTCACCACGTAACCAATTGGCGGTTCACGTGATGTTAAAGTTGTGTAACCGACATCCGAACAGAACAACAGTTCTCATGAAACATTGTGCCCTGATGTAAACATATGGCCCATTGACAGCAACAAAAATATTAACCTGATTAATACATAGAGAAGAAAGAAATGTTTTATTTAACGACGCACTCAACACATTTTATTTACGGTTATATGGCGTCAGACATATGGTTAAGGACCACACAGATTTTGAGAGGAAACCCGCTGTCGCCACATAGGCTACTCTTTTACGACAGGCAGCAAGGGATCTTTTATTTGCGCTTCCCACAGGCAGAATAGCACAAACCATGGCCTTTGTTGAACCAGTTATGGATCACTGGTCGGTGTAAGTGGTTTACACCTACCCACTGAGCCTTGCGGAGCACTCACTCAGGGTTTGGAGTCGGTATCTGGATTAAAAACCCCATGCCTCGACTGGGATCCGAACCCAGTACCTACCAGCCTGTAGACCGATGGCTAACCACGACGCCACCGAGGCCGGTAAATACATAGAGAATACATTAGAAAATGGTATTTAGCGAGCGAAAGCAAACTAGATACCATTTTGTAATGTACGAGTTCATAAAAATGATGTGGGGCGAGTTAACCAACTTTGGGGCGAGTTGGTTTTGAGGCGAGTTGAGCTGCTCCCATTAAATAGTGACAGGGTATAACCTAGACAATTTTTTAAGGGTCCCTTTTGGGTCAATTGGAAAAAAATAACGGTCCAAATCCAAAAAGGGGGATTTTTAAGAATAATCAATACCAGTACATTGATCAAATTAATGTTCCAGTTTCATATATTATATCTTCATCATATACTCTGTCAAAAAAGAAACGCACAGGCGAAATATTCATGGAATTATCTGTTTAATACAAAGTGGCATAATTTCATTATTTATGATCGTATCACAGTAAAATTTGACATGAGTATGTGACAATGTTCTTGCTATAGACTGACAGCAGTGGAGGCGTTTTCGTCACCAAACAGCGTCGCACAAGGGTGCTAAAATCTGTACCTTATGTGGCCACCAGCAGCAGCAATCACTGCGCGATATCTCCTTGGCATATGAGTCTCTGAATCCGGGCACGTGGAATCCTACCCCAATCTTCCTGTAGTGCATGTGATAGTTGCAGAAGCGTCTTGAGGCTCCAGGTCACACTGACATACAAGTCTGTCCAGTTCGTCCCATAGATGTTCAATGGGGTTGAGATCTGGCAATCTCGATGGCCATGGCAGCACATTAATGTTCTCATTCTGTAGGAAATCCATTGTTACACGTGCCGTATGCGGCCTGACATTGTCCTGCTGAAAGAGTTCTCTCTGTCGATCCAAAACGGGAAGCATGTGATGGTGAAGAATTTCATCCCGGTAGTGTACAGCTGTCAGGTTGTCTTGTACGAACACAAGTCCACTTCTGCCAGTGTATGAGATGGCTCCCCACATCATGACACTCCCTCCACTGAATCTGTCAACTTGGGCAACGCAGTTGTTGGCAAAACGTTCATTGCAACATCTGTAAACGTGTTGTTGTCCATCACGTCGCTGTAGAAGGAAACTTGACTTGTCGCTGAACCATACTCACCGCCAGTTTCCCCAAGTTCCACCCCTGTACATTCGTGCACCAGCGAACACATAGATTTTTATGTTGATGTCGCAGGATAGGGCCAACATAGTCTCCTAGCCCGTAAACCAGTTTCTCGAAGTCAGTTCCGAATGGTTTGTTCAGACACCCTTCTCAAACCAGGTATGCGTCCAGCAGTGTTCGTTGCTGTGGCAGTTCAGTGACGCAAGTGCAGAACCCGGATGTAGCGATCTTGTGCTGCAGTTGTTATATGAGGTCTTCCACTGACTGAAACTGCTGGTACCTGTCCCAGAGATGTTAAATGGTGCTCTGATGGACATTTATGTGGCGTGCGACTGCTGACTGCGATTCACCTAACTGGAGGAGGCCTATTGCAATGTTTCGATTCGGCAGGCTTAGTCTTGGCATCTTGTAACTCGTCTACATCGTAATGGAAATGAGGCATCATTGCGAGCAATACAGCTTTAAATACCCATCACTACCCCAATCCCCCCCCCCCCCCCCCAACCCCGAGTTTCACGTGCATTTGCCAAAATCTGTAAATATCAAGCTGATTTCCTGCAATCGTCACACAACGTGCGTTAAATTTGTTTTAGGGTGCATTTGGGCATGCTATCCCATTCCAGGAACATTAACAAACATGGTCATTCAGCAACATTGTACAAAAACCCCCAATATTTCGTAAAATCAAACACTTTTCTTCTTTCCCTATCACCTATGCGTTTCTTTTTTGACAGAGTATATAAAGCATTAAAAACTACACAAAAACAATTGTTTTATTTATTTTAACAAGTTTCTCAATGTCTCTTTCATATTCCTAATATTTATTACAGGCGACAACATTAATATGTTTATTAAAGATAGAGTGTTTGGGGTTGGGTTGGGGTTTTGGGAGGAAATAACCACTGTATGATGTTGCTTAACATATACATGTATGATATATTGTTCAAAGTGGTTATCCCATAAGGGATTAAATCTTCGTACCTTTGTATGGTTAATGCAAATTTATAATTATTTGACACCTAAAACGCTGTTATTTTCAAGTTGTATCAAAGGTTCCACAGCTTGATGTCAGTGTCATGATCATATCACTATTCAAAATGGTAATGCTACAATTGTAGTCCACTTAAAACACGTTTTTCTCCCATCCCACACCCTGCTATTTTTTATTGCACAAAAACATTAATTTGATGGGTCCTGCACTAACCTGCAGTGAACCCATATCAATGAAAATTGTCTTTTAGGTTGACATTTGCTGGGGTGATCATTCATAAGCTACGGGCATTTTTTAAAAGTTTGCATTATACGGATATTATTTCTTTAGGCTTGACCGCCAGCTAATGGACGACAGATAAAATACATTAACATCGGGTCACCCATATGTTATTGCAAATTCATTACGGGAGGGAGCGAGGGTCGTTAAAAATTGGGGTAAAAGCAAATGTCTGATTATGTTGAATAGGCCTTTGTTGAAATTTGTGTCCATTTAACAATACGTTTCGCAAAATATTGCAATTTTAATACTCCTTGTGTAACAATTCAAGGTCATGATGATTGCGAGATTTTGTTTTCATATTTTACTTTGGGGTCTGACTATGAATGGTTGCATTTTACTTCATGAATTAAAATTACATTGCACAGTAACAACCACCACTTCCTTCCCCCACCCAAATTACATTTTGTCACGCATTCCACAATTCCTCCTCTACTGAGTGCACGTGGCGTAATTGTATAATGGCTCCATTATTCAATCGTAAATAATAATGAAGCAACATACTGCTGGTCAGTAAATGTTAATTTTTGACCAGATCAACTTTATTAAGTTTCAATATCTATAATACGCAATCTAATAATCTCCCAGCAGAACTATTACATTGTAACCGCGTACAAACTCACATGTGCTGTTCGCCACATGATGTGACAACAGGTACGGCCATTACTTCAAATGGAGTGAGCAGCACATTTAAATTAGTTTGTATTCACTTAATTTACAACTACTGTAGTAACGGGGTTTTTTAATTACAAAAAACATACCAAAAATGATTTTAAAAAATAAACTATTAATAAAAATATTTTACAACAACAAAAAAAGAGTACGAAACATATGTACATACCGTTTTACAAAATAAGATTGTCTTAAAAATAATTTAAAAACAAAAAAAAACAAAGGGGGTGGGGGTGGGGGAGACTTGGTTACCATATTGTTGTGTGATGGTAGACTTTGTGGAAAGACATACTCCTTATTTTACCTACAAAAAAGTGCACAAAAGTTTATACGTAATACAAGCAGACTTGTCTTAATTGAACCGAACATGTTATCGGTCTGACATTCACGGGCAGTTCCGGTTTTGCTGAACCGATCAAAGTTTTAATATTATTATTTTAATAAAAATAATTAAGATATACGAAAAACAACAAAGATGTTTGTAAAGTGATCCCCTAATGTCGGATACATTTTTTTTTTTTTCCTTCTTCATCGAATGTTGTGATAGATCCCAAATATGTGTTAACGCAAATGGATGAATTAAAACAAAAAGTATTCTTCTACCAAAAATGTATTATATCGGATAAAGTAGGCATTATTACTAAAAACTACGATACAGGATATACTTAATTTGCATATCCAGGTCAGACAAGTTCTGTTTCTTTCTTTTGTGTTGTTATACCCATTTCTTTGGTCAAACATTTGCAGCCCATACAACTATAAATGTCTAGACAGGTACATTACATATGTATATTTAGCTTATACTCACTCTACTCCCCAAAAACCTAGCTTCCAACAACTCTTGCTTCCTTGGATCCAAGCTATGGATATTGTCCATAGTTGGCCCTGAAAAAAAGAAAAAGATTACATATATGAACACATACATATTACCTGTATATAATTACAAATGTTCTGCTGTGATACAACACTATTCTGACTGGAATTTAATGAACATTATCCATCAATAAAAAACCTCCGAAAATGATGTAATTATGTCAAATGGGACGTCATTATGTAAACAGGTTGTTAGAAAGTTTCTCTTTTTTTTTATTTCAGCTAAATAGAAGTGTTGTTTGTAATTATAAAAATTGTTTGTCATTTTATGTGAATTTATTGACACATGTATGCAAGTCACAAATTTAGTATAAAATTGCTTCTCTACATGATTTTATACAATTTGTGACCATTATACATCGATAAATTCACAGGCATTACAATATACACAAGTACTGGAACCCTGTACCTAGACAATAAGAATTTCAATAGGTTCAGATGTTTCTTAGCATTTCCAAATACATGAATTCAGCAAGGTTTTCCACAAGCTTGTTCAACAAGTGTCAAAAAACAGTTGGTATGATGAAAAGAAGAAGTTTTGTTTGTTTAATGACATCACTAGAGCACATTGATTTATTAATCATCGGCTATTGGATGTCATACTTTTGGTAATTTTGACATAGTCATCAGGAAACCTGCTACATTTTTTTCTAATGTAGTAAGGGATCTTTTATATGCACTTTCCCACAGACAGAATAGCATATACTATAACCTTTGATATACCAGTTGTGGTGCACTGGCTGGATCGTTGGTATGAGCAAGTGTAACGTCTTTGAATCAAATAAAAAAATACATCAAGTGAGTAAATACTGGACATTAATTTTCATGAATCTATCAAGTACAATAATAAAAATTTCAACATAGCATAAAAAATTTTTTTATTTGAAAGTGGTCCATTAATGTAGGACCACATTGTCCTGTTGTTTTATTTCTATCTTTCTCAAATGAAACAACTGGATCCACATCGCTAGCAAATAATGTAGTTTTGATTTTATAATATTAAGCATTCAAGAAATTTAACTGGATTGAGCAACATAACCATTTCCATCATTGTAACGAACAGTCACAGCAACAAAATTTGCAGCTTTTACAAATTGCAAAATAAACAAATGAATTAAGTAATAAAAAGCAATTACAGTGAAGATTGAATGATTACTAGACACAAGATTTTCCCAAAAGAAAAAAACACCTTTTTTAAAGAAAATTTTAACTACTGATTAATGTTAGGAATCAACTGAAAAATTCAAAATAGTTGATTATTTCTTCGCACTGACTGATCGATAACCGAATAATAATTATAATCACACAGCCCTCGAAATTTGAATCACCTTGCAAAGGTAGTTTAGTACAAATAATAACAAATAAACATCTGATAATGATAAAAAATGCTGTTGCAGATGAAATGTGCAATAGTTTTGCAGCAGCACAGCAATTTTAAACCAGTCACTTTTGCAAAAAATAGCTTTCTGAATATAATCAAATTTTGTGGCAAGACAACCATACTCTCTCCCCACCTCCCCTGAACACATGGTTTTGTTTTGTTTTGTTTCTATGAACAAAAACAATAGGCCTGTGGAACAACCAGCAGCTATTATCGTTAGCCCAAGATTTACCCCCATCCGGTAGCAATGTGTTAGAGAATCAAATAATAAGAATTTATTCAGAAATTTACGCAAACAGCCGAAAAAGAAAAATTCACTCGGAATACATTGCCCGAAGTAAGAGCATAAATTAAGATCCACATCATTTATTGAAAAAAAACTGCCATCGATGCAATGGGAACATTTTGTTTTCAAAATCTCGATTAGTGATAGTTCTAGCAAACTGATCAGCAATTACTGTTTAATGTTTTAAAATTGTGTAGCGATCTCTGAAACATGTGTAGCGAATCGCGACACGATACTGAACAAAATGTCGCCTGCATACAATTCATATATTTAAAATAAAAGTAAAACATTTGTTAACTATATGTCCCAAAGAAATAATAAATTAAAATATAGGACATTTGCAGAAAACATGCATAAGAAAGCATCAGGATGACATTAAACTAGGTCAGAGACAAACCAGATTTCCAAACTCGGTCTCATTTTCACAAAGTTAAATGACGATGACATTGTGCAGTCTTCAAAAAGATGGCGTTTTTTTTTTTTTTTACGAATTCGAAGATCAATATCAATCACAAAATTGAGACTCGTCAGTGGAGTAGTGTCAGTATTAGGTTTTAGTATTGACTCGCCTAGCAGATTTTTTGGCTGTATTGGGCAAGTGGACAAATGTATTTCTCCATCATGGATAGTCAATACATTCAGGCCCTAATCTAGCCAGCGAAATTACAGATTTCTTTGCCGAAAGTCAGTTCAAGTAGCCAAGTTATTAGCAGTATTGAGAAGACGAAGTCAGCGTAACACTTTGGATCTAATCCGATTTAAAAAACAAAATCACACAACAGATGTCAAGACCCAGACTTACCCAGACTTGTTTAGTATTAAGTTCACTTGGCACCCTGTAGGTCCGTGTTTCTACTTTGGTGCCAGACTGTACATCGGTACGTCAACGCATGTCACAGTTTTGTTTAAAATTTATTACTGGAAGTAGCTTTTTTTTAAATATGGAAACATTATGATTAGAACAGTGTTTAATTTGGAATTTTCCCAAATAAACATGGAACCTACTGAAACATTACAAATTGTACCAATAATTGTTTACTTCGCCTATTTTTATACAACTTCTCCCCTTTCTTCTGGGAAGAGGTCACTTTTCCTACTTTTTCAATTCTAGATCAGGGCCTAGCTAACATTGTTCTAAAAAAAATCACATTAGAATGAAGTTTCAGAGATGTTTACTAATGTCTAGGACTGATAATTTCAGGAGTGAAAAAAAAGGGGTGGGTGGCTGTGGGTGCAGATTAAAAAAAAACGTAAACCTTTCTCCACAGTTGCAGTTTCCACTTTTTCTCCTACAACTGATTCACTATTAAAAAACAACTCACTTGTGATTAATTCCCACTAATTTTCCAAATACCACCAGGCAGTGGTAGAAATTACGAAATATTTTAACTGGCCCGGGGGACTAGTAGCTGAGGAAAGTTACTAGTCCCCAGGAAAAATCACTAGCCCCCCCACCCCCACTTCATTATTGAAGCAGTTTGAAAAGACGAAATCTATATGGGAACTATACACGGCAACTAAAATAAGCGTAACGTACAAAAACTAACAGTGTTTTCACAGGTTCAGTTCAAGTATAACACCCTACACCAACCTGGTCGTCATTCAGCGAATGTTTTTTTGTTTTTTTAATTACAACCCTCCCCAAAGAGTGGAGCGTTTACAAAAAATAATAGCAATTACAATATTAAATTAATTTAAGTCATAAAACTCAGGAATTATCTTTAGTGTTACTGAATAATTTTTTTCTGTCATAATACACTCGGATGTCCACTGGTAAACTCGGAAATCTCCACTCGAGACGTTTGGAAGCACTAGTTAAAATCGATCGATGCCAACATGATATATTATAATGTGTTTAATTAAAGACTGTATTTATTACCGATGAAATGAACACAAAACACCAACACACACACACACACACAAAAAAGTTTTCCCTTCTGAACATGACCTCATCTATAACTGGAAAATTACGGCAATTTTCGGAATTCAGAAGCAAAAACTGGAAAGTTCCGATAGTGTTTGCAGTAAATATCCGGATTTATCATGACCAACCAAAACTGCAACACTTTTGACTTTGTCAATCTGTCATGGCAATTTTGTTTCGATGAAATACATCTACAGCTTATATGTTTAACAAGTTTCAAAATAGTTTGACTGTCCGCATCATGAATCTTGGTCACAACTGCCCAGTATTACTTGCCCGGGGACTAGCGCCATTTAAATTGTACTCGCCTCCAAGGGATTTCTACTCGCCTGGGGCAAGAGTTAGCTTCTAAGTTCTATCCCTATTAGGCATGGACCCATGCCGAAAATACCTGGATAAATCACTGGTTAAACTTTGGCTGCATGCGTACTTTCAGTCCGTTTGTAGTACCATTTGAAACTAATTGGAAATTTCATAAAAACATAATTTGCTCAAATGAAAAATAAAAAATCATCTTCTCTACCATCGGCATTAGTTTTTATCAAGCAACAAACAAATGCCAACGGTAAGGCCACTAACTATGGCAGTTGCCGTTAGTGCTGTCATTAAGATTAAACTCTGAATCAACTATACTTGTTTTAGGGGGGGGGGGGGGGGAACATATGTATAATAAATAAATGTGACATTATTAACCGAGTAAACATTCACAGTTGAATATGTACTGAATAACAGTAAAGTTACTAACTAGTGGGTCACAAACTGTGAATTAGATGGAAAACAACTTTCTATTCTACTCGGTATTTATGAAATTTTATTAACTGATCAATATGGTTTAACTGTACATTGGTTATTAAACTGATTAACTGGAACCTCACTAACTACATGTGCACATAGGCCCTATATAATAACCCAGGTGAACACCCAACAGTTGTAAATTAACTGAACATAATCTCTTACCATGACCGTATATTTACCAACTGTTACTTAAAATCATTGTTCAGAATACATGGCTGAACAGACAAACACACTGTCAACATGTTGATTTACCAGTCATCTGGGCTGACCTTTCTACAAAACAAGATTTCTTTCAATGGATGGGACGGTCCAAACCAAAGTGAACAACAAACACCTCAATTTGTAATAAATAATTTATTGTTTGCCCATGTATATAAAAAAAAATTCACAGCAACTGAATTCATAAAGTTTTGGCAAAGCTGACACCACATAGACTGTTAAAAACTGTCATCGTAAAATTTGCAGAATAAATTGGCATCTGATGGGAGTCGTCATGACAGACATTTTTACCGAATTTTCTCGATGGAATGCTGAACTGAAAAGAACGATCGCGTCGTAATATGACGTGGAAGCAAATATTTACTTCCTCGTTCTATTTAATATGTTAATTTTCTAAAAGATTTCGATGTAAATCTAACATAAAATGCCACAATATTTTTACCTTGCCGACTTTTAGTTGACAAATTTGTACTGCTGTTCGACATCCAAGATGGCGGTCCACCACTATTCCCGCTGAATATCCCTCGAAACAGTCCGATTTTAAAGCCTTGATCCAAGACCTTCAAGTCAGGTTACTGACTTAATCTTTAGTTTTAAATCTATGCATTTTGTGTCATGATCGCATAACCCAATTATGCAAGTAATTAACCGCTACAAAATGGTCTAGTGTTTTCGGCTAACTTTGTTGATGCTTACCCGTGACGTCATCCACCTTCACAGTGCTGTTTTCTAACCACAGGGTTGGTGGGAATATTTCAAGATGTTAACTTTTCTCTCCAATATTCCCTTCAACTTCTCGACTGTGAATTGCTAAAATATGATGTAAACAGTTCACCTTTTAATATGTCCTAATAATTTAGATCGACAGTAACTCGGCTTCTGTCGGTTATTTCCGGTTAGGGATGCCCTTGTTGCGGAAGGGATTCCCGCCTTGGGACCACTGCCAGTCTTTGCTTATCGTGGGTCGGGGCATAATCTAAACTTGCGAATGTGAGATGGATATGCAAATTAGGTGCCTTGGCGGACTGATCAAAGGCGGGAGATATATATTTTTTTAATGTGGTACAATTTTTTTTTTTTTTTTTTTAATAATAATAAATTAAAAAAAAAAAACAATAAAATAAAATATAACAAATGACAAGAAAAATAAATAATAAAAATAACTTAAAATAATCGTGGGGGGGGGGGGGAGAGAAGCAAAATAATATTTTTAAAATAACAGCACCCACACACATTTAACGATCGTCTTGGGGTGTCGTTAAACATCTATCTATTTTTTTATCTTCTACATTTACGCGTATATAAATAAATACAAATACCAGTAGTTTAATATATATAATTAAAACTTTTATTGTAAAAAAAAACAAAAAACGCGTTGGTCCTAATATCAGAACTAATCACACGGGGAAAGTATGTTTTTCGATTTAATGCCCACCAACCGTAAAATAACCAAGTATTCATATATAAAAAAATGTAGCAGCCCCGGTAGACCCATCAGGAATAACAAATATATAATATTATTATATATAATAATATTACAATGACTCTTGCCTTCCCTATATGGCCATTTCTGGAACAACCGTTATGCATGACTACGTATAGGCCTAACTGATGATTATAATATGTCTATAAAAGAAGAAGAAGAAACCCCCCAAACATCAACTAGAAACAAACAAAACACCAAAAACAAATTTAAACAGTTGTGTTAACATGCACTCATGAATCACAGATTCTTAACGCCATCAGCCGACGATGCACTCATGAAAGCTAGTAATTTTGTATTATTTTTTTTTTTTTTAACTTTAATTTTGATTTAATTTTTTTTTTTTGCCCAGTTACATTTAATAAAAAAAGAAAGATTCCAAAGTCAAAGTTGCAATAAAATACATGTATACTCACCTTGATTTATATTTACACAAACTGATCTTCACGATGTTGCGACAAAATTGATATATGCAAATACACTAATATGACTGAGGCAATTATTATTTATTATTATTATTATTATTATATATATATATATATATATATATATATATATATATATATATATATATATATATATATATATATATATATATATATATATATATATTTTTTGTTTTTTTTTTTTTTTTTTTTAAAATATATTTATGTATTTGCTATAATATGTTTTTTTGTTTTTTATTTTATGTTTTGCTATGTTATTTTAAAATTGATTTAGTAAATAAAAACTGGAAATGTTCGTTAAATCCCAGTCAAAACGTAATGTAGGTCTACTGTTTGGAACTATAGTCCGTCCCACAGGGAACGCCTTGTTTTCATACTATGTAATTTACTACAAGCTATTTATTTCCTAGCCGACTGATTTGTAAATTGCACACACAAATTGTATTTCTTTGTTATTTCGAAAACATGTTTACTTTTCTTCTTACGTCAACCTCCCCCCCCCCCCCCCAAACATTTTAATTGAATGATGGGACGGACTATAGATATTAAATAGCTGCAATAATCCATTTTAATCCAACCACCACTGTCCCGACGCGCCATTCTTATACCTTTTTTTTTTTTTTTTTTTTTTTTTTTTGCTACGTGCTATCTTTAAACTAAGTTACACACAAATGCAGTATTCGACATATTTATTATAGACGAGCCGCTTCTAAACTGTGGTGATTCAAGGTGGTACCAAGCCTGAGATAAGAGGGGCGGCAGTATATTAAAAAAAACCCACATGACACATTAATAGAAGGCTGTCTTCTCCAGCTAGATAAAAATGGCACGTTACACCCATGTCACCCAAAAGGTAATGCCCGGGGCCCAGTTTCACGAAGCGATCTTAGCGCTACTATTACCTTAAAGGCGCAAACCCGTGAAAATGGACACTAAGTTTAGTTAATCTGACACATTTGGATAAAGTTACAACAGAGTGAAACCAGATTATGACTTAGATACAGTGAAATACCCTCAAAAAATAGACTAGAAGTCCACTCCAAAACCGTTGCTTTTCAAACGCACGTGTGTTTTTAAAAATATGAAAAATGCATTTTAGTATTTAAAAACTAGGGTCTGTCACTTTAAGGTGACCTTATCGCTGAGATTGCTTGGTGGAATGAAGCCCTGTTATTTAATATTTGACGCCAAGATGCGTCACACTGCATCAGTATAGTTGACAATTATCGTTCATAGTAAAAACGAATTCATTTTAACGGTACAGTTTAGTTTTTAGGCTTGTCAGTTTTATTAATTATTTTTTAAATATATATATTCCAGGGTGTATGACCTGGTCCTTCCTACCGGCCTCGGTGGCGTCGTGGCAGGCCATCGGTCTACAGGCTGGTAGGTACTGGGTTCGGATCCCAGTCGAGGAATGGGATTTTTAATCCAGATACCGACTCCAAACCCTGAGTGAGTGCTCCGCAAGGCTCAATGGGTAGGTGTAAACCACTTGCACCGACCAGTGATCCATAACTGGTTCAACAAAGGCCATGGTTTGTGCTATCCTGCCTGTGGGAAGCGCAAATAAAAGATCCCTTGCTGCCTGTCGTAAAAAGAGTAGCCTATGTGGCGACAGCGGGTTTCCTCTAAAAACAGTGTCAGAATGACCATATGTTTGACGTCCAATAGCCGATGATAAGATAAAAAATCAATGTGCTCTAGCGGCGTCGTTAAATAAAACAAACTTTTTTAACTTTGGTCCTTCCTATAAACTTGCTCGCCACAGGCTAGACATGTACCATTGACTGATCATGCGCATCGTTTGTGCTACATTAGTAAACGATGTTATAAAATGGAGAAGCAGCATTGTTGCTTTAACAGCATCATAACAAGAACTCACAAATATTAATATACTGGCATCTATGACTGTGGTATGTGTTATCCAGTGTATATGAGTCATTTTTTAAAATGCTAATCGAGAATAAGATCAGTTATGTAGCAGCACCTACTTCGTTCTATCGTTCTCTAGACCAAACCATTGCAGTTACCATGGAAATATATAACAGGTAACCGCTGATCAAACAACATCATGGACTGTTATTATCCAGTTCGTCTCCTTCAGTACTACGTCAAGAACCAAAATAAGAATGATTCAAGGGAGATTACTACTATAATTACTTCCTGTACAAGCCCTACATGTTACTCTCCCGTTAATAGGGAAGCCTGTAAATAGTTTTGGTGGCGTCGTGGTTAAGCCATCGAACATAAGGTTGGTAGGTACAGGGTTCGCAACTCGGTACCGGCTCCCACCCAGAGCGAGTTTTAACGACTCAATGAGTAGGTGTAAGTCCACTACACTTTCTTCTCTCTCACTAGCCATTAACAATTAACAACTAACCCACTGCCCAGATAGTTGAGGTGTGTGTCCAGGACAGCGTGCTTGAATCTTAATTGGATATAAGCACGAAAATAAGCTGAAATGAAAAAAAAAAGTTTTGGTAAAGTAGGGCCAGAGCTAAATATTTTTTTGACGACAGAGTTGGGGGGGGGGGGGGGCGGAAATTGCTCTCCTGATAATAATTCCAGGCGATACATTTTAAATAAGGAGAGCATGCAATTCCACATATCTAAACAACAAGCAACATAAAAAAACAAACAATAAAACTAAACGATGGAAGGTGCGTGGGGAAACACCCACCACTTTCCATCTTGGGAAAATAATGAGGCGATGGCGAGCCACTGCTTACCTTGTGTGGACAGGCCTGTTTAGGGCACTGCGTAAGATTGGGGAAAGCTAAACAATGGCTCCACAGAGGGGGTTTGATGGATTGATTGATTAATCGATTGATCGATTGATGGATTGATCGATTGTGTGATTGATACTTATGTTTGTACTTACATCCAATTAGATCTAAGGTTCAAACATCTCAGCTATCTGGGCTGTCTGTCCAGCTTAGCTTAGTAACTGGTTTAACGTGTCCATGTACCACTAGGGTTTCGAACACGCCTATCCCGAGTCCGACCTCCGATAGGATCGGGGATCTGACTCGGGACAGGGATATGTCTGTCCAGGACAGGTTATTAATAGTTACTTGTTAGTGGTTAGTGAGAGAGAAGTCGGTGTAGTGGACTTAAGCATGTATCCTAACCGGACGCGAGCGATGCGAGCGATTATTTTAGAAATTATTGATTTCAAATCGCCGTATCTCCGGATTTATTTGTCGCACCGTACTCGTGCGGTTAGGATACTGCTTTACACCTACCCATTGAGTCGTTAAACTCGCTCTGAAGGGGAGCCTGTACAGGGATGCGAACCCATAACCTACCAGCCTTACGTCCGATGGCTTAACCACTACACAACCGCTGACGATTCGGGCAAGGATGGTGGTGCATGGTGGTGGTGATCTTACGACATAAATATCGTCCCTACACACTTCAACATCAACGATCTATATCATCTACATATATATACACATATATTGCTCGTGTTTGTCACTTAAAAATGAGATTATACCTGTAATACGACGCTGAAGAAAGTTAAATTCACCCTTGGGCACGGTTATACTTGGTTTTATTCGCCCTGAAAGCGGCGTGTCTTAACGTGCATGGTTTCAGGCCTAAGTTCGTTGCAGAGTTCAAACGGTCTATGCTAACTTAAAACACCTGGCTTGTACAAACATCGGCACAATCAAATGTTAGGGTCATTTCTTAGAGTGATCTTTCGATCCTATCTTTCTATTTTCTTCCCTTTTCTCCCCACTCTTCACTGATTAATCCATATTACCATATTTTGTTTTTAGCTACCAAACTACTATACACGTACTAGTTTATGCACATAATGCATATAATGTAAAAAAAAATCTCACAAACTGTAACTATTATTATTGTCTATAGATAATTAAAATTCCATTATTACATGCCACATTTGCATAATTTTTACATTTATCTGTAATAAATAATTACAAGTTAATCAATCTCGCACATAATCTTTGCATAATTACTTCAAAAATATTCATTTTCTACAAGTTTCTTCAGTTCTGCTATGCAGATTTCAACCAAACTTGGTGTAAATTACCCTCTTACGGTCTTGACCAAATGTTATTTATCAGGGGCCGTATGCATGACGACCGTATAACTATTTTAACCGCGTTTAATTTCTAACCAGCGTATAAAAACTGAAATTTCCTATGCATGAAGCACGGTTAGGACTAACCGGAGGTCTTAAACGCGGATAAAGTTACACACAATTTTTTGTGCGTTTAAGTATCTTAACCGCGTATAAGTCAGAAAACAACATGGCTGCTGTCATTCTTCAGCGTTATCGAGAACGCCGATTACTGAGGAGAAACAGAATATTTAGGGACCGAACTCATCCGTTTGATGTTTTTGACGATGATGTCATATTTGCCAAGTTTAGATTTAGAAGACAGGAAATTCTAGCAATCACAGATGACATCAGCGTCGATATTCTATTATCTAAACGGATGGGTTCATTGACCCCTCTTCTGCAAGTGCTAATTACACTTAGATACTTTGCCAGTGGCAGTTTCCAAGACGTTTGTGGGGAGCTTATAGGAGTTGACCAGTCAACCGTAAGCCGAACTGTGACAAGAGTCACCGACGTCTTGCTACGTCAGGTACCAAATCATGTTCGATTACCCAATGGAAAAAAACAAGATGCCATAAAAACTAAATTTTTATGACATGAGTGGATTTCCAAATGTGGTTGGATGCATCGATGGGACTCAAGTTCAAATACAAGCTCCTACGCAGAATGAACATGAATTTGTTAACAGGAAAGGCTACCATTCCATCAATGTTCAGGTAAGATGATTTATGTATTATAAATATATATTTCATGAATATGTATGTATGTATATAGGTATGTAGGTATGTGTGTAGGTCGGTAGGTATGTGCATGTGTATATAGGTATGTATGTATGTATGTATGTATGTATGTATTGTATGTATGTATGTAGATAGGTATGTAGGTAGGTATTTAAGGATTAGCTTTCGGTAAGGTGCATGGGTGGGTATATGTTGATAAGTATATGGTAATGTGCTGGCTGGATTATAAAGTGTTTATGTTGATTTATGATTGAAATATCTTTTGTATGCATTTGTAAATTATTTCAAATGCATAAACAGTTAATATTTGTTTTAAAGCTGATGTGTGACGCAGACCTCATATTCATCAACTGTATTGCGAAATGGCCTGGAAGTGTACATGATTCAAGAATACTACGAGAGTCATCTTTATTCGAAGATTTTGAGAACAAAAGGCAGCCTATGAGAGGAATCATCTTAGGAGACAGTCGCTATATGTTGCGTGACTGGTTGTTAACTCCGATTTCTAATCCCACTACACGTCAAGAGAGAAACTACAACTTCAGTCATAGTTCAACACGTACAGCTATCGAACGGGCCATAGGCGTTTTGAAGAGGAGATGGCACTGTCTTAGCAGACTTCGTTTGACTCCTGCCAAGGCATGTAAAGTTATTGCAGTATGTGTTATGCTAAGTAACCGTGCCAGAAGGCTCAACTTAGATGTCCCAGACACAGACAGTGACAGTGACGATGAACCTGACTATGAACAAGCTTCAGATGCCCACATGGAGGAAGTCCTACCTGTAAACAACCCAATGATAGAACGTGCCAGGCTTGCTGCTGGAAAAACTGCCAGAGAGAGATTAATGAACAATTATTTTCACTGAAAGTCCATCGTGTTAAAATAAACATTACATTATTAATTGAATATTACTTTGCTTCCTTGTGCTTAATAAAGTGACCACGAAACAACATAAATATTTGCTTTCTTTATTACGTATTACAATTACAAAATAAACGTAAACAATAACTTTGCCTAAGTAAAACGTAAAAACCATACTTGTTCATAGCATGTTGTTCATTAAAAATGTAGGTGTAATAAGGAACTACAAAACTAGTTCAGTCAGGGTATTCATACAAATATCCCTATTATTAAATGAATTTATTGCAGTTTTCATTACAAAATTTAATTATGTAACTCGTCAATTTTTTTAATTTCTAACAAAATCTTTTTGTTTTTGTTATTGAAAAAAATGGTCATGGCCTTGTTTTTTTCTATCTCACTTTTGAGATATTCCTCAAAGAGATCATTCTCATGATCATCTAGCCCTTTCTCCACCAAGGACTTTCTTTTTATTTTTCTATTTTGGGCCTTTGATTTCGTTATTAATATTTTGTCAAGTGATGGTGAAGCTGATTGTTTTGCTTCAAATGTTTTACTTTCATTTACAATAGCAACTGCTATATTATCATCGTCCTGACATAGTGTTGTGTCTACGTTTAAAAGCGGTGTTAAAGTGAGAGATGAAGGTGTTGGACCAGAGATAGTTTGGACGGATGTCAAATCATCAGGGTATTCCTTTGAGCAATGTGGCGTGGGTTCCGAGGAAACCAGACACGTATTTTCAGTGTTATTCTTGCACTCGGCTTCTTGTGTTTGTGGGTTTTCATAAGTGTCTGTTCCTTGCACTGAAAAGAAATAAATTATACCTAATATTATTTATTTTTGTAATAATCATTATTACGTATTGATTGAATAAAATTCATTGCCATAAAATTTAAAAGAAATTATAAAATGAAATGGTGTTTTGTTAAAAATAAAAAAATAATGTGAGTTTGGTTTTACTTTTTAAATGTGTTAGAAAATAGTTGTTTTTGTTTTCTTGCACAATACAAGAAAATAATGTAAATTAAACTAGGGTTACCTTCTATTCCAGTGTAGAGGTTTGAATTTTCTCCAATTATGGTCACGATGATGTCCTCGTATGGCAATGGTTTATCTGGTGGTCCACCTCCCGTTTTCGTCCGTCTTTTCTGCTTGTTTAGGACGGCCCCTTTCAACGATCTCCATTTTTCTTTCGCCTCTTGTGGTGTACGTTCTGCCACGCCGCATGCACTGATTTTTGCAGTTATTCTTTTCCAAATATCCCCCTTTAACCTGTTTGTGACAGTTTGGTTGTTGGCCATAAACAATGTTTTATGATCAACACTTATTTCTTCTAATAGCACTCTTATTTCAGTGTCTGTAAAATTCGCTTTCCTATGTCTCTTGGCTTGATTTTCCATTATTGAACAGCATACAAGCACTGAATGGTACTACTAGTAAGGGACGACAGTTACACTTAAGCCCATCCCTCATCCCCTCATTGCACGTGCATGAATACCGCATGAGTGTTCCGAGAGTATTGAGACAATGAAAGAAAAAGCTATGTATCGTAAGGTATTGTTTGTACATTTGTATAAATAGAAAGCCCTACATTTTGTTACAATATAGGCCTAGTAATGAATTAATTTTAAACTTATGTAAGCTATTGTGTAATTAAAAAAACAATACACGTTTATACATCATTAATTTTATCCAAACATTTGTAAAAATGTGGGTTAGACTAAACTGTTTAATATGGAGTGAGCGGTATGAGTGGGTACAATGTAACTACTTAATGGTGGAAAAGGTACGTACTGACTATGAATAGCATGATTATAATATGTAAAATCATATAATACCTAACCTGTTTAGCTGTGTAGAGTACCCCCTTAAAATGGCCAAACCATCGTATCACCCCACCCCACCCCGTTCCACCCCACCCCGAGTTACACATGGTTCTGAATAAATATTTGATATAATTTAGAAGGCCACCAATTATTTCACCTTTTTTTTAATCGAGAGGCGACACATAAAACCCTTACAGATGACATCGACATAATCATCGAACTCCGACATTTCCAATTTTCCAATTTTATACGCGGTTAGCTATCGGCGACCATAGTCATGACTTGTGCATACTAAAATGCAGGTAAAGTTACACGCAAATAACTATACGCGTTTAGAGAGTTAAACGCGTTTATATTTATACGGTCGTCATGCATATGGCCCCAGGCCGTTTTGAAATCCAATATCCTGGCATCTAATTGACTGATTTTTTTTTAAACTTCTTCTCAAATTCCACTTAGTAGATTTACTTAAATCTTAACTAAACTTGATACTAATGATCATCTCATGACCCCCACAAACTGTTATTTTCGGAACGAATCAAAATCCATTATAGTTTCCGACTTACAATGAACTCGAAGTACGAAAGTTAGGTGTATCGTAATACGTACTATTTACCCTTTGCATCATAATATATCGGTATACGGGTAATATAATTATGTCACAGTTGAAATTAAAATGTTGTTTATTTGTTATGTCAATTAATGTTAAACTTGAGATCACTAAACGACCATCTGTCATAAATTACTATTGCTATGGTTCATTTTTTAAGAGGTATAATTAGTTTAATACCTGGTGAGCGATTTAGGCCATATTTTAACCAATCGTTGGATATTTAGAGTATTATTAAAAAGTGGCTTATTTAAAGAAAATGTTGGTATTCAGACAGACACTTTGTATAAAAATTAGCAATGGGCAGCGTGAGCCCTGATCTAATCATGGATGGGCATTTTGTTCAAAACTTATACCGGTTCGCGTTTAACTCGTCGATCATCATATTCTGTTGTCTTCCGGTGGCGTCGTGGTTAAGCCATTGGACATAAGGCTGGTAGGTACAAGGTTCGCAGCTCGGTACCGGCTCCCACCCAGAACGAGTTTTAACGACTCAATGGGTAGGTGTAAGACCACTACATCCTTTTCTCTCTCACTAACCACTAACCACTAATAACCAACCCACTGTCCTGGACAGACAGCCTAGATAGCTGAGGTGCATGGACAGGACAGCGTGCTTGAACCTTAATTGGATATAAGCACGAAAATAAGTTGAAATGAATAAAAGTTTATTCTCCTAATACATGAAGTTATAGTTGATTGGAATGTTCTGTTGGCCTGTACAATGTTTAAGTCATCATGAAACTTTGATATTGTACACTGTACCTTAAATCTATAAAATTATATACGGGCATTCTGTACTGGTAGTTATATTTACACATTGCATCATTTAATCTGTGCCTGTTGTGTAATCACAATGCTAGTTAATTACTGGTCCTGCTTATCGTCAAGTCTCACCGCGACGATAAGCTGGCGTTTTCAGATCGGAATTAACCCACAGATATCTTTTTTTCATGTTCTTTTAAACTTCTTTATATGCTGCATTGATTTTCTGTCTACATTCTTACACTGGCTTAGCCACGATTTATACTGGAGGTAAGGGTGGGGGTGATGGCTGCCCTCACTGTTTATGAGGCAAATATAAAATGTGAGGGAAAAAGAGATGTGATTTGGTGCCATGCACCCCCCCCCCCTCCGCCGACTACAACTCACAATTAAACCCAAAACCCAAAATCAATCCATCCATCCATCCATCCATCCATCCATCCATCCTACCATCCATCCATGGCTGGATGGATAGATGGATGGGTGTGAGGGTGGGTGGTTGGCTGCATGAATGGCTGGCTGGATGGATGGGTGGGTGTGAGGGTGGGTGGTTGGCTGGATGAATGGCTGGATTGATGGATGGATGACTGTGAGGGTGGGTGGTTGGCTGGCTGAATGGATGGCTGGCTGGCTGGCTGGGTGTGAGGGTGGGTGGTAGGCTGGATGAATGGCTGGCTGGATGGATGGATGTGAGGGTGGGTGGTTGGCTGGATGGCTGGATGGATGTGAGGGTTGGTGGTTGGCTGAATGAATGGCTGGTTGGCTAGATGGATGGGTGGGTGATTGGCTGGCTGACTGACTGGCTGGATGGGTGTGAGGGTGGGTGGTTGGCTGGATGAATGGTTGGATGAATGGATGGATGGGTGTGAGGGTTCCATATTGAGAGAGAAAGGTACTCGCACTGTCTATGAGTCTTGTTATGGGATGCAGACACGTATGAAAGGTGGTGAGGAAAAAAGAGGTTTGATTGTAGAGGGGGTGGGTGGGAGGCATGGCCCCCATAAGCCATTGGGCACACTTGTGTTTTTGACCGTGATGGTGAATGGCATACGTACAGTTAATACATTTTTTTTTATGTAACCTAGCTGTGCCACTGTGACGGAAAAAAAAAATAATAACTTGGATAATCTATACTAAATGTTTAAATAATCACAGGCGTTGGAAGTGTTGGTGGTTGTAGCGATGACAGTGTTGAGGAGATGAGCATATATTGCAACTCAACCCTGAAGTTGGATTGCCTAAACATGTATTTGACCCGAAGCATATTGTTAGTATTGAATAACCTCCACTCTCCCCACCCCCTACAATCGCTGGCATCTTCCGACGTCTATAAATAATAAACATAAATACATATACTTGCAATTGCAGTGTTAAATAACTGTTAAATAGTGCTAAAATTATCGTTCTTACGAATAACCTGTTATACTCACCAGAACTGCTTCTGTTCGACGGTGCAATTTTCCACTGACACAGTTCCATGTAAAGAATAAACCCTGGATGTACGAACTCCAACTGTAGATTATTCTTACACAACCACAACAAACGACTTAAACAATTGTACGTGCATGTGGTAATTAATCTGGCTTGCAGGAACCCACTCGTGCGTGCTGTATGTTATTATTATTAGTAGTGTTTTTAACTACATGTTGATGTATTTGTTGTTGTTGTTTTTTTAAAGAATTATTGTACTCGGTGCATGACATAGTGGTTCAAGCCAATATTCCTATGAACACATGTATACATATATCCGCCTACGCCTCCCCATTTTGTTTTTGACCCACCCCTGGGTAAATACCAATGGATTTGCACTGTACAACCAGCAATCCATTACGGTGTAGACAACGGGAATTCGGTGACGTATGGCAGTGCCGAGACGCGAATATGGCAGTGCCGAGACGCGAATACGGCCTTGGGTTATACATGTTATATAAACGAAGGAAGAATTATTTAACGATGTACTCAACACATTTTAAAATTACGATTAGACCTATATGGCATCGCACATATGGTTAAGGACCACACGGATAATGAGAGAGGAAGGAAGTGGTTTATTTAACGACACACTCAACACATTTTATTTACGGTTATATGGCGTTGCACATAATATGGTTAAGACCACACAGATAATGAGAGAGGAAACCCGCTCAGTAGCAAAGTATATATTGTTTTATTTCGCATCCCACAGACAGGATAGTACATGCCACGGCCTTTGTTACACCATTTATGGAGCACTTGCTGGAATGAGAAATAGCCCGATGAGCCCACAGACGTGGGTCGATACAAATAATTTTAAGTGTATGGAACTAGCTTAGTAAATTTATACAACCAGTAAATATGAATTATACTAGCATACACAACTATTTTAATTTAGCCCAAGTATTCTGACGGTAAGAAAGCTAGACGGACATTTAGACAGTTTTCAACGCTCCATCCCACATACATACCACAGCCT